>NC_063359.1:22582678-22666403 GCF_021869965.1 Rhincodon typus | reverse complement strand
TGCTGCTTGGCCTGCTGTGTTCATCCAGCCCTGCACCTTGTTGTCTCGGATTCTCCAGCATCTGCAGTTCCTACTATCTCTGCCAAAATATGGAGTCTGTATCCAGGAGAGCGAAGCTGTGTAGTAAAAGCTGCCAACAAAGGGCTCCTTCAGCTCCACACAGTCCAATGTCCTCACATTATTTGCTGGGCTAAATCACATGAAAAGTTGGCTCTTGGGAGATCATAAATTGTACTTGTAGCTGGTAGTAACTCCATTTACTTGACTTCAGTAACAATAACATTTGTAAAAGACTTGTACATCTAATTTGCATTGGACCAAATACCTTCTCTGAGGAAGAGTTTATACCTGAAATATATTGTTTCTTTGCCAACAGTCACTGCCTGGTCTGCTAGAGTGTTCAGTTCTACACTGCAAACAGTGGTCTGGCAACTATAGGCTAGGAACAGACCTGTTCATGGCAAGTTCGCATAAACACAGGAATTGACCATTCATCCCTCATAGAACAGGATTGATTAGAAAGATATTCCACTAATCAATTCTATCCTGGTGTGCCTGCCCTTAACTTCAATTATACATATTCAATCCCTATCCTTTGATGTCCTACCCTACAGAAATTTATCGATCACAGTATTGAAAATTCCAATTGATCCAACCTCCACAGCTGTTTTGTATTTACAGCTCATTCTGAGTACTGGTGATTAAATGGCTGATTAACTGCTTAAGAAGTGTGAGGAATTAGTGCAGGCACAGGATGACAGGTTGGTTTCTGCCAGGACAGCTTATTGAATCTGTGAGCCTCAAGTCCAATTAGAGGAACCCCAGAACATATGCATCAGCTTAATGAACAGGGGTTACAAACAGAGATCGGTGAACTTTAAAAGTCATCTTGAGGGGAAGAAAATATTACCTATCTGTGTCTCTAGTACTGACGTTGAAAAGCTAAAAGAGCTACGACACAATCTAAAGATTGTTCAATGGAACAAATATTATTTAGCCTAAGCCATTGCTTATTGCTGTACATCTGTCGGAGTCTAAAGATAACAATGATGGAGTGATTTCCCTTTAATCTCAGCATTTTCTTTTCGGCTCACTGATATCAGGAACAGCCGATGCATCAGTTGATGAAAAATGTTCTGTCTTTCAGGAATTTTTCTTAATTATATCAGGTGCATTATCAAGCCTGGCAGATCCAACGATGCCTGTACTTGTATAATCTGAGGCACAAGGGCCACTCAGTCATCAGCAGAGGGACAAATGCACAAACATTGGTTAAAAGCTACCAAACAAGAACACTGCAGGGACATCAAAGAACTGAAATGGCCAGAGGAATCTAAAAGAACCATTACAGTCAGAACGCATCGCAGACAGCAGCTACTTGAACAGAGGAATACAGATTGATACTGTCAAAAAAACCCACCAAGACCATAAGACCATAAGACAAAGGAGCAGATTTAGATCATTTGGCCTATTGAGTCTGCTCTGCTATTAGATCATGGCTGATATGTTTTTCAACTGAATTCTCTTGGCTTCTCCCTGTAACCTTTGATCCCGTTGCCAGTCAAGAATCCATCTCTGTCTTAAATACACTCAATGACTTCACCTCCACAGCCTCGGTGGTAATGAGTTCCACAGATTCCCCACCTTCTGCCTGAAGAAATTCCTCCTCATCTCAGTTTTAAAGCATCACCACTTCACTGAGGTTGTCGCCTCAGGTCCTCGTCTCTCCTACAATTGGAAACATCTTCTCCATGTCCGCTCTATCCGGGCGTCTCAATATTTTGTAAGTTTCAATAAAATCTTCCCAATCCTCAACCATTTCTCATACGACAAGCCCCTAATTCCCAAGATCATTCCTGTAAACCTCCCCTAGACCCCCTCCAACACCAGCACATCCTTTCCTAGATACGGTGCCCAAAACTGCCCACAACATTCCACATGCGGTCTGACCGGAGCCTTATACAGTCTCAGCAGTATGTCTGTGCTCTTGTATTCTAGCTGTCTTGAAATGAATGCTAACATTGCATTTGCCTTCCTATCTGCCAAGTGAACCTGCACATTAACCTTAATAGAACTAGGATTCCCAAGTCTCTTTGAGCTTCAGATTTCCGAAGCCTTTTCCTGTTTAGAAAATAATCCACACCTCTATTCTTCCCATCAAAGTGCATAATCTCACACGTTCCCACATTGTATTCCATCTGCCACTTCTTTGCCCACTCTCCTAGACTGTCCAAGTCCTTCTGCAGCCTTCGTTCCTCCTGAATGCTACGTGTCCCTCCATCTATCTTTGTGTCATCTGCAAACTTAGCAACAATGCTCTCAGTTCTTTCATCTAGATTGTTAATATATTACATGATAGTAGTGGTCCCAACACAGATCCCTGCAGAACTCCACTAGTCACTGGCTGTCATCCTAAAAAAGAACAATTTATCCCCACTCTCTGCCTTCTGCCAGTTGGTTAATACTCTATTCATGCCAGTACCTTGCCTCTAACTCCATGGGCTCTTACCTTTTTTAACAGCTTTCTGCGTGGCACCTTGTTAAAGGCTTTCTGGAAATCCAAATCAATTCACATGCACTGGCTCTCCTTTGTCTAACTTGGTCATTACCTCCTCAAAGAATTCCAACAGATTTGCCAGACATGGCCTCCCCTTGACAAAGCTGTACTGTCTCAGTTCTATTTTACCACAGACTTCCAAGTACCCTGCAATCTTATCCTTAATAATAGACTCTAGAATCTTACCAATGACTGAGCCTATAATTTCCCATTTACAACGTCCCTCCCTTCTTAAACAGGGATGTTACATAAGCCGCTTTCCATCCTCTGGAACCTTCCCTGACTCCAGTAATTCCTGAAAGATCATCACCAATGCCTCTACAATCTCCTCAGCTATATTCTTCAGAACTCTGGGGCGTAGCCCATCTGGTTCAGGGGATTTATCCACCTTCAGATCTTTCAGGCTCCTCAGCAGCTTCTCCTTGGCCACTACACTCACTTCTGCCCCCTGATTCACTTGAAGTTCTGGTATGCTGCTGGTGTCTTCCAGCGTGAAAACTGATGCACAGTACTTTAGAAAAGGTATCAACAGTTGTAAAGAGATTTAATATTTCTCCTCAAAATCCAATCAAAGCAAATCCAACAAGACCACAGGTCAAGCGAAACATCACAATCTCTGATTAGAATATCAGGATTCCACAACAGCTGCAACATAATCTGTTACAGAGAAAAGGTTGCAGTGACACAGCAGTGAGTCAAAAAATAATCTGCATAGGCTCCACTCTGTTTGGATAACTTGATAATGCTGGAAGAGAACTGTAGTCATATTGAAGGATTCAGGATTTCATCCAGCTGATATTTGCCAACTTCATGACTTCTTGACCCCATATAAACTATGCTGTAGCTTGTAAGATTGTCACATGCACTTTAATTGTAAGGCTTAAGTCAATTACAATTATAGACCGTGTATCTAAAGAACTAATTTAAAGTTTAATAGTCCTGATGAGTAGTTACCAAACGTAATTCCAGGTATAAACATGTTTTCACAAATTTATCATAACAAGTATAAAAGAAATGATATTTAGTAAAAACAGTGGTTTTCAGTCTATCAACACTGGGATGCCAGTTTCTGCTACTGGTTGACTGGGTAGAAATCTCTTGGTCTGTTCTGTTGACTGAAGTTCTTTTTCTGTCTTGTGCATCAAACCACTAAATACCCAAGCCTTATTGATTGTTACTATGTCATGTGCATGATCAGAGACAGCTTGATCTGAAATGGGCATATTGGTGCACGAACAGTGCAGAAACAGTTCCTGGTCAATCTTGAATTTGAGGTGGTCTATTTAAAAGTAATGGTCATCGTGGTAACATTACTTCCTAATGTCTCCTCATTCATTTTTTAATATGTCAATCATTTTAAAAGATTGTCCCTCTTAACTTACCAATTTCACTTACGTTTGTGTGTACTTAAAGTAAGTAGCATTGCCTCCTCATGATTAACTATCATCCCAAATTTTACATCTGAATGTTCTCTAAAGTCTATCAACATCGTTTTAACTTCAAGATCCATGTCAGACCCACAATAACTATTGATGCCCAAACCAAATTATAGCTCAAAATAATCATACAAACTAATATATGTAAGCTTATCACCTACTTCATACATTTCAAAAACTAAACTATTTTAGAACATAGCTGTGTCTTTGAGTAAAAGTCTTTTTATCTCACAGCATTCTCATGTGTTAGCCTAAGTTTACATTAGTCCCACCATAAAAAATCAATAAAACCATAACCTTAATTTAGACCTTGGGCATATGGTTCTTCTCCCTTACGGAAAGTGTTTACAACTAATCACAATTAAACAAAATAAAGCTGAATTTCTCACTTGCGTAATCAAGTCAAAATGATCAATAATTGAAAAAAAATCAATCCTACAGTCATCTCATTGAGAACATTGGGTGGAATTTTATAAGAGCCTGAACAATGTGGACTGTGTTAGAAATGTGACAAAAATGCGTAAGAAGTTCAGACAGCCCTATCTTGACATTGGGAGCAACCTGCTGCATCTTTTACCCATGCATTGAGATGAGATTCACACTTAGCAGTGGCAAGATGCCAATATAAGGACAACTTAATCATATTAACTACACATCTCGGCTCATTAATCGCAGCTTTATTTTGTCAGCCACCTGCCCCCCATCCACCCCACCCCATCACCATGAGCAAATTATACATCAAAAATTCTCAACATGGAAATCCGAGCAGGTACTTGGCGACTTCAGCTCCAAACAGCTTCCATAATCCTCACCACACAGCAACACCTTGGGGCATGATCTATGGGCACCAGTTGCATACCCCACTTGACCATGGACACTGGCATCTTGTAACTGCCAACCCCTCAGGAAACTCTTGGTATCTGTCCAATCCATTTGCAGGACGCTTAGCAAATGTAAACTTGTGTTGCATGGTGTGCCAGTAACTAGCTTTGAAAGGCTGTTGCACGGGCACTTTGAATGCAGGGATGCTGGACCAGGTTGCATCTCAGGGCTGCTTGCTTCCTCTCTTAGCGCTTCCCTACATGCTCACGCATTGCCAGCGGAGGGGGTAGAGTCAGGCACGATACGGTCATTTAAGATGTATCTAGGCAGATACATGAATGGGCAGGGAGCAGAGGGATACAGATCCTTGGAAAACAGGCGACAGGTTTAGATAGAGGATCTGGATCGGCGCAGGCTTGGAGGGCCGAAGGGCCTGTTCCTGTGCTGTAATTTTCTTTGTTCTTTGTTCTCACAACATCCTTGCCTTATCTTGTGCTCTTGTGCTATGGCATGTCCTGCACAGGTTAAAGATTTGCCTTGCTGCTTACCACAGACACAAAGCCAGGCAGTTATCACACATATAAGCAGTTATCAGTTGTGGAACTGGTCATGTTGTTGTATGCCACACAGAGATGTCAAGCTAACACCTACATCACATGTCAGCTTTCTGTGTAGCAAACACACTGCTATACTTATTTGATGAGAACTTTATTTATCTCCAGACAAAATAGTAAGTATGAAGGCAATCTGCACGAAGCTAATTTTGTTGGGTGTCAGCCATGATTCAGATCTGAGCACTCTTGCTTCAAAGTCAGAAGATTGTGAGTTTAAATCCCACCTCAAGATTTGAGAACAAAAATCAAAACTCAAATTTCCTGACTGAAGGAGTCTTGCACAATTAGATATACCTTCATTTAGATAAGACATTAAACTCAATTGCTGTCTGAGATGGATATTAAAGATCCCATGACACTATTTTGAAGATGATGTTAGTGGAGGGAGAGAGAGAGATTGTTATCCCTGTGGTCCTGGCCAGATTCAACACCACAAAGACAAATTCTCCAGTCGTTATAACATTGCTGTTTCTGGCTGCTTGCTAATGATAATATTGGCTGTCATGTTTCCTATGACTGTGGGTTAGACTTCGTGTAGTATCATATTGTCTACAAAGAGCTTTGAAATTTCCTGATGTCGTAAAGAGCACTATATAAATGTAAGTATTTCTTTCTATGCACGACATGGGTACTACACATTAAAAATGTCAACTGGATTATTATGTTGACTGCCTTTATGATTGGTTCTGGAGTTGTCTTCCTGTACTTCAGGTTTAAGGAGATTTTCTCACTTTAAGTTTTTGTATAAAAAGTTCCCTCTTTCTGCTGGTTATTATCCAAATTCCATCTGTATAGACTAGTTGCTGTAGCTCAGCTTGTTCCTGGTTCCAACATGCGAACATTTCCCCAAGCAATCATGACTGCTGCCCCAGCAGCTTGCCAAGTTATTTGCCAAGCTAACTTGCATATTCTAGAAGAGACATGTCGTTACATGGGAAGGCCCAGAGGCTGAGGGTGGCACATCACATACCACCTACTAGCTTTTGGTGGAGATATTCAATGGAGCCTTGCAGGTAGATACAAGCCACCTCATGTGTGTGCAGACTATTGATTCTGAAATCCACAGAGATGTTACAATTGAATAATATTGTTGCCATCAGGTTACCTACTTAAGAAAGTGAATTAATCGCTAACTGAATTCTGGGTAATAATTTTTATCACTTAGAAACAGAAGCTGCAACTCCATATTCTATTAAAAGAGAGCTGGATATATACTTGAAAAAGTTGCATTTAGAGGGCTAGAGAGATAAAGCTGGAGAATGGAGCTAGCTGGGTTGCTCTTTTGGGAGCCAGTACAGACATAATAGGTTGAATGGCCTCCTTCTGTACTGTAGAATTATATGGTTCTAAGATAAGTGATAATTCAGTACACATGGGTGGGCTCGCAGATTCATTTAAGCATTCATGAAGTGCAAGATGTCCATTTCATTGTCTATTGGTGTCAAGAAGCCTGTATCTTAGTTCAGGTCTGTGCTCTTGATAGCCGACTAATATTTAATGAGTTGTTGAGATGCACACAATCTGATCAGTTGTGACCCTTGCTCTGTGCCAAGATGGTTGCTCTCAGCCAAGGTGATGGCTTCGGGTGCCCTGGGTTAGGGAATGGACAGTGCACCAGCAGTCACACGCATGACATGAGTTAAAGCCAATTAACAAAGTTACCAGGTAACGACAGGCTTTGACTTGGCTGCAGTGGCCTTCATTATTGAATAGTCTTCTCGTGACATGTCAGCTCCTATACAGGACGGCAGCTGGGCGAGATACTGGAACGAATTATACCAGAGTAAGGAGCCAATCCAATCAGTAAAGGAGCAATGTGAAGAAAAGTGAAGTTAATAAATATGGGCATTGCTGCGGAGGCCACAGCTCATTCCTGAGGACAAACCATTTATTTTTGTTTTGTAAATTCTGTGCTTTTCTTTTCAGTCCAGTCAGCAATAATTAATTCTGAGGTACAATGTGACAAGTGTTGGTGATCTCTCAGCAATACTCAAGGTCGAAGGCAGAAAGGGATTGAATGCAATAGCCAATATCTAGATTCATTAAACATCTCCACACTCTGATTGTACTGATAGAAATTAGGAGTGGGAAACCTGAATGATTTTTCATTTTACTTTTCCTTGGCTCACGGTACTTCAGATGGTTGTGATTTTATGGCCATTCTAGTGGAGGTCAATTAAACCAGACCCAGGATTTTTCTGGTTCAGTACCACATCACTGAACGTATTTAATAACTTAGCCACTGGATGAAGCCAGGCCTGTGAATGATGTGCAAGAATTGGAGGAGCTGTTGTTATTCTGAAGGCCCCAGGGTCATTTCTTGCTGATAGTATTTTAACTGACTTCATTGTGATTTGTAGCATAAGTGGAATAGGATAGTATACTATGTAGCAAATTACTTCAATTTAATCAGGGCCACGCTCTAATAATTGGCGTAGCTGATGTTTTCATCCTTGCGCATCTTCTGTTGCAATTTAATTGTGCCTAACAATTACTGTCACTGGAAAAGTGAATCTGCAGTTCTGTAAGTGAGAACAGGGTAAAAAAGTTGACTGTAGACTGAATGATTCCAACCAAGGACACTAAATTGAAATTTATTGGAAACAAGCTTTCAATTCCTTGCAATATGAATAAACATTTCCATTCCAGTTGTTCCCCGAAGGAGGGTTTTTAACAGACAGAAAAAAAAATTAAGATACTGCTGGATAGCAATATCATATAGAGTCATAGAATACAGCACAGAAACAGACCCTTTGGTCCAACTTGCCAATGCCAACCAGATATCCTAAATAAATCTAGTCATATTTGCCAGCATTTGGCCCATATCCCTCTGAACCCTTCCTATTCAGATACCCATTGAGATGCCTTTTAAATGTTGTAGTTATACCAGCCTCCACCACTTCCTCTGGCAGCTCATTCCATACACGCACTACACTCTGTGTGAGCAAGTTACCCCTTAGGTTGCTTCTAAATCTATCTCCTCTCAACTTAAACCTATGCCCTCTAGTTTTGGACTCACCCACCCTGGGGAAAAGACCTTGTCTATTTGCCCTATCCATGCCCCTCTTGATTTTATAAACTTCTTTAAGGGCACCCCTCAGCCTCAGATGTTCCAGGGAAAATAACCCCAGCCTATTCAGCCTCTCCCTATAGCTCAAACCCTCCAAACCCTGGCAACATTCTTGTAAGTCTTTTCTGAACCCTTTTAAGTTTCACAACATCCTTCCTATAGCAGGGAGACCACAGTTGAATGCAATGTTCCAATACTGGCCTATCCAATGTCCTGTACAGCCGCAATATGACCTCCCAACACCTATATTCAAAGCACTGATCGATAAAGGCAAGCGTACCAACTGCCTCATTCACTATCCTATCTACCTGCGACTCCACTTTCAAGGAACTATGAACCTGCACTCCAAGGTCTCCTTGTTCAGCAACACTCCCCAGGACCTTACCATTAAGCGTATAAGTCCTGCCGTTATTTGCCTTTCCAAAATGCAGCAGCTCACATTTATCTAAATTAAAGTTCATCTGCAAATCCTCGACCCATTGGCCCATCTGATCAAGATCCTGTCGTACTCTGCGGTAACTTTCTTCACTGTCCACCACACCTCCAATTTAGGTGTCATCTGCAAACTTACTGACCACATGTCCTATGTTCACATGCAAAGCATTTATATATGAAAGAATATTTCGAATCAGAGAATAGATTCACCGCTATATATTAACTGTCAGTGCAACAGACTGGACTAGACTTCATTTGGATTTAAATGATGTTTTCCAACATTGAGGGAATTACATGATTCTAGATTTTAGGATTCACTAGAAGCTTATGTTCAGTCGAGGATCTTTTGAAATATAATAAGCTCATTCAGAAAAAAAGAGCAAAATATTTTTTAAAACTCAGAGATGAAATAGGCTCATTTTAACCTTTGGAGGAGTCAGCAGCATTTATTGTAACAAAACAATGCCCTGACTGTGGTATATAGTACATGCACTGTATTGATTCCAAAGAACACAGCAGATATGTGTTGTCTGTTTCTTTGATCCTAACTCAAGTTTCCAGCAGGATCATCAAAAAAATGCCATCCTCATCTTCTGCTACAGACACTTTGCATGTTGACATCATCAGAAAGTTAAAATGATACTATGTTGCAATGGACAGTATGTGGAAGGCCACAGGGAATTTTCTCCCCCTTAGTGCCATCTGACAGAAAGACAGTCCTTTTTGTGAGATAACACGGTGTAGAGCTGGATGAACACAGCAGGCCAAGCAGCATCAGAGGAGCAGGAAGGCTGACGTTTCGGGCCTAGACCCTTCTTCAGAAATTTTTGTGAGGTTGTGTTAAAGCATACAACTTCCCCATGTTCTCTGACTGAAGAAACACAATCAGAGTTCAAAAGGGCAGGAAAGTGACACGTTGCTCCAGACAGCAGGTTTTTTTTCCCCCCTACATGAAACCTGTAGCCCTCAACAATGTTAAATGGGGGAATGTTGAGAGACAGCATCTGTCATCTCCTTTCAATGGAACATCTCCACTTGAATAGTCTCCAAAGTAAACGAGGTTTCCAACAGTAGAACTCATTTACTTGATTAATGAAATAAAATGCAATGAGCTAAAAAAACGGTTTGTATTTTTGAGAATGGTCGGTATTCTGTTCAAATTGTGATCCACACAAGTAATATTCATTGCTATAAAACTGTATCCATAGAAACCTAAGGAGAATCAATGGTATCAATACAATATATGCAGGCCATAAAATTATATTTCAAGTTGCTTTTCTGTCATTAGATGTCAGAAGCACTCTGAGTGTGAGGTAGAAGAAAGAATGAAACAAGAAAGGGCCATTTGGTCCATTAAACCCGGTCTTTCTACAGGACGTACAGATCCCACCCCTTCGGTTCCATCCTAGCATTAATTTCCCAAGGGCATTTTCTTGTATTCAGTTCTCTGACCCTTAAAAGTGAAATATTACTCTGTGGATAAATGTCCCCATTTCCACCCCGCACTTCAACAATGCAGGAATCAGGTTGCAGACCATATGGTTACTTGACTTATTCCTGACACCCTTCAATACTTCTCTTATAAATCTACTTTCTTTCTGAAGTTAATCAACATAGCATCAATGTTTCTCTTATGACATATTGACAAATTATCTAAAGACATCATTGTTGTGGCAATTTTAAAAGGATTGCACGCAATAATGGAAAACTGGATAGCATATCTTGTTTGAAGACTCCTTATCTAACAGCGCTTTGGATTTTAGGATAACGGTTAGAGCAATCAACATCCAAGGATTGCTCAAGCATTACCATTGGCTAAATGTGTGCATGTCTTTAGGATGGGCATCTTTTGGGGTAAATAAAAACAAAATACTGCAGATCCTAGAAATCGGGAATAAAAAGTGCTGCAGAAACTCTGCAGGTCCGGCAGCAACCGTGGAGACATAAGCAGAATTAACATGTTGAGCCTGAAATGACTCTTCACCAGAACTGAAAGAGGTTGGAAAATTTGTGTTTTTAGTGCTCTAAATCAGACAAGGGAGAGGGGCAAATGGAAGGGATTGTGAGGATGAACAGGACAACCAGCCAACAGAGTGGTAATGGGGTAAAGTAGAAATAGAGATGTGAAAAGGAGAAAATATGTCCGTTCTGTTGAGAGCAAAGTCAACAAGACATAAACAAGGCACGACCCAGTTGCAAGGAGGGATGGTGTGAGAATAATGGAGGACAGAGGTCATGCTGTGAAATTGTCAAACTCAATAGAGTCCAGAAGCTGTAAAGTGCCTTAGCAGAAATGAGGCGTTGTTCTTTTAGCTTGTGTTGAGCTGGGTTGGAACACATAGCAGACCCAGGACAAATATGTTAGCATGGGAGCAAGATGGTATATTTTGGTGTCTGCCATATACCAATGCAGACTGTGTACCTTCAAGACACAAGTACTGTCACATCATCAGGAATGGTTATTTTGCAAACTTTTTTCTTATATTAGTCACTGCTTTTAGAAAGAAGTGTACAACTGATCTGTATAATTTAGGATGTCACGAATGTGAACAATAAAATTTAAAGGCTTTTAAATCATTTTCAGCAGATTTGAAGGTACTAGAGAACTAATAACCATTTTAGTTTTTTAATGCTTTGCTGTAACTAGTTTATGAGCCAAAGCATAGAAACTACCTTGGTAAAGTGTGCCTTGGTATAGACTATTTCATCGAGTTATTTTCTGGCTGTATAAAAAATATTTCTTTAAAACCAAATGGCTGACAAAAGAAAGGCTTGTAGTTCTCAGTCTTACACTTATACTCATATTCAAGGCACATTCTTTGTTTTTTAAAACTTTTCATTTTCATTTCTTCAAATTCATTTTTGCTTCTTTCTGTGGTGATTGTGGTGGAGAGAGATTGCAGGGAGCTGTTGAGCGGTAGATCCAGTCCATTCCTCATGGCCATAGTAGTGTCAGCTTCAGCAACTGCTCCAGTGTCAGTGGATCAAGGTCAGTTCTTTTCCTCTGATGTTTCAGTGGCAGCTGTGACAGCGGTGGAGTGAACGATCCCTCGAGTGAATGCTCTCTCGGTCCTTGGCAGTTAATGTGGTTGGTCCATCAGTCCTCGGAGGTTGAGATAGGCCCCAGACCTCAAGAGTTAGGCCAGTCTCCTGGCTATAGTGCCGCCACTTGGGAAATCAAGAAGCCATGAATGGAACTAAAAATATCCTAGTGCATGATTTATTTCTTTATATAATTTATGTGATTAAAATAGCGCCAGCTTATGACTACTTGTACACATTTTACTGTATTTTCATAAATACGTGGAACAGTAAATTACTATTATTACCTTTTATGATTATTACATGGCAATTGAATGATTTGCAAGGAGTATCCTGCCATTTTGTGAATCTATTTTGCATCAACTGTAAATTTTATGTTTCTGATTAGGGTCCAGTGGGGAAATGAACCAATAATACTAGCTTTACAAAGGCGAGCACCAGTTTTGTAATATTGACAACAATACAATATTTTTAAAAATATATTTAAAACACTAAGTTTCAAAATGCAAGAAAAAGAAAAGTTTGGCGATGTTAATTATTGGCAGAACTTATAATCCTCAAGGTCTATAAATTGTTTTAATTTGGAATGTATTTTTGATAAATTGTTTTCTAAATGCACAATGTTAGAACTTAAAATATAAGCACACCAATACTTCATTCAAGCTTAAATAAATCATTTTAACATTACAATAAAACCATTGGCAAACAACCTTTTTGAGGTCTCATTAACAAATCATATTTGACATTTTCCTTGATTAATGTAAAAAACTGAACTTGAAATATACAACAATGTGATTTTAAATATCTTGCTTCTATTTAATTGTAATACATTAATGATATTAGGTTTCATTATTTTGTTGCATGGCTATGTATTTTTCTTTTGCATTCTGTGCATTTTAGAAACAGAGAGCACCACTGGCTATTAATGAGTCATAAAGCAATGAAGGCAAATATGACCACAAATGCATTCTGTCCAATCAGGATAAATGCCATTGGCATGGCTCCTTACTTCGCAGTCGACTTAAACAATATCTTTCTATGCCTGTGTAATACAATTAGCATCAATTCCTCCTCAATAAATCATTAAACTGCACATTGCCTATTTTGATTGGATCAGTCCTGTTTAGGTGGCCTTTCAATGCTAGTAGATACCTGTGGTGATAAAGATACTGTTAATGAATTAATGAGAAACAGAACAGTATTCTGCTCATTAGTTTTATAGAATAAGTCCTTTAACTAGATCACACTGATAGTGAGGAATGAGACAACTGGACTGGTCACAGTTAGAAGGAGGTCAATAATTGGCAACACTCCTCTACTGTTGTTAGCTGTCCTCAAGTCTAATTGCTGATATTCTTTATATTTTTGTAATCATTAAAGAAATCATGCAGCATTCATTGGTTTTAACAATTTGATCAATCATAATCAAAACAGTGATTAAAGTAAAGAGCATTGGACTTTTATCCAGATCATAAAATTAAATACAGTCTTGGTAATCAACTGACCTCACTTGTCCTTCCCCTCAGAATTTCTGATTGAATGCTTAGATTGTCTATTTTCCTCTTGCAAAATTGAAGAGAAGGAAACGAAGATAAACTGGTACTAAAATCTTCAAATCATCCCTTCTGCAATGTGATTGAAAGCAGTGTTGAATTCAAGAAAGACAAAACATTCATTTATGGGCAGCATTCAATGATCCCAGGATGTCCCAAAGCTCCTTACAAGCAATTAATTTCTTTTAAAAAGTGTAGTCACTGTTCTAAGAAGAATAGAGCAGCAATTTTGTGTGCAAGTTCCCGTGATGACATTGAAATAAATGACCACAAATGTCAGTTTTTGGTATTCGTAGAGGGATAACTGTTGGTCAGGACACTGGGAGAAATCCCCTCTCTTCTTTGAATAGTAGCTTTGTAACCTTTTACATCTACCTGAGAGAGCAGAAAGGGCTGTAGCTTAAACATCCTTCCCAAATGAGACCCCCTTCATCAGTGCAAAACTCCCTCAGTACCATTCTAATCAGTATCTGCCGAAGTTATGTGCTCAAGCCTTGCTGAGTAGGCCTTGAACTCATAACCTTCTGACTCCATAGGGTTACAGTTGAGGATGCCATTTCTGGAAAAGTTCCCTGTCCCCATCATGCCATCAATCAGATGACGGATTGAGCAATGATATGGGACAAAGGGAGTATAAAGTATGTATAAAAGATGCAATGGAAGTATCAGCAAGTTATTTTATTGTAGTCAGTTTATCGGTATCTTCAAAATAATGGTCAGCCCACCAGTTTCTGTTACTTTCCTATTTTACTTACAATCTAATTAAAGAAGTTCCATATAAGGTATACAGTTCCTCGGATTTTAATTCTGCCACCGTTCAGTTTTCCATTCATTCAATAATGGCAGAATCAAAGGGGCTATACATTCACACTTTGTTTGAAATAACATCCAATGTCAATATGCTAAGCAACTTCAAATTTGAAACATGGGAGAAAATTTGCTCTAAATTTATAAACTGGATTTTATAGCTGAAGCCACATCAAGTATTTTCACATTTTCGACGTAGACAAACAGAAGGCTGGAAGAACACAGCAGGCCAGGCAGCATCTGGAGGAAAGGAGCAGTCAACGTTTCGAGTATTACCCTTCTTCAGGACCATTTTCTATCATTTCCCTTCAACCGCTGGTATTCACACTCAATAATGCATTAGAAGAGCTGCATTCAAACAGATATCAAATATTTCTTTAAATACATTAGGCTAACTTGCAGTCTTTCGCCAGTGTTGTCATTGTTCAAATAATGTAACTTTCATAAAATATTTGGAAATTGGGCGGGGCTATTTTCCCTGCAGCATCAGAGGCTGAGGGGTGACCATATAGAGGTTTATAAAATCATGAGGGGCATGGATAGGGTGAATAGACAAGGTCTTTTTTTCCCTAGGGAAGAGGAATCCAAAACTAGAGGGCATGGGTTTAAGGTGAGAGGGGAAAGATTTAAAAGAGATGTAACAGGCAACTTTTTCAAGCAGAGGGTGATGCACGTATGGAACGAGCTGCCAGACGAAGCGTTGGAGGCTGGTACAGTTACAACATTTAAATGGCATCTGGATGGGTACATGAATAGAAAGGGTTTAAGAGAGATATGGGTCAAATGCTGGCAAATGGGACTAGAATAATTTAGGATATCTGATCGGCATGAACAAATTGGACCAAAGGGTCTGTTTCTGTGTTATTTATCTCTATGACTCTACAAATGAAAAGGTATTGACAGACGGTAAATTGCTTTTGCTTGCATGGTATTCATTGTGGAGAAATGCAGGCTCAATGAATGCATCCATTTAAGTTACAACGAATTGAATATTTGATGTGTTACAAAAGAATCTTGTTAAATGTAATTTGTTGTGCAGTTTTGAGCATTTCTTACACCGTGGGATACTAACCAGAGATTGGAATGAGGGTTACTATTCACTGACATGCAACGATCATGGAAAAACACATTTTCTAGAATACTTGTGTCACTTAAGGGTTGTGAACGGTTTCTGTCTCTCTTTTTCATTACACTCTCATTTGTTTTATGTACAGCCACTAAAATACATTAATCAGTTTGTTCAATCATACTGCAACAGCAGATGTCTGAGGTTAGCTCCTCATTATATTTAACAACAATGTAATTAGAAATTATGGACATGCTTGCACAGACGTACAGAGGTGCCTCAAACACAGTGCGAGATCAGAACTGATGCTGAGCATGTTCAATGAAAAAAAATTGCTGCGCTGATTTTAATTCTCCCAATGAAGTGGTAATTAACTGTAATGACCGAAAAGGAAACAGCAGTGCGGGGTTTAAACACAGGGTGAAATTGTTATTAGTTTATTTGATTTGTCAAGTACTAATCTTCTTTTGTATGGTTGGATAACACAATTGCATAACTACATGAAATTCTGCCTGAGATTGAATTTGGGTTCTAATTAGACAATATAGGTCACCTCTCACTGGCTGGAACGGAAAGAATTGGTAGGCGTGTGCTCCTTCCTTCTAGTAATGTTACTAAAAAAGTTATCACAAATATAATAGGGGAAAATCCATGTATTACTGAGATTATATTTTTATATCAAACTGTTCAGGTCTGACACACCTCTGGAGCAGGTGGGACTTTCACCCGGGCCTCTTGGCTCAGAGGTAGGGACACTACTACTGCACCATAAGAGCCTTATGTATTACTGAACTCTTTTTAATATCATTTTACTGACTTTAAATTTGTTATCAAAATCATTAACAGGTGGAATTTCCCTTCTGTGTTGATCAATCCTTTCCTTTTCTCTGTTGAAAATCCAGAAAAGCACAGGGTCAGGCCAGTTGTCAAAATGAAGTCAGTAAATAGACCTAAACTGAGGGGAGTGGCCTGCAATTTGCTGATGTTTTTGAAAAAATGAGGTGCCAGATTGAAAGACTGGGTCCAAAAAAACTAGGCTGCATACATTCATTTTATGTCATGTTAAACTCCAATACTGAAAGTGAAATAACTCCAGAGAGCCCAGTACCATGTCAGCCTTTATTTACATATGAACAGTCGTTCACTATAGTACTGCTTCATACAGAGTGAGGTACCAAAGGTCAGTATCTCTGGCACTCCCTCCTTTTATCTGTCAGCCAGGACTCCCTGATTGGATCAAATTAACAGCCACAATCAGGGAACTCTTATTCTATAAGTTCCAACTGGTTGACATCATTACAATCACCACAGAAAGGTCTTAAGTTTGTCTTTTAACTCCCCATACGAAGCAGGAAAATCCAATATAAAGCCAAACATATTATTCAGGAGCTCAAGAGATTATTTTCTCAAGATTATATGTTGTTAACTTTGTTATTTTTCTCCCTTTTCTGTTTCTCTAAACATGTATTTGCCAAAAAAAGAATAACATGAAGACCTTTTTGCTTCAACTTTGTTAAACATGGTCTGCATGCTGACTGGCAGGATACATGGGCATGGGGTTGACAGCACTATGGAAGACCTCTCTCTCAATCACCTTTGTATTTGAAATGTTTGTTATCGTTTCCAATCAAAATAATAGGATAATCTGATCACCTGCCTTCAGTTTTTGCATAACTGATACCTTCACTTGGGTCAGAGTTTGTGGGTCTAGGTCCCTCTCCAGCCATTTGAATATCAGCCAGAGGAATCCTACAGTGAGTAACTTAAATAACTCCCCAAGGCCTGTCCACCGTCTACAAGGAACAAGTCATGAGTCTGATGGTTGAACAAGATTAAAGAAGCTCAACACAGGACAAAGCAGCCTGCTTAACTGGCATCACATCTTCAAACATTCATTCCCTCCGCCACTGACTCTCCACCATCTACGAGATTCCCTGCAGAAATTCACCAATGTTCCTTGTACAGCACCGTCCAAACCCACAACCTATACCAGCCAGAAGGACTAGGGCACCAGATACATGGGAATAACACCACCTGTAAGTTCCCCTCTAAGCCATTTATGATCCTGACTTGGATGTATATTAACATTCCTTCAGTGTGACTAGGTCAAAATCCTGAATCTCCCTCCCTAAGGGCATTGTGGGTCTACCTATAGCACATGGGCTGCAACAGATCAAGGCAGCAGCTCACCACCACCTTTTCAAGAGCAACAATAAATATTTGGCTAGCCAGTGACATCCAGATCCCATGACTGAATAAAGTAAACATATAATTGGGTCTGAACTTTCAATGCAACACTGGGGAAACGTTGCTGTGTCAGAAATGCAAATGGAGTCAGAGTCATAGAGATATACAGCATGGAAAGAGCCCCTTTGGTCCAACTTGTCCATAATGATCAAATATTCTACATAAATCTAGTCCCATTTTCCAGCATTTGGCCCATATCCCTCTAAATCCTTCCTATTTATATACCCATCCAGATGCCTTTTAAATGTTGTAATTGTATCAATCAGTCTCCACTACTTCCTCTGGCAGCTCATTCCATACATGCACCACCTTCTGCATGAAAAAGTTGCTCTTTAGGTCCCTTTTAAATCTTTCCCCTCTCACCTTAAAGCTATGCCCTTTATTTTGGAACTACCCCACCCTGGTGAAAAGACCTTGCCTATTTACCCTATCCGTGCCCCTCATGATTTTTATAAACCCATGTAAGGTCACCTCTCAGCCTCCAACACTCTGGGAAAATAGCCCCACCTATTCACCCTCTACCTATAGCTCAAACTCTCCAATCCTGGCAATATCCTTCTAAGTCTTTTCTGAACCCTTTCAAGTTTCACAACATCCTTCCTATAGCAGGGAGACCAGAATTGCATGCAATACACGTATTTGAATAGGAGACTGAACTGAAACCTGGATCTATCTTGTCAAATGGGTATATACAAAAGATGTTTGTCATTATTTGTAGAAGTGGGTAGGGGATGAGTCTTGATGTACTGGACAACATTTGCTCTTCAACCAGCACGCTGAAGACAGCTTAACATCTCCCCTACTTTGTTGCATTTGGTGGCATTTTATTTCACGGCAATTAGCTGCCATCTACATTTGCCATAACTACAATTCATTGGCTGTGGAACACTTTGGGATATCCTGAGAGTCTGACAGTATAGAAATGTGCAAATTTGTTCTTCCTTTACTTTCCCATTGACTAAATGAGAACAGAAAAAGATAACAACCACATCAAGATAAATCCGAATTCTCCTGATCATGCAAACAACTCTCAGTTTGCATTACTTAAGTTAGGATCCAGCAAAGAAATTACCAATACTTCCAGTCTGAGGTTGAATCCTCCAAGAACCAAATCTCCTTTAGCAAAATTCAAACTATGCAGATATTTTCTATCATTTAGCATCTGTAAAAATATTGTCCTCCAAATCTAGTTGAAAAAAAGGAGCTGGCATCCTACGCAGGGCATTTTGCAAACTATTCACCAATTCAAAATTACTTGTTCAACTCTACAATATTTGATCAAAATTTTGAATAATTTGGAAGAGGACTTGGAGAAATGTAACAATGCATTCTTAGGAAGCCTTAATCAATGTATAAATCCATGAAAAATATGAGGATATTTTTGACTGGTTAAATTGGTAAATGAACTAAACTAAAACTGACAACATAACTTGGAGATTCTCATTTTCTGAATGTTACACAGGAAATGACTGAGGATGTCCTGTACAAAATAAATGTAAATGCACAGCACACAGAACACAACTTCCTGAACATTATTTAATAGTTGCATCCATGTTCGGAATTGTGCAATTTCCTGGTGCAACTACAAAGGATTTTTTTTTTTTTAATTTGCTGTCCAAGCATTGCAGAGGAGGTCTGTGTTTGATCCCCAAAGTATCCCACAGGATCTTGTGCAATGATACAGGAGCTGCTATACACAATCTAGTCATTTCCCCCCAAGACATTTCCCAGGAGGTACACTTAAAATTAATTTGTCTCCTAATCAAACAACTGTCAATTTTAAATCATTATCTAAACCATCGCACTTGCTGAAATTTAATATAAATATTTCCATAGGCATGCAATCCTCACATAAACATATACCAGGCAACAGCTTGAAATTCGTAAATTATTACCAAGCTTTAGCTTTGCTCATTACCTACATAGTAGTGATGAATGAGTCCTGTTTTCTGGAAAAAGGTTATAGACAAATCTATGTCTGCTACATTTTGCTGCCTAAACACAATATGCACATTTGTAGAAGTGTTTCGGGGGAAAATTTTCCAGGGATGTCATTATAATTGAAACCAATATTTTAAAAAGCAGAAGGGCAGAATCTTCGCAGTCCCTGAATGACAGGGCAATGGTTAGAAAGTTGGAGAATCACATGAGACAGTCAACGAGGAGCTTTGAGAGCAAAATGTCCCATGTTCCAACCAAATGTTGTGCAGTTCACTGAGACTCTCACTACTGAGCAGCAAGAGGTCTATTTGCTATGCACTTATATTCTCACTGTGATATCATTTCACCTCTTTGACATGCAGCTTCTCAAACTCCCATGTGCTGGACAAAAGCTAGACAATAATTCCCAACATGAGAGTCAGAACAATATCCTGGCAACTCCTAGCTCCTCTGGACCTCCACCAGTCACTAAGATCTCAGGACACACTGCACAGACAGTGATCACACACACCCACTGTTCCACAAGAACTTCCAGGTCCCAGCTGACAAAGCATGTGCCAATTCACCTCTACCCGAAATATCTGGGGTAATCGACAGGAACCATGCAGGGCAATGGCAGACTGCCAGCGTTTGACCAGGGGCATGGCATGGCCTAAAGATGGCACCAGAGCCAAGAATCCAAGGAGATTGTGGCAGTGGCCAGAACTTTCACCTTGGTGAGTTGGAAAATACGACAACACGGGGTGCTATAGAGGTGTGGCGAATAGCATGTTTATGCAGCATGTTTAGGAACATAGCAGGAGAGAACTTGCTAAGGGCTCATGGAGAAAGGTAGACAACAAAGTGGAGTCGAGGCCAAAGTCAGACCAGTCATGATCTTTTCAAATGGTGGACCAGGGTTGAGGGCTGAATGGCCTGCTCCTGCTTCTAAATTGTGCAGAGCTGTCATTTTCACATTTCCAGTCCTGGTGGAGCAGTGATGTGTCATTTCACCATGTAACACAGTTGTCTCAGTCCCTGCGCATCATGATCCCTGGCACATCCCCCAGCAAATGCCTAGATACTGTTGGCTTTAAAAACGCCTTTCTCTCTTCACTTTATCAACTGATCAGGGAAACTTTTGCACAATACCCAAGATTTCTTCCATGATTTTTCATACAAAGAAAATTGGTCATCCTCTAAGGGCTGATCTTATGGAGGAATATAAAATAATGTTTCCGCATTCAATGGCATTGCATGATGAATTGGGATGATAATAATAGCCCAGTAGCTTTAACAAACTCAACGACATTTTCCATCTGATGCCATTCCTGCTTCAAGCCTGCCCATGTGCTATTTGGTGATTCATTGCTTAACAATGCAGAAAGCACCAGATTTGTAGAAGCATTTTCCTTCCCTCCTCTTGGAGGAGACATGATTCGATACAGTTTTACATCCATAGTTAACCTGCAGAGAGTATCTACTTTCGGAAGGGGCACAGAACGGAAAAGAAGCACATGGACTGCAGTGATTCAAGGAGGCAGCTCTTCACCATGTTTTAAGGGCAATTAGGCACAGGCAATAAAGCTGCCTTTGTCTGCAGTGTTCACACTTCACCTTTTATAAATATTTGCAATATTTGGCTGTCTGATTTCGGATCTGCCCACCTCCAAAAGAACATTTCAGACATTGAGCAGTCTGTTTTAGAACATAAGAAATAGGAGCAGGAATACAGCGCTTCAACCCCGAGTTACATTTTTAAAGTTGCCTTTTTGCTTACGCACCCCTCCAGTTAACACCGTTCATGGTCAGTTATTTGGAGTAGACGGGAAGTGATCTACTTGTTTTAAATGTCCACTGACCAAGTTTCTACTCGACCAGTCATGTTCCTTTGATTGCTCGAGTTTTCAGTCTGAACAGCAGGTATCAGAGTGCAGATCTTATGGGGGTATGATAAAGGTTAAGTCTGAAATGTCTTTAAAAAGATAAAACCAAGCAGTTAGACTAAGGAACAATGGTGTAAATGACAAATAGATAACAGGACTGATATTGGCAGATTCTTCTTCCCACAAGAAGTATTCCAACCAGCACAGTGGAAGCAAACATCCCATAATCATTTCAGCAACTGTAAGTGAGGGTACAGGGAGTGTGGATCTGCCATTATTGGACAAATTAAGCTGAGCCGAATGCATCCTGAAGCATCTTGCACTTGAACAAGCCAATGGCAATGAAGTCATGTGAGATCTTCACGCACTGTTGCCCACAAAACAGAGTCGCTGGATAGAAATCGAGAGCAGGATTTACACCCCTGTATGGGGTCAGAAATGGAGGCAGGCACACGTTACTTTGCGGCACTGGCTGGTGTGGTAACACCATACCACCCCTCGCAACATCATCCCAGAGAAAGGAAGGACATGGTGGCAATCCACAATGGGAGCCAGCAGCTGTGGCCATTATTGTCTTTGGATTTTATAAAGTTGTTGAGAAGGTATACAGTCATAGAGTCATACAGCACGGAAACAGACCCTTCAGTCCAACCAGTCCACACCGACCATTAGCCTAAACTAAAGTAGTCCCACCTGCCTGCGCTTGGCCCATATCCCACCAAACATTTCTTATTCATGTACTTATCTAAATGTCTTTTAAACATTGTACCTGTACCCGCATCCACCGCTTCCTCTGGAAGTTCATGCCACACACAAACCACTCTCTGTGTAAAAAACATTGCCCCTCGTGTCCTTTTTTAAAATTTTTCTCCTCCCACCTTAAAAATATGCTCCCTGGTTTTGAACTCCCCTAATACCTAGGGAAAAAAATACCCGCCATTGACTTTATCTATACCCCTCATGATTTAATAAATCTCTATAAGGTCACTCCTCAACCCCCTACACTCCAAAAAAAATTGCCTCATCTTAGATCAGGTAACGTGCATGTGTGTAAAACGTCACCAATATTTCTAACATACAGAGGTTCCTTGCCATTCAAAGGAGATGTATTTCAGAAAATCTAATGAATCGTGAAAAAACCATAAAGGGGGATTTATTTCCATTTATGGATCAATTTTCAGCAACACACAAGCGTGAAACAACTAAATGAATACCAAAACTTGTTCCCTAACAAAATAGGAACATATACGCGAAATTAGAAGTATCAAGGCAATGAACAGCAAGAAGCCCCATCCAATGTTAAAGACAGAATCATGCTAAAAACTGCACAGGAAATTACTTGGTATCTGAAAGGGAAGAATAAGCAAATATTTTAGGTTTGACACTTTCTCAGATATGGCCATATGAAAATTTTATTCCAAACTTAATCTTACTTTCTGTGGCAGATGCTGAGCAGTGATTTTTCTGTATTTTTAAAGAAGTTAGTTCCAGTTAAAGATCACCTGAAGTCCTTCAGAATAATCTAGGTCCATTTGCAATTCAACCTGCAATATTATTTCAACTCTATTCCATATTTGTCACATTTTTTGCATGGAGTCAGGGATCAGAAACCAGCTCCTATTAGTAACTACTACTTGCTTTATTTTACATGCAGACAGTTCAGGGGAATTCCTTTATTAAACTGGCAGTGGCCAAAGAATGCTGTCTTTCAGCAGGAGTATTGTGAGCTGCAAAAAGTTAATTTCATCTCAGCACAAGTTAAGCCTATATCATACATAATTGAACTTGCTCTTACTGTGTTACCAACCACTGTCTGGTTTGACACTTGGCCCAAAACGATATCAAACTTTGTAACTGTTTGAAAGAACATTGATGAAGTGCACATGTTGAAATCTTAAACACCAGTCAAGCTCTTAAAGTAGCAAGGCAGCTGAACTGACCTGAGCTTCTTGCTGATAGCCCGTGCCTGGTTTATAAAGGAGGTTGTTCTGAATTCCTAGAGCATGTGGGTTATGGTTCTGTTGCTGCTCCATTGTAGCATGTCACCACGAGGCCTTTTTTTGTTAATCCTGTGAAGACACCAGCCAGTTAAATCTTTGCCAAACAGCTCTGTAACCACATATTAATGTCCCAACCTGTTTTCTTCCCAGCTCCACTAAATGCTAATTCAAAAGGCTGAGTTACATTACATTTTCAATCAATCAATAGATTCATTCAGCTTCAGTTTCTTCCACAACATAGTCACTGGATATCCATTTCCAAGGTCTTTTTTTTTTATCAGCTATTTCACGTTTCCTTTCCATGTCAAAATAATCACTGGGACAATAGTTCTTAAGCTCAGTCAGCGTATTATTCCTGATTAATTATACACATATCACATTATCTGTGGTAATACTAACCCTGAAACGATTCTTGTTTCAAAACTGTGACAAAATATAATTCCAAACAATCTGCAGTTGTCTCTTCGAAGAGGAAGCTGGATAGCTGCGAAGAATTAAAGCAGGATTCTAGTAGAATTCCGCATCTCTGAGTAACTCAGTACAAGTGTCTTGATTCCACATGAAACAAAGTCATTGTTCAACATCAGAATGAGCTGCACTTCCTGCTTTCGCAACACTACAAAGCTGGACATTGACAAACGTTTTCTACAAATCATTAGTGCAATGCTGTAAATGAACCAATAAATGATTACTCAGAAGCTGTTGCAAAACCTCCCGCCCACATGCAAATATGCGGGTTATTCGACCAGATTTTGTTTTTTAACATGTGGTGTGTTGCTATTCTCTACTCATATTCCAGAAAGGCTTTCCTCACAGTAAGAGCTTATTACGAGACAGCCAGTCCCTGTACACTTAACCACAGCTTTTCCACTTGTAGTGATCTATAGTAGAGTACACATGGGCAGTGAGTCAGTCACAGGAACTGAAGGACATTCTGAAGCATGAATTTGTTTTCTAGTACCTTACTCAAACCTCCCTGACTCGAACCATTCATAACTGATATTTACTCTTTCTGATAATCTTTATACCCACTGCCGCAACAAGATATGCTTAGTTATTTTTATTTCCCTTAACAAAGTTCTTTAGTGAGTCTGTTGTTTTCCTTCACTGGAAATGTGCTCTGAAAGGATTAATGGGCCCTTGAGTTAGCCTTTATTTATTTATTTCTGCATCCAAGACTTGCTGAGGATAAAGTAAGTGATTGTTCTCAGATCTAAATACTCAAGAAGTGAATCAGTTTCAGTAGTCACTTTGTGTCCTACAAATGTCCCATTGGCAGTTGACATTGCTTTTCATTGCCAAGTCTATAACATTTTGAGTATACCAAAATTCTGTTGGTTTTTTTTCATTTAATCTGTGGGAAAACAATTATGATAATACCTTTAACAAATACAGCACACAGAAGAGTACAAGAACCATGGAATTGTACAGCAATTTAATGTAAGTGCAAGCCATTCAGCCCATCGTGCCTTTGCCAGCTCCTTGAAAGAGGAAATATTCAAAACCAGAATACATTTTAAATTGCCTGAGGCATAAGGTGTAGTCAGTTGCCAAACTTAAAGTTCCTCTCTATTAGAGGTAGAGATAGAACTGGCTTAGAGAGTTAAGCAACAGGTTCTTTTTTCTTTCATTTGCTAGGCCAGTATTTATTGTCTCTCCCTAAATGCCCAGAGGGCAGTAATGAGTCAACCACATTGCTGTGGGTCTGGAGTCACATGTAGGCCAGACCAGGTAAGGATGCCAGTTTCTTTCCTTAAAGGACATTAGTGAACCAGATGGGTTTTCCTGACAATCAACAATGGATTCATGGTCATCATTAGACTCTTAATTCCAGATATTTATTGAATTCAAATTCCATCATCTGCCCTGGCAGGATTCGAACCCAGGTCTCCAGAACATTACCTGGGTCTCTGGATTAATAGTCCAGTTCAGTTGATACCACAGGCCATTGCCTCCCCGTTCTACAATGGAAGTTACTGACTTGGACTTGTAACTAAACTGTTGCAGGCAACTGTTAACTCACAGGATTTCCATCTAAGCAGTTGCATAAGCAGGTTTAATCTTAAATACTGATACCAAAATCAAACCAGAGACTTGAATGAGAAATACAAGCACATATGCAGACCTATTATAATTGTAATACTGTGCTTAGCAAAATACAAATAATAGACAATCTTCTCAGGCTCTGAATGACATGGGTTGTAGCGAGAAATCTGGGAGAATTGCACAGGATGTTCAGTGAGGCTTTTCTCAATGACAGGACCAACAAGTCCAACCTCTTTCCCACAGAGTTCTGGGCATCACGGTGAGATTCTCATTAGGGAGTGGCAAAATGCCTATTAACAGGGATTATTGCTCATTGGCACCCTCATTATCACCAAATCTCACCTCATTAATGTGCAGCTGCCTATTCTCTCAGCCACTGCACAGAGGCCATGAGTTGCTGACAAGGAGCAGACTTCAGCTCACCACTTGCTCTTTTGACTGCCATCTTGGACACCTGGCACCAGCGTCTCAGAGCAAGTTCCATGGCAGCAACCACATGTACCCCAAGTCCACAGACCCTGGCATCTGACACATGCCAGCCTCTGTATACCCTCATGGCACAGCTCTGACCCTTACAGCACCATTCTGCACTGCATCTCCCTGGTAATCTTTCATCCCCTTGGTAATCAAGAATCCAAATATTTCTGCCTTAAAAACATTTAAAGCTTTTGTATTTGTTGCCTTTAAAGGAAGGGAATTCCAAAGGCTTGCAAACCTTAGAGGGAAAAGAAAACATTTCTTCAGGGTGGCACAGTGGGTCAGTGGTTAGCACTGTTGCCTCACAGCGCCAGGGACCTGGGTTCGATTCCACACTCGGGCGACTGTCTGTGTGGAGTTTGCACATTCTCCCCATGTCTGTGTGGGTTTCCTCCGGGTGCTCTGGTTTCCTCCCACAGTCCAAAGATGTGCAGGTTAGGTGGATTGGCCATGCTAAATTGTCCTTAGCGTTCAGGGGTGTGTAGATTAGGTGGGTTATAGGGGAATTGGTCTGGGTGGGATGCTGGGCCAAAGGGCCTGCTTCTACACTGTAGGGATTCTATGATTCATCTCTGTCTTAAATGAGTGAGCCCTTATTGTTAAACTGTGATGGAGTTCTTGATTTTCCCAGAAAAGGAATACAGCTACCAGCTTTCCTTGGTAAACATACTGCGTGTGCTGTAACCAAATGGCCTGGGACCTCTCTGAGGTGCACGGTGGAGTCCTCCATTGAGTTAAGGGGGACTGCTGTTAGTCAGGGACTCCCAGTGCAGTCAATCCAGGCCCGTGCCCATTCACAGTCCAGGGACTTTGGTCAGTCATCTGCATGGGATGGCTGTAGTCAGTACAGTCCAAGGAGTGGGCTACAATCAGCCCTGTGTGTCAGTGGAATGAGCATTTCTGTGGGGTGGGGGGAAGAATGTAAAGAATCCTGGGATGCGGAGGGGGCAATGACATTGAAAGAGTTCGGGGGAGGGAAACACAATACAAAAAGGGAGGGAGCTGGTCGTGCAAGGTTTGCCATGGGATGCTGTAGGAGGCAAGAAGGATGATAGAGAGTCACCACTATCATGGCCTCAACAGGGGAACTGTGCAGCACAGTGCGGTGGGGAGGCAGCGGGGATCAGTGCAAGGCTGTGGGTGGAACACGTGCATTCAGCTGAAGTGGACTGTCCAGGGAGGACTAGATAGAAAGAGCCATTGAGATTCTGGGGGGAGAGCTGATGACCCACTCATGACATGCAGTGCAACTTGCATTGCCTTCATGATCTGTATGTAAAATGTAACCTGGAAGTTGCTAGGTTCTTTTATTCATTCACGGGATATGTGCATCACTGACTAGGCCAGCATTTATTGCCCATCCCTAATTGCCCAGAGGGCAGTTAAGAGTCAACCACATTGCCGTGGGTCTAGAGTCACATGTAGGCCAGACCAGATAAGGACGGCAATTTCCTTCTCTAAAGGACATTAGTGAATCAGATGCATTTTGCTAACAATCAATAATGGATTCATGGCCATCATTAGGTTCTTCATTCCGGATTTTTGTTGGATTCAAATTCCACCATTTGTGTGGAGGGTTTGAATCCGGGTCCCCAGAATATCACTTGGGTCTCTGGATAACCAGTCCAACAAAAATACCACTAGGCCATCGCCTCCCCATGAACATATTACTAGTTGATTTCTTAACCTGGTTACAGACATCCTGCTATTTGAGTGGAGGTATCAAAGTAGACAAAATAAACAAGCTAAGTACAGCCTTTAGCTAACAGATAGCAGCCCATGAAGTACTTGTCCCTGAATAACAACAAGAGTTATTTGTATCTGTACTGTCACTGGCAATGGAACTGCAGTGAAGGCAAAATCAAACAGGCCATTGGTGAGAAGTGAGCTAATCAAAATCTGCAAAAATTGTTCAGAATTTCTGAAATTCTCATTAATTCAATTTTTAACCAATTTAACCTACATCTGTGAAGAAATCGAGTTAACACACAGGTTGAGACGATAGCACTGTCACTGAAGCTGACTGCACCACCTATTATGGGCATGCACTTGCCTTCTAGCACTGTGGGTAATATCAAGATGATGCTATTTCTGTCAGCCTTGTGTTGAGAAGAGGCAGGCCATGCTGGGATCTTCCCATATGGCTGGCAGGATAATGCTGAGCTTGTAAAAGTTATTTAATTTCTTTTTGCTATAGTAATTCACTAAAGGTTTCATTTCTAAATTGGCCTAAGTGCACAGTGGAAAGCAACTGATTCAATATTCTCAGTCTGTACATCCGTGATGCCTGAGGTGGTGCTCAGGGCCAGCAGGAGTCCCCTCCTGCAGGTTTACCAGAGTCACTAGCCTTCATGTATCGCTGTATGAACAAGATACACTCAGGGAGAGCTGGAGATGTTTAAGCACAGCCATATCCTGTGCTCAGCACTAAATTTCCTTCAATGCTTTAGATTTTTTTTATAATGCTATTTAATTCAGCTGCATAATACTCAGCCATGAAGCATCTTTTCTTGTCATTTTCTCCATTAAATTAGATTTCTGTAGCTCCGTGAACAATTCTTTTACGCCCCTCCCCCAATGTCTGAAAATTAATGCCTCCTACACAGCTTGCAATGCTGCGCACAGGTATTAATTCAAAGGCAACAGAGTAGAGACAGAGAGAAACAAAAAATCAGCAAAACCTGTTGAATAATGTATGTATTAACCTTTTGTATGTAATGAATGAAACATTGAACTTAATGGCTTTTTTTTGCAAAGTATTTGTTTTATCTTTTGCTCACCCTTTAGCCTACTCTGGCCACATGCAACAAGCTGGACTACTCCCAGCTCTCTGCCACTGCTTTCTAACCAAGAGCAAGGAAGTGCTTCAGAGCAGTTAGGAGCAAGGAGTTTTCTTTCAGTGCCTTCCTTCCCTATGAGGAAGTGCATAGCCTCTGCTCAAGGCCAATTCACAGCAGTTCAGGATTTTCCCATGTTTGAACCATTCCACACAACCTTAGAGCTGCAACTCTCTGAAACCAAGTATTTTCCAGTGCAATGGCCAACAACATTCATCCTGCCATAGTTAAAATAAGCCTTCATTTTGTGAATGCAGCTGTGTAACAGGAAGTTCATTAACAAGTCAGGAAGGAAGAAACTGGCTCACGCAAACCTACTGGCACCAACTGGGTGGAGAGAATGATCCGAGTATCAGATTGGACAGGTCAGAAACTGGACCTGGGTTGGCCACTGCGCCAGAGGCCAACAATATTGGACAACATGGCAATGTGCAGACGTGATGCCATCACAGCGGAAAATGTACCATCTTGTGCAGACATCCACCACAGTATGAGATGAAAAAGGCCCAGTTGCAAGCAAGTGAGAAATGATGAGGTAGAAGGAAACAAAAATGTAAATACACCTTTGTTCTGCGTCCCAGTCAGTTTGAGGCTCTTCCGAACAGGGAAAAGAACATGCAGAGGCCCCTGCTGGTGTTTCACATAGTTAAGATTTCTTAAAGACACAAAGCGTCAGATAAAAAGACATCTGACACCAGTGGCTAGGACAGCGCAAAAGCAGGTAGTCCGATATAAAATCAGCCAGCCGCCCTACTCAAGCCTCATTTAACTTAAGCCGGTGAGTTATAAACAACTGGCATGTTGTGAGTGGGGTGAGCCAATTTAGAGGGAGCCAAAGAGGGTCAGCAATGATTTTTGAGGATTGCTGGGGAGTGGCGAAGAACATAAGAACATAAGAACTAGGTGCAGGAGTAGGCCATCCGGCCCCTCGAGCCTGCCTCACCATTTAATAAGATTATGGCTGACCTTTTTGAGACTCAGCATCACTTACCCGCCCGCAGACCATATCCCATAATTCCTTTATTGTTCAAAAATTTATCTAGCCTTGCCTTAAACACATTCAGCGAGGTAGCTTCAACCGTTTCACTGGACATGGAATTTCACAGATTCACAAACCTTTGGGTGAAGAAGTTCCTCCTGACCTCAGTCCTACATCTGCTTCCCTTTATTTTGAGGCTATGCCCCCTAGTCCTAGTTTCACCTGCTAGCGGAAACAACCTCCCTGCCTCCACCTTATCTATTCCCTTCATAATCTTATATGTTTCTATAAGATCTCTCCTCATTCTTCTGAATCCCAATGAGTATAATCCCAGCCTACTCAGTCTCTCCTCATAATCCAACCCTCTCAAGTCTGGAATCAACCGAGTGAATCTCCTCTGCACTCCCTCCAGTGCTAGTATATCCCTTCTCAAGTAAGGAGACCAAAACTGCACACAGTACTCCAGGTGTGGCCTGACCAGGACCCTATACAGCTGCAGCATAGCCTCCCTGTTTTTAAACTCCATCCCTTGAGCAATGACAGACAAAATTCCATTCGCCTTTTTAATTACCTGCTGCACCTGCAATCCTACTTTTAGCGATTCATGCACAAGGACACCCAAGTCCCTCTGCACAGCAGCGTGCTGCAATTTTTTACCATTTAAAACATAGTCCATTTTGTTGTTATTCCAACCAAAATGGATGACCTCACACTTATCAACATTGTACTCCATCTGCCAGACCTTTGCCCACTCACTTAGACTATCTATATCCCTCTGCAGACTTTCAGTGTCTTCTGCACACTTTGCTCTACCACTCATCTTGGTGTCATCTGCAAATTTTGACACACCACACTTAGTCCCCAACTCCAAATCATCTATGTAAATTGTAAACAATGGCAGTCCCAACACTGATCCCTGAGGCACATCACTAGCCACTGACCACCCATTTATCCCTACACTTTGTTTTCTACTAGTCAAACAATCCTCTATCCATGCCAATACATTACCTGTAATACCGTGCAACTTTATCTTATGTAGCAGCCTTTGGTGTGGCACCTTGTCAAATACCTTCTGGAAATCCAGAAACACCACATCCACAGGTTCCCCACTGTCCACCATGCAAGTAATGTCCTTAAAGAATTCCACCAAATTAGTTAAACATGACCTACCCTTCATGAACCCATGCTGGGTGTTCCCAATGGGACAATTTATATCCAGATGTCTTGCTATTTCTTCCTTAATGATAGATTCAAGCATTTTCCCCACTACCGAAGTTAAGCTAACTGGCCTATAGTTACTTGCTTTTTGACTACTTCCTATTTTAAACAGTGGTGTCACATTGGCCGTTTTCCAATCTGCGGGAACCACCCCAGAATCCAGTGAATTTTGGTAAATAATTACTAGTGCATTTGCTATTTCCCCCATCACGTCTTTTAGTACCCTGGGATGCATTTCATCAGGGCCAGGAGTCTTGTCTACCTTTAGCCCCATTAGCTTGCCCAGCACTGCCTCCTTAGTGATAGTGATAGTTTCTAGGACGTCACCTGCTATAACCTTCTTGCCATCAGTTTTCGGCATGTTATTTGTGTCTTCCATTGTGAAGACCAACACAAAATAACTGTTTAATGCCTTGGCTATTTCCTCATTCCCAGTTATTAAATTGGCCTTCTCATCCTCTAAAGGACCAATGTTTACCTTCGCCACTCTTTTATGATTTACATATTTATAGAAACTTTTGCTGCCTGTTTTTATGTTCTGAGCTAGTTTACTCTCATAATCTATCTTACTTTTCTTTATAACTTTTTTTGTGGCTTTCTGTTGGCCTTTAAAGATTTCCCAGTCTACTAGTTTCCCACTACTCTTTGCTTTTTTCTATGTATTTTTTTAAATCTGATACTTTCCTTTATTTCCTTAGACATCCATGGCTGACTATTTCTTTTCCTACAGTTCTTCCTTATCACTGGAATATACTTCTGCTGAGCACTGTGAAAAATCGTTTTGAAAGTCCTCCACTGTTCCACAATTGACCCACCATAAAGTTTTTGTTCCCATTTTACCTTAGCTAACGCCTCCCTCATCCCATCATAGTTCTCCTTTTTGTATGCACAGGACATTGGTACTGGATTTAACCTTCTCATGCTCCATCTGTATTTTAAATTTGACCATACTGTGATCACTCCTTCCGAGAGGACCCCTAACTGTGAGATCATTAATTATTCCTGTCTCATTACACAGGACTAGATCTAGGATATCTTGCTCCCTCGTAGGTCCCATTAGATATTGTTCAAGGAAATTATCGCGGATACATTCTATGAACCCCTCCTCAAGGCTGCCATGACCGACCTGGTTTGACCAATCGATATGTAGATTAAAATCCCCCATGATAATTGCTGTACCATTTTTACATGCATTAGCTATTTCTATGTTTATTGCCCACCCCAAGAGCATAAGACTTGCCATTTTGGAAGCAGAGTGCGGTGAGGCTGAGTCATTCACCAGTACATCTGACTCTCTCATTCAGGGCAATTCAGTTTCAAGAAGATGTTTTGTACATGTGTGAAAGAGCCAATGCTGTTTCAGGTGGTCAGCTCAGTGAAAGACATTCTTTGGTCTGATGAGACTTGTTGGTCTTCCAGTGCAAAGCATTGACCTGAACTGAGTGTTGCAGACTGGCTCATTCCAAGGTCCAGGACTACGTGATGTGGGACACAGTAATGCCTGAGGCCGCTGCCACCAAGGCACAGTGGGTAGAGACTACCGTCTAAGGTCTTTCTGCCAAAGCACAGTGGGGGTCTGTTCAGTTATCAGACCCTCTTGATGCCTCATAAGTATGTAAAAAATAGTCCTGTATAACTGATAAATGCATTGGATTTTATTTCCAACTGCAGGAATTGCCAAATTCCAATGTTTGCTTGTGCTTCAGGTGTGAAGACTGTGCAGACTCAGTAATGATGTGTGTTCGTAAAGAATTTTTATGAATAAAATATATTATTGTGATATTTTTAAAAATCTTTTTCAGGCACTGACTCTGGATGTTCAGATTGGAGCCTTTTCCAATATGGCAGTGATGCATTTCTGGCTAGGAATACATGCATGCACTCTGCCTGCAATATTAGCTACTAAGGCACCCATTATGCAGCTGGGCAGTTCCAGCTTCATTCTAGCGCATGGTATTTGATACCCTCACATTATTAGAGGGAGGAATTAGCTTTAAACATAATGCTTTCCCATTCAAAGAACACAACAAATGAAAGGACTATTTGAAGGATGGGGGAGTTAGGGCTGATGGAACGTAAACTGGAAGGAACCAAATAAGACTTGTTCTGGAACAGTGACTTTTTTTTCCCCTTTTGTGACTCTTACAGCATAATGGAAGAAATAAAACCAGGATAATTCTGGCAATCTACGATGTTCACAAATACAGGGGGTCTCCATTTTACAAACATCCGACTTACAAACGTTCACACTTATGAATGCAGTCTCATACAGGGGTGAATTTTAAATATCCAACATATGACCATTTCCTGTACTTTTGAATAGTTGCTTTATGTCATCCTGCATTGTGTTCTGATATGCGTACAAATCGACTTTCGAATGAACTCATCATTGGAACGTGTTTGCAACCCAGGACTGCCTGTAAGTATTTAGTTACTGTACAACAGAGAGGGAAGGGTACATTCCTTCAGTTTGAAGGTGTCAGTGTTGGTCCCCACAATCACACTGAATGACAGGGCAGGTCCAAAGGGCTGACCCCTGCTCCTATTTCTTACGTTCCTCATATTTCACTGGGATCATACATTATTTCTTTGCAGAGTTTGTCACCTGTATCAAACTATCCAAAGTGGTGTTTCATTTGCTTTATTCAACAACACAAAGCAGAGGCTTGTGTTATTGAAGAAATGTTTGGAGGTTCATTCATGGACTAGCTTATATGGAGGAGTGCTATGTTAATTTACTGTAGCACTACCTACATCTAAAGGTATCAATATGTCAGGTTTCAGGTTAACATCAGATATTTAAGAAAGGACTGCCAACTCCAAATGTTGCATTGTAAAAAAAATTGTTACTTACTCCACTGTAGAAATCTACTTTAAATCTGAACAAAAAACCTCCTTGAACAATGCAGATCCATCCAAGTGTTCACTGCCCCAACTAGTTTAGCCCAGACAGCTAAAGCTCATTTTGCTTTCCATCCAGAGTAGAAAAAATATTAGAAATTTAAATAATTCAAAAGAAATTCACCAAAATAGTCACAACAAAACAAAAGGAAAAAGAAAAGCATGTTCCTAACTGGCTAAATGTTAGTAATATTGAAAAAGCTTTTGCAGTCGCTCAATTGCTGAACCCTGTTCTGATTGTCATTTTTGTCTAGTCGGTTTTTTTCACTTCAATTTTGAGAAACACTATTTCAAAGACAAACATATTGTCTTCCTCTGTATTTGATCCATCACCTAATAACTGTGTCCCACTGAAGTAGAGCTCAACAGCTTGAGGCAACAACATGAATATAAAGTATAAATATTAATAAAAGCAACTTTGAACAGTATGCCCAAGGGTGGCTGGCAGTACATGACTGCAAAAAGTTACAATTAAAATTCACCCATCTCCAGTTACTGGCACGATGCCCACGCTTCTTAAAGCAGTAAATATTTATTCATACAGTCAAGAGCAGTCTGCTCCATCACAGATTATTTTACAAGCAGACAAAAGCTGAAGCAATTAACACAGCTCATGTCACCCAGCATAACAGTTTCAGTGGCACTTTTAAGGATAATTTAGACATCCAGTAATGTGCCAAGATTTTGACTGAAAACACTACATGTCACCCAACCAATTTGCACAAACCATTGTAAATTACAAACCATTAAATGTAATTATATAAAGAGAGCAAAGGTCCTTAACTTACAAAGACCACAGGTGTCATGTTGTTCACACAAGTGAAAGAATATCATGAAGGAACCATTGATATTTCAATGTTCTCAATATTCTACAATTAATAAAAAATAAATTCTGGAATTGATGTTGAGTGGGCTATTGTTTTTCACTATTGTAGCTTCCCTTCCATCTCCTTTGTATGTTTAGCAATGCTTCTCTTCCAATAACCATACTTACATAAACCATCACGGTTCATATAGTTTTATTCATCACCAATTTACTTTAGGTTTACATTCAGTTCAAAGGCATAAATATCTCACAGCCAGATCTACCACAATAGAAATATGTGCCCTGGTTTCACATGGTAATGCTATCAGTTCTTTGCTGACATTTGGTAACAGATCGCTGCCCTTTTACCTGGGCAGATGCAATCAAATGGAAGTACAATGGTCCCCTCAGACTCCACCTCTAATGGGAACAGGGTGATGAATGACTCTGATTACTAACTGTAGCAATGTCCCAAATACATTCTGAAACCCTGGGGCAGGCTCGTTTCACTTGCCACAGGATAATGCTACAAAACTGCCTTCAAATTTATTAGCACATTCTACATATATCAACTTTTCCTCAAAGACACCAAAATGGAAGTGTTTAAGGAAAGTAAGCCATTTTCTGTTGCAGAGTAAAAGGATGAAATGAAGATAAATTGTTGGGATAATGTGTTGGGAGCGGGGTTTCCATCTGAGCTGGAGGCATTGGTTGGTACTGCTTGATGTGGAATAGAAATCTGTTCAGCCTTCCAACATGTTTCCTACAGGTTACGAAAGACATCAGATCATGTAGCCATATTTCCAGCCTAGTCATTTCAGACAGGACACAATAGAATAGCAACAGTACGTTGTTGGTGAAGATTTATTCCATGAATGGATAAGTCCACGGGGTAAAAGATTTTCCAGGTGAATGGAAAAGATATCACACAACTACCAGTCAACCATTTATTTTATTTACATCCTGAAGTAAGCAAAACAATGATAAAATAAGCCTTTCATTTCAAAATGGAAACACTTTCAATGTTCTCCTTTGACGAGGTGAGTTTAAATTCTCAACTGACGTATTTAGTGCCATTTTTTGATCCTGCATCCCATCACTGCCATCCCCACTTGCCCTCAAACAAACCAAGTCTGATAACTAGTCACAGAGCTGTTCACATTATTGTTGGCTCAGCCTCCTGAATAAATGTACTCTCTGACTGATAGCAGTTTTAAACAAACAGATGGGCAGGTTTGATCTTTAGGTACACAATGTTACTAGCCAGAACAGCAAGGTGGCAGAGCATTGGCCTTAAATGGGTCGGTGGGATGGAGAAGAGTCATCAGCCTATACTCGTGATCAATGTCTAACGGCTGTTGCAGGAAAATATCAACTCGAAGCCAGCACTTTAGAGCAAGGACAAGGACCATTCAGTCCGGCAGTAGTTATTCTAAATTAATCCTGCTGCCTCGCTTTCTCCCACCATCTTGTTGCATCCTCAAGTCTATGTATTTAGCTAACTTTACCTTCAAAGATGTAATAGTCTCTCCTCTACCCACTCCGTCAGGCATATTTTGACATTTTGGCTGCTGATCAATAAAGTGAGCGTCCCAGCCTCAGCTGCCCAGGAATTTGAGAACCCAAATTTACAGGGAAGTTGGGTGTAACAGAGAAATCCCAGCACATAATTAGCAGATTTGTCAGAGTGAAGCGGGCTGTAGTTACAACCAGCAAACGGAGGCATTAGATGTCTGGTCATAATCGTGAAAGGTATAGATACCATGGCAGTGGCGAATTGGATCGCTCTGTGTGCATACTTACTTGCATAGGATTTTGTAGAAGAAATGGCCTAGAACAGGCCATTCAACACAACCAGTCCATGTTGGGGCTTATGCTCTACTTAAGCCTCTTCCCATTTTTCCTCCCCTCCTCTCCCGCCCCCATCCTTGTACAGCTTCCCCTAAAATGTAACAATATTAGTTGTGTCATTTTTCATTCACTTGTGAGACGTGAGTGGCACTGGCTGGGCCAGCATTTATTACCTGTCCCTAATAACCCTGAAGAAGATTGTGGCTTCAACAACATCATGTGGTTAAAGGTTGCACTAGTAGGCACTAGTCAGTTACCACCTAAATTAGCAATTTGGTTTCCCTTTATTTCAATGGAGTCCAATTCTGTATTAAATGGCACCCATCACCTGAAACTGACATGCACACACAAAGATAGGGCATGAATCTTATTGCATGCACTAATGGGACATTAATGCGAATGACCATATCCAACCTGCTAACACCAGGCAAAAAAAAGAGTAAAGATTGACCACAATGGCAAGACATCTCCTGCTACAGAGTCCATTCAGCATGGAAAGCTCGGAGATTGTGAAGCTTCATTCTGATTCCCCACGGTAAGTTCTCTTGCTATATTTACTGGTCAGTTCACACTATCATCAGTTGACAGACATTCCGAGAGTAACCAATACCAGCAGAACAATAATCTGGCAAAAAAATCTGCTATTTCAGCACAGCCACGGGAAAATAAATAAGAAAACATCTGGAATGAAACACTTGTTATGAATAATTCCTTATTCAATATGGTTGCCAAAATGTTCCTTTTGTTGTTGAAGAGGTAGGGGGCAACATGGGAGAAGAGGTTGAGTGTGGGGCAGGGACTTTGGGGGGGGTGTGCACTGGGGAATGTGCTGGAGATTAGGAAAGGCTGACGTTACTTCAATGATGAATGGTAAATTTCAAACAATTTTATAGAAGCTAAATTACAGAAGTGTGGAGAACGATGTGTTCCATATATAGTAACTTGTGCAACGGAATGAAGAAATTATTAGAAAATAGAGCTGAAAACCTGCTGTAGGTGTTGAAGGAGGGTTCATTCAGATTGATTGTTGGTAATCAGAATAAATGATATTACTAGACAGCACCAATTTAACCAGACATTGAGTTCAGGATTTCAAAACATGAGTGCCAGCCCTTTCCAAAGTCCTCACTTTGTATGAACATGGCCTCAGAACTGGAAGATTCTAACAGAAGTCTTCACTGTTCTACCTCCACAAACACTGAATTTATACCATTGTTCCAAACTCCCATTACTGAAACAATAAAGATGCAGTTATCTTCTATGACTCAAAAATTACTCAGACATCTCAGACAACAAAGTACAAGGCCAGGTTTGAAATATTGGCTTATTGTTTGTGTCATGCACTGAGGGCTCAACCTCTCCACACGCCTATATTTGTGATGAAAGATATAATACTGGGCAGGGTTTGGATATATAGAATATGAATGCCATACTTTTGTCACATATCTCAACAATACAGATAATAGTTTTGCTTTAATCTCAATTTATTTTTGATCAGATTTTCTTCTTGAAGGAGTATGAAAGTCAAGCATTTACTTAAATAATTTTAATTAAATTATCAGTCAAATTCACAAGAATGGAGGCAAATCAATAAGAATATAACTTAACAGTAGTAGTTTCCCGACCTCTGGACCAGGAGGCCAAGGTTTAAGGCCCATTGGCTCCAGAGGCGTTTAATGAAATCTCTGAGCAAATTGATTATAAACTGTCTATAATACATCAGCTACAATACATTTGATATTTTGCCCCTTGTTGTTTGAGTATGGTGGAAAAACGTGATTAATGCATTGAGCTGACATCCTGGCACTTTTCCTCTAGGAGTGAAATTATTGCCTTGGTACAGGGCCATGATGGGCCTATGCCAAACTCCACAAGTGAACAGCATGGCTAGCCAGTGACAAAAATAAACAATGGCCAGGCTTCTACAGGGTGGTAATTGGGTACTGAAAGTTTTGGCCAAACCCACCTCCACCGGCTCCAGTTTTTAACGTCCTGGTGGAGCTAAATGTCAGCAGCCCTGGCTTCCAAGGCCCCCTTCATTAAGGCTGGGTGTCTGTGATGGTTGTGGTGGAGGGAGGGGGTGGAGGGATGTCAGCTCAGTTATCGGAATGGCTGGTTTGCTTTACAGAATGATGCCAACAGGGTAGGTTCAATTCCCGCACCAGAAGTTGTCATGAAGCACTTTCCTTCTCAGCCTCTCCCCTTGCCTAAAGTGTGGTGACCCTCAGATTAAACCACTACCAGTGATCACTCTCTAATGAGAGAGCAGCTCTATGGTATGGTAAGATAAGTGACTTTATCTTTGCCTTTGAACTCGTAGACATTTGGAGGCCTGGCAGCCGAGCCTGTCAGATCTTACTGATTCCCAGGTGGCACAATACCCATCCATTGTTGGGAGCACAATACCCATCCATTGTTGGTGGCACAATGCCCATCCATTGTCGGTGGCACAATGCCCATCCATTGTTGGTGGCACAATGCCCATCCATTATTGGTAGCCACTGGCAGTGGGAAGCGGTCATCAAGTTTCCCTTCAGCCATTTAAGAGCTTTGAACTGACCCTAGGGCAAGGAGGCAGCCTACCCTACACTCCATCACTGGTAAAATGCCACTCAATGGATGGCAATGACCACAGCATCTCCCTACCAATCCAGCCCACTTTTATACCCTCCCTCTGCTTTGGGGGGGGAGAAGACATGGCACCTGTAAAACTCCAGTCCAGAGGTCGCTTTCAAAGGACTACAGCAGATATTGAAGGCACCAATTTTCTCCATCCTTTGGGATCTTCTCGAATTCCAGCAATGTCTTGGGATGTAAAAGGTCAGAGTTGGCTTGTGAGTGAAGAAACATCGGTACCAGCCAAATGTCAGCAAGCAGCCCAGAACAGAAGCATTGATCATTTGAGTCAATGTAAGGTTTTTACTGAGTACTGCTTACCACCGCTACCCTGGGAAGGTCACTATAATGATTCTGAGCCTGAGTTGCCAAGCAGGGTGGTCTGCTGGCTCTTAGAGCTCTGGTACAATCACTGGAATCCAATAATTGCTTCAGTGCTGTTCTTCTTCTGGGACCGTCTGTGAAACTTAGCAGTGTTCTCCTTTACTGCCTAACTTTATAATGAAGAATGCCACTTGCTTCTAAATTGAACTAGAGACTCACAGCCCTCCCGTAGATATTTGAAATGTATTTGTGGTATAGAAGATAATGACACTGAATATATGTAAACAGAAGTGAAAAAACAGGAAGCATTCATCTACAATTATCTATCAATTCTTTCATTCAGAAACATAATTACAAGTTCAAACCTTATTTCTAAGTAACTGTTTTGATGTAAAAAAATGACCCATTCACTTGGACTCTACATTAAGAATAATGTTGAAGCTATCAGTGCTCAGTATGAGATGGAAATTGGACAGAAATGTCCAATATTCGTGCACACTGACACAAAGACACAGGCACACACGATGCAGAGACACACATAGACTCACACAGACGCGCACACACACACACACAGTTAAAATGGATTTCAGCATGTTGTCTGAGTTGCTCTGCTCTCCCACAAACTGTGCTCCATCAAGATCTCATTGAGCGACTTGAACTTGAACCACATGTAAGGGCATGAAGTATGGTACTTACCCACTAGCTACCCACAAAATAGGAAAAGTTATGACTTGTCCATTTAAACATAAGTTGATTTTTTTATAGTGTGATCATTGGCTAACACAACTCTCTGGTACTGAAAATTTACTCTTTACAAGTACAGTGTCATTCATTTCGATCTTGATTGGAAATTTGTTTTTAGAAACTATTCTTTTGTATTTTTTTCTCCCCATCTCTTCTATATTTCCCCTAAATTCACTTCCTCTCACTTGTTCCATCTTCTGTCTGCAATCTTACAATAAATTAAATATTCGTACCCATGCTTCCTGCTGTAGATTGAAAAATCCTTACTCAGGCATTCACAATCTGATTAGCTGACAGGCTGGGCTATTACTCACCCTGCTCTCTCTCTCTGTCTCTCTCTGTTTCTTTCTCTCTCTCTCTCTCTCTCACACACACACACACACACACACTCAAAGGCACTATACTGGAAAGGATCACTGTTAACTGGAAGTTACCATCAAAAGCCAATAAAAAGTCTGTGGGCAGCTGTAAGTATAATTAATAGAGACAACTATTGTTTCAAATTTTGACCACAAAATCCAGGACAATATTTCCCAGCAAAACACGTCTTGCAGTTGCTGCAATAGCATGGAATTTCCTGTCCCACTGCCCCAAATAGTGAGCTTCCGATTATAGGCATTATTATCTTCTCAAGCTCCTCTTGAGTACTGAAACTCAGATGACCCCAAAAAACATGACAAGGTGACTTCATTTTACTCAGAATATGCGTGAATATTGTCTGTCATTAATCTGCGCGGGGTTTTAACAAAGTGGAAAATCTTGCTCATTGTCTCGACTCAGTTTTTATCACAATAATCCCAGAAGGTTAAAGAAAATATCTCACAGGGAGGGGAAACCTCTGTGTTAGACTGTATTACTACTTTTACTGTTTACTGCCTGATGTGATACAGGTCGTGATCTGTTCATCTGTCTTTGAGCTATCACTGTGATGCAGATTGAAACATACAGCTCTCTCCCAGGCATATTGGGAGTTCTGTTGGTGTAATAAAAAAATTTTGGAAGTCTGGGAAGTATTTTATTTATATCATTTCTCTTTCTCATGTTATCTTAAAATTTATTGCTGCAGCCTAGTTATTGATGATCTGCCTCTTAGTTAGCCTGCATACACCAGGAGTTTTGGTTGGCTGACTCGGAATATATTAAACTGACCTCAAGTTAATAAGAAGATTGTTGAAAAGGGGTTCTTTGGCATTATCAAAACATCAGCAAAATTATAAAACACATGATCCTGCAACATAGTAAACATAGTAGTAATCAAGATCACAACAAGCAAAATTTTGCAGCAAGAATGCTTTTGCTAATAGTTGTTCTTATTTAATATGTACGTCCAGAGTGGGCAGAGTTTATAATGCCTATTTAATGATGCCACTTGCTCCCTCGCCAGTCATGTTATTTTGTTAGCAATTAACACTTCAGTGTCTGTTATGCTGAAGTTGAGGACAGGGCTGATTAAGACAGAGTCGAGTATTTTGATCCAGAATTTCAGGAACAAATACAGCTGACTGATCCAATTTTACAGCACCAAATGAGACTATTCCATCCATCATCCTACACCAGTTCTCTGAAATAGAATTTGCCTCCCTTTTTGTTTCCTTACTTCCTAAAATATTATCATAAAAACACATTCTGCTGCCACCACTATTATGCTAAGCGATAAATTTCAGTCCAAGCCTAACATTTCAGTGACAGCCTTGAATTGTGCCCTCTGTTCCTGAGTCACCAACCAGAAGCACCAGTCCTTTTCCCAAGGTACGTCATCAAAACATTTCAGATTTGAACAGCTCCATTGTACCTCCTCCGAACACTCTCTATTCATTCGAAAACATCCCCAGAATATACAATGTCCCCTCCTAATTAAACCTTTTCATCCTTGAATCTCTCCTGCACCTTCTCAATGTCCTTGACATTTTTATGATAAGGAATCTCCAAACTGGGCACAACATTACAGCATTTTCCCTTTTATCTGATTAGACAGGAACTGCAGACTAGACAATGATTTGGCAATGTTCTTTGCTTTTGTACTTTTACTTCTTTTCAAAAAACGTGGTATCACATGTCTCTTTCCACAGCTTCATTATTTTCTTTTCCTATGTTTAGGGATTTGTGTACTGGAATCATAGAGGAGGCCTCAGTGTGGTCTTCTTTCAGATCATGACTGATCTGTACCTTAACTCTATTTACTCACCTTTGATCCATATCCTTGTATCTGCAAACACTAAAAATCTCTTGACATCTCTGAGGTCCTTTACTGATTATTGTTTATGTGCTCTTCTTATTCCATTTACCAAAATGCACTGTATTCCTGAAAAGGTTCTCCCTCATTCTCATAAAGCTGCTTCTTTCCAAGAAATTGGTAATCACACATTGGACTTAAAAGAATCTTTATGAAGCTCCTATACAAACACTTCTAACACTGATTGGGAGTATGTACATTAGGATGGGCAAGGATATACCACACAACAAAGAGCTTTATGTATTTATTTCCTTGGTGTCAATAGCTGCTCCTTTCAATTATCAACAAATGAATGCCTGTTTAGCAAATACAAGCAGATATCCAGCATCACATCAAAATTTGAATATATCTATTCATTCAGCCAAACCTACTGCTGTTCCTTTTTCTTATGATAATGTAAGTGTATTGCAAGAAAAAAACCCACAAAAGATCAGGTTAAAAATATCTCTGCAAGATTGTTAGGTTGCTAACCACAATGCTAATCGTTAAAATCTAACTTCATTATAAGAAATTAACATCTAACCTCGGAGTTCACAAATACCATGGCTTTATTAGATTTCCATCTTTGTAGGCAAGAAAAGTGAGAAATCTTAGGAATAAGGCATGGTAAAGAAAAACAACAAGGGAGAGGTATTCTGGGCTTTATGTCAAACCTGCTGCTTGCTATAGCAAAAAGCTGAGGCTTAAGGCTGCCTGTAAATCTGCTTGTGTGAGAATGGAATGTAGATGTCTCTCTCTCTCAACAAGGTAAGGAACCATGGTATGTAAAAAGCGTTTAGATACCAATGGTACATACGAATGTGCAATACTTACATAAATATGCAGGGTTAGCAAAAGGCAAATCAGCTATTCTTGTTTGGTCAAGGAGAGTGTCTTCACACACATCATTAATGGTGACTTGAGCCTATTTGTGAAGCGCACAGGAAAAGCCAATGTGCTTTGGAAGAGCTTCTTTATTTCTTTACAGAGAGCTTGCTACTCCATTTGAGTATGCTCCCCTCCCTTGGTTGGCTTTTCTTTATCTGTATTTTTAGATATTTTCTAAGAGGTGCTATAACATACCTTTGAAGTATGTCAGACTTGAACCTGGTGCTCCTGTCTCAGAGGTAGGGACACTACCACAGCACCACAAGAACTCTTTATACGTATCGTTTTAGCATAAGGTGTAATCCAGGTACTTATCACAGATCCTCTCAACTCATGGTGAGTGTTGGCCCTAATGGGATGTTGATATTATTCAGTCCCATTTTTCTACTTCTTTTCTAGAACTGTTCTATAGATATTTTTAATCAATTCAGACGTATTCTGGCACACCCCAGGAGTGAGTGGGACTTGAGCATGGGTCTCCTGGTTCAGTACCAGGGACATTACCACTGGGCCACAACAGTCCTTTAGATGCAATTATTTTAAATCCTTTATGTGCATTTTAAACTAACTAATCAATTTTCAGCACCAGCTCATTTTGTTACCTTTAACGTGTCAATATTTAGCATCCTATGAACAAAATTAACATGGGAGTTAAAGATGATAATGGCAGCAAATCCATCAGATGGATCTTCCACTGTGACAAGCTATAGTGAGGATTCACCTTACAACATGGAGGCAAACAGTGCAGATCCCACTTAGCTGCGGCACACCGAACGCCTGATATCTGAAGGTTCTTCAGACACAACTTGGAGAAGGCTGCTTGTGTAGACAGCCAGCAAGGGAAAGCGCAAAACATTCACAAACTGTGCAGAAGAGAACCACGTGGCAAGACTCTATAAAGCAGAATCTCAGCCGAAGAATAAAAAGCACTTCCCCACCCAATGAGATAGGCACAGCAACAAGCTAGAAAACCCATGAAGCTGCAACATGAGTCAAACCTTAAATGGTTAGAGATTGAATTAGGTGCCAATAATCTGAATCTTTTGAGTCAAGGCCAGAGAGTGAATGGATATCAGAGGCTCCATGAGGAAAGTTGAAATCCCTCGTGGGCAAGGGGAAACTTTCAAAACAACAAGGTTCAGTTTACAAGCTAGAAAGCTAGAAGTGAGTAAAGTACTTACAGTTCAGACAGAGCGTCACCATCACAGCAACAGACACCACAAGACACAGCAACCATAGGAGACATAAAAGGCCACAGAAGCAACTTACAATGAGACCATTGATCCACAAACGTTAAAAAGCCAGAATTAAAGAGAGAGAGGGATAAATTAGAAGCTTAAGCAGACAAAGTCTACCGGAAGAAGAAAGTCAGGAGACGACTGAAGCCACAGAAAAGGCATGAAATCCATTATGTCAGCCACACAGATGGCTGGATCCTTCCAGGGAAGGACGGTGAATGAGCAGGGATTATTAGTAGTGCACAAACAGTGGGAATTGTTGGGGGAAATCAGGTAAAGGATCGCAATTCTTCTATGGAGCTGCAAAATGCAGGATTGATTTATTAAAACCATGAAGAGAACAGCAACTTTTATTAAAAAAAACGTCAGGATTCAGTTAGTGAAGCCAATAGGAACAGAAATCATTCAGTTGTCTTTGGAACTCTGCCACAGATAGCTGTGGGGGTAGAGTCCTTGTGTATATTTAAGGCTGAAATCGATAGATTCTTAATCAGTCGAGAAATCAAGGATTATAGGGAAAAGGTAGAAAGTTGGACATGAGGAATGTCAGATCAGTCATGATCCTATTGTATGGAACAGCAGACTCAAGGGGCCAAATGGCCTATCCTTGTTCCTATTTCTTCTGGTCTTATTATCTTATTTAAGGCTGCAATGAATGGGATTCATCCAAAAAAAGCAGCAAAAAAGCTGTACATGCTCCACTTTCTCACAGTAGATGGGAATCCTCTATTCCACTTGTAAAAGTTGAAAATTTTCCATTTTGATTCCAAAAGCCCAGGAATGGCTTCCAGTATGACTGTACACAGTGGCAGCATTACTATACAACAGAATGGAAATATTTAAAGAAAGGCCAGTAAACAATCACATTCAGAAGGCATGGCAGCAGAAATAATATTGTCATGAAGATTTAATTTCAGAGATAGTCTAAATCAAGCTCAGATTTAGACATTCAAATAAAATCAAAATACTGCAGATGCTGGAAGTGTGAAATAAAAACATAGTGCTAGAGAAACTCAGCAGCTCTGGCAGCATCTGTGGAGAGAGAGAGATAATTAATGCTTCAAGTCCAGTGTGACTTTCTTTGTTTTGAACAGCACAGAAGAATTCTTAGAGGCAAAGATCAACCTAGTCACAGGAGATCGGCAGAATCCACAGAGTTCCTAAGGTACAAAACTCCTCTCTGAGGATCACCACCTTGTTGTGGTGGAGGGACGCCTGTACGTAACTAGGAACCCGAGTACTAAACCATCTGCGGCGTAGCTCCTGGCAGGGTCACCCATGATGGTAAGGTCAAGGGGCAGGTTCCAGACAAAGCACAATCCGTGAAGACCTCAAATGGAGGAGCAGGCAGAGGATGATAGCTGAACTTAAATTGGAGCATCGCAACAGTTGTGCAGGTGAATGAAGGCTGCAACAGAGAAGGGCCACCAGTCATCTTGGTCACCATGCCACTGGGCTTCGACCCCTATCTGCCAAGGTCCATGCAGTGACTGTGTGCACCAGCCTCCCCATGTTAAAAAGCATCATGCCCAGGACTGAGGTACCAGTCCTACTAACATCCTAGACAAAAATCCTATAATGATCAACTGGTGGCAGAAGGGGCAGGACCTTGACAAAACTGACACATGAGGCGGTGGGTGTCACATTCAGTCATCTCACTCCTGGAAGAGGCAGATAAAACATTCTGGCATCTGCGCTCACAACTGAGGAACCCTGTCTATGATCCGCTCTAGTCATTCCAGTGGGGGAGGGGGCTGGGAAAGGTGCCCTGAAAATAGCTTGCCTCAAAACTCCTGACTGGATTACCGCATCCAGAGGGATCACCCACATGAGGTCAGAAACGAAGAATGATAAACTTTGGAGCCTGGAATGTAAGAACCCTGGTGGACCCAGCTAACAGTGACCGACCTGAGAGAAGAACTCCGATCATAGCCAGATAACTGAAGAGATGTCAGATTGACCCAGCTGCTCTTTTCAAAACCCACCTTGCAGACAAAGGGCAACTGAAGGTGGTGAAAGGAATTACACCTTCTTCTGGAAAGGGAAGGCTGCTGAAGAACCCAGAATTCACGATGTTGGATTCACAATTAAGAACCAGCTCATAACTTGCCTCTCTGAGCATCCTGTAGGGGTCAATGACTGACTCATGACCATCCACCTGATGCTCACCAACAAGCAAATGGCTACAGTTATCTGCGCTTGTGCCCCAGCCCTTGACTCGGACAAGGATGTGAAAGGAGACTTTCTATGCCAACTTTGACACCCTGTTGTCAAGTATTCCCAAGGAGGGCAAGATAATTCTTCTTGAAGATTTCAATGCTAATGTTGGTCAAAACCACAACTTTTGGAATGGCACCATGGAAAGGGAAGGTATTAGCAACATCGTCTCCAATAGAGCCCTTATTCTCATAAAATGCACTGAGTACAACTTCACCATTACAGACACATCCTTCCTTCAGCAAAACGAATTCAAAGCATCTTGGAGGCACCCAAGATCAAAATAATGGCATCTCATTGATTATATCATTGTTTACTCCAGGGACTGTTGGGACGTAAATGTCACCAGGGCTACAATTGGCTCAGATGATTGTTGGACTGATCACTGTCTTATCCATTCTATAATGTCCATCAGACTACACAGAAAGAGGAGGGTCCAGAAGAAGCAGACCCAGCCAAGATTCAGGATCAGGAGCCGGGGTGACACAGTCACTACACAGCATCTACAAGCCAAAATCTAACTTAGGAACAGCCAGAGGACATGGGAGAACACTGCAGTCTGCTTAAATCAACCATTCTCAGTACCTGCAATAACACCCCTGGGTACAACGACTAGTTCAATGAGAATGACATGGAAATTGAACAACTTATCTCTAAGAAAAGGACAACCTTCTGTCACTGGCAGAATGACATCAATTGCAAGACCAAAAGGAGGGTCAATGCCAAAGCTAAGGCTGATGTCAGGAAGAGGGTAAGGGAGCTCAAAAATAAATGATGAACTGATAAGGCCTTGAAAATTCAGCAGCTGGCAGATCCCAGTGACACAAAAGAATTCTTCAGCACCAAGGAAATATATAGTCCAAGCTACTGTGGTCTTAACCCCCTGTGCTCTAAAGATGGACAAAACCTGCTCAAGGTCAATGAGGCAATAAAAACACCCTCTGGACAGGGCATTTCCAAGAACCCCTGAACCGTAATATCAATGTTAACTTGGAAATCACCAACCAAATCCCCCAGAGAGCCATGCAAGGTGACATGGGAGATCCTCCCAGTGTGACCAAAGTACAAGACACCATAAGAAACAACAAGGCTGCTGGTCCTGATGGGATTCCTACCGATTCTAAAGGAGGGTGGCCCACAGCTCCAAGAATTCTTACATACATGCTTTGCTCTCGGAGATTTGGCTCAAAGAAGAACTCCCCTCCAAGCTTAGGGATGCTCTGATTGTGACCACATTTAAAAAGGGTGACAAGGCTTACTGTGGGAATTAGAGAGGCATCTCCCACAACCACTGGCAAAGTACCTGCATGTGTCCTTGTCAATAGACTGCTGCCGTTATCTGAGGAAATACTCCCTGAGTTGGAGTGTGGTTTCCACCCATCCAGAGGAACATCAGACATAACTCTCACAGCACATCAATTTCAGGAAGAATGTCAGGAACTGAAACAACCACTTTACATGGCCTTTATCAACCTTTGACACAGTTAATCGCAAGGCTATCTGATGTGGCTGGTAAGGCAGCTGCATGATGACATGTCTGCGACAGTGCTAAGCAGATTGGAGTCTGAGCCTTTCACCGTAGAGACGAGGGTCAAGCAGGGCTGTACCATCACACCCTCCCTGTTTACCACCATCAGTGCCGCCATCCTCCATCTCACTGGCCAAAACTTGCCCAAGGGAATTCAAATCGTTTATTGCGTGGATGGCAGGCTGTTCAACCATAATAGGGTCAAGGCCCTATTAGGGAGAAGGCATTCAAGCACTAAAATTGTTGAACTGAATATTAAGTCCTGAAGGCTGCAGGGTCCCCAAGAAAAGATGAGATGCAGCTCCGCCAGCTTGCTTTGAACTTTGTTGGAGCACCGCATCAAGCGTGAGACAGAGATGTTGGCCAGGGAACTCAGTGGGGTGTTGAAGTGGCAGGAAACAGGAAACTCAGTGTCATTTTTGTGGTCAGAACGTAGGTGTTCTGCAAAGCAGTTGCCCAGCCTGCACTTCATCTCCCCAGTGTAGAGGAGACCACATTGCGAGCAGTCAATGAAACAGACTAGATTGAGTAAAATGCAGGTAAATTGCTGCATCACCTGGAAGGCGTGTCTTGGGCCTTGGGAACCGAGGACGGAGCAGGTAAATGGGCAGATATTACACCTTCTGTGATTGCATGGGAAAGTGCCTTAGGGCTGTGGGGATGTGTTGGGAATGGAGACGGATGGACCAAGGGGTCCCAGATGGGAATGGTCCCTGCAGAAGGTGGACAAGGCAGGGGAGGGAAATTTGTGTCTGGTGGTGTCAATCCTGCTGGAAATGGCAGAAATGGCAGCTAATGATCTTCTGGATGTGGATGCTGGTGGGATGGTAGGTGAGGACAAGGTGGACCCTATCACTGCTGTGGGAGGGGAGAGAGGGGTTAAGGGAGGAAGTACGGGAGCTGGGTGGGACACTGCTCAGGGACATGTCAACCATGGTGGTGGGGAATACTCGGTTGAGGAGGAAGTTGGACATTTCGGAGGCTCCCACTGTAACTCTGATTTCTCTCCACAGATGCTGACAGATCTGATGCATTTTTCCAGCAATTTCCAGCAAGTTTGTGCCAACTCACTAAGCTTGATACCGGTTGAGTGTTACTATATCATCAGATAGCGTTCCAGAGCATAACATAATTCAAAGAAACATTGTCTACAGCCTACAGCAGTGCAATTACAAAGGTCCAAGAGTACAATACTTAAGATTAAAAGCATGCCACAAGAAACTCTACAAACATAATAAATAGCAGAGAACTCAAACATATTTCACAATGAAGAATTCTCACTCAAGTATGAATGTATGTCTTGCCCTAAAAATTCTTTAAAAAGTCAAAGAGGTTAAACAGTAAGGAATTAAGGGTACCTTTGAACATGAATACCCTAAATTGTTTACAGGAGTAGAGAAGCTCAAAACTGAACACAGCATCACACTCAAAAGAAAACGCTAAATTATTATGCATTTACACAATCAAAGTTTCCATATCCTTTAAAGGAACAAGCTGAGAAACAATGACAGGAGATTACCAGAACTGGTATCATTGGTGTTTGGGAATTGTAACCATACCCAAATCTAATGGCTCCATCTGAAGTTGTGTTTACCTCACTGAGTTCAACAAGGTGGCTGCTAGAGAAATATTTGACTTGAAATACATAGACGTTCCAAAGGTCATGAAGATCATCCTTTATTCTACTGGCACCAGGTAATTAAAAACATTAAAGTATTTACAGGTTTTACGTGGAACGAAATTGTAGTTTACATTGAGCTGTGGAATCCTTTCTATTTGTCCTCTTTCTTCCCATGACCTTGCCTCCCCTACAGATACCCTTTCACTCCAGAGACAATCCATTCCACTTCTCCAGCTGCCTTCCTTCACTGCCACCATCTGTTGCTGGAGGTCCCAGCATAACTGCTTGAGCTCCCCTGCTCAGCACTGTCCAGATGTCAAGGGCTGTCACTGTCACCTCACCTCTGGAGTTCAGCCCTTTCATACATGTTTGAACCAAGATTGTAATGAGGTGAGGAGCTGAGTGACCCTGGCAGAAACCAAACTGGGCATCACTGAGCAGGTTATTCCTTTGTGAATGCTGCTTGATAGCACTACTGACAACCCCTTCCATCAATTTGCTGATGATTAAGAGTTGACTGAAAGGGCAATGATTAACTGGGTTGGATTCATGCTGCTTTTTGTGGAGGACATACCTGGTCAATTTTCCACATTGTTGGGTAGATGGCAATTTTGTAGCTGTACTGGAACAGTGTGCCTTGTAGCACAGCAAGTTCTGCTGCATACGTGTTCTGTACAATAGCTGCAATGTTGTCAGGACCCAAAGCTTTGGGTGGGGGGCTGGTGGTGGTGATGGTGGTGGTGGTGTGTAGTGGTGGTGGGGTAGATTGCAGGATTAGATCAGCCATAATCATTTCAAATGTGGAGCAGGCTAGAGAGGGAGGATGGCCTGCTCCCGCCCTTAACACAACTGTGTGTCTGCATATAAAGTAACTTTCATCAAAAAAAGTGTGTTCCTCTTTTTCCAAAGATGATGAACATTGATCCTTAAGGAAAGTTAATCAGAATCATGACCACTGGTTTTGGAGGTTCAAATCAACCATAAATATTGTTGTTAAACAATAAATACCAACCAATATTTCTAAACTGCTTCAGTGACTATAAATCGTTGGTTTTCAACTGGTGTTGAAATGACAATGTGAGATATGTGTGCTGACATGGGGGAGTCTCACTGATCACTCAGTGACTCCATTTCTATTCTGGCATAGTAAATGCATGTAAATGTGATGTTTATGTGCAACCAATTCAGTGGGCGAGCTGTGGAATTCTCTATCACGTTGAAGTAGGCCTTGAAACTGAAAAGGATGGGATCTACTGATCTAAGTCATTCATACGCTCCCCTGCTCCATTCCCAAAATCCAGAAGCTGACCTCTTACCTCAAACTCTCACATGTCGCCCACACCAAAGGGAATCCATGAAGTCCATTTGGAGCCAAATCAGACACAGAAATAACTTCCAAGCACCAGTATAGATGCTAATATTGTCACTGCTACCCTTCCACATCTTTCTGCTTGGACTTAATATGGTGCTTTACAGCTGCACACTTTCAGCACACCCATGACTCCCCCCACCAAGGCCTGGAACACTCAGATATACAAAGAAAATGTTTACAATTCATCCACTTCATCATTATCACAGACTATTTCACATGGTTCTTGTTACAGCCTGCTAGAACCCGTTCAACAGCTGTTGTCAAAAATGTTCTGTGTAAATCACTCTCTGGGTTTACTGGCAGTGACGAATTTGCTTTTTTATTATGAAGCCAGAATAATGCAATTGTTCAATTCAAATTACTGCTCACCTCTTGAAGGCTCATTCTCCTTGTAAAACAATTAAAAATCAAACCCTCATTGACAATGGGTGCAGAGTTGGGATCATGCAGGTACCAATGTTTCATCTGCAACAAGGCTGCTAGAGGAATGCATGAATAATCTTATGGAATCTGCTGTTTCTAAAAGGATCTAACTTGTGAAATACTTCCAGCACAGAAAATGCTCAAAACTTTTAATATTTATGTAATTGTTAAAGAATATTTTGAACAAGGTGTCGAGAAAGCCTTCTTTAACATAGCGCAGGTGCAAAGAATTGTAATGAATTCACTTTTCCTAATTTAAAAAAAACATATTTATCCTAATTAAAAGAAATGAAATACTCATCACTTTGTCAGGAATACTGGTGGGAAATAACAGCAGAATTTAACATTGTGAAGAAATGAATTTAACCAAGTTACAAGCTTAAGGAAATGAATCTATTAGACCTGAATTTGGCTGAAACAAGCCAAGTATAAACTAGCTCAGAGATATATAAATAAACAACAAATACTGGCACTGCTTCAACAATGCTGAAGATTACTTAGAAAGTGAAAGAGGAAGATTAATAAACACTTTGGGTGAGACTATTCTAATGAGATGTTAGCCTTTTTATTCCAGATGTTAATTGCCTTTCTGAGCATTTCTGACATGTTTTTATTTGAGAACAACTCACTTTGACTGAGTGTAAGTTTAAGAAGTATCATGAGTATGGGGAAAGATGATTTCTACTCATGTTTGTGGACTGTGTTTGTCCCTTTCTCATAGAACACTTGAACATTCTCATGGTAGTGAAACACGTTAGGGAGGAAATAGTTGCTTTCTGTGGAGAACAATAAATATGTCTATATTTCTCTAAAATGACATTACAATGAGAACAAAAAAAGCTGGAAAAACTCAATAGGCAAGGTAACGTTTGTGTAAAGAAACAGAATTAATGTCAATGAGGCATTCTGATGAGGCTCTGAGAGAAAAAGATCTAGACTGCAAACACCGACTCAATATTCACCCTGTCAAGTTGTTACAGGATCTTATGTATTGCATTAAGATCACTTTTAATTCTTGTAACCTTCAATAGGTATAGGTCCAACTTGTACAACCTTTCCACGTAAGTTAACCCTTTCACACCAGGAATCAGTCAAGTGAACATTCTCTGAATTGTTTCTATTAAACTTGTATCCTTTCTTAAGTAAGGAGGTCGAAAATGCACATAGTACTCCAGATGTAGTCTCACTAAGGCCCGCTATGGTTGTCACAAAAGTGTCCTACTTTTATACTTGATTTCCTGTAATAAATGGCAACATTCCACTCACCTCCTTAATTGCTTGCTGTGTCTGCATACTACACTTCTGTCACTCATGTGCCAGGACACCCAAATCACACTCATACTGCAGAACTCTGCAGTCTCTCTTCATTTAAACAATGTCCAATTTTTCTATTCTTTCTGCCAAAATGGAAAATTTCAAATTCTCCCACAGTATTTTCCATCTTCCAAAATTTTGCCCATTCGCTTACACTATCTATATCCCTTTGTAGTCTTGACATCCACTTCAAACTTACTTTCCTATCCATCACTGTGTCAGCCTGTACGCCCCCGTCCCAGCAATAACCCTTCAACTAACTCCCTTGTAGCTTAAAGATCTGTCTAATTCAGCCTTGAATGTTAAGCATCCTCATGCGTGGGCTCAAGACAAACTGCAGGGAGGTGGGGGGGGGGGGGGGGGAGGTGGGTGGATATAGAGGAGGTTAGTAGGAACTGTACCTGAAGCTTTGGCATTATTACCACCATAATAGAACCATTTGAATTACTTGTCAGTTCTGGCCAATTTATGTAGTCTCTTTCACAACCTTCGGACAACCCAAATACGTTACAACCAATAAAGTTTTTTTTCCTTTATTCCTTCATGGGATGAGGGCATTGCTGACCAGGCAGCATTTATTGCCCATCCCTAATTGCCCAGAGGACAGTTTTTTTTTAATGAGTGAACCACATTGCTCTGGGTCGAAAGTCACATGTAGGCCAGACCAGGTAGTTTTCTTCCTTAAAGGCAGTTTCCTTCCTTAAAGGGCATTAGTGAACCAGGTGGGTTTTTCCAACAATTGACAATGGGTTCATGGTCACCATTAGACCCTTAATTCCAGATATTTTATTGAATTCAAATTCTAACATCTGCCATGGCAGGATTCAAACCTGGGTCCCAGAACATTAAATGGATTAACAGTCCAGCAATAATACCACTAGGCCATTACCTCCCTCTGATTTTGAAGCATAGTCACCTTTGTAATACATAAAAAACACAACAACCAATTTGAACCCAGCAAGCTCTGAGAAGCAGCAATGACCAAATAATCTGATAATTGGATGAGGGATAAATGTTGAAATTCCTTTCCTCTTCAAACTGTGCATGGGGTCATTTATGTCCATCTGACAGGGTGGAGGTTAGTATCATTGCAGATTGGCTAATCCCATCATTTACTTCAAACCTGATTATTAGAACTAACATAAATCCGTTTCAAAACCAAAGTTTAGTGAGAATCTTGGCAATGACAAGGTATATGGCCTAATTAAAGCACTAGGTCTTATACATACTTTATTACCAAGCCATGTGCATTCAAATTACATAAACATTTCAACAGCATATACAATGAACACAGGACTTGAAGTGATCTTGTTTAAATATGGAAGACATTCTCAGCAAGATCATGAATCTGTTTCCAATCAAAGTGCTATGTTGCTTTATGGGGCACCTACCCAATGAGATATGCCCCAGTTCATCGCTTTAGTACAGCATTAACAACAAAATAAAAGCAATTTTTTAAAAGTGTCTTTCACAACCGCAAGCTGCCCCAAAGTGCCTTAGAACCAATGAGGTACTTTTGAAATGTAGTCACTATTATATTGTAATAAAAGGCAAATTGTACATGTACATTTCCCCAAACTGCATTGTGATTATAACCAGATAATACATTTGTTGTGATATTATTTCAGGGAGAAATATCGAGCAGGATACTGGGGATAATATATATTCACTCCTCTTGTAAAAGATTCCTTGGCACATGATCTGAGCAGGCAGACAGGGCCTTCATAGATTTTAATGTGCCATGTAAAAGGCAGCATCTCGGACAATGCAACACTGCAGTGTCAGCCTAGATTCTTGTGTTTAATTCCTGGCTTGCAACCTGAAACCACAATTTGCCGAATCACAGTCGAACGTGGTATCTACGACCCATAGCTGACACTAATATATATCTGGAAGAAAGCATTCAAGCAGGCAATAGCAATACCATCACCTCTAAGTTCCCCTCCAAGACAGTCACTGATCTGACTTGGAAATATATTGCCATTCCTTCATTGTCGCTGTGTCAAAATCCAGGAACTTCACCCGAGTGTCATTGTAGGTGCTCCTACACCAAATGGACTGCAGCACTTAAAGGAGAGAGCTCACCACCACCTACCCAAGGGTAACTCGGAATGGGCGATGAATACTGACTCATCCAGCAACACTCACATCCTGTGAGTGATTAAAGCATTTGGCACGGGGGAGTGATAAAATGCAATGTGTCCACCACTTCCCATTCCAGCAATTTTGGTTGTTCACATGAATATTTGATAGTTTCTTGAATGTATGGCTTTTCTTTCCTAGTCCACTGTAAATAGGAGGGCTTGTTTTCATTTTCCTTGAATGTTTCAGGGTCTTTCACTGCCACATAATGCACAGCAGGCAAGAAATTAAGAAAGGAGCTGATTTCATTCAGACCAGACTGAGGAATCCCAGAATGCCAGAATCCCTACAGTGTGGAAACAGGCCCTTCGGCCCAACAAGTCCACACCGACCCTCAGAGAATCGCTCTCAGACCCAGCCCTGTAACCCACCTAATCTACACATCCCCGAACACTACGGGCAATTTAACATGGCCAATCCATCTAGCCTGCGCATCTTTGGACTGTGGGTGGAAACTGGAGCACCCGGAGGAAACCCACGCAGACAGTCGCCCGAGGGTAGAATCAAACCCAGGTCCCTGGTGCTCTGAGGCAGCAGTGCTAGCCACTGGGCCACCATGCCGCCCTCACTTATTTACTTGGGGCAACTCAGTCCACTCAGAGAGTGGTTGCACAGCACAGTGAAAATGCACTCACACCAATTAGTCAATTAATTAATTAAACAGCAAATCTGCTTGGAGCTCTTGAAACACAGCACCAGTCTTCGTACCTCAGATACCTCACAGCCAAGTCCATACATAAATCAGCCTCCCAATCATTGACTCCACCTATACTTTCTGCTGCATCAGGAAAACAACCAACATAATCAAAGACCCCTTCCATCTCAGTTCCTTCACTGATATTTCTCAAAGTTTTCTATTTGCAGCTTTTTCTTTCCCAATTGCCATTACCACTTTCTGAGCTAACTCACCATTTTATCCTGGATACACCTTCCCAATCAAGTGTTACCTGTTCCTCAGACTGTGGACATTTCCACCTAAATAATGTTCTTATACCATCTGCAGGAGGTCACCAGACTCTTAAATCAATAGTCTCACAAATCAGAACCTCTAACGACATTTTTCTTTGATACACCGACGTACCAAATCTCCATCATAAATAAATTATGTTTCACTCCTCTTCTATTTTTTAACCTGGAAAGCCCATCACCGAATAACCTATTATTTTCTACACATGTTTGGGAGGTGTGATACCATGCTGTTACAAGATAACAATTGAGGTGAACAGTAATGGTTTAAGACCTGGAATTAGGAAAACAAGCACTGCAACTGGAAAATTCAGGAAAAACTGGAAGTAACACAGCTTGACAGAACTTTTTAAAAGAATCTTCCATCTATTGTTAACTGAGAAAGATAGAGATAATGGTTCAGTTTACCAGCAATGGAGTGCAACATTCACGACCTAAAATGTGTCAATCTTGAGATTGAACACTTTTTCCCCATATTTACACTTTTCCCACAAACACATTGTAGTAACCATGGTGGCGAATCAGACCTGAGTGAAGGATAGCACTATTCGGAGGATCACCGTCAGAGTCACTTTGGACAAAGACTTATCATTGTTATTTCAATCACTGTGCAGTTTCTGTTTATTTTCTGTATGTTACATTTAGGTGCTCTCACCCCTGTCTCCAATATAAAGCTGCTTTTTCATTTGGTATCATTGTTTTTGGTTTATTTTTGGAAGATTTCTGCATTCATTCTATGCTATTTTCGTTAGTTAACGTCGCTTCCTGAAACCCTCAAGCAACCTATTAACACGTCACTTATAATTTAACTTGGATTCATTAAAACCATGCCTTTCACATATTGTGCTTGTGGAGGGTATTTTTCTGAGCAGCTTGGAGTCATTTTCCCCATCACTCACTGTTTAACACTACTATTAACAGCACATCTGCTGGTATAGGCCTTTTCTCTCTGAATAGACCTACATACTACTTAACTGGATGGTTTTGACTTTCTGTGTTGCTGAACCCCCGGTCATTATGCAACAGTAGTTTTTTTTTTCTCTTCTACCTTTTATTCTAATGCACTGAATTATTCACCTTAAGTCTTTTAAGATGTCATTTAAATGCACGTAAACTAATCTTCAGACACCCGTGTCATTCACAGAGCAAATCTAAAATGAAACTAAAAATTCTTCTTCACTCAAACAATATTGAAATACAAACACAAATTAAAGCTACGCATTTTCCTCTATTATGGACCCCAAGTTTCCAAGCAACAAGAATGTATTATGAGCGTTTATCTCATCTCATTTATTTCTAACATGTGCAATCTGTCAGCCTTTACAATGCAGGCTCAACATTACTCACATCATTTCTCGCTGATTTATCCATCATGTGTTTTTTTAAACTTTTTACAACATCAGTGCAGTTTTATATCACAGGCTTTCACCTTACACCTTTCACCCTGGCTTTTAAATAAAAGAAAATAAAATTTTCTAACAGATTAGCTATGGTTTTCTTTCTCTCTTTCAAAAATAGTGTTTTGACTATTTAATTCCTACTGTGTATTTGATTCTCAAGTGCTTGATCAATGTGGTGGGTTGAAATAAAAAGACAGGTGGCAAGTGTTACAGAGGAGATTCCGGAGGGTAAGGCTCAATATGTGAAGGCAGAGCCTTGACACTGCTGATGTTCCAGGATTGGCCTTGTGGTAAAGATTAGCCTCCACGGGCCTTCCTGAGAGAACCAGGAGAAAAAGTATATAGTTGATTTCATTTTCTTTGAGCACTTCCATTTCCTGTAAATGTATTATAGACAGGGAAATTGCTGTTTGATTGACAGTCAAGAATCATCTAATTGAATATTAAAGAAGCTGTGCATATTGCACTTGGTATGGGAAGGAGGTGTGTTTTATGTTGGACATGTTGGCCAATGGTGGCAGAATGGCAGCAGCATGTTCAGAGATAGAAGATCATGCAATGAGTCCTCTAGCAATATGTCCAACCAGAGTTGGTAATATTAACATGACAATGAATAAGACAATATTTCTTCATTTGGAGGTTCGGTTCTACCTTTCTTCCCCTCCTCTGTTTTGAAACTGAAAAGCAGACTTCCATTGGCACTGTTGATAACAGGCGAGTTGGCAGTTCATGATGAATGCCCACTGTGTAATAGCGAGTTAGGATTTTAAAATGGGGGTGGAATTATCTGCATACATCTTGAACAATTGAGTTGGAGCATGATTGCACAATTTCACCGTTCCTCTCCAAACAAATACTGGGGACTCACTCAGGATTGAAGATTAATCAGTCTGAAGATCACTATCTCAAGAGTCAAAGCACAATGGCGGTTTCAATATTTTGTTTCATTTATGAGTCATTGCTGATAAGTGTGTAGTGCATTTGGGATGCAGTACTGCAAATTATTAAGTCACATTTTTTATTAATTCTAAGCAGCTGTACTGTAGTGTACAAACATTTTCTTGTGGTATATGGGTTGCTTTACTTTTTTATTCAGAAGCCAGATTCTCTTCACAAATTGAGATTAAAAACATTTGTGGACAGCTGCAACTCCCAAATTAGAAGCAAAAATGCTGGAAATGTGTGGATCAGTGAGCATCTAAAAGGGAAAGGCAGATGAATATTTAAACATCATCCAGATACTGGCTGGTTTACTAATACATAGCCAGTATTTTCTGTCTGTTTTGTAAACTTTAGATAGGTTATTCCTTAAGATGAAATTCCTTACTGTTACTGCAATAATCGAACATCCAATGTTATCCTGGAAGTTTCTGAAAAATAAAAACATCCAACAGCCAGCGTGGAATTGAAAGTTGGCCATTTACTGCAACAAAGCTTTTTCACTAAGCAGTAAACTCTCATGTCTTCAGACTGGGAAATTCTCAACCAAATAATGAAGTTCTCAACAAGATGTTTCTCTTCTCTCTTGTGTTGCCCTGATTCATTTCATCCGTTCTTCTATCACTGGCCCTCCATACAGAAGTGTCACAGTTGCAAATGTCTTTCTAGCAGTTGGCAACATGGGAGCTAAAAGGTGGTGATATTTCATACACACATGTTTAAGGAGAGTCACTGGCACTCAAATCCTCTCAATGTCTAGGACTTCCATTAAGTCCTCAATAAAACTCAACAATGGTGGATGCACTGAAAAGGTGAGTTCAACTGGAGTAGCCACAGAAATCCTGTGGCTATGAGAGTCACTCAGAGGTTTGTTATACAGTGGTATCCCTCCTGACTCCATAAAGTCTCTGCACCCCATTTACAAGACGCAGGCCAAGCATGCTCTGAATACTCTTTATGTAGCTGGATGAGTGCAGGTGTAGTAACACTGAACAAAGGCAACACCGTTCAAGTCAATATAGCCCATTTGATCTGATGTCTCACCATTATCTTAAACATTCACACCTTCCACCATTGGCATCCCATGTATACTACCCACAGACACATTGCAGCAAGTTTCCAAATTGGGGATTTGCAGCATGCAGAAAAATGAGGAGAGCAGATGTATGGGGACAGCATCACCTGCAAATCCCCTTCTTAGGCATGCACTATAATGACTGGGAATGTTACTGCCCTTTCTTCAATCTTATAGGGTCACATTCCTGGAACTCCCTCCCTTTCAGTACTGTGGGTTCACCTACACCACATAGACAGCTAATAGTTCAAGAATGCAACTCACCACCACCTTCTCATAGGCAGTTAGGATACATAATAAATACTAGCCTTGCCTGCAATGCTCACATCCTAAGCATATTTTTTAAGTAGGAATTGACAGATTTCCTACAGACATCTCTTGTAAACAAACCTCGTCTCCACTAAACCTGAGTAAGATTAGAAGTGGTGAACATAGGAGGGGCTTAGATCTATTTACTTGCTCCATCAGCTCTAGGATGTACATGACAGGATAAAAGCCGAAATGGAAAAAAGCATAATTTATTCAAATTAAGACAACTACCCTTCCCAAAGTCTTCCACAAGCTGAATCCAATACTAAAATATTCATGCCAAAGATCTTTTCAGAAAGCAAATGTATTCATATTTTGTGTAAAATTGGGATCTTATTCAGTGTGTGGTAGCCATTTAGATTGGCAGGGATTAAATATTGTAAGAGATAACAAGAGAAAATGCAAATACTCGGTGTGCCTGAAATTAAAACAGGGAGGACACAGCAGATCAATCAGCATCATAAAAATAGGTTAATATTTGCTGATCAACTGGCTCTGCATTTCCAGCACTGTAGGCTTTTATTATTGACAGTACTTTTGCTTATATCTATCTTTGTGGTCATTGAACAAATAAGTGAAGGAAGTTGCAAAGAAGTGAGGTTAAACAAGGCACATTGATATTAATGAAAGCATTAAAAGGTGATAAAGTCAATCATTTAAAATGAAACTGAACTCAGGTCTCTGCAGCTCACTACCATCCCTTCTATAGCATTTGTAAACATTCCAACTCTGAGTTATTCTTTGAATGGAGGGGCTGCCTCAGAAATGTTCTGGGGAAAAGTTTTATAAAACTCTGAAAAACAATGAGTCAAGAAGTTAAAAGAGATCAGAGTAAAACTCATATCAACTATATTGCAGTTACTGTAATATAACTGGCATGACATTATAGAATTAGAGATAGTACAAAACAGAAACAGGTCATTCAGCCCAACTGGTCTGTGCTAGTGTTTATGATCATCATGAGCCTCCTCCCAACCCATTTACCTAATTCTGTCAGCTCCAACTCCTTGTTATCTATTCTGTTTTCCAGCTTCCAAATAGGAAGATGTTGAATGCTGTATCTAATGCTATTGTTGCATTAAGGATACTCTTTATCATCTCCAAATCTTCCTGCCAATGCTATCAGCAATATTAGACTTTTACCACGAAGACCCAACCCACAAGTTCACATAGTTCCAAATGTTCCACTGAGACACATAGGAAGGGCAACATCTTGGAGTGCTCATACACTCAATACACATTATTAAAATACTAACAACACTGGGCTAACTGCTTTTTCACAGATGAGGAGATAGTTAAATAATAGATGTCAAACCACATCTGGCTTCGGTTTATAAACCTAATCTGTTCACTGGAGCTTCAGGATCGCCTTCAAACTAAGTTAGAAGGAATGTAGCCATTCAACTTGATACCCAGCTGGAAATCAGGACTGGAAACTCTGTCTAAGTAAATGCTACATGATGTCAGAAGAGTGGAAATTAAAAAAAAAAGACAACATAGACACGTTACAACTGATGCAACTTCCCAAATTATGTTCAAAGCAGAAGTAATTGTACATGAAGTGAAAGTGGTCAGATTATTTCCAATGGCATAGAAAAGTGTGTGGCTTGTTACAAAGCTTTGGATTGTATGTATAACAGCTACAGCATGGATTTGCCTTACAGATTCCACTTATGAATTGCGCTTCAATACATTGCAAATGGAGCCACATACATACTGGGTTAAACTTTTATAAAAAGTACTGAAGCGTACCTGGCATGTATGTACCAGTGAATAATAGGGGTGCAGTGGTTATGATTAATTTTTCTGTCATTGATTTATTGTTGAGTAGACTTAATTTTTGGTTGATTAATTATTGGGGCCCATTATATTTACCCTTTCTTCTATTCTTATGCTGTGTTCAGCAACTATTTATTAGGCACTGGCAAACAGTCACATTTTAGTTTGTTGCAGGAGATTTGGTCCATATTTAAGAAGACTGCAATTCCCTAAAAAAACCTGGAGCAATCCCACGAAAGAAAGAGCAGCTTTCTTCGTTTATTTACACAGCCCTGTAGAGTGGCCTTTTAAAATCATTAACAAGTTAATCATTCAATTGTCATTTGAATTTGATTACTTACTAAGTAGTAAACTTTATTAGCTACTTCCGGAACAATACACAACATTTAAAATGCTAAGGCCATTCACATGCATACACTCACATGTTATTATAAATTCTTGGCAACCATATCTGGTTCATTTTATTGTATTCTTTACCTTTGTACACTCTATGTGGTTCAAAACTCATACAGTGCAAGTTTAACTGAGATCTGTCAACCTTTAATGTGCTAAAAACAGTTGACTGCCATCAGGTTACAACCATAACACAGAGAGAGGTCATTTGGCCCATCATGTCTGTGCTGGCTCTTTGAAAGAACTGAGACTATTAATGACTTTATTCATCTGGCAGATCTCCTTTCTGTATTGACAGATTTTTACAGAGAAGTGATTAGCTGAGTTACATCGATACAATCAGATTAACTTTTCACAAGTTTGGCATATGGCTAAGAAATAGCTGTTAGGGATGGCTTGAGCCACTTTTTTCCATATATATATGCCTTGAATCTTATAAATCAGGGAAGAATATTGACAAGATCACCAAGAGACTTCCCTACGATTCTTCAGGTATTGCTCTAGCGCCTTCTATATCTACCTGAGTGATACCCAGAAAATTAGTTTCACACTTCCTTCAAGATTTACTGTCTCCACCACAACAACACTGCAGCTATAAATTCATACTATGTCAAAGATGCAATGCAGCAACTTACAGAGGCTTCTTCAACAGGATCACCTGAAAGCACGACCTCTATCCACCAGAAGAACAAGCATAGCAGGTATATTCCCTTCAAGTCACACACTATTCTGATTTGGTGGGGAATAGATCACGATTCCCCATCAAAACTGGGTCAAAATCCTGGCACTCTTTACTTAACAGCTGTGTGGAAGTACCTTCACTACACAGACTGCGACAGTTCAAACACATCCTTAAGGATGATTACTGGGACATTAACATCCTGTGAATGATGTCTCATATCAACATCAATAAAGTGCTCTTTTAGGACAGTGCTGACTACCTCTGGAGTGAAACTAAAATTCGCAACCTCCAGACACAGCCAAGTGAAGGGGACATTTAAGAACAAAAAAAAACACTCCACACAATTAAAATGTAAGATTTAATTTATTTGCCACCATCTCACATCACAATTCTGCTATACGCTGTGACCTTTCCAGTCCAGAAACCTATTTTCGGAATAAACAGCTGGCCGAAATTTTTTGAGTGGATCCCAAGCAAAATTCAGCCATCATCAGCAGATGTTTAGTTCAGTAATTATGGAAATATTGAACATATAATAATTGAATATGTTAAAAAAAATTTACTACTGTTTTATTGCTGTTACATGTTTCAAGTTAATATATATATATCTACAATACTTTTTTCCCCCCAGTTTATACATGTGGTTCGACATTACAATGAAAATTCTGAAACCCAAAATGATTCAGTTCCAAGTATTTGGATCTGAACAAGTTGTGAAATATCCGTCATCTGAAATAAATGGGAAATTCATACAACAGTGTGATCTGTGAGTCAACCACTCGAGTTCTGTTTTGAGGAAGGGTCACGCGACCTGAAATATTAACTCTGACTTCTCTCCACAGATGCTGCCAGACCCGCTGAGCTTTTCCAGCTATTTCTACTTTCGTATTTCATGTTTTGTGATGTGTGTTCCAGTGTGATAGAACCGCAGGATTGTTACGGTGCAAAAGGAGGCGGTACATGCTATTGTGACTGCACCAGCTCATGAATGAGCAGTATTATAAGTTAGTGTCAGTCTCCTGGCTTTTCCCGATAACTTGAATGTTGTTTCTACTTGAGTAACCATCTAATGCCCTTAATAGATCCTGCTTCCATCACCTTCTCAACGGCAACTAAGGATGGCAATAAGTGCTGGACTAGACAGCGATGTCCAAGTCCCATGAGTAGATAAAAAGAAAATTTCCAAGCAGTATATTCCAGGCCCTAAATACTCACTGTTGAAACAGGTTCACTCTTATATCACATTTGCCTCCTTTGCAAAGTATCTTATATCTGTGCCCTCTTGTTCTCGGTCGTTTTATGAGAGGGACCAGTTTCTCTGTCTAGCCACCTCGTTATTTTGATAAGTTCCATCTCCTTTTGGCCTTCTCTGCTCCAAGGATAACAGTACCAAGTTCTCAAATCTTTACTCATAACTGAAGTCTGTCATTCCTGGAACATTCCCGTAAACAAGCATAAAATGTTGAATGAAAATGGCATGGTCCAGTGAACGGAGAACACAGATGGTAGTGACTGAAGGTGTAACATCAGCAGAATTTCGAGAAAGTATTTTCTGGTCATGCCAGTACAACAGCCTTCACATTAGAAAACAAAAGTACTGTGAACCAGAACATAGACTCTCAGATATTTGCAGCACAGAAATAGGCCACTCAGCCTATCATGGTCTGGCTATACTAATTACTAATTTTCCACCTTTTGGCCCACAGCTGTAGAGAATACGGCAACATAAGTGAACACCTAAATACTGCTTAAATGTTACAAGACTTTCTGACTCAGCTACCATTTCAGGTAGTGCACACCAGACTCCCATCACCCTCCGAGGCAAAAAAAATCTCCTTACACAATCCTCCAGTTGTGGCATAACCAGAAATTTAAGGAAGTCTGGCATGGCCTCTCTGATCTTGTATTCTGTATCTCAGGTGATAAAGGTAACTAAGTCTCCCATATACTTTCTAAACCATCTTTTTCTACCCACGCTGCTTCTTCAGGCTCTGTGAATATACACACCGAGGTCCCTCTGATCTTCAGTATTTTCCAGGTTTTACCATTCATAGTGCAATCCTTTGCCTTGTTAACCCTCCCCAAGTGCATCACCTTCATATTTTCCCAGGTTGAATCCATTTGCCACTTCTCTGCCCACTTGAGCAGCCCACTGATTCCTCCTCACTACTTATTACACGACCAATTTTCTTGACATCCACAAACATCTTGATTATACCCCCTACATTAGATGTTACATGGTATTCCCTCATTATATAGAATTGATGCCAGAAGAGTGACTAGACCAGAGGTAACTGATGGTACTACTGGATTTATGCATAGATCTGCTACAGTGCCAATATCTGATATACGTGACTCATTGAACTAACCTTTATCATGAAGAGCTTTCTAGTGAGAGTGGGATATTATGCATTAATCTGATTGCATTATCACATATTCTGAGAGTGTTCCTATTGTGTCTGTGTATAACTAAACTTTGCTTGTTTGCGTACAGAACATGTAACCATCCTTCAGTTTGTTTATGATTTATAAAGTCCTAAGAACATAAGACATAGAAGTAAATTAGACCATTCGGCCCATCCAGTCTGCTCTACCATTCAATCATGGCTGATATGTTTCTCAACCCCATTCTTCTGCTCAAATTGTTGCTCAACCCTGGGAATCTTTATTTGATGGCAATATTAAAAACACATTCATCAGTTGAACGTCCCACATTGTGACTATAAGCTCCTGTGTCTTTGCAGAGATAGTGAAGTTATTGTACTAAGAAGGGAATCCCTGATGGAAAGTGAAGAAAAATCAGACTATGTTCCAGTCAATTCCTATTTGTGCAGGAATCTGGTTTGAAACATGATTTTCCAAAAAAAGGTAAAATAATAATCCACCTTTTTAAGACCCAGAACCAAAAGTTTCAATTATTCATAATATAGCAGAGGATACCTTATGAAGAAACAAATATTTTTAACAGGATACTTAAGACTTTGCTTATCCATCAATCAATCAATCTGAGCCTGTTACAGATTCAGATTTTCAAAGTGTTTGTTGATTACATTTCTGTTCTGGCTTTAAAGACAGCTACTCATCAAATGCTTATATTTTGCTTTCAATTCGTAAAACTATCAGGCTCAAACTTTTCCACATTAAAACAGTACCCAGTGTGTGAAATTTGCTGAATATGACAGAGGCACTGGAATCAACATAACACTTATTCTCTGTGCCACATCAGAGAAGATGGGTAGCTATAAGACTTTGGAAGCATCGCAGTTGGCTCAGGACCTGGCTATTGATAGCCCGTCAACATTCATTAACCAGGATAAGATATACAAAAGATCTGTATTTATGAGGCATAATTCATAACCAAAATGGTCCAAACTGTAATATTGTCAATGAAGTATTTTTAAATGTTCAATTCTAGGAGAAGTGGCAACCAATTTTCACACAGTAAGCTCCCACAAACGTGTTCTTGTGATGTTAATTGAGGAATAAATATTACCATGACACCAGGAATAACTCATTTAGGCTTTTCTGAAATACGGCTATGGGGTCTGCTATATTCAATCCAATGATTTAACAGCTCAGCCAATAGACAGTGGTATCACCAACAATGCTGAAACCCCTCAGTACAGTTCCGGATTGTCAGCCTAGATTTTTGTGCTCAAACATCTATGTAGGACTTGAACCCTCGACTTTCGAACACAGAGGTAAGAAAGCTACCAACTGAGCCAAACCTGACAAATTTAGATTGCTCACATAAATGAGCTGCTGAGCCCTGTGCACTGAGTCCATGTAAATGAATGATCCTCCACCTTTGGAAAAGAATGGGAAGGCAAAGGAAGGAGAAAACAGCTTTTGGGGAACAGCGAGCAATTAGAAAAACCTTTATTTTACAATTTAAAGAAACTTAACCAGGTCGTAAGTAACAGTGCAAAATAGCTTACACTAACAAATCATAAGTAATAAGCAAAACATACAATGGTAAAAGTTGTGGCAAAACGTTTTGTAAAGTTAAAAATGCCACAGAACGAATGTCCATTTCTAACATTTAAGACCTCCTTTCTTGTGAGTCTATGGCAGATGGAAACTGCTGTGATGTACTCACATCAGAGAAGTGCTGCAATTCTTCAGCCTCACAGTAATGAAAGAGACTTCCTACAAATCATGGAATTTTGTACATGCTATAGATGTATAGGCAGCTAAAAGAACACGTTTGACGAGCTAAGATGAATTATAAAAGACCTTGTGCAAAGCCATTTACAGGTTAAACCACATCTTATATTCCAGTTAATTATAAAAGGCAATAATAAAACGTTAGGAAGAAAATAGCAGACCTACCGGGACCTGTAGCTTGTGAAGTGGCACAAGAACTGTAGATTACGGAAAACTGATTAAACGAACCAAGGCATTCTGGAAGGAATCGTCTTTGGTAAACTACTTGTGTTTGCGCTCCTTGAAAAATCCACTCTCTTTCTAAGCCTGTTTCAACTTACATGCCACGCAGGCCTCCCAGTAGGAACGTTTGGGCTTTTTTTTGTCGAAGGGGAGGGAGCATTGACTTTGCGTGAAAAAATGACTGAAACCTTCCGTTTTTGCCTAAACCTGGCCTTTTGGCTTTAGGCAAACACTGCATGAGGAGAGAGGCAGAGAGTAGATTGAAAAGCCAGGCTCTGTGAAATCAATGTTTGGCATACTGAGGGAGGGGTGGGCTTTTAGGAGTAGGACGGTGGGTAGGGAGGGGAGGGGAGGAGGTATAAGCATAACCACCTCCAGCTGATAAATGCAACCTTGTAATGTCAAAGCTGTGCTCTTTTTAAATCAATCAAATCTCACGCTCGGCTGCCTGATCTTTTAATTGAAGCCAGATTTAGGAGTTTTGTAAGTGCAACAAGTAAGTATGAGCTCTCTCGCTCTCTCTCTCTCTCTCTTTCTGCCGTTCTCTCCCCCACTGTCCCAGAATACTGCTGAATCTAACTGAAATGCACAGATCCTTTCAATCTGTCAGGAGGGCAGTTGCAGAGTCCCTCAGCTTTCCCAGCCCAGCTGTGTGAGACTGGCCCACTCTGTCACCCACATCTCCGCCTGTTTCCCTGAACCAGTTGCACTGGAGAGTTTCGAGGGCGACTTCCCGCGCCGTCTTGTTCCGCTGATTAAATATAACTTTGCAGAACTTGGGAATTTTGCAAAAAAAGAAAATAAATGCTGCTGCTGGCAAAGATGCAAGTGAAAATTAGAGTTGTTTGCAACACAAGTTAATACCAGTGACGGGAAGATTGTAGGGATGTTTTTGATATTCTCAATGCGCATTCCGTTCAGCACAATTAAAAAGAAACTTAACCATGTACCTTTGAATGGTAAGTATTATTTTCCATTATATGCATTCATCATGGAGGAGATCAGTGTGATTCAGCTTTCGTGCGAATTCCTGGGCCGCTTTAATCTGAGTTAAACCCAGCCTATTACATTCAATGATGCAGCACAACCAGCGAAGGTACACAGAAGTTAACAAAGCAATGGGGAACATGACTAATCTCAGTTCGCTGTCAAATTGGATTCAGGTCAAGAATCACACGACACCAGGTTATAGTCCAACAGGTTTATTCGAAAACAGTAGCTTTCTGAGCTCTGCTCCTTCCTCCGAAAGTTTGTGTTTTCAAATAAACTTTCTGGACCATAACCTGGTGTCTGTGATTTTTGATCTTGTCCACCCCAGTCCAACACCGGTACCTCCACATTACAAATTGGATTGCAGAGCAGGCTACCATTTCACACACAGTATGATTTCAATTCAACTAAACAGGCCAAATTTGCCTTGAGATAAGGCTGATAAATACTGCTTCCATACTGTAGGGATTCTATGAGGGGAAATGTCTTCTCCCAGAGAGTGGTGGGAATTATCTGCTACAGAAAGTAATAAAGGCAAAAATATTGTATGTTTTAAAGAAGGAATTAAATATAGTTATTAGGGCTAAAGGGTTTGAAGGGTATGCGGTGAAAGTGGGGACAGGGTACTGAATTGGATGATCAGCCGTGATCACATTGAATGGTGGAGCAGATTCAAAGGGCTGAATGGCCTTCTCCTGTTGCTATGTTTCCACGATTTCTAGCAATGTAAAAGGAGACCTGGTGATATCTGCCTGACCCAAGTGAGGCAGGCCCATTGGCTAATGACATCAACCTTGAGCCAGCACACTATTGGACTCAACGCAAAGTGGGTGTGAAACACAACAGATGTTAGGTAAAAAGGAAAGGCAGGGATTTAAATTAAAGATCAGTGGTTGCCAGGATAGTGGAAGTATATTAGGTAATGAAGAGGGCACACTGAAATGCAGAGGGAAGAATCAGAGTGATCAGGACCAGAGGGCAAGGAAACACAGGAGCTGCATTCAAAGTTTTGGCAAAGATCTGTAGCTCGGGTTGTGGATGAGGTTGTTGACTTCCTCGCCGAGCCGGCTTGTTCTCGTTCAGACGTTTCGTCACCATGCTAGGTGACATCATCAGTGGAGACTTCGATGAAACGATGTTATTCTACTCCCCTTGGAATTTATACTGTCTGGTCCGTTATGGTGAGTAGCGTCATTTCTGGTTTTAATTTGTTTGGATTTGTATATGGGATCCAATTCTATGTGTTTGTTGATTGCACTATGAGTGGAGAACCATGCCTCTAGGAATTCCCATGTGTGTCTATGTCCCCAAGCCAAACATAGACACACATGGGAATTCCTAGAGGCATGGTTCTCCACCCATAATGCAATCAACAAACACATAGAATTGGACCCCATATACAAACCCCAACAGATCAAAACCAGAAATGATGCTACTAACCATAACTGACCAGACAGTATAAGTTCCAAGGGGAGTAGAAGAACATCACTTCATCGGAGGGTCCACTGATGATGTCACCTAGCATGGAGATGAAACGCCTGAATGAGAAGAAGCCAGCTCGGCGAGCAAGTCAACAACCTCACGGGAGCTGCATGTTTAGGGTGACAAACACAATGGGGAAATAGTGTGTGTACTGGGACAGAAAGAGTGGGTGAATAAAATAAGCAGCAGTGTAAAGCTAAGGCTGGTTATTGGGATCTGGATGGGCAATTGGAATCAGAGCTGGAATATCGATGGAGATAGTGAATGAGATGGTAGTCACAGAGAAGTTTGAAACAGGACAGGGATTGAGGGGGTGTGTGCGGTGGGTATGTCAAAGGAAAGGAAGAATCTACCACAGGGAAGAGTGCCTGGTAAAGGATTCAATTAAAAAATTCAAATGCAACAGGTTTCTCCCCAATGGAGTCAGAAAGAAGGTTTTGCAGAGAATATACAGTATAAATGGTAGAGGCCTGAAATCTGTTTAAACGTGTTTCTGCCCAGCACAAACACATCCAACTGAGGAAATCAAAACAGAAACTGAAAAATTGTCCAAGAACACAGATAAGGGCTTTGCACTAAAGCAAAGCATGACTAATGAAGCCATCCACGATATTTACCACCTCCTGCAGACAAATCTGCAGCTGGACAGCTTGGAAAGCAATGCAATGTTACAGAGTCATTCAGCATGGAAACAGACCCTTTGGTCCGAATCGTCTAGGCCGACCATGTTCCCAAATAAACTAGTCCCATTTGCCTGCTTTTGGCCCATATCCCTTTAAATCTTTCCCATTCATGTACCTGTCCAAATGTCTTTGAAACATTGTAACTGTACCCACATCCATCACTTCCTCTGGCAGTTCATTCCACACATGAACCACCCTCTGTGTGAAAAAGTTGCCCCTTAGGTCCCTTTTAAATCTTTCCCCTCTCACCTTAAAGCCATGCCATCTAGTTTTGGACTCCCCTATCCTAGGGAAAAGACCTTGGTGATTCACCTTATCCATGCCTCTCATGATTTTATAAACCTCTATAAGGTCACCCCTCAGCCTCCTACACTCCAGCAAAGTAAGTCCCAGCCTATCCAGCCTCTCCTTATAACTCAAACCTTCCAGTCCCAATAACATCCTGGTAAATCTTTTCTGCACCCTCTCTAATTTAATAATATCTTTCCTATAGCCGGGTGACAGAATGTTGAACTTCCTCATCACCAGCCCTTTCAATACGCAACTGGTGACATTTCACAATTGACAGCAAACAAGTGTGTTTGTAAATTGAATGATGGTCTGACAGAGAAAAGCAATGCAATTTGTCCAGGTCATCACAGACACTGATATTTGCCTACGCCATTGGATTGGGAGCCCTTGTTGGTTCCCTCACATACAAGGGGCAAACAATTGTACCCACATGGTGCACAGAGCTCCCTGGCACATCCAGTTACATTCCTGGGCAGGAAGAGATTTTACTCCCTCAATGTCCAACTTGTTTGTGACCACAGGCAGCATTTGCAGTCCCCTGTCCAGGGAGCTGTCATGACATTTACATTCTGCACAACTCCCAGACTCCTCGAACATTTGCTCCCTCACATCATCTCCAGAGCTGCCTCATGGATGGCGAGGGGCAATCCCAGGGAAGGCATGGTTAGTGATCCCGGAGAGGAACCCTCAGATTGATGTCAAACAGCACTACAATGCTGCCCATGCATTCACTAGTGCTGTCAGTAAACAGGCAGTTGGTTCTCCAAAGAAGTGCTTCCTTTGTCTAGGCCATTCAGGAGGAGCAGTCCACTACTCACTGGACAGACTCTCCTGAATACTGAGTGTTTGCTGCATCTTGCACCACGCAACAGTGAGAACTTAAAAGGAGAGGGAGATGTCCCCACCACTTGATTCCTGAGATGAGGAAAAAGAAGGGTCTGATTGAGATGCCGAGGTGGAGGGGGAGGGCACTGGGGGGCAATGCTGATGATAAGGCTGCTGAAGATCCAGGATAGTGCTGAGATGAAGCAGACAGGCCTGATCACAGCTATTGTTGAAGACAAATACTTTGCATTCACATATATGGACAATCAGAACTATAAAAAAGAAAAACAGAAATGGTTTCTCTCTCCAAAGGTGCTGCCAGACATGCTGACTTTCTCAAGCATTTTTGGTTTTATTTCAAATTTGCAGTGTTTTGCTTTTAATCAGAATTAAAAGTCATTTATGGTACAGAGGAGTTCCTGCCCTTAAGGGAATGCTTAGTTTATAATATTAAAATGTTAATGTTAGTTGTAAGTTCATTTTTTTCCCTTTGCACCAATAATCTTCTGTTCACTTTTCCGGCCAGAGCAATAACACCTTGCTCACCCTCTGTAGGCCTGGGGCATGGAGGGAGGTTTAGGTCCTCAGCGAATCATGGCTAACCGGTGAATGAATGTATCCAGGGCTTAGATGATGAAGTAAAGAGCCTTGTACACATCTGGCCCCAGACGGGTTATCCACGGAGATGAGTGTCTCTGCACGGGTGCAAGGTGGAGAGCAAGGCCATGATGGTCTATCCTCTGGGACTTGGGACCATTCCTCCCTCAGAAGTGTTGTTTGTGGGGCTGGTAGAGAGAGGCCTGGATCTCTTCATCTTCTAATTCTGCCTTGGGTGTGAGATCCAGAGGCTTCAGAGACAAACATAAAGCTTTGAGAGTATTGTGAGCTGCTACCCATACCCAGGGTTTCATTAAGATGTTCGTGTTTGATTTGCAGCCAGGAGTAGTTCTTTTGAGATTTTCTCACTCTGTGGCTGTCACTATCCAATCTGCCCTTCAGCACAGTTTCCCTTTGCTGTTCTATTCCTCACAGAGGGACAGGAGCCATATGTCAGGCATTCCCCTCCCATTGTACATGTGCATGGTCATGCTTATTGTGCACATTCCTTCTACTACAGAAGGAGAGAAGTATTAAGAGGCACTAACATAGGAACATGAAAACTTCACTTGCATTGATAGATGCAGATAAAGATGTCAATCCCCAGAGCTGCAATTACGAACGTTACCAGAAAGAAGAATATAGTATGGGCGAAGTTAGGTGTTGAAGAGTTCTGAATAAATAGTGGTTCAGTCTTGTCAAAGAGCTACAATGAATGAAAATTAACAATGTATTATTTGACTTGTGTGACTGAGGTACCTGTGAGGTGTTCAGCCTTAGGTCACCTTGCCCTGTATAGCCTTCTGGTGATGTCTGCATTCTCCAAGTTGTGATGAAAGGTCAGTGACCTAATGGTGCATGAGCTGCTTAGGGTTCTAACTCCTTTCATGTTTTAAGTGTGAACCCTGGCAGATATATGATAGGCAGGAGGACTATGGTGCCATGAGTGCTATATTAGTAGTTACAATGACGTAACAGATATTGATTGCACATGAGGCATTGATGCCTGGCATCCAACCTCCTGTATGACAGTCCTGCATAGTGGCAACCTTATAAATCAACCACTCATTGGGATGAGAGACATTGAGTAGACAGTGACACTTACCCTGACAGAGCACAACAGATAATTCTTCCTCTTGCCACACCTTTTGTATAGTTACGTACATTTCAAGGGGTGGTTGTCGGTGATGAACAGAGATTGAGCAATATCCCAAGTCACAGAGATTGAAATGCTGTCCAGGTGCCTTTTAAATACAGCGGCTCGAAGTAAGAGTCCACAAGGTTCCAGCTGGAGGGGTCAAGACTTGGATTCAAACTTGGTGTTTACTTGCACACGTATATGCAGTGAGCTTTAAAGAACACAACTGCATGAGAAAACTCAACCTCTTCTGAGGGGTGTATGTCATTCTTTTATGGCCACTTCCACAGTCTCAAAATGAAAAACGAAAGATTTTGCCTGGTGTTTAATTGGAATTTCACATCTGCCAATTTCCCTTCTGAGAGCCTAACTGAGCATAGACCTGGAATCAAATGGTAAACTTCCCTGGTGTCAATCCATGACGGAAATCCAAAATGTACACATATCACCTAGTCTGATCCATCAATATACACCCAACAGGCATCGTCACATGGTGTAGTGAAGCTGGAGCATTGTGACTATTTGATAAGATGAAGGTTAATTTGGGCTGTTTTCAGCAGTCATAAAGGTAACGAGATGAGAAATCATCTAAATAAGGGAGAAATCCACTCACATCACTGAAATATTCCTCTTGGAGGGAAGAATTGATTCGGTCAATATTTACATGACTGTATCGATGAGTCATAAAATGTGCTCACAATCTCAGCAATAGTGCAATGGTATGATGCTCTTTGGCAGTTAAAAAAATAGTATGAATATAGGCCTGGAAACATGCCACCTACCTGCCCTATCCATCAGAAAAAAAGATATGGAACAAACTAAACCAAAAGGAGGAAGATTCATTTAATTATGCTGCTATGTCACAGTAGATGGTAGAATGGGCTGCTTGTTGTTCTCTCAGGTTAAGATGTTAAGAGTATTCTAACTCCTACTTTCAAAAACAGTAATTTGTTAATTAAATAATGGTAATTAAAAATGATAATTAAAATCGAAACACAAGCCCCCAGTCTGTTATGGCAGGAGTAGAGGTTCCCTCCTAATAATTAAATCCAAAACACTCAGAGAAGCTCACCTCACCTCACCTAATCTGTGAAACTGTTATGGAGAAGGACAGGTTAAATGAAAGAAAATCCCTGATATTTACTTTATAAGTAACAAGTAACAATTTATTTATTTAACCCTAACAGTGAACAATTTAACAGAATTACTAACAAGCTGAACAATTCCCCCTTAACTACTAACTATTCCCTAACTGAACTAAATTCTACTGGTATTCTGTTCCAATAAACACAAGTCCTATTTATATAAACCCAAATAAGAAAATAAATTTAAACTTGCGTCTCTCAAAGTCTACACGTCTTTTTTCTCAAGTCATAAACACCTTTCTCCCATTGATCCAGCTGTCAGGGATGTTTTATCTGTGAAGTCTTCTGTGAGGACTCTTAGCTAGAAGTGTCTTGGTACTTTTTATGGATAGATGGAGCTTTCTTAGAGAGCTTAGCAATTTCTTGTGAGAGCTAAATGCTTGTATCTTAGATGGCGGTTTGCTTTCACCCCGATTTTCAAAAACACTCTCATTATTTACCTTGGTGGCATATCAATTTTCTTACATTAGCATGGGTCCAGAGTTGTTAAAACCATCAGATTTAAATTCAATTGGCTTTCAATCACTAAGTGCTTGATTTAAATGTATTGGCTGATTCCAGCTCGTTGCCAAAACATCAAAACAAACCTAGGAGTTTCCAATCACACAGCCAATTGATACATGTTTCAATTTCAGAACTGGCTGTACATCTTCAGCTACATGCAGGCACATTTTCGTTTAAATCTCCAAGCTTAGAAAAGCATAATACCTCTTAAAGGAACCACACATTCTTTTCCCTTCTCATTTTTTTTACAAACAAACTCTAGCTTCCTGCCTCCCAATTCACGATTACTTTACACAACTTCATAACAAATTAGATTGTCAAATGGGATTCACATTCCTGGATATGATATATTGCTTCAAACAGTGTACTTCTACATTCTTCGAGTCAAACATTTTAGGAATTTCCATTATATTCAAGTTAAACCAAACAACCAGTTTGGGCCTGCTTGAAGAAGAAGTTAACCATGGACCAACAAGAACAAACAATGGAAGGCAGTTGTAAAAGCAGATGAAGTATAAAGTATAAAGCCACTAAAAGCAGTGCTATAGGTGGATGACATCAATTTATAACTGCAGATTCTGAGATATATTACCATAAATTGAAGCATTTCTGGTGTGAGAAAGTCCTTGTCAGACTTTTTGAAAACAGACTGTCAGCCAAACCATGCCTAAGCATTTGTTTGATAATAATAAATAAAATATATAATCAAAGAGCTCTCCCAACCCGATTATACTGTCTTCCACCCTCTTTCAACAGGCAGAAGAAATAAAAGTTTGTATACACGTATGAATAGGTTTAAGAACACCTTCTTCCCTGCTGTTATCAAACTCATGAACGGAAATCTCAAATGTTAATTCTGATCTCTCTCTCTTCGCATCTTCTCTGCGGCTGTAATACTGTATTCTGCGTTTTGTTCTGGTACCCTGATGTACTTTGTAAGGCACAATCTGCCTGTATAGCACTCAAAACAACAATTTTCACTGTACCTCGGTACATGTGACAACAATAAATCAATCGATGTAGTTTTACAAGTGAACCGAGATAGCAAGCTGAAGTGTGCATTACTAAATTAGAGTAATTAAGACAAATCACACCATGATTACTACTTTTACCAAGGAGTGGAACATTGTAGATAAAACTTCAAATTGAAACTATAATAACCCACAATTTGTAACATAGGATTGAATGTTCAGTTACATTGAAGAAGATTAACAATAGCACTGCAAAGTTAAAATCACTAGGCATACTTCTACAGCCTTCAATATTACAATGTGTATATTTCCCTACATTGCTACAGCGGCTACACTTCAAAACCTCATCAGCTGTGAAGTACTCAGGATGTCCTGAGGCTCGAATGGCATGATATAAAGGTTTATTTTCCTCTACGAGAGAAACACTAATCTTAGGACATTCCATCCAACAGATTTCCCTAAGCTATTATACAGCTCATGTTTGAAGACAAATCTTTTTGATGTACAGTCTGTCATCTTATTGATTATGGAAGCTGGCCGATTGATTTCCAGTAAGGAACTTCAGGTCTACATGAGAGAAGCTAGGACAACCTTTACATGTGATTTTAACATGCAAAAGTATATCTTCCATTTGTCAGCTTGGCTTCATTAGTAACATTGAAATCTCTGGATCAAATCATCATGGGTTCAAGCCCTCATTGGGACTGTGAAAGAAAGAAGGACTTGCATTTACATTGCATTGCTCACCAACTCAAGACATTCTTTAACCAATGGAATTTGAATGGTGTGTGTTGGAATGTGAAAAACATTGCTTATGGGGATTGTCCTTCAGAAGAGATATTTTGTTAAGGTAACTTAAACTCAGAGACTTGTACAGCCCAGAATATAGCCATTTGGCCCATCATTTCCACAGTGGTTAGCAAAGATCTGACTGCAATAACCCCAGTTACCAGCAGTTGACCCTAGCCGGGAGGCTATATCAGCAAGTGAATATCTAAATACTGCTCAAATGCCACGGGATTTTTGGACTCAACCACCACCTTCAGGCAATGTGTTTCAGAATCCCACCAACGTCTGTATGAAAAAAAATTCTCCTCACCTCCCCTCTCTTAGAGTTAGCCTTCTATCTCTTTCCTGAAGTCTATGTCCCTTGATTATTGACCCTTCTACAAAAGGAAAAAGTGTCTTCCTATCCACCCATAATCTTATATACTTTTGTCGGGTCCTCTCTCAACCTTCACTGTTCCAAGGAAAACAAACAATGCCAGCCTATCCAATCTTTCCTCATTGGTTAGATCCTCCAGCCCAGGCAGCATCCTGATAAATATCCACTGCACCCTTTCTACTGCAATCATATCCTTCATGCATTGTAGTGACCAGAACTGCACACAGACTCCAGTCATAGATAAACGGGCATTTTATACAGTTCCAGCATAGCATCCTGCTCTTATATTCCATACCTAATAAAGGTAAATAAGTATCCCATATGCCTTCAAAACCACCTTTATCTACTCATTTGCTACTTTCCGTGTCTGTGGATATTCATACTGAGGTCCCTCTGACCTTTCCAGGGTCTTACCATTCATAGTGTAATCCTTTACCTTGTTAGCCTTCCCCAGTTCAAGTGCATTTTTCCAGGTGCAATTCTATTTGGCAAACATTCTGCCCACCTGAGCATTGATATCTTGCAATTTATGGCTATCCAATTACTGTTTACTACCCTACCAAGTTTCATGTCATCCATGAACTTCTTGATTGTACCCCCCTCATTTCAGTCCAAATCATTAATGTACACCACAAATAGCAAGATCCCCAGCACTGAGTCCTGCAGAACCCTATTGGAAACAGACTTCCATCACAGAACATCCCTCTTTTCTCACCTTCTGCATCTTGCCTCTCAGCCAATTTTGGACATTATGTATCAATTGGCCTTGGATCTCATGAGCTCTTACTTTCTTGACCTGTGTGCTATGAAGAACCTCATCAAAAAGTCTTGCTAAAGTCCATGTACACCACATCAAATGCATCACCCTCATCAACACTCCTGGTTACCTCCTCAAATAATTCAATTAAATTTGTCAAATGCAACATCCCTTAACAAATAAATGTTCAAGGAGAATTGTTCAAGGTTTTACTTAAAGAAAATAAAAATATTTTCTCATCTATTTGGCCAGGGATGTGGGTCTAATTGGATATTTCTTTCAAAGGAGGAGAGATTCAATGGGCATGGAAGTTCCTTTCCTCACCTTAAGAGTCTATGAATCTCTGATGTTTTCCTAATTTATTGTAGGACTTATAATATATTTGTTCCTGGGGTGTAATTGTTGCTGACTAGGTCAACAGTTATTGCCTACCCTTAGATGCCCTTGAGAAGGTCTCAGTGAGTAGCATTCTTGCACTACTGAGGTCCTTGGGGTGGAGGGATACCCATAGTGTTGTTAGGGAGGGAGTTCCAGGAGTTTGACTCAGTAACAGTAAAGAAATGCCAATATGTGTCCAAGTTAGGATGGTGTGAGACTTGGTGCAGACCATGAAGGCTGTGGTATTCCAAAGCATCTGCTGTCCTTGTCCATCTAGAAAGGCTGTCATTTTGAAATGATGATACAAGGCATTAGATAAATGCATGTGTTTATTTTACCACCATGTTTGTGTCAGTATTGCAGTCACTCAGGCAAGAGTTAGGTATCAAAAACCAGTGCGAACTCAGTTACATATTTCACGTTAAATGTCCTCCCCTTTGGTAGCAGTAAGTTGAGAAGGTAAAACGTGTTGAAGCCCATCTTGACTGAGGAATTACATGCAGAAAACAGCTAAGCTGCAACAAAAGCTCTGAGAGTATTTGGCATCTTATAGTGTATAATGATGTACATTTTACACAGAAATGTAAATTATGCCTGATTGCAGTTATAAAAATTTTAAAAGCTGAAGCAGCTTTGAATATCTATAATTCACAAAGCAGGCCTATTGAAAGGAAGGCAAAAGGAAAAGAAATATGTGTAATCCCACAATGCCTTACCTAATTGTGAAAGGATTGATTGGATACTAACCGGCATTTTGTTTAAAGCCTTCATATTTATGGAGCTAGTGAAACTATTCTATTTCTCTGAGGGGGATGTTCCTAAGTTTCACAAATTGAAAAAGCACTGCAAAACTAAATACAGAAAAATCTTCACTCTGAGGTCTGCATAGTTAGGATGACCAACTAATTAATATATGTGTTGGAAAGCAAAATCATTTACCAAATTCTCAATGATATGATTTAATTCACCTTTTAATTCTCCATGTCACAGGACGCCTCAAAATAACTTTTTTTTTTCATTTCCTGATCCAAACCTTTTGTACTTAAGCAGTGGAACAGGTACAAAAAGTACAAAATGTGAAGGATACAGTGTAGGGCTACAGGTGAGACTGGGATTGCATATCAGACAAGACGCAGTTTTTTTTTTGTTTCCTGATTGCACATAGAACATCATTCAGACGTTGGCTGGATTTGAGCTGTGTAGAGAATTAAAGCAGTTGAAGAGTAAAAGTAAAGAAAATAGTATAAGACACGTTTTTCCTCTTCTGAGACTAGGGGCACTAGGTGTCAATTTTGCCTTCTGACTACTGTCCTGGCTGACTTCAGCTAACTCACGGGATCAAATGCAAGCTCTTCTGCTCTGTATCGTATTGTAGCAAACCAAACATTCACTTTACCATGATTTGGCATTTTGTACCAGTGCTTGACTTAGTTTTGTACTTAATAAAAGAATCTTCTGAGAAAATCAGTGACACTGGGTTAGTTGATCTCAGGCAGGTGGCAGTTCCATTGCCAGAGGATGTGTCATTGGCATTGGATTATCTTTCTCAACAATGTGCCCCTGTGTGGATCAAGCTTCCCTGTGATCACCCAGTAGTTCAACAGCATGCATGTGAGGAATACTTATTTGGGTGAAATAACAGAGTTTTCGATATCCTTAAAGCTGTAATCTGGAGTGGGACAGAGTCTTTGAAATAGAAAAAGAAAGATTTGCATTTATACAGCACCTTTCATGTCCACAAGCCATCCCAAAGGACTTTCCGGCCAATTAACTATTTACAAATGAGGTCACTGCTGGAATGCAGAAAGTGTGACCATCGATTTGCATACAGTCACTCCCAACAAATAGCAAAGTGATAAAACCCAGATAGTCCTTTTTGGTGATGGTGATTAAGAGATAAATGTTGCTCACAACGCTGGTGGTGATACCGGTGGTAGAATCTCAAATGTTCTTTCCATCATGTGACTAATCAAGACTTTCTCCTTCTCTTCACACTTTCCATTGTCATGTGTTGGAAGAATGTGAAGGCTGATGCTCAAACTGTTTGTCTGTGTTATGAACCCACCTTCCTTGACCATCAAGTCCTGCGGTAGGACTCAAACCTGGAGCTTTTGGTTCCAACAGAGGGACACAATCCACCGCAGCATAAGACTTCCCTTTCAGCAAAGTACAGGGAGGAATTTACACACAGACAATAATCAGCAATTCAAAAAGTATTAAGTAACTTAAATCCTTGCTGCTTTGTTTGACTTGGGAAGATACCTTTGCTAGACCCCACAGTTCAGAATGAACAAGAAAAAGTTCACACAGATCACAACATACTTGCCTAAAAAAAAGACACATCTCGGACATATTTGTAGAGATGTTATGATTTTAATGGAAGAAGATGCACTAAAACTTTCAATACTCTGATGGTAACTTGGCCTTTTGAAAAATAGACATGAAAGGTAGAACACTAAACCATTCTGGCAGAAAAATCAATGATTCTCCAACAGAGGAGCAAAAGATTTTTCTTCTGGCTCCATGTGGAAAATTCTTCAAAATAGAAGCAATTAGGCTATCTGTGGTCTTAGTTCCTGTGGATTATGGTGAAACGAGTGATAGAATTGAGCGAGATGCCTGGTGAGGCCCAGCTCATTGCATCTTGTATACTTTTCTCCAGTGGCATGGCAAGATACTCACTAGATAGCAGTGAGTTTCCAATTGATGTTTATTATTGCTTGATAAATGCTTTGATAGCAGCCAAACTTGCTCTGTGTTGTGACCTTACCAAATTCACCAAACAAGCCGCTTGTCAGGAAAACTCAACATGGACCCCAGAGCAAGTTCTTGATGGATTCAACTCACTACTTGCTCCAAAAGACCTCCAGTTTGGACACCATAAACCTCTTGCTCACACACCATGGGCACCAGCCTTGCACACCCCACATCCACCAATGTTGGTACCCAGTCTCGATGAACTCTTACAACATATCTCTGATCTATTTACAGTAGGCTTCTGCACTTCAATGCTACACCTTGGGCTCCACCAGCAGTCCTCATTGTAATGCTGCGGCAAGGACACTGTGAGCTCAGGGAAACACACCCAGCTCATGGCCTGGACCAGGCTGCATCTCCGTGCTCTTTACTCACTGAGCCTGCCTAGATCTTCGCTGTATAGTCTTGCCTTTTTGCACATTGTTCCCTCAGCCAGAGATATCAGGTATATATTACTGGTGTCTTGCGGTGCCATTTAGCACAGAAATAAAGCCAGGAAACTTGCCACAGTTGTCAACAAGCTTTGGTCCAGTCAAGGAGGATAGCCTTCGCTCAGAAAATCCTGGGACAGAAAGTCGAAAGCAGTCTCCTATGCAAGCCCAGGCCCCACCTAGGGCAGTCAGAATTGGGATCTTCTCTGTATATGGGTTGAGGAGCTGAATAATGGGCAGCACACCACCTGCCTTGATCCTATTGTGGGCTGGTTTGCTCCTGGAATGTGAGACAGGCAGATATAATGGGAGATGAAAGTAGGTTCCCACAGCTCTAACTATTGATGGGAGGTATTCCAAATGAATAGGCAGCACAAATAACAGGCAGGGTTAGTGGTGTCGAGGTTGGGGTGGGTGAAGGTGAGTGAAGAAGATGTTGCAGGTAATAGTGAGAGTGGTAGAACATGAGCCTCGGTGAGAATTGGAACCAGTAGCAGAGACAGAGTGACTGTGAGGTATTGGAGAGAAGATGGTGGCGCTGGTGAAGTGGAGAAGGACATTGATGTTCTTCCTACAGTGCTGTGTGTTTCTCCAGACAGCCGAAACTGTTCTGCTTTGTTCACTAACGTCCTTTAGGGAAGAAAATCTGCCATCCTTGCCTTGTCCTGCCCTACATGTGACTTCAGACTCACAACAATGGCGGTTGATTCGTAACTGCGCTTCAAAATTGGCAAGGATAGATAGGGATGGACAACAAGTGCAGGCCTTGCCAGTGACAACCATGGCCCATGACAGAATATTTTGAAATGTTTGTGTTGATAAATGCAGCTAACTACAGGAAAATGGCATAACTATATGATGAAGTCGCACTAAAGCCTTCATACGGTGTTTATAGACAATTGAATTATATAGATCTTAAAGCATAACAGGTCTAGACCAGAATTTAGTCTCATCCTATGTTGTTTCATTTCACCCAATCAGCACCCTAAACCTGAAAGTTTCTCACAGGACTGGACAGGGGAGATGCCGGAAGGATATTCCTGATGGTGGGGTGGGAGTCCAGAGCCAGGGGTCAACCCTCTAAAGATATGGGCTAAAGCATTTGGGACTGAGATAAGGACAAATTTCTTCACCCAGAGAGTGGTGAGCCTGTGGAATTCACTACCACAGAAAGCAGGAAAGACCAAAACATTATATGATTTCAAGAAGGAGTTGGATATAGTACTTGAGATCAAAGGATATGGGGGAAAAGCAGAAACAAGTTATCGAGTTGGATGATTAGCCATGATCATAATCAATGGTGGAGCAAGTTTGAAAGGCCAAATGAACTACTCTGGCTCCTATTTACTGTATGTCTACATTTCTACAACCTTTACATTCCCATTCTGCACTCACTATCTTCCTCTTCAATGCATTAATGTATTTGTTCCCACAATAAGTTCCACATTCTCATAACACTGGAAAAAAGTTTCACTTTGTTACTGGCTATAATTTAATCACCTTTCTATATCTTAATTTGTTTAATACTCTTGATCTTTGTTCATAATCAGTATTTCTGTTTCTTCAAATCCTCTCTGAGCTGAGAGGAAAACAAAAAGCATAATATCTTCCCTTAAACAGTGTGGCATGAATCTTTTCCTTAATGAATATTTAAATTATTTCTGGAAACTACTGCAGCCATGTCTCAATGCTCCTAAATAGTATTGGTGACATTTATTGAGAAATGCAGAAGACCAGAAACCTAGCCTGGCAAGGAATGAATGGCTCCATTATTCTTCTCAAATTGTACTCCTCTTGAGAAACTTCTGTGCTGAAAGTCAGATCTCAGCAGGAATGCTTCTTGTATTTATCACCAACTCAGCTGTCAAGGAATTTTAATGACTTGTTCTATATCCAAAGAATCCTTATTTGCCCAGAATGAATGCTAGTCTGAATCAGGAACTGTTGAATGGAACTATACAACATGGTAAATGATAGCGAACATACTGCTCTTCAGAGAGCCAATTATTCAGAGAAGCTTTTAATTATCATTTATGAATCTGTTGTGTTATGAACATTGAAACAGAAAACAAAATATAACTGTTGAGTAGACAATGAAATAGGCCTATTTCAGCTCTCTGTGTAATATGTTAGAAACAAACTAAGCCTTAACAGTAGTAGAGATAGTAGGAACTGCAGATGCAGGAAAATCTGAGACAACAAGGTGTAGAACTGGATGAACACAGCAGGCCAAGCAGCATCATAGGAGCAGGAAGGCTGACGTTTCGGGCCTAGACCCTTCATCAGAAATGGGGGAGGGGAAGGGGGTTCTGAAATAAATACGGAGAGAGGGGGAGGCGCATAGAAGATGGATAGAGGAGAAGACAGGTGAAGAGGAAACAGACAGGTCAAAGATGTGGGGCTGGAGCCAGTAAAGGTGAGTTTAGGTGGGGAGGTAGGGAGGAGATAGGTCAGTCCAGGGAGGACGGACA
>NC_063359.1:22488085-22582278 GCF_021869965.1 Rhincodon typus | reverse complement strand
TGTCCGTCCTCCCTGGACTGACCTATCTCCTCCCTACCTCCCCACCTCTTTGACCTGTCTGTTTCCTCTTCACCTGTCTTCTCCTCTATCCATCTTCTATGCGCCTCCCCCTCTCTCCGTATTTATTTCAGAACCCCCTTCCCCTCCCCCATTTCTGATAAAGGGTCTAGGCCTGAAACGTCAGCCTTCCTGCTCCTATGATGCTGCTTGGCCTGCTGTGTTCATCCAGTCTCTGCTCCTATGATGCTGCTTGGCCTGCTGTGCTCATCCAGCCCTGCACCTTGTTGTCTCGGATTCTCCAGCATCTGCAGTTCCTACTATCTCAGCTCTACACCTTGTTGTCTAAGCCTTAACAGTAGGTTAATAGATAGGCTTCAGTAAGTAATCAGCTCCAGTGTGCATTTCTGCAGGATTGATTGTGCTTTCACATGATGTACTTCGAAAACAGGACTGCCGGTGTACTGCTTACACACACAGTAACATGCCTGCCTTCTTCAAACAGAATCTTGTCTGTTCCAATCACAGCCTTCAGACCGACAAATTGTCTCAGCTTATCTGCAGCTTTTCTGATGCGGAGGTGCCGGTGTTGGACTGGGGGCGGGGGGGTGAGCAAAGTCAGAAATCACACGACACCAGGTTATAGTCCAACAGGTTTATTTGAAATCACACAAGCTTTTGGAGTGCAGGCCCTTCGTCAGGTGCAGTGAGAGAGCAGAGCACACAGTCCCAGAGTTTATCAGCAAAGAGATCAAAAGATCATACAAATGATGGGAATGGAGTGTCAGATAATAAGTTTCTGCAGGTGACCAGAAGTGTTAGATGGTGAGTAAAGTGTCAACAACTGAATAACCAGTGAAGGGATAACCTGTAATCCGATTAAGTGAGGCAGAGAGATAGCAGAGACTGATATCCAAGTACCATACCCATGAAGACGGCTTCAACCGTGATCTTGGGTTCATCTCGCACTACAGGTGACCTCACCACACTGTAATGTATCTGTAAAACCTTCCTTACTGTCCTGTTTTGACAGCATCACCTTGATAAATTGTTATGATCGCTCTACCTTAATTAGTTTGTACAGTTTTGAATTCAGCATGCGATTCCAGTCATTTAGTTTGTCTCCAGCACCACCTTATTTTTAATTTTTTGTAATTATCTCTGCCTCACTTATTCAGATTATAGGTCATCCCTTCGCTGATTATTCAGCTGTTTACACTTTACTCACTGTCTGACACTCATGGTCACCTGCAGAGGCTTATCATCTGACACTGCCTTCACACCAGTTGTATGATCTTTTGATCTCTCTGCCCTTGATCTCCCTACCTATAAACTCTGGGCCTGTGTGCTCTGCTCTCTGACTGCACCTGACGAAAGGGCTATGCTCCGAAAACTTGAATGATGTCAAATAAATCTGTTGGACTCTCACCTGGTGTCATGTGACTTCTGACTTTGTCTGCAGCTTTTCTGAAGCATCTCACCTTGGCAGGATGTCCATCACAGTGGGTGAGGAATCAGTGCCTCCCAACCAAAGCGAGAGTTGCTGAGAATGGGTGCTATTTTAAGGGGCAGTAAAGAAAGTAAAGGCAGGAGCTAAAGTGATACAGTGCGGAAGCAGCAGCCCACTTGATTTACAGCTCCTATGCTGGTCCCTTGAACAAGCTGTACAGTTAGTCCCACTTTCCATTCTCCATAGCCCCATAAATGTTTTTATCCAAAACCCTTTTGTAAGTTATATTAAATCTGCTTCCAGTGCACAATCAAGCTGTGCTATGCAATTAACAAGAGCTCAACATAGAAAAAAAACAACTTCTCATTTCAACATAGGAAATATTTCACACCATTTTTGGCAATGCAGCTACATTTGTAAGATGCATTGTTTGACATGCGGAACATTTGTAAACACATTGAAACAGTTATTATACACTATAATAAATTAAACAAAATGCAATTAGAATATAATTATGCTTTGAATAAGAGTACTGAGGGCTTGTGTAATTGCTAGAACAGTAGAGCATCAGACTTCCAGCTTCAAATCAAATACATTTTATCTCCCGGTATATTATGGCTGGTTAGTTTTTGGTATCATAGGGACAATTTCCACTCCACTCAAGTAAACCCCTCCTTGGCATATAAGTTATGGAGGCAGCTTTCTGATGAATGCATGTTTGAAATTTTTAAAAAATTTCCCCACTTTGGTCTTGAGTCAGTCCACCTCCCTGGTCTTTGATCTCAATTGAGACGATGAAGATGTAAAGGTAAAGTTGTCATACTTCCAGGGGACCATAGGGCTGCACTCTCAGAGAAAGAGAGGGAGAGATAACTGGTGGTAGTTTAACCTGAGGGTCACCATGTCTCAGGCAAGAGGTGAGTTTGAGCGGGCAGAAAATTCATGAGAATGAAGCTGGTGCAGGAATTGAAGAGGTGCTGTTGGTGTTGCTGTGCATTGAAAACCAACCATCCAGCCAACTGAGCTAACTGACACCTTAATGAAAGTACAGCTGCCAATCTTAAGTAAGATAATAGGAAGCTTGAGTTGAAGGAACACAAAGCACTTGGAGGGCTGTAGGTGATTACAAAGGCAATGAAGAATGGGAATATGGAGGGTTATGAAAAGGAGAATGAGAATTTTAAAATTCAAAGCTTTGGTGGACTGGGACCTTTTGCGGGTCAATGAAAGGGAGCAGGATTTTGTTTTTTTTACAATAAAAAATAGATTTTATTATCACATGTACTCAAGTACAAAAGTACAGGAGTACAGTGAAAAATTTTCAATGTCATATGGTGCCATCTCAGGTCAAGTACTAATGTATAAAAACGTTTGAGACTTGTTTACTTTTTGAAAGAAGGAAGATGGGACATTAGCCTGGGACGAGTTTAGCAGGTTGAGTCTAGAGGTGACAAAAGTTATCAACAAGGGTTTCAGTAGTCAAAAGACTGAAGTGGGCCAGAAAATCACAATGTTGCAGAGATTGAAAGTAGGCAGAGAAGAAAGGATCTGAAGCTCACCTCAGGGTAAAATTGGTAATGGAACCATAGAATTATAGAAGGGTTGAAACACATAAAGATGCCTTTCAACCCATTATGACTGTGCTAGGTCTATGTAAGAGCAATTCAGTTAGTGCCACTCCCCTGCCTTATACCTATAGCTTTAAAAGTTCTTCCTCTTCAGATCATGATCCAATGTTGCAAACAATCCAGTTCAGCCTGAAATGAAAAACTGTGCCTCATCCAGGATTGGATACATTGCAAGTAACCTGACAACAGTAGGCAAAGTCCTGCAATGTAGCTGTGTGATATCAGTGTACACATAGAATCTGGTTTAATCTTAACTGATGCTATGGTCAACATGTTGCTCAGAAATTGGAGTCAAGAAATAGATCTTTGATGGACTCCAGAATTATGCTGTGGGGCTCAGAAAAGAAACTATTACAGGAAATTTTATGACCACAAGATACATAGATTGGAATCAGACAAGTGCAGCTAAACTCAATTGTGAAAAAAATGGAGCAGTTACATTGGAGGAGGCTGACTTTGATGAGGCAGCAAAGAGATTGGGATGAAAGAGGAGGGAATGTTTAAAACAGTCACAGTTTTATACGTTGTTGTTTATAATTTTGATGCAGTTTCAGTGTTGTTCTGGAATAGTTCAAGTTTGGAGTTGTGGGATAGATATGCATAATTTTGAAGGTGAAGACATATTGAAGGACTATGGTGAGGAAACAGAGATGGAATCTGACATGACAGTGTGTGAGGCTAGAGGGGCCAAGGGTGGGTTTTTATTTGAGAGGCAATATTTAATGGCAGCGGTTTTGAAGGGGAGGAGTTTGAAGGGTAGGAGACAAGTCTCTGAGGATCGGCCTTGGACAAAACTTTAAACAACAATTTACAAGTTCTACACTGGCAATAGGAAAACAGAAGTAGATACATAACAGTATGTAACAGTTACACCAAATATTTCTCATGACCTGCAGGGTCCATAAAAAAAGGAACAGTTTATTCTTATTGAATTAAACTGCAGTGCTGCCTAATGATAAATCAGGCTCATCCTTTACTCAGAATGTAATAGCTCTCTCTTTAGTTACCCATTTACATTTAATCTATTTCATGACTGTTTTTCTCTTTACAAACCTATTTTCACCAGATTTATGTTAATTTTCAGTTTCTTTGAAATGCAAAGGATAATTCAGGTAAATTATATTTTGTTCCAGTCAATATGCAAACATGTAAAATATAATTTTAAATAGTGCAGAGCTTTCATACTTTGTAACACAAGCAAACCAATCTTTAAAAGCTGGCTGTTCTTCACCTTTGAATTGAAAGCAATAAAACACATTCCAATCAGGCAAGTTTCCTACCTAGGCAACAATTCTGAACAGGTTCATGTTATATTTGCTTACACCTGGTTTTAAAACAGCTGTTCATAAATACTGCTCCACTTTAGCCATAAAACCATCTATCATATGTTTGTATTGTGCATTCCATAGTTTAATGCTCTGGTACATCACTGGAATTATTATTAACGTCATCATGTGTCATCCTCGAGTCAATCAATTATAAAAGGCTTCTCGTCTGACATTCATCCAAACCATTTTGTCACAGTGCATCATTTTCACCTTTCAGTGCTTGGATGGTAAAATGATGCAACGGACCTGTCATGCATTCCAGAAAATGCCTCATTTTCTGACATTCATTTCCATCTGGCAGATTCTATAAGACGTAGGTGAGCCTATATACCAATTTATGATACAAAGGGTGAAGGAGAAAATGTACCCAGTCCCATTTCAAAGTGCCACACATCAAATAGATGTACACAGTTCTTTGAGTTAGTACAAGGACTGTCTTTTTATACTGGGGTCTTTTGACCTGGAGGCATAAATTTACAAGGAACTACAATTGCCCTTTTATTTACCTAAGAGGTATATCCATAATTACAAATTTGTCCATTTAAATTATTTCAGCACAAGACTTTTGCAGGGCATTTAAATAACAAGTAATTTTATACACAATTCAGTTTTAGCTTTAAAACATCTTGAGCGTGCTTCACTCTCCAGCCCACCCATCAACAGCGCCATAGGAGAACTACTGGTAGTTAATTATTTCGGTACATCAGCTCTCATATGATTTATTTGTTCTCATATTCCCACTGTGTAACAATGTATAATAAAATAACTTCCATTTATGTTTCTTAGAATATCTCAATGCGTTTCAAGTATTATTATTTTAGAGGAAAAAGATTTAGTACATTGCATATCTCATAAAATGCAGTGAAATGAAGTCAATTCATCTATTTTTGTAAGATTATTTGAGCGAAGACTGCTGGTCAAGACACAGAAAACATCTTTTCTGAACGGTACCTTGGAATATCTTATGGTCACTTGAACAACATGTTACCTCAATGTCACTGTTAAGGTACATTACGTTCCTCCTAGCTACAATGGTGTTTTTCATGGTTAATTCCTACCTTTTACTTTAAATATTTTTAAGTTCAGTGTGTTCTATTCATTTCTCAGTCAAACCCAAATTTCAAACCAGATATTGTGTTACAGGGCTGTTAAGCGGAAAAAAGAAATATTCATGCCACCCAAGTGCCAAGCAATGTCTACTTCCAACCAAAGAGAATCTAACCATCTCCCCTTGACATTGCTAAATCCCGTACTGTGAACATACTGGGCATTCCTATTGATGAGAAACATAATTGGACCAGCCATTTAAGTACTGTGGTTAAATGGGCCAGAAATTCTGCAGCAAGTAATTCATCTCCTGATTCTCCAAAGCCTGTCCACCACCTACAGTGCACTTTCAACATCACTCAGAAAGACTGACATTATCCAAGTTTTAGCAACCCACTTAATCAACATTCCATCCAATAGTATAAATTAAACACTCCCTCCACCACTACTGCAACATGCCTATAGTATGCACTACTTGCCCTAGAGGATTCACTGCAGGATCTCGGAGACTTCTTTGGCAGAACATGTCAAATGAATGACTTCCACCATCTAGAAGGACAAGGACAGCCAGTACATGGGAACACCAATACTTCCAAGACACATCATCCTTACTTAGAGATGTGTTGTCATTCCTGTTGCAGGGTCAAAATCCTAACTGCTCTTCACCACACAAAATTACTGCAGTAATTCAAGAAGGCCTCCTAATACTGTCTTCGCAAGGGCAATGAGTAATAAGCAATGTGTTGACTTTGGGCTGCAACTGTTTCTACGTATGACACTGATACACAGTCTATGTCTCACATGCATAGAGCAGGCTGAGCCCTCTATTTCCTTGATCTTTAATGTGCAGATGTACTCCTCTTCATTCCCAGACTGATGTTTGAATTCTCCTTTGGCAATTCTTGTATATATTTTATCATAAATACAGACAGCTCAAGAAAGCGTGCTGCTGAGATCAATTAACTTATTCATTGATAACAGGTTCTGGTCATGGGTTGAATCCTTGGGCTCAAGATTAGATGTCCTGCAGCAGGTTGGTACATTACTTCAATTCTCTTTATGCATATCACAAGGCTGAATTTGTCACATACATTGTAAAACAAGTTGAATATATGTCTAGCTTTGAATCAGTATTTAATGAATAGTCAGTGGGAAATAGGAATCAAAAAGATGGATCAGAACCAAGAATTATTGATGGACATATTGAACCTTTGGACAAGACTGCAAGGCAAGTCTAGTTGATAGTGTAGCGTCTAAGAATGGAATTAACTGAATGATTAAAGATTCCCTGTGTGAACCCCTGGAATGTTACATGTTGTAGGATGCCAAGGAAGCTTCAAAGAAGCAGACTTCAAAAGGCAGAGGTATCTATGCAGAGGTACAGGGGCAGTTAATCCTGAGATCAAGGCAATGCAATTGCCTCCTCATCAGGAAAATACCACCTCCAGGTTGTATTCCAGACTGTGGACATGAGACAAAAGACATGATTATGTATTAACTTCCCAGAAATATACAAAAAATGGAGTTAAAACCAACTGCAACATCTGGTCTGTGTGTGTTAGTGAGCTGATGTGCTGGTGTGGACCAGGGTGCACGTAAAAAGCAAATAAACTCTCTCACTCTGAGTACTGGACACCAGTCAGTATGGAAGGAAACAAGACAAATAAATTTCAGCTAACCCGGAAAGACAAGAATCTCAAAATCAACTGCTCAACTACCGACACCAACATGGCTAGCTATCACCCAACATAACGGCTATAGCTGTTCTTGGATAACCCAGAGACTGATCAATATAACTTTAACTTGTTAAAAAATTATTCCTCATTTCTAATTTGTGAGTGTTTGCATTGTTTTATTATTTCTTGTCATATTTAAGAACTAGTACACTCACAATTTCCAGTTTAAATTAGTTCCTTTTAAAACATAAATTCATCAAATCTGAGAGGAATGTATCACAAAGAAATGGAACCTTTTAATTAACCTTGTTGCAACCAACTGGGGAAGGGTGGAGGGGTGTGGAATGAATAAAGAAGGGAGCCAGTACCTCCCTCCTCATGTGGGAGCATAATAATTTTGAATAATTAATTGTAAAGAATCGCCTTGGCGTGAGAACAGTTTTTGAACTTTAGACAAGGTGAGCTCTTAATCCATAGTAGATATATCAAGAGGACATGGTTATCTTTGTCTCAAATCTTAAGGTAAAATAATAATTCGGTTACAGGATAGCACTGGTAACTGTGAGATTCAGTTGCTCAATCAAAAATGGTGTATCGAGTTAAAATGATCAAGTAAGTCAAAGAAGGGTGGTAGGGATAAACCTTCCCAGAGCCATTTGTATTTAAACACTGTTGAGTATGACCCTGAGCTCCCACCGTGATGAGACAAAGCAACAAAGTAGCCTCACTAGCAAAGCAATAAGCAGATGCTTTCTGCCCCATTCATATAACTTCAATCATTCATTTTCCACAAGGCACTGATCTCCATAATGTTTACAAGATGGCATGTGGGAACAAGAAATGATCAGAACTATAAGTTTAAATTGTGGCCATTGTTACAGATTTAAATCTCTCATCATGAGATCCCAGTCATAGAATGGTTTACTTAACATTACTGTGGCAGTACCTTCACCACAAGGACATAACAGTTTGAGAATGCTCACCACCACCACTTACTCAAGGGCAACTAGTGTTAGACAATAAATGTCAGCTATACCAAGATGTCCATTGTGCTAAAAATGATATTTTTTTCAAGAATTCTTCAGTTCCACTGCATTTCCATACTGTATAATTTCATCTCACATTTTGTATGAGTGATATATCACACAACATGGACCTAAAGTATGAACTGAGGAACACAAAACTTTGCACAAGAATTACAGTTGTAACACATGTATGTGTTTTGTTTTGTGAACCTTTAGTGCATCAAGAGATTATGTTGGAAATTTATTTGTCTTGTATCACTGTTATGGTCATAATTAATGAATACCCAAGGCAAATTTTTACCTTCTATAAACATAATGATGAATAATTGCCCAACTTACAGTGTAATATAAATTCACATGGGTGTGTGTTTTCAGCTGTTGTGTGCTGATAACTCTGGTGTAGTTTAATACTTCCTCTGACACTGGTGCTGTGTCTGGCAACACAACACAAGAGCTTTGCATCAGTTTGGTATAAGGCTGACCTGCTGCAAATCCCCTCCACATTTCTGTTATTAATCAAATGTCAACTTTGGAGTTGTGCAGGTAATTTAATACCTCCCACCAGTGCAGCAGAATCAGGCAGCCCTCAGTGTAAACCCTGGAGAAGGATCTAATTCAGTTTCGTTCAGCAGGACCTGAACTGTGTAGTATCTCTGTGGAACTTGGCCATCAAAGAGGTTTAAGGTAACACTGGAATCAAACAGCTGTAATCGCTGAAGATTAATGCTGAAGATGAACAAGGGAGAAGTCCAGCTGCTTGCAGTTAAGCCAGTGGATAAATAACATGTTGCAATGCACAGTTGCAATTCATTCCCAGGAAATGTTAGTTCCAGATGCCAAACGCCACAATGACACAACAGTGCACAATAGTACAATAAAATGTGGAATAAAATTTGGGATAATAATTAGCTGATTGAAAACATTCATGAACAAGATTGCATTGTTAGCATTTTAATTACATTTTAATTTATTTAAACATGCAGCACATTACACTAATGAGGGGAATAATCAACATGATACAAGTCATCCCACAGCAGCATGTTTGTCACAAGTGAAATGTTCTAATCGTCACTGAAGTGTAAGTGTAACTTTAACTTTGTACACTTTTTCTGGTGAAGAACTTAACAAATGGTTGCACACTTGGGGATGATAAGGATCATTTGAGACCTCAGGGGTCAGCCAGCCCTGTCTTTTTACAAATTATTCCATGCCCAAGTTAAGGGTCCAATGCGCAAGGTTACAAGCCATGGCCAACAATGGAAGCAGTGAATTTTCAGTGGTGATACCAGAAAAGCTACTTATTGCTGATAGGTGGAGGATCCTTTGAGAAAAGTTTCTGCCAAGCACATATGAAAAAGGCAACAGGAAATCACTATTATTTTCCTGAGTCATCGTTACTGATTGAAATTGAAAACTCTCACATAGAAGTTGTAAGGAGGAGAAATGAGCAGATATCCTGCCCTTGGACACACTACAACAACTCAGGACAGAGTCAGCATGGGGAAGAAAGCATAGGTGAGAAAGCCCTCCATCTGCATCATGGTCTCTGATCCAAACCCGGATGATCAACAAAATAAATTACATTGTTTTCTTCACCTTGTTGGATAAATCTCAATGGAATCCTCAAGCACATTTCTACCTCAAGAAGAACAGAAAGTGTCAGAATTCTGAATGAGGCATGTTTCACTTCAACTCTGTTTTTCTGTCCACAGATACTCCAATTCCTGCTGTGCATTTCCAGAATTTTCTGTTTATATTTCAAACTTCCAGGATCTGCAATGTTTTCTTTTATATTAGAATTTCTAAAGCAATGTTTCTTAATAATCTCAGGAATTATATTTTGGGTCCATAATTGTGTTCTGTAAAGGCATTCTATATTTTCTAAGAAATCTAAATATAGGGGAGTGTTGCTGAACGAAGAGACCTCGGAGTATAGGTTCATTGAAAGTGGAGTTGCAGGTAGACAGGTAGGTGAAGAAGGCATTTGGTATGCTTTCCTTTATTGGTCAGTGCATTGAGTATAGAAGTTGGGAGGTCATCTTGCAGCTGTACAGGACATTGGTTAGGCCACTTTTGGAATACTGTGTGCAATTCTGGTCTCTCTGTTATAGGAAGGATATTGTGAAAGTTGAAAGGGTTCAGAAAAGATTTACAAGAATGTTGCCAGCGTTGAAGCATTTGAACTATAGGGAGAGGCTGAATAGGCTGGGGCTATTTTCTCTGGACCATCGGAAGCTAAGAAGTGACCTTATAGAGGTTTACAAAATCATGAGGGGCATGGATATGGGGAATAGACAGGTCTTTTCCCCAGCATGGGGGAGTCCAAAACTAGAGGGCATAGGTTTAGGGTGAGAGGAGAAAGATTTAAAAGAGATGTAATGGGCAACTTTTTCAAGCAGAGGTTGATGCACGTATGGAACAAGTTGCCAGAGGAAGCATTGGAAGCTGGTACAGTTACAACATTTAAATGGCATCTGGGTGGGTACATGAATAGTAAGGGTTTAAGAGAGATATAGGGACCTAAGGGGCAACGTTTTCATGCAGAGGGTGGTGGACGAATGAGCTACCAGAGGAAGTGGTGGATATTGGTATAATTATAACATTTAAAAGGCATCTGGATGGGTATATGAATAGGAAGGGTTTAGAGGGATATGGGCAATGTTGGCAAATGGGACTCGATTAATTTAGGATATCTAGTTGGCATAGACGAGTTGGACTGAAGGGCCTGCTTCCATGCTGTATAGATCTATGAGTCTATGAATCTATGAGTTGAAAGTTTTAACCCCTTTCTTTTAACATCGGGTTGTTTTTAAGAAATAAGATGAGCAACGTATAAATTTAAAGCTGAATTAATTTTATATAAGTTAGATCACACACAAGAACAAAGCTAAGTTTATAATAACTTACAAAATTAAAGACACCATTTTAATGTGGCATATCTTCTAATCAGGGGGTGCATCAAGAACATGCAGACTCTGAGCTTTCCTTTGCTTGATTGTTGTTGGAAGTAAGCAGTTTCTAAAGAGGGGTCAGCCCACTGCCAAGTTTTAAAAGCTGGTGCTGAGTTCAAAAGGACAAAGAAAGATAGAACTTCCAATCAGGGAAGTTTCTGTACAAGTACTTGAAAAGTTCTACTCAGTTCCAGTGTACATTCCTCTGCTTCTGATTGTTTTACACAAAGATGAAAAAGCCAGAATGGAGGGGTGTTAGAAAGCCAGGCCATAGGGAGACATACTGTCTATCTGTAGTTATCACCCCAGCTGCAAGGTGCAGCTACATGATCACAGAGGTCTCAGTCAACCATCAGGTGCTGTGAGGGGATCTGGCCTTTCCCCAGACCTGCACTACTTCAGTCACCTGAGCCATCTTCCACTTCATCTGGAGATCAACAATGGACAGTGTCTTCAGGGATAACATGTATAAAAGTTCTGGATAAAGGTGGGGGGGCATTGCATTGAAGCCTGCATCAAGCCGTGCATAGACTCTTAGTACGCAAACACCAGGTGTAACTATGTACTGAGGTTCTACCTGTCCCTGATGTTGCAGATGATGGCTCTGGCTTCACTGCCGCAGAACGCTCCAAATAGTTGAACCGTTCTCTATCACCTATTCCTTGTGAAAAATTTATAAAGGAAAATACCTTTAACCACAAGTCAGTCAGGAAGTGGTCATCCTGAAGATCCTGTGGGAAAAGGAGAGGGCGGATCCTATTGTGTGGTTCCCTGAGCAGACTGTCAAAGTCATTTGCCAGAATGCCTCATTGCCAGAACTCTCTAATAAGCACCAAGACTGAGCTTGGCTGGTGATGAGAAGGGCACTGCCTTTCATTTCCTTCATGCACCAGAATCTCTGGTAAATGAACAATGTTTATTTGTTCCTTATATGCCAAGAATGTGCAGAATTGCTTTATTACCTGTGTATGTACAAAAAGATTTTTAAGAATAAAGTATATTTTTGGAATAAAAAATCTGTCTATGTGAAGTTAATGAAGAATTGTAATGCAAACATCACAGTATCTATGGTAAACATACAAGTATGGCAAGCACTCTGAGAGCTCAGACATCCCTATTCCAAGGACCCTCGTGGTTATAGTGTGGACATTCCGAGCAGATTGCTATTACCATGGGTTTGATTGCAGTTTGCTCTCAAAGCCCTGATAGACATCTCTTCTGTAAGTAAATGAACCGTTTGCTATCTCACTGCTGAACTCTTAACCAAGCAGTATGTCATTTTCATTGTCTGTGTCTTATTTGGAGGTCCACTTTCCAACTCATTACACCTCATGTGAAGTGAAATTACTGGGCGATGATTTCCAGGGACTAGTTTCATTGTGTACTCGGGGGCAATTCCCATGCGATATTTGCATGTCTGAATCAATGATGACTAAACCACTTTGCATCGGTATGAAAATTGAGCTGTAACTATTCCCTTACAAAGTTTCCCGAAGATTTGTTGTGGTTTTGAACAGCAAGGTGGCTCAGTGGTTAGTACCGCTGCCTCAGAGTGCCAGGGACTTGGGTTCGATTCCAGCATTGGGTGACTGGGTGGAGTTTACACATTCTCCCAGTGTCTGCGTGGGTTTCCTCCAGGTGCTCTGGTATCCATCCACAATCCAAGGATGTGCAGGTTAGGTGGATTGGCCATGTTAAATTGCCCATAGTGTATAGGTATTTGCAGGCTGGGTGGAGTAGCCATGGTAAATGCAGGGTTACAGGGACAGCGTAAGGGACTGGGTCTGGATGGGATGCTCTTCAGAGGGTTGGTGTGGTCTCAGTGGGCCAAATGGCTTCTTTCTGCACTGTATGGATTCTATGATTCCTTAGTCCCTAAAGCAACATGGTCCCAGTTTATTGTTCTGGATAGCAGTTGCCAAAATACCTCATATGCCCAATACACAAAGCCAGATGATGAGGACGCAGATGTATTGAAACAATTGCTGAGTAAACGTTAGTGAGTACAGATGTGAATTAATGCATTGTAACTGCATAGAACTCACAGCATTTGCTGGGGCTTGACAAATGTTTTCACTTGTCTCTCCCAATTTGGCAAACTGTCTGGAAATATTTGACCTCTTACTATATGGTTTCATTTATGATCCCATTTAATACTAATAAAGATCTATAGCTTTCTAAACAAAACCTATTTTCCATGCTTTACCATTGCAAGCTGAAAAAATGTTCCCATCATATTATTTTAGAATAAGATATGAAAAATTGATTTGTTACAAGATATATTTTACCACTATGCAGGATTGAATGGATTAGACGTTGCCTCTTTTACTCTGGGACATGCATTCAAATCCCGCCAAATTGTTGAAATTAAAATCTCATCAGTCAGTGATTTATCAAAATTTTTTAAGAAAAGCACTTGGACGGTCTCAATCCTGTTCCCAGTTAACACAAAGCATAAAATGGTCCCTAATTGAGATTTCACACAGTGGGGCTGCCTGGTATTGGACCTGGAGATTCACTGTTTGGTATAGCACTAGATTCTCTACTAATGTATGGCTGAAACACAGAATCCCTACAGTGTGGAAACAGGCCATTCAGCCCAACAAGTTCATACCACCCCCTCTGAAGAGCATCCCACCCAGATCCACAACCTTTCCCTGTAACTCTGCATTTCCCATGTCTAATCCACTTAACTTACATACACCTGGGCACTATGGGTAATTTAGCATGGCCAATCCACCTAACCTGCACATCTTTTGACTGTGGGAGGAAACCGGAGTACCCGAAGGAAACCCACATAGACACAGGGAGAACGTGCAAGCTCCATACAGACAGTCACCCGAGGATGGAATTGAACCCAGGTCCCTGGAGCTGTGAGGCAGCAGTGCTAACCACTAAGCCACCGTGCCATCCTTCTTTTCAGGGGAATGTGGGGTAAATAGAGGAAGTATTATTGGAATCAAATTTTTGTGCTTGAGCTGCCCCAAGAGTGGCTGGGACAACGTTGAATGCCGGAAGCGGAGTATACTTTATTTTTTAGGACGAACTCCCTCCCTTTGATAATCAGCTCTGTTTTCCTGAAGTTAGACTACATTTAGTTTCACTTTTCTTTTCTTGGGCAAGGCATTGCTGCTGGTAGTGCAACTCGCTCAAGAGTTTAGACCTTTCATCAAAGACCATGAAAGCCATTCAGCCAACATAAGTTATGCATTTTTTTGTTGGTTTGGAATCGCTTTCACCGATTTATCTCTTCCTCTTCCTTTACCTGCAATCCAGCTGCTATCAGAATACAAATTGGCAACACTTGACTGTTTAGAATAATCAGATGCTTGATGCATGTTATAGCTAGGAGAATTAAAACTCAAATCCTTGGTGTAAAAGTTTAGCATTTGAAAATTTAAAAATCTTCAGTTCATTCCTGCAACCATAATATTCCACCTGAAATTGGTCTTGCAATTCACAAAAGTAATTAAGTTATTTTGCCCCATCATATTTTACCTAATTTATTGCTGATACAGAATGAAAAGGTGTGTTTCTGTGAATTTTCCCTTCGGATGCAACCACCCCACAGTTTCAGTAAGTGACTCCTTATGTTCTTTTCAAAACAATGGAACAAAATTAAACCAAGTTAAAAGCGATGGCCCCTTAAATGGACATTTTGTAATGAAAAGCAAATGTTCAAATAAAACTAACAAAATTTAAATTAAAATGTAATTGTGGGAGGGAGTTGATGCATGCCTGCTCCTATGGTGCCCATCAGCTGCATACCAGTAGATGTCACATGCTCCCTCTCTAGGGGACATTTGGGCATGAAGACATGCACTCAAGTGAAACCCCAATTAATGACCTCTATCTGCAACTGAAGCCTCATAACTGACATACAATTAACATTGCAATATTGGAATTTGGTACCTCACAAGCTGAACGCAAAGTTCTGATTCCCCGTTTTGACAAAGCAAGATAATGTAAATACTCCATTCCCAGCAAATCCCAAAGGATAAAGGTCCACAACCACCTCTGCTTCAGAAAGAGATGATGGACGCTTCTACTCCATTCAACAAATTAGCTTGGCCAGGAGTATTGAATGTACCATTTTCCATTTATCCTGACCACCTATCTAGCAACAGCACAAAATGGAGTTACATATTGGAGGGATGCTCTATTCTTGAGCATATGCACTACCATTTTTTTAAAAAGGTTGTACAAATTTAACGCCAAATTGATCTATCATGAAAATTTGCATGTATATTCAAAATAGTCACACTTTGAACTATTTAGCTGTTCAATTGAATGCACATGACTATTAATTCACTGATGGAAAGTGATGAGGTATCCTATTTATGGACTTCTATTAGTGCTCAGCTGCATAATAACAAGGTGAAGACAGTCAGTATTTACTGTCATTCTCAGGATAGTATGTTATTTCTGCATTCATGCAAAATTTCCCAGGAATCCGGGCAGAGATGTCTATGAGTGCACCAGAGCAAGAAATATGATACCCTATCCAGTAGGTAATCTTGCAGCAACTCTAATTCACACAATAGACAGCATCACTCAAACCGTACTTGTAAAATGTCCCATCTCTGATGAGAACTTTATTCAAGGTCAGAAGTCACATGATGCCAGGTTATAATCCAACAGGTTTATTTGAAAGCACAAGCTTTCAAAGCGCAGCTCCTTTGTTAGGTGAAGACTTCACCTGATGAAGGAGCTGCTCTCAGAAAGCTTGTGTTTTCGATAAACCACTTCACCTGACAAAGGAGCAGCGCTCCGAGAGCTTGTGTTTTCAAATAAACCTGTTGGACTATAACTTGGTGTCATGTGACTTCTGACCTTGTCCACCCCAGTCCAACACCAGCACCTCCACATCATGAGAACTTTATTGATAAACATTACCAATTGTACATGATAACAATGGTGCACTTCATTGTGTTCAAGTAGTTGGGGCATTAAAAGAAGATTTACTTGTGTGGCTATATATATATATATGAGCAGACTGAAACTGAGTTTGTTAGGTTTGAATGTACATGTTAGTAATGTGCATTTCTGTAAATAAATGTTTGCAAAGTGATGAAGGATTGGTTTATCCTACTCCTCTTGGCTATTTGGAATAGAACAAACTCTAATGCTTTCAATGTGTGGAGAAAGAGCAAACTCTTGGCACAGCCTGTACAAATTAGAAAGTAGTTACCTGCGAAGCAGAGCTATGTGTGAGAAACAGTCCGAGGCATGATTAGGTCAGATGACCAAGAGTCTTGTGTATCAAAATATTACTTTGCAGTCAGTATGTGCAACTGTCTGCTGAGGTTTATTGTCCTCCTGGAGCAGATTGTTTGGTGGGTTTGGTGGGAGGTAGAGTGTAAAGCTGAGTGCAATACCACAGGAGCTATTCCTGCACCTACCTACCTGTCCTTACAGCAACTACACACACAGAGACAGGTAACTAGTTGGCCTGCCCTCAATCAATGGTCACTAATGGCCTTCTTCCTGTAGTGGGTTCAAGCTAAACCAAGAATGAAGTCTGAAGACTTTCATTGCTTGTGTATATGGGTGGGCCAAGGAGGAGAGGGTGCCTCCTTTAGAGCCAATGAGACCCATTGGAGATTCCAATTAAGGTCTTTCCCTGGCAATGAACCACCCTGCAACCCTCCGGTCACTCGAGTCGGGGTGAAAGTCTCACTTCAAGCCATTTAATGACGCATTAATCGTTAAATGCTTGTAGGGCAACTCACCAGATTGTGGGCAGGCTCATTCATACCAGAGATGTGAGGAAGATCCTGGCAGGATCATCCTGGCCTATGTCTTCCACTTATCTTCTCCTTGGGGTGACGTTCCTCACCCCCTTTTTGTATTCCAATTGGATAACCAACCTGCTTTAATTAGGGATGGGAGTTATATCTACACATGCCCATCCTGCTATGCAGTTGGATTTTATTTTGCATTACCAACAAGCTGTAGCATTAGATCTTCTCATAGATGACAGTAAAGTAATATTTTATACAATCTAATGCATTAATTCTACATGTACTAAAAAAATCTTGGTTGCTCGCCGACATTCCTTTTTGATTATTTTGTACCTGATTGCTTGACACTGTCTTCTCAGTACAGTTCGAGAAACAACATTTTGATTAAATAATCTTCCTACGTGTTATTTCTATTCTCGACTTCCTCTGTCATTGGGCCTCATTAGTCATAACAGTCCATAATTTTCTACTGCAATGGAAAACATTGTTGTATGGTATTTTTACCATTCCTTGGAATTCACATGAAGCTGCTCCATCAGTTTAATTTGTAAAGATAAAATCAACGTTGAAATTATGTCCTGCTCTTTTCATAAATCATGGTAATATCTTGTATATAATTATTATGCATTATATTGCCACCAAATACATTATTAGAAAATAAATATGGGGAAAGGTGCAACTGTACTGCAGAAGCTTCTCTGATTAAATATGCCTGACAGAAATGTTAAGGGAAACATAAATACAAACTTATTTACTGCTAAACTTCTGGAAGATATCTATCAAAGAAACTTAAGAATGCTTTTCATTTCCAGCTGCACAGCATTATGCAATTTACATCACCTTATCTTACTAGCATTAGTCCAACAAAATCATCATACGCTATGTAAACAAAAGGTGCAATGCTTAGTACAATTGTAACTTGAGAAAGTGGATTATCCACATCATAAACCACATTGGTATTGCATTCTCAATGAGATTTGTTTACCTGCAAGTTTTTGATGCAAGAAATTCAAATTCAATTCTGTAATGCAGATCGTAAGAACAGTTCTTCAATCCATTAACATAAGGGTATACAGCAGTTAGTTTACATTCTGCTCACAATTAGGTCACTTTTTTGTGAAGATACAAAGCCTTAGTAAAACATGGTGCAAATTTTCCACAGCATGAACAGGTATCCCCTTTCACTTACAGCAAGCAATATTCTAATATTTGTTTTAATAAGAAAAAGACTTTGCACTTACTTTGAAATGTGTCTTGTGAAAAACGGTTGCCTGGTCAAACTTAAGAGTAATCAGAACTAGCAGTAGGCTTGTGCAATGTGTGCACTTTAATGTAGCTCTCTCCCTTCCCTTGTACTGATTTCTATTGGTGTTTGATGAATTCACTCCCACGGTATCTGACTGACGTGGCCTACAGGGTGGGGACTGGAACTCAGCAAACCAATTGTGATAAAAGGCTTAAATACTGACATGCAAAATGAGAGGGTGGAATGTGTTGAAATTGCTATGGGGCGGTGAAAGGTTGTAGAGACAATAAATACTGGCAATCATAATGGTTGTGGAGCAAAATCATTTCAATGTATTTGCGTGGTTGTCTTAAAATCTTTGGATTATAAAAGTAAACTCAGCAAAAATATTGGGGCAAACCAGAACCAAAATTTACCAGATAAACATTATTAAAACTGTGGGTTTTGCAATTTAGCCGTACTAGTTTTAGACTCTTAAGTGTTTAAGAATTGTATTTTGGAACAGGAAACAAGACGTTTTAGAAAGGGAGAGACAATGACCCCATAAAGCATGCATGAATTTTAAAATACAGTCATTTTACATGCATTATATCAAAAGGAAATTTTTACTTGTCATTTGCATCAAAACTGATACGTATAACACTGCACAAACCCGTCAGTAAAATATTTCAGATGTTATCTGTTTCTGGTGAGTAAGCTGTCTTTACAGTGCCAATAAACTTTTCACCCTCCAAACCTTAAGAGCTGTATTTCAATGGGGGAAACAAATCCTATATAAAAATAAGGAACCTCCCACTCCACATTAGATGGAAGGGCAAAAATCTCTTCAAGCCGGGAAGGTCTCCAAGTCGCCTGATATATTGAGCCAGGAATTTAAAAACATAAACATTGAGGCATTCAAAATGGTGAGGCAAGCATAATGATGTTACTTATAAGCAAGAGGTTCGCTTTGGTTTGTTAGGCTGCCAAAGCTGGAAAGTAACATAATCATTGTCTGGCAGTGTAGAGGCATTAGCCCTTTCTCATTTAAACAAAAAATCAGATGATGATTGATGAAAGATTTTGAACGTAATATTTGGAATACCTACCTATATACTGTACTATTAAATATCTAGCTTAAGAAACATACATGCTACCCACGAACTGTACTTCCAGTTGTTACAATTTTGGTCACGCTCTTTTTCAACACAGCATTGTAATGCAGGTTCTGGCCATTACTCTGGGAGTCGGCTTCTGCTGCCTCTGTTTCAGCACAGTATCCATCGTTTATCTGTAAAAAGAGAAAAAGGGAGATATTCATCAAATGATGTTGGGTAAAGTCACAGGCAACTGACATTATTTTTGTAATAATTCTTGTATCCGTTGGCTGAAGATAATTTATAGCAACAGCTACCTAATTGCTCCTTCCTCCATTATCTTTATTAACTTGTGGGGATTAGCACACTACACACAATAGTATCTTAAAAACAAAAGTATTTTGATTTATAAAAGTATATAATCTAAAGTAGGAGGAATAACAGACAGGAAGCTCATTCAACAATTCATGATAATTTTTCCTTTCTCTAAAATGTTTCAGAATTGTTTGTGGATTTTTTCCAGCCATTAAAACCAAGCGGTGTGGCAGCAAAATAAGTTGGGGTTGTGTGGGGGGTGCGGGGGCAGTAGGGTGGAGGAGAAATATGGAAGCAATAATCTAACAGCTTGCTGCCTCCTCTGGATTTCCCAGAATTGACCGCCAGTGAGGTTGGGAATGTCCAATGGTTGAAATGTGCAGCCAGTTAGGGACATTCACCTAATAAAAGCCAGTTCATGTGGGAAATGGCTCTTTTCCTAGAGCATACATTTCACTCGCTACCTCAGGAAGGAGGATAAGCATGTGTCAATGAAGTCTCTGCTCACCGCTGATCCAACACTAGAAAGGGGGAAGCCTTGGTTCAATATGTTAAGGCTGATGGGAACAATCCTTGAAGCAAGACAAATTTAGTGTCATTCCATAAGTCCAGCTAATGGGATGAAGGCCTTTATTGACCTCAAGGCTGCGATATGGATTCTACGTACTCTGAGGCTGACTGGCTTGCTGCTATTCTCTAAAGAATGCTGGTTCTTATTGTTTCCACCATGACCTCAAGTGGGATGTTCAAAAACAATGAGGCTGACCTTCCCTAGGTGGCATTCATCTTCTTCCTTTGCAACTGGGCGTGCTGCCTGTGGAGCCTTTAAATAATCCACCCGCATTTGGGATTCTGTTTCTTCTTCCCAACAGCTGCACTCTATTCGACTCCAAGCTTGGAGCTGCCTCTGAAAAGTTCACTTTGAAGGCTCAATACTAGTTTGCCAGTCTGGATGATTCTGATACTCATCAAAAATTAAGTTAGTAGCGTTTCTCCCCTTGTTTATTAATTAGCTTTTTAGAAGACACTTGATAAGGTGCAGCATAAGAAACATATTACAATAGAAAGATTAAAGCACCTGGTATGAAAAAGGATGCAATTACAGGGTTGTAAAGATTGGCAGGGGACAGAATACAAACTAATTAACAAATAAAAGGGGAAATTTGAAAACAACTTTTATATAAAGGGCTCTTACAATATAAAATTCAAATAAAGACAGTTTCCAACAACTTTTGGTATGGAATTGGAATGATAAAAATAAGGAGCACAGACACAATGGGCTGATTTGTCTCCTTCTGCATTTAATTTCAGCAAATGTACATTCCCAGCCAGCTATCTATCAATGAAAAAAGCAGCAAAGGAGGGACCAGCACTTTCTCAACATCAGTTTGCTTGGTTCGTGTTTTCAAAGCTTTTACAGTTAGTGATATGAGATTAAAGGCAGGGAAAATTTGAGCAGCTCAGTTCAGGGATGTCACTGAGTAGCTTTCATTGCCCATCCCTAATTGCCCTTGAACTGCTTTCTCGGCTGTTCACTGAAATTGTTGTTTTGATGTGGGTACCTGAGACACAATTCACCTTCACTCAGGCACATGCTCCCTAATGACCATGAGCCACCCAATGAAGAAGGTGAACAAAAAGGCCCCCTCCCTCCATCCTTAGTAAAAACTGTTACAGCTGAAAACAAAGGCAGCAGACTGGCCAGCAAGCCACTAGTCCCACTTCTCCTTCCGCACAGGAACGTCCAGCACCCAAATGCAATTTCTTTGGAATCTCTGAATTGCCAATGAAGCAAATCTCTTATTTCATGACGTTTAGAATTTTTGGCATTGTTAGCTTTGAATACAATTTTTTGAAAGCTTATAACCTCTGGCCTAGCTCATACGCAATGTTCATTAGTGGGTTGCCATGCGGTTGCTTTTATTTAAGTCCTACCTACATGGTCATATTATAATGGTCTATATTCTTTCCACTAATTAAATACAGTAACCTCATAATCTGTGGCATTTGTTTTTACAATTAAGTAAGACTTTGAATTCTAATCTATATGAGCGACATTTTCTATCTAAATAAAACTAGAGATTTGTTTCCTTTAGCATGTTAGTGCCATGATCTCATCACTCTCATAGCAGTACATTTTGTATATCATTTCTATGAGGGCAAATTGACCTTCAAATAACCCAGGAACAACATTTAACCAGTGCTTGTAAAATCTCGAACAGAGGCAAAATATGATCTACCTCATAATACTGGTTAATTAGTGGTCAACATTATCTTGCTTTTGTGGCTTCCAAAAGCCCTGAACTGTCATCATTTTTACCACAATCAACTTCTATTGTGTACACAGGGAAAAAAAAATGAATAATGACAGCAAAGAGATTCAAAGACATTTGAAATGATTCTCCTATTTGTGATAACTGCGACAGTGCTTCTTCCAACAGGGATCAGATAATCTGCCTTCTGGGAATGTCTGGTGTCCAAGCAATCTTCTTGTTTTCTGATATTTCAGTGATAGAAAACTTCCTCCAAGATCTGGGAATAGACTAGGGTGAGGGGTTTGAGATGAGGTGGTCTCAACTAGCTCATTTTCTCTCCTTTGTGATTGGTGACTTAAATTAGTAGAGTCAAGAGGCATTAAAAGTTCTCCTTATCCATTTCCTGCCTCTTGACATTAACCTTGACCTTCCTATGTTGTCAATCTTGATGCTGGACATCATAAATTAACCTGTTATACACCTCAAACCTCCAGTTGTGGATTCACATCACAATTTTATTGGAAACCTGTTTAAATTGTGTCACAGCAAGTGTAGTGGTTTCAGGAATAATGACCATCCAATTTTCCAGCATATGGATTTGATTTTTTAAAATCATATGTAGCAAAATTATATTGAAGCAGAACCAAATTGTCCAAGTTTTCCACTGGGAAATTTGTGAATTTGTTATCCAGTTCATTTTATTTTAAATTCCAATTTCCATCAATGTCATAATCAGGTGAGAAGGGATGAAGGAGATCCTCTTTTTTTGAACCCTCTTTGTTGGCTGCAACAAAGATTTTTAATGCTTTTTAGAATGCATCTGTGTCGCACTCCAATTAAGATACAGGTCACTAGTTGAAAAATGAAGGAGCTAATTACATAGTTTTCTTTAATGAACTTACTGACTTACGCTGAGAAAAAAAAATGTAACATTAAAGAGACATACAGGTACAGTATAAAGTTTAAAAATGGAAGAACTCCTATTACAAAAGGGAAGGATCAAGAATTTTATTTTGTTCATTCATGAAATGTTGGCGTCATTAGCTGGGCCAACGTTTATCACCTATCCCTTGTTGCCCTTGAGAAGGTGGTGGTAAGCTGCCACTTGAATCACTGCAGTTCATTTGCTGGAGATACCTCCACAATGCCATTAGGGAGTAAGTTTTAGGATTTTGAATCAGTGACAGTGAAAGGACAGCAAAAAATTTCCACATGAGGATGGGTTGTGGTTTGGAGGGGAATTTGCAGGTGTTGGTGTTCCTGTGCTGCCCATCTGTTTCTAGGTAGTACAGGTAGCAGGTTTGGTAGGTGCTTTCACAGAGGTCTTGGTAAGTTACTGAAATGCATCTGGTAGATCATACACGCTGCTGCCACTGTGCATTAGCAGTGAAGGGAATGAATGTTGAAGATGGTGGATGAGGTGCCAAAGAAATGGACTGCTTCATTCTGGATGGTGTTGTTGGAGCTGCATCCATCCAGGCCATGAAAGAATATTCCATTATATTTGTGATATGTGTTCGGTAGATGGTGGACAGGCATTGGCGGGGAAAGAGGAGATGACTTAGTTGCCATAGTTTGCCTTTAATTTATTCTTAAAGCCAGATTTTTGATATGGCTGGTCTAGCTAGTTTCTGGTCAATGTAACCTGCGGATGGCACTGGGGATCTAGTGATGGTGATGCAGTTGAACATCAAGGGAATATATCATTTTAAAACTCCTTGAAGTATTTGAGGTGGTAGGTTTTAACCTGAGACCACAGTTGTTGAGTTGATGACTAATATCCTGCGCAGTAATCAAACTTGTAAATAACTTTGATTTCTCGGTAAATTGATATTTCTCCAATTTGCTTTATCTCTCCTAATAAAGAATTTGAGGGAAAAACAGGGAAAAAGAGAGAGGGGGGGAAGGGAGGGCGAAATAAAGAGAAAGAGAGGGCAAGGGCAAGCCTTCCAGGTCCAAAATCAAAAATAGAAGTTGCTGGAAAAGCTCAGCAGGCCTGGCAGGATCTATGGAGAGAAATCACAGTTAATGTTTGGGGTCAAGTGGCCCTTCAAGTTTACATAGTTCTTTTAATTTTAATTAAGCCCTCCAGGTCTGCTGTTATGAATCAAAAATTCTTCTCCCATCTTTGCCCAAAAGCAGTTTTATGAAATATAGGTTCAGCTTTGTGCTTTTATTTCTGGTTCAATTGTTGATCATCAATTGTTGATTGCTGATAGCCTGCAGGCTACCTTCCTCTCAATGTGTGAAACTTCCAGAAAGGTGTAAATCAAACAAGAGATATAGACCTGAGCGACTGGTCTCAGTCATTTTCATGACGTGTTAATTTCAGTTCTGACAGGTTTCATTTGACTATTTGACCTGTGGTCAGGTAATCACTCTGAGCACCTTACATCAACAATTTTCCTTTTCTAAAGCCATCTTAGTCCATCAAAGGGACCCTGGTATTAAAAAACAGACAATGGAAATTGAACATTGATAACTCAACTATCGTAACATTAAACTAAAGGGCAATTTAGAGTTATAGAAAATATATAAAAAGGAGGATGTTGACACATTTTCATCTGTTTGTCCTTATTTTCATGTGATACTTGCATCTCCAATTTGCAGACTGTTGAAACCTTTATTTAACAAAATAAACAAAATGCGTGTACATAGAATGGACAAAAACGATGTCCCCCGAAACCCAGTTTTTATCTAAAAGGCTACTACATTTATACCGGTTTATATTTGCCTGGAACAAAATGATCATAAGTGACATTCATGTCACACGAGTGCCAAGCAATAACCATCTCTAACAAGCAAGAATCTAAACCATCTTTCTTTATCATTCAAAGGCATTAATATCAGGAATTTCCCATTATAAACATCCTGGAGGTTACTATTGATCAGAAACTGAACTGAACCAGCCTTATGAGTACTGTGGCTATAAGAGAAGGTCAGAGGCTAGGAATTCTGCAGTGGGTAAATCACCTCCTGACTTCCTAAAGCCTGTCCACCATGTACAAGGCACAAGTTATTCCCCACTTCCCTGGATGGGTGCAACTCCAATAAACTCAAGAAGCTTGACACCATCCAGGACAAAGCAATCCACTTGACTGGCACCACAAACTCAAACACTCACTCTCTCCACCACTGATGCTCAGTAACAGCAGTGTATACCACCTGGAAGATGCATTGCAGAAATTCACCAAGGCTCTTTAACCAGCACTTTCCAAATCCACAGCTATTTAGAAGGATAAGGGCAGAAAATACATGGGATATCACAATCTGCAAATTTCCCTCCAAGCCACTCACCATCCGGACTTGGAAATATCTTATCATTCCTTTGCTGTTGCTGGCTTAAAATCCTAAAACTACCCCCCTTACAGAACTTTGGGTTACCCACAGCTAATAAACTGGTTAAGTTTAGTTCAAGAGGTGATGTATGGTTTGTGTGGACCACAGGGTATTTTCTGCCCATTATTGTTGTATGCTTGTATTATATTCAAGAAATATCTATGAATGTTGGATGTTATTTGCTAATAAACGTTTGGTTCAGCATTAGAGAGCATTGAAATATTGGGAAAAAAATCTTTCTTTCACCCTGCAATCAACTAACTGAAGGAAACAGAGTTAATCAAACCTCTTGGAGTAAAGATTCTCTCATTAACTACACATGCACATTAGTAACAATTGGTGGAAACATTCTTGCCTGGGTTTAAACTCACTACCGCTTCCTCAAGGGCAACAAGGGACAGGAAATAAATTCTGACCCAGTCAGTGAGACACACATCCCATGAAAGAACAAAAAGAATCTTTAAATCTTTACCTAATTTGCAAAAACACTTTTTTTTTACTGATGAACCTTTAGAGTGTTGTATTCCTTGACACCTCATTATTATTTGTAAGCAAATTTAAAAGTAAATACCATATTCATTGAAAGCACTGGAAATTCAATATCCTGCAATTCCCAGGATATTAGTGGCATTTTTTTTTACAGAAAATGTAGCATTTTCCACATAAGGGCATATCTGGAATTGATTACTGATACCATACTGTGCTATGTTAAGTTTTAAACATGATTGTACTAGGTTTTTGACATCGTGAATGAGCTGAACTTGAGTCTATATGTTTTGATATGAATAAAGTTAAATGTAATACAATCTCATTGATCTGTAATGACACTCTGAGTTTTATTTTTCACTTTACCTTTGAAAAAGGTATATCCTAAGGAACACAGAAATGCTTCACTTACAATCAAAATTAGATTCAATCGCAATTATCTAATAGAATGCACCAAGGGAACTTTGTAAAAGGCAAACACTCAAATTTTAGAATATTCAACTCAATAAACAAAATTGATGGACACATTGAAATGAGACCAGATTCATGCGGTGAATGCCAATTTACTAAATAACTTCAAGGCAAATTTAGACCTTTTCTTTTTAACAGAGATTGCCTCATACAAAATAAAATCGGCGTTGTGAGGAATCTTCAGGATCAGAGAGCTGTGATAAACATGTTTCCATCCCAAGGGAGGATTGGAAAACCATTTCCCAGATTTTGCTCCCGAATATTGACCTAGGATTTATCTGGTTTCCTACCTCTCACAGGGCTCATCTGATTTTGGTTGGGTGGAAGTGTAACCAAGTTGCCATAAAAACCATCACAATTATGATGGTTGGGTTGCATGGACCATGGGGGATTTCTTGGCCATTATTGTTGTATTATATTCAAGAGATATTTGTGAGTGTTGGATGTTATTAGTCACCTTTAGTTTAGCATTAGAGAGCTTTGAAATGTCAGGAAACAATCTTTCTTTCACCCTTCAATTAGCTAACTGAAGGAAACAAAAATTAATCAGACTTCTTAAAACAGAATAAAACAAAGAATTGCGGGTGCTGGATATCTGAAACAGATTCTGATGAATAGTCACCAGACTCAAAATGTTAACTCAGCTTTCTTCCCACAGATGCTGAGAGACCTGCTGAGTTTCAGCAGCAAATTCTGTTTTTGTTCTTAGAACGACCAGTGGCAACTTTCAAGCCTGATTTCAAGTTCTACCTGCTCCAGAGGTGTGTTATAACATCTCTGAACAGGTTGATTAGAAAAATCCATAGCTTCTGTGTTTTAACACTTATTTGACACATTCTATTAGAACTGGATTTAACCCAACAAACCATCTCACGGATAGAAATAAAAACCACAACAGATTGGGTAAATTATGTGCATTCTTTCCAACTTGTGTGGACTGAACTTGGTTTTTTTCACAAGATGCCATAATAAGGTGTCTGATGAAGGGTCTAGGCCTGAAACTTCAGCCTTTCTGCTCCTATGATGCTGCTTGGCCTGCTGTGTTCATCCAGCTCTGCACCTTGTTGTCTCGGATTCTCCAGCATCTGCAGTTCCTACTATCCCCCATAATAAGGTGTCTCCTGGTCTTCATGGTCTTTGGAATTCCTGTTAAATGTGTTGCAGAATAGTTTATCACACACTGGAGTGATGCAATTTTGAAACACACTTTCTCATGTAATTAAACTCTAAGGTAATTATTTATTGATATTTTGCTCTGTTCTGTGTACAGCCTTCCATCCTTTATCCGCTTCACAGAATGCTTCCAGCTTTCTTGTATGAGTTTTGACTGCATGTTGGTCACAGACTCCATTTCAGAATGAGGAGAGAGAGCTAATTTCTCACCCGGCTCACTTGGGGGAGGGGGCTGATTGTGGTACTCAAACCTGAGACCAACACAGGCTGAGATCTAACTTGGATGTCATGGCTCACCAATGTGGGGGCAGCACGGTGGCCCAGTGGTTAGCACTCCTGCCTCACTGCACCAGGGACCCGGGTTCGATTTCAGCCTCGAGCGACTCTCTGTGTGGAGTTTATACATTCTTCCTGTGTCTGTGTAGGTTTCCTCTGGCTGCTCCAGTTTCCTCCCGCTATCCAAAGATGTGCAATTCAGGTAGATTGGCCATGCTAAATTGCCCATAGTGTCCAGAGACATGCAGGCTATGTGGATTAGCCATGGGAAATGCAGGGTTACAGGGATGGGGTAAGGGGGTGGGGATGCTTTTTGGAGGGTCAGTTTGGAACCGATGGGCTGAATGGCCTGCTTCCATGCTGTGGGGATTCTATGATTCTACACTGGGCAGTACTTACACTCACAAAGCCACTGGGAATATGGACGTGCACTGGTTTCTAAAGTTAACAGCAACTTGTAAAATCACAAAGATCAAAGAAATAGTTCTTGTTTAGTGTTCCAATTTTGTTCAACTATAGCCAGAAGCTAGAGGTTTTCTTGTGATTGTAAACTGCATGCTTCAAATATGGAGAGATTTATACACCTATCACCAGCTTTTGTTCAGACATATGTAAATAAATTCCAAGTCCTGCATAACAACGGATTTACTGAGAAAATAATCTTTGTTTAAATATGAAGGTCATTGTACCACTAAATTTCCACAAATAGAAGATGTTTCATTAATACCACTCTGCTAAAAACCAAATTAAATCCATTGCATATTTTGTAATCTAGGCACATTGGTATGAGCACATCTCTAACCTGCAGTCAAGCCTTAAACAATGCATGCATAGACTTTCCACAGGCTTTGAGACATTTGCAGGAACGAAGTGTTTATATTATAACTGAAGCATCATTTTCAAAGCAGGTTTCTGTTAGCTTATGTATTGATTGGCTGGAATCCAAAATAAATTTAAAAGTCATCCAAAACTGAAAGCACTGAGGCAAAAAGGAAAGCATTGATCCTGTTTCAATTGAAACTTAGGCAAGGCAATACCTGATTTGAGAATATCAAATCAGCTTGGGTTTAAACTATTTCAGGGAAATTGGGTGATAGAGTGTGTTAGCTCACCCTGAGACTTGCATTTAAATCTAGCCAGGACTATTATATCAAAATCAAGTTCATCAAGCTGAAGGAAGTCAGTGTTGGGAATTGCAGATCTATCCTGGTTTTGGCGTCTCCGTTAATAACAAAGCTTAATGTGGGTCAGATGCAGAGTGAAGATCTCTCAACAACTCCCCAGTTCTCCTTAACCCCAGCTTCACAAGAGACAATCCTGTTGACCTCTGAGTCATGATGCCAATGAATCCTGACTTGGGCAGTTTTATATTATGGACTTGGACCTCCAGGGAACAAGGTGGAAATAATTGAAAACTCACTTCACTTGGACATTTTTCAGCCAGTACAGGAAAAATATTTTTTATCCATTATTCCAGACTGATTCACGTATGATTCAAGATGAAGGAACGTTTTAACTACATTTTTGTTGGGGGATAGCTACAGATTTATGTCTCTCCTCTGAGCATCGTGGTTTTGCAGAAAGCATGGTAATCATCCATTAAGATTAAACATTCTATTTTTAATAATTTCATCAAGGTCATCTATAAATATAGTGACTGTTCAAAGCAGTCCAATTAGAACTCTTGTCATTGATCATTGCTGTTTGTTCCCTGTTATTTCATTAATTCTTTATCCAATCCATTATTTCCTCCTTCAGTCCCAAAAGGTTTAACTTTAGCCACTAGTCTATTATGCTACACTTTATTAAATGTGGTCTGAAAGTCATGGTATATAACTCAACCACATCACCATCACCCAATCATTCTGTCACATCTTCAAATAATTTCAAGCAATTCTTTTATATTGCCTTACTGTCTTTAAGTAAAAATTCATGACTTTACTTCTGTTAAATGCACTACCTTTGTAATGAACTCCAACAACTTCCTACCATGGTATCAAGTTATCAGACTGATTGATCCCCCCACTCCCATGTCTCTGATCTATTTAAAACATTGGTACAACATTAACTATTTCCAAGTCTTCTTGTGTTACATGTGTAATTAGTGAACCGTTATAAATTCTAACTTCTGCTCTCTTTTTGTAATCTCAGTTCCTTCAATACTCTTGAATTGTTCCACCCAGTTTATTTCCTTATGATAATATAAACATCTCATTTTTATAGATTAAAATGTAATTATTTATCACAATTTTCCTCATAGCTCCTGACACCTCTCTAATTCCTTTCAATGCCTGTCAAGCATTTGCAACCACTTTGTGTAGTAAACATTGTGACTGGAAAATAAAAAAAACATTTCTATCCTGTTGCTTTTTCTCCCCCACTATCTCCACTCCCATCTTTAAGGGTACGGTACCAGTTTCAAGAATGTGTCAGTGCTCTTTGAAATATCAGAAGTAATTAAGTCAAATATAGTTTAATAAAGAGATATGTAATTTGTTTTGAGCAAGGTATGTGGTGCAATTTCATCACAACAAAAGAAAGAAGCCATTCAGATTTGTTTCAACTGTCTCCCATAAGCCACACAGACTTACATTTCCCTCTCCTATAGGTGATATAATGTCCTGATTTTTGTAAATAGTGAGCTTACTTCAAAGTTGGGCGACAGCACCAGACCAGTTATGTATATATCTTGGAGGGCAGACTGAACAGAATTATCCAATAGGATTCCTAACCCTGATTTTGGTTATGCACTTGACACAGTGAAAGCTACCCCAGATTTTTTTTTCTCTCTCTTCAGTACTCGGCTATTGACCATAAAATCTAGTGAAGTTGCAGCTGTTAAAGGACAGCAACTCACCATTAAAGGCAAATTGTGGTGATGACTGAAAGGCTAGTTAGCTGTTCCCAATGAGGAGAGTGCAAACATGCATCACTGCTACTTTTGATCCCTGAAAATTTAACAGCCATGCTTCAGGAGATATATCTTAATGTCATGATCCTCCCAAAGGTGTACGTCACTCTCTGGTAAGAGTACAGATTCCAAAAGCATGCTAGGCTGCTCAGTCAAGGCAGTCATCCAGAGCCATCAGATCGGACTTTAAATGAGGAAAACTGGTTTTTGACTTGAGGAACAAGGCAACAGTTTATCTAGACAGTGGTGTTGGTGGCGAAGAAACAACAAGTGGGTGCTAACTTGACCACAAAACATCCACACTTTGTAAAGACAAAAGCTAGAAAATCCTGGAAATGCTCAGCAGATTGTTTGAGAGAGAAGTGGTATTAATAAGAACATATGAACGTAACAGCATAAAAAAGGAGCAGAAGTAGACAGTTCAGCCCCTTGAGCCTGCTCTGCCATCTAATAGGATCATGGCCGATCTCATCTTGGCCTCGACTTTCCTGCCTAAATAAAAACCAAAAGAACTATGGATGCTGTAAATCAGGAACAAAAACAGAAGTTGCTGGAAAAGCTCAGCAGGTCTGGCAGCATCTGTGAAGAAAAAATCAGAGTTAATGTTTTGGGTCTGGTGACCCTTCCCCAGAACTTTCCCAGTTCTGAGCAAGGGTCACTGGATCCAAAACATTAACTCTGATTTTTTCTTCACAGATGCTGCCAGACCTGCTGAGCTTTTCCAACTTTCTTGCCTGCTTCCCATAACACTTGTCCCATTCCTGATTTAAAAATCTGTCTGTCTCCTCAAATTTATTCAGTGTCATGGCATCCACTGCATGCTGGGGTAGTAAATCATATAGATTCATCCACTATCCTTACCTCTTATCCTAAAACTATGACCTCTTTGCCCCACAAGGGGAAACATCCATTCCACATTTACTTTGCCAATCCTCTGTGAGTCTCTTCTCATTAGACTTAATCTAGTGAACTTTCCCTGAACTGCCACCAATGCAATTACATCCTTCCTCAAGTAAGGGACCAAAACTGTAACTAGTACTCCAGATGTGGTCTGGAGTTAATGTTTCAGGTGGGTAATGTTTCATCAGAACTGGAAAACATTAGGGATATAGCAAACTTTGGCAAGTGCAATGAAATAGAACTTGAGTTCTCTATTCACGTTATACAGTAAGAGTCTGGACAAAGGAACTGAGGACATTGTTGCTAAGTTTGCGGATAATAGAAAGATAAGTGGAGGGACAGACAGTTTTCAGGAGGTGAGGAGGCTGCAGGAGGAGTTGGACTGACTAGGAGAGTGGGCAAAGAAGTGACACATGCAATACAATGTGGGAAAAAGTGTGAAATTATGCACTTCGGTGGACCATTCTGTAAACGCAGAAAGGCCTCAGAAATCTGAAACACAAAGGGATTTAGGAGTCCTAGTTCAGGAGTCCAAGGTGGATAATGTGAAGTCAGAGAAATTGGAAACAAAGTTGATAAAATCTTACAGCTTGGGACAAAAACAAGAAGCAGCACCAATAAAGTCATCATGTAATCCATATTTGGAATTATTGAACAATCATCAGGAGTTAGGGCTATGGTAGAATTTTAGTCCCATTAACCTAGTGTTAACCTACTGTGACCCCACCACCTTGCAAATCAGTTTACTCAGCACCAAAGCAGATAGTGCACTTCAGGTACTTTAAATGATTCAGTCACACATTCAAAAGTACAATTATTAACTGAAGGACCAGGGAATTACCCAGTGTAATCTCATTGCACACACCATAAAAAACATAACAATTCTCAAAGCATATGTGCACAATACACTGACTTTTAAATTCTTACTCAGAGCACAATAGACAACTCAGCAGCAAAGTGTCAGTACAGCTTTTGCTGAATTAACCATATGGATTTTTGTTTATTCAGCAGGATAATGGTAAATGTAGAATGACACTGTCTTAGAAATTGTGATGAAGAATATATTTCTGAAGGATGTAGTAGCCTAATTTATCTCCGAAACTCTTAGATGAAACAGATGTTTCTGTGTAAAGAAGGATATAAAAGCCTGACCAGAAACATTCATTCAGTCGATACCTTTTGTTGCGATGTAAATAAATGGGCCCATTGCCTGTTTGTTTCATTCTTTTTGCAGTGAGGCCTTAGCAGTCAGATCTACCATGTCACTCCTGTTTTTGGTCTAACTAGGTACAATACTTGCTGGCATAATTCTATATATTCAGGCACAAAAGACTTCTTCCTCTCTTACGGATAATCTGACAATTGGAATTTTAAATTGTAAAATGTGTAAAATCCACAGAGCAAATCTGCTGTCACCTAAGGTAAATTATTTGGGAATTAGGCTGAAGGAGCAATTGAAAGATCTCCAATGTTTCCCGAATTTAACCTGATAAATTTAAAAATGAAAAATACCCTAAACTCCAGCATTAGAAGGCTATTCAACATTGAGCACAAAATGGAAGTGGGGTTATGCAACCTGTGAAGGTCATAGAGTAAGCATAGTTTTACAGCTAAGCCCTCAGACTGTGGACTCAATGTATTGCTCAATATGCAGTACTATTCGAGATCTGTTTGATTACAAGTTCATAATGTGATCTCTTCCTGGCCAATATTCATACGTTAAATAATGCCATTAAAACCAGATTACCTATACCTTTATCTCATTGCTCATTGTGGGAGCTTGCTGTACACAAATCACCTGCTGCATTTCCTATGTTGCAACAGTGACAACAGTTCAAAATTACTTCACTTGAGTATAAAGAACTTTGGAAAGTCTTAAGGCCCTTTAAGGCGCTATATAAATGCTAGCCTTTTTCTATTTCCAGATGGAGCCTGTCAAATTGTGACACTTCTCTATAGGGGGAGTGATATAAACAGTATGGAATCGCGCCTATTATTGAATGGAAACATCAATTGCTGCTGAGCCGGGAAAGATGGACGTACGCAACAAAGAGCAGACCTACTCCAGGTGCCTGTTATGATCCAGAAACATCTGCTGGAGGTTCTCAATGCAGCACAGCAATATAAGATTGTCCTCTTTGACAATCCTGGGACACCCTGGGGTTAGAAAACAAACACATTGACTGCTTGACAGGAAGAGGTTGTCAGCAAAAATGGATCCTCCAATAACCTAAAGGCTTTGTAACATGTCCTCAAAATAAAGTTCTGGTTATTGCTACAATGTAAGATTGCAACCATTCCACTTGTCCGCCGGGAGAGGTCTCCCTTTAAACAAGCTTCCAACAAAACAGATCAGCATGACATAGGAGATAGCAAGAATTGCAGATGCTGGAGTTAGAGTCAATACAGTGTGGAGCTGGAGGAACACAGTAGGCCAAGCAGCATCAGAGGAACAGGAGAGCCTGATGAACAGTCCTGACCTGAAACATGTAGAGTTGGAGGAACAAAGCAGGTCAGGCAGCATCAGGGGAACAGCAGAGTCCTGATGAAGAGTCCCTGACCCGAAACATCGACTCTCCTGCTCCTCTAATGCTGCCTGACCTGCGGTGTTCCTCCAGCTCCACACTGTATTTACAGTATAACATAGGATCATCTGCTCAAACATGGGCTATGTAATCAGCCAGTTAACACTGACTTATATTGGTTTCAAATCTCCAGCATCTTAGCATCATTTGTCTTCTTGCTGCACAATAGGAGGGAAGCAGATCTAAAGAAGATAGAATACAATAGGCAGCCTGGGATAAAGTGACACTAACACCAGGGATTGAACACAGGTGGAGCTGGTTGACTCTCCACAGCTCAGAGCTAATGCCAATCTTCTGGTTTCATTCTTCCTACTTTTATCCATTGATTCATTTACTCACTCATTCATTTATTGAAGACAGAAAACAACTAAGGCACGTGTTATTTGCACGAATATTCTGATAACTGGTCTTCATCTGTTTCTATGGGTTCTCCAAGTGACACCCACAGAACCGTAGCTACACAGAGCAATCGTATTGAGGCAATGGGAGTCTTGGTTGCTGACTGGAAAGTCAGTTTTCCACCCTTTTGGGAAGCCCATCATATCTCATGCCACATGGGTACATTGTGGGCTATTCCCTTGTGATCAACTATCATGGGGCATAAGCTCTCCCTGCCAAGTGCTGCCAGCCAATCAGCTCTCCACAGATTGGCAGCACCATTAGGGAGGTGGAAGCTGTTGCCAGTACTACACACACGAGGCCTTAGATCAAAGAGGATTACAGGTACAAGCGAGAGATGGCAGCAGATGGGTCACAGCATGTGGGTTGTGGGGCAGGTTGGCTGCAAGGGCATGGGGTCACTGAGTTCAGTTACCCCCAACCATTTCCAGTTCATTTGTACAAGGGATCTCCGAGAGCCCAGAAGCGGACACGCTTGTTGTGCTCCCCGCCTGGTTAATAGGAACAACAAAATGTGGCCATTAAATACCGTGGCTAGTAAAAATACCTACAAGCCAACAACCACTATTCCATTATCTCCGGCCTGCTCTCCATCACCTCCCCCTTCTGACATCTTTCTCTGTTCCCAAAGGACATGAATGTCTGGCCTGAGTAGTACGAAATCCATTAATGTATATTCCTACACTCATTGTAAACAACCAGCTCAAGTATATTCAGTTAAGGAGATTCAGATAGGCATTCTGAGGGGTCACATCACGTTGAATTAAGGGCACAGGTGATCAGGAGTAGGCAGTAGAGGCCGATGAGGTCCACAAACGTGTTGACCAAATTATCATCTTTCCTCAAACATGGAGCATTCAGCTCTGGAATTAAAAACAAAGCTGCCTCCTGAGCACCACCCATTGGAGTCACTGAGTCACTGGAGGATGTGGTAAGAACTTTTGAAGTCTCGTGATTGTAGACAAGTTCACGATCTATATCCGTGCAGTTATTTCACAACAGTCATTACTAAGTAGCTGAAATGGTGGTAAGAAACAAATAGATCAAAATGAAAATCACACATTAAACAGAGCAATGTCCAAAGGATGGGAGAAAGAGAAAGCCTGCTAACAGTAAGGGGGCAGGCAGTGTTCTGATGGAGGTTCCTCACGGAGGGCTAGTCAGATGTCATTAATGCATGAGAAATAACCTCATTTTCTAAACTCTAAAGTTGTTGCTGCCCTGGGAATTTTGTACCATTTGCTTTAGTCCTAATCTTGTTCCCTTGATATGCACACATATCTTACATGAAGTCTCCAAACAAGTCTATGCCAATCCCCAGGATATGTGCAAATGTGCGAGCAATTGCAACTAGAATGGAGGGCTACTAGAAGTCAGAATGGTACAGAGCTGTGAAACTGTTGTTGCCAAAATGTATTTACAATTAACTACTCCTGAGCACCTGTCTATCGTCCAACAGGAGAGAGGGAACTGCTGCTGTTCATTGGCTCACAATAAATTAGTTCCAGGTACAAAATAAAATGCTTGCCAAGACAATTTATTTCTTCGTTTCTTTTTTTCAGTTTGTGACCATTTAATTAAAAGTGAAATTGTTCAATGTAGAGCCAGTGTTTCAGGGAGTGTCTGTAGACTTATATGGTTCTTAAGGGGGTTACCAAATTTGGCAAATGTCAATAAACTAACAAATAGTGTTGTGTGATCTGAAACAGAATACAAAGAATGAACCGTTACTCATAACGGATAATGGTGCTTTTCTATATTAAATGATGCAGATGTACATTAACAAGTACTTCTCTCAATGATCCTTGTGAACCTTGAGTTGATATTTGTCTTTGCCACGTGGGTGTTAAAGTTTACCTGGACAGAGAGGGAAAATGTCACGAGAAATCAGGCTGCACTAACTTACATAGAAAAATTTACATTGGCCAGGCTGATCTTAAGGACATGTGATGCTCACTGAGATTTTGTGTTTTGTGCTCCACCCCACACACTGAAGAGAAAAGTCTATCCCTTTTTATCTGGAGCTCAGATTTATTTTCCCATACGGGTCCACTTGAACCATTCAGATTCAGATCACTCTGCAGACTATACTGAATCAACTGTGTGGCAAATAGAGGTGTTAGCAATTAGTCTCAGCAACCTGAGAAATGGAGTGGCAGAGGCGGTGGGGTTGGGGGGGCAATGGAATTATGGGAGGCTCTTGTTCCTGGTAGAATAAAATAAAGAATTGTGAATGCCGAAGATAGGAAACAGAAACAGAAATTGCCGGAAAAACTCAGGTCTAGCAGCATCTGTGGAAAGAAAGCAGAGCCAATGTTTCAAGTGCAGTGACCCTTCTTTGATTGCAACTTTGGACTCTCTGCTAAAATGTGGAAGTGGGTAGGATTGCAGCTGGATGATACCCAGCACTGAATTTCTCTCCTGGTACACAAATACCTGGTTCATATAAAATTCAATGATCACTTGATTGAGTTATCAGAGGATAAAATATGGCCAAGAAATTAAACCTCGGACTAAGTTGGGCCTTTTGAAAAAGAATGGGAGTGATTTGGAGGAGGGGGGTGTTAAGATCCCATGTTTCTTAAAACACAAATCTCAGTGAGCACGTTGAATAGAGTGTTAGTCATTAAAATCAAGCATCATCTTTTGAAATTATGTTTTTGGGCAGGTTTCAAAATGCACTTTAGACAGCATCTCTAAAATCGTTCAAACTACATAGTTATTCCGAAATTCACAGTGACTCCATGGTCAGCATTGTTTCAGACATACACAAAGTGGGTCCATGCAGTTCCTGGCTTGTAAAAATCTTTTGAAAGATGATAATACTTTTAACTGCCAACTCTGCAGAGGAATGGAGTTTTGTTTAGATACTAATCCCTTTTAGATACTAAGTCTTTTTAACCCGTTTCTTGAATTACATTCAGCTTTATTAAATTACGACAAGTTCCATCAAGACTATTCAAAGAAACTCTTCTGAGGAAAGATGATGAAATAATAGCCCGTATTCTGCTATTGTCATATTGGTGATGAGTGCTGTAAGATAAACCAGAGTATACTTGATCCTCCTGTGACAAATTCACATCAGGATAGGCTAAAAACATAATAACAATAGGCTGCAGTGAGCATAGCAACCACTTGGGAATGGTCAGGCCAGTGGCCAAAGCTTGTCAGCCTTTAAGACTTGCAAGTTACACCTGGATTGGATGAATCATCACTGAGTGAAATGAACAGAGATTCACAAACTTGCATATCTATTCAGGATCCTGCACACTGTGGCCTCAGCTGTAAATGAACCATTCTGCTACTAAAAACCAAAAGAACTGCAGCTGCTGTAAATCAGAAACAGAAGTTGCTGGAAAAGCTCAGCAGGTTTGGCAGCATCTGTGAAGAGAAATCAGAGTTAACATTTCCGGTCCGGTGACTTTTCTGCTGTTCTGCTTAACTGTAGAGTCTTCCACTGCCAGTGTAGGAGGTAGGCAATGTTTTGGAGATTGATTGAAGCTGGAATGAAATAGGAGCTGGGAATATCCACTTGCATGAATGTTATGTTTCAAGTGGTCCCTAACATACTCATTAGCTGGTTATCTGTAGATATTTTTGAAGAGAATTTTTTGATATATCCAATAACCTGGATTTAGAGTTGAAGGCTATGTACGAAAGATGCAGAAGATACAGAATAAAAATAACAAATGTCAATGGTTCACTGCCTCCACCCATGTAGTTTGTTTTTACGGAAATTGTAAAAACGTACTTCCGGGCTTGCCATAGTCATGTGACCTCTATATGAGGTAGTCTGAAATAACTTCAGAGAGGCTAGTATCCCATCACCAAGTCACCCTTTATTCACACATGAACAGTCCTTCACTATTGTACTGCCTCATACAGAATCAAGCACCCGAGTGTCAGTATCGCTGATACTTGACCATTTTATGTCAGCCAGTGCTCCGTGATAGGACCAGATTAACAGCCCCAATCAGGGAACTCATATTCTATGAGATCTAGCTGGCTGACCTGGCTACAATCACTACACACTCACTCCAGGTAACCATTTTCCAGGTGGTTCAAACAAAGACATAATATGACATTGTAGCTCATGAACATATAACAAGGTGTCAGAAGTGGAACTGAAATTGTGTTGAAGGTCCGAAGCGTAGCTACTGAAAGAGGAACACAAACGTTCAAAATTGAATGCTGCTAAAAGCCACTGGAAGCTCCTGAAAAGGAAAACAAAAATGCAGGCTGTAATTGAAACAAAACGTGAGTCACACAATGGCTGTAAACTTTCCTCTTAGGGCTCTCATCAAAATGAAAGTTGAAATGAAACAGATCTGACAGCTTTTGTACCCACAAAGGCAAAACTATGAGATTGTGACAACTTTAATTAACAAGCCAGAGTAGTTTTGAATAGTTACATTTTTTTTTCATTTTTGGTGACAGACTGTTACAAAGTGTCTTCCACCCTCAATCTCTCTGAAGGACAGACAGATCACAGCCTGCAGAAACTTTGAATGCATTGAAAGCACACTTTGAACCCTCATGAATGGTATGAGTTCAATATTAGGGTTCAGGGTGATAAGGAGACCATTGATCAGTATGTGGCTGCAGTAACACAGCTTGTAGAATTCTGTCAATTTGGGCATCTGGAGATGATCTCAAAGATAGAATTATCTTAATCATAAGAAATCCTACTCTGACAGCATAACTGCTAAAAGAAGGGAATCTTACTTCGAGACAGTTATATACATGTACGGGAGCTCTGCGTCTGTAAATCAAGAACTGCTGCATACATATGGGACGAGAGATAAGTTTGTTGACAATGTGTAGGATGCTACACAATTGTTGGATGATTCTGACAACTCAATTATGTGTATGAAGGAGATCTCAGACTAAGACTCAGGCAATTCAATCTACACTTAACAGCAAGTTGGCAAATTCAAGCTTAAAGAGATGGTTTATAACTATTGCAATGAAGACAGCAAAATAAAAATGAAGTCCCAGATAGATACTGGTGCTTCCTGCTACATTGAGCTTCATAGATTTGTGTAAAGTTACAGAGATGGCAATCCAAAAGTGAAACTCTTGTATGTAAAGCTGAGGTTTTGTGTCAGATCAATGCCCACTCCACGAGGATAAATTGATCTGACAGCCCAAGGCAATGACACAACTGTAGGTCTGGAATTCCAGATATTGGGCACATATCTAAAGTCAGTCATTTCAGCAGAAGCAAGTCAAAAGCACAGACTAGGAAATCTAAATGTACCAGGAAAGATTTATAGTGTTTCACAAGCCACATTGACTGACAAACAAACAGCATGAGACATAGAGGGACTGTGTGCAGGACCACAAAGGAGACTTGATGCTGAAGTCAAAAACTGAAAGGATTGCCTTACAGGACACAACTGATGCAACAGTGGAAACCTGTAAAGTCAACTGAGAAGATTTTGAAACCAAACCATTGAGCACATCATTCCAACCAGTAGACTTTGTTGAAAATGCTGACACCCTGCTTGCATGTGTACCATGTGTCTAAAGAAACCAACATGAGGGATTAATCAGAACAGCAAACAGGTTTGCTAATGGATTTGATCAGTTATTTGCATAGTGAGTAACTTTGGTAACTCACCACGTAAATTTGATTGTTATTTTTCATATGAAAATGGAATATTCAAATGGAAATTGTACTAATTTGCTTCCTGGCTTGCCATAGTCATGTGACTTCTGCCATGAGGCACTCGCTGGAGGTATCCATCTCACAGAAGTTCTAAGAAAGACAAGTTATGTACTCCATGAACATGTAACATTCTACATTTCTTGGTAAGGCTTGATACAAACCAAAGGATTAGGAGCAGCAGAGCAGATGGCATTGGTCAAAGGTACCACAAGGGAAGCTGAAAGAGGAAGGGATTCAGAATGCCCATCCAAAAAGCCTCTTGTTTCTCCATCATAAAATGCCCCTATTTTTCATTATTCTATTATTAGTCTACAAGGCATCATTCAGATGGCACAAGTCAAGATTGTCAGGGAATATTCCCCACTTGCCTTGATGAATGCAGCTCCAATAATATTCAAGAAGCTTGTCACCAACCAGGAACAAGCAGCCCACTTGATTGGCACCAAATACACAAGCATCCACTCCCTCTACCATGAATACTCAGTAGCAGCAGTATGCACTATCTACAAGATGCACTGCAGAAATTCACCAAAGATCCTTAGACAACATCTTCCAAACTCATGGCCACTTTGATCTCAAAGGACCAGGGCAATAGACACATAGGAACACCACCACTTGCAAGTTTCCCTCCAAGCCACTAACCACCCTGACTTGGAAATATATCATCGTTCCTTCACTGTTGCTGGGTCAAAATCCTGGAAGTCCCTCCCTAAGGGCATTGTGGGACAACCCTCGGCATGTGCACTACAGCGGTTCAAGAAGGCAGATCGCCACCACCTTCATGTGGGCCTCTAAAAGCTGGCCAGGGAACAATGATGCCCACATTGCACAGGTGAAAATTAAAAAAATGTCTACATATGAAGAACCTCCTGACTTCAGTCCTAGATTGATGTTTTGGTAGTGCAAAGCTGAGCATGGAGAAGCATTCTGGACTAATCATTCCTATACCACTTATGATTTTATGTGTCCATAGGATGCCCCATCGCAATTCATATCCAAGTGTCCCCAGTTTGCAATCATTACATATCTGTTCCACATGAGGGTTCAGTCACCTGAACGTTATTTGCAGCCCTGCTGAGATCTAATTGTTTCCAAATGTTTCACTGATCTAGAATTGACAGAGTGCTTGCACTGGTTGTCATGAATGATCTTAAAACAGGACATTAGGAAGAATGTTCTTGCACAGCAACAAAATTTGTGCTTGGTATCTGCCCCAGGAGTTGCATAGGAAATAATAGTTTTCAAACTCCCTCCAGACCTGAGCATTTAGCTAAATGTTGAGGTCCCTTTCTCTTAGCAGCTTGCAAACAAATTCTAATCACCTAAGACTCACTCAGTATATATTTCAACTCACTCCACAACAATAATGTGGCTAATGAGACCACAAGCAAATATCGACTTCTATTGTCAAATGATCCCAGCCTTCAAACAGCATGTTATTCTCAGTAACCCAAAGTGTCCAATTAGCTAGCTATATACAATGTGACAGTTCTCTCTTTTGGTATTCATTTGTCTCAGAAGACACAGAATCGCACTTGGGTTGTATGACACTTTGGGATTGAACATCATCTGTTGTAGCTGGAGCAGCCAATTCTTCAGTGTCAATCCATTTGCAGCTGGTATATGGAATAGAATTGGCCTGAGGTCAATCCTTACCAACAAGTCCAGAGAGATGCTGTAATGTTTCTCTTTCCCCTCCTGAAACTGGTATAACAGAGTTTGAATATTTAAAAGGAAGTGCTTTTCAATTCAATATGTAATTTGACTATCTGTAAAAGTATGAAGATGCAAGCCAGCCAGATGTCTTTAGGGAAGTGTAAAGGCCCATCCCAAATTCCATGACTAACACACACACACACACACACACCCATATACACATACATACACGCACACATAAAAACATACACACACACACACACACACACACACACACAGACATACACACACCAACATACACATACATATACACGCACGCACATGAAAAGGCAGGAAAATGGCATGAAGCCATGATGACAATTTTGGAAGTGCCTGTATTGATACAATGGATGGAATGGCCTTCTACTGCATCATATCATTTCATGATTCAGTGAAATAATCTTGAGTACGCTAAGAATTATGCTGACAACCAATTTAGGGTTGCACTTAGACTTGTAGTGTGATGCACTTACACATACTGAAAGTTACGTAAAACAATAGGGCCCTCTTTTTTGCAGGCAGAAAGAATATATTAGCACATAGCATCAATTTAAACACAACACAACAGATTAAAGCCATTTACTGGTTCATTTCTCAGGCAATACCCTGTCCAATCAGAGGCAATATGCCTAGTTTAGAGTTTAGCCAAGCTTGGCAATTAACTATCAGTCATCATCTAACTAGTATGTTCTCGTGGTAAAGCCTCTATCAATCACAGTTTACTTTCCACCCAATCAGACCGTCTTCCCATTTGGTACATAAAATTGTTTCTCCTTTACATTGACATTTCTTATGAATTGCCCTGAATTGACTACCACTTCCCCTAAAACATTAGTTCTATTTTTTAAAAGAATGAGTGGAGGTTTCTTGATCCAGTCTTTAAATATTTGCATGATAAACCACAAACATCTGTATAAGAGAAGGTACAGAATGCTAAATCTATGAGCAGTTAAATACTGAAAAAAGGAGAATGTAGTATTGAATCGTGACAATGTTATCATTTGCACAATAGTAGAGAAATTTTAACAATCACTCCAATTACCCTGTCATACAGCCATTACATATAGGTAAGACCCACATTTTACTTTGATTTTTACTTGAACTATGATATATTAGGCCATGATAAAACAAAGAAAATGATAAGTGGAGAATGATGTTGTTTTAAGAAACAGTTTATTTTTTAAAAATGTTCTATTTATAAAATCCTTGCAGAGTATAACCGGAAAGACATTTGTATCGGAACAAAAAAGCAGCTTCAATAAAGGTAAATTAATTCTTACAGCAGCCATTATAAAGCACACCTTTCCAAGGGTAATATGGTTATGATAAGGTCTCCTAAATTTGATGGTTATTAATCTTGTCCTATTAGTTTTAAAAGGGAGGATTCCGGAATGAAATCAAATGAACTGTTTTATTAAAATAATTACAGGAGTGACAATGATACAACTACAGGTTAACATCGTGCTGGTCCTGATGTTTCATTTTGCCTCAAGAGGCCTTTTTTCAAGTTCTTTTGCCAAAATTACTTCTTTGAACATTTTTTTTTGCGACGAGATGAGCCTTTATTACAGTAATTTATCATCGACACATAAGTGGCTGGATCATAAAACAGAAGAGTCGTCCTTGTAGAAATACATTTTGGATGTTAAAATGCAGCATTTGTGCACAGTCAGCTCTATGGGGAGCTGCATTTTCACAAGAGTCAGGACTTCAGGGAGCTCTGAACAAAAGCAATTGTGCATCCATTTACAAATACAGCTTTGGCAGTCTGTTTTCTTTTTGAAAATTCTATCAGTTAAACTATGGCACTGAACCAAACTGTTAACTCATGGGCCACCAAGATTCTCTTTTGCAGTGCTTCATAAATGAGAAGTGTAGTTTCCGAGACAAAGAGCAAGCTGTCATTTCTATTTGCAGTGTGCCCGAATCCTTCCTAACAACTTGTAGTCAAGATTCAATCACGGGAAATGATATGCCAGGTTGAACTACAAAAATAAATTTATTGCTGCTAACATTGGATGTTACCTTCAAAGATTCCACAATTGCCTAAACAATGGTAGAATTCCCATTATAATTACCATCAATTAAGTTGACAACACTCTCCATCTAATTTGCATTCAGCGCTCTGAAATGGGCAGACATTGGGCTGAGGAACTGGTTATGTTGATGCATGATTTCTTTGACCATTCGATGAATTTTCAGTGAGTAGGTTTCATGTCTACTTGATCACCCTCAACCCTGTCACTGGCCTCATCCCCACTGCCAGTTCTCAATATTTGAAAGCTGGTTACTTCAAATGTGATAATGTGGCCTACTGCCTGATTTTGAACTCTACTCCCAAATTTGGCAGAAAAAAATTAGATTCTGGTCAGTTTTTCCATATCCACTGCAATCCAAAGATAGGTGATTTGAAGAGGTGCCTGAAAGCTGCTGATGATATGGTAAGTAATTTTATTTTTAAATTTTTTTTTTAAGTAAGGAAGGACTTAAGGCCATAAGACCACAAGACACAGGGGTGGAATTAGGCCATTTGGCCCATCAGGTCTGCTCCACCATTTGATCATTGCTGATAAGTTTCTCAATGCCATTCTCCTGCCTTCTCCCTGTAACCCTTGATTCCCTTATGAATAAAGAACCTATCTATTACTGTCTTAAATACCCTCAATAACTTGGCCTCCACTGCCCTCTGCAGCAATGAGTTCCAGAGATTAACCACCCTCTGGCTGAAGAAATTCCTCCACAACCAAGCTCTGAAGGATCATCCCTTCACTCTGAGGCTGTGCTCTTGTGTCCTAGTCTCTCCTACTGGTGGAAGCACCTTCTCCATGTCCACTCTATCCAGGTCTCTCAATATTCTGTGAGTTTCAAACAGATCCTCCCCTCATCCTTCGAAACTCCATCGAGTACAGACCCAGAATCTTCAACCACTCCTCATATGGGGAACCCTTCATCCCTGAGATCATTCTTGTAAGCCTCTTCTGGAGCCCTCTAATGCCAGCACATCCTTCCTTAGACACGGCAAATGACTGACAGCCCACTACAAACCTTCCACTACCCACCCAACTTTCTTCTCCAGGTTGGTCTTTAATTTGGTCCAGTTTTAAAGGCCTTGACCAGCAATCTGTATCAGGATGGTGAATGGAACTCATGAGATCACTGGCTTCGTGCAAGTGAAGTCCAATTTTGGGTGAACTTTAGGATGAGATTTCTGGAGACATTTTCCATAGTGTGGTAACCACTTCACATTATTTCCAATCCAACCTACAATTTAATCCCTCAGTGAACTTACTTGGATCTGGAATCTCATACCTTTTCCAGCAAATCTTGACAATCTACAGACATTTAAAGTTTTGGCAAAGATCTGTAGCTCAAGTTGTGGATGAGATTGTTGACTTGCTCATGAACAAAAACAAGCCAGCTCAGCGAGCAAATCAACAACCTAATCTATAGACATTTCTTTTCTGCTGGTCTAACTGTGCCCATTAAACTGGTGATGTATTATCACGAATTTTCACATAGGACTTCGAGTGCTGAATTAAAATTGCAGAAGTTTAAATTTGAATGAAACAGGTGGAAGAAAGACGAATGAGGCAATATAAGAATTAGAGAGGGACCCAGAGTGGAACAAATTGGAGAAGCAAGAAAGAAAATAAAAATAGGCTTTAGAATAAAAATTATTGCAACCCTTCTGGTGTTAATTTTTTTTTAACTTTCTGAAGGAACGAATGCCAGCTTCTTAGCTCCAACCTTGCTTGGTTTTTGTAGCAAAAATAAATTGCGTGATAGCAGTTGCACAGCAGACTAGCCAATTCAGTGGTAAAGGAATCTGTTAAGCTCATTAAAGAAACATTTTCACATCTGCACTTACACAAAGAGGAGTAGGCCAAGGGTTCAATCAACAACATGTCTCAAAATTGCTGCTGCTTTGGGTTCACAAGAATTACTTTGGCAGGTAGATGCTCAACCACTCATGCAGGTAATAAGGGATAGGAAGACGGTTAAACCTTAAGGCAATTTAAATGCTTGGTATGAAACATAGAAACATAGAAGATAGGAGCAGGAGGAGGCCATTCAGTCCTTCGAGCCTGCTCCGCCATTCTTCACAACCATGGCTGTTTGCCCAACTCAATAGGCTAATCCTGCTTTCTCCCCACAACCTTTGATCCCATTTGCCCCAAGTGTAATATCTAGTCGTCTCTTCATTCAATGTTTTGGCACCAACTACTTCCTGTGGTAATGAATTCCACAGGCTCATCATTATTTGGGTGAAGAAATGTCTCGCCTTCTCTGTCCTAAATCATCTACCCCAAATCCTCAGACTGTGACCCCTGGCTCTGGACACATCCACCATCAGGAACATCCTCCCTGTATTTAACCTGTCTAGTGCTGTTAGAATTTTATAAGTCTCTATGAGATCCCCTCTCATCTGAACTCTAATGAAACTAACCCCAACCTTGTCAATCTCTCCTCACACAACAGTTCCACCATCCCCGGAATAAGCCTGGTAAACCTTCGCTGCACACCCTCGAGAGCAAGAGCATCCTTCATCAGAAAAGGAGACCAAAACTGCACACAATATTCCAGGATAACAAGGTCTCACCAAGGCCCTGTACAACTGCAACAACACATCCCTGCTCCTGTACTTGAAAGGCATGGGAACAACTAGCAAACATGGTGAACATGTTCTCCAGAACTTAACAGCGTGGGAAGAGATGTAAGTGAATAAAGAAATTCAGATAAGGCTAACCTGTGCTTTAGATTGGTACATCAAATAGATGGTACATCAAGCTGTATCCTGATCAACATTGACCATAACTAGTAGCTGAATGTTATCTTATGCAGTCCTGCCCTAATATAAAGTGGGTTGTCAGGGCTTACCTGTCCTATCTGCAATGCCAACCATTGGTGGCTTTTGGTTGGGGTAAACTGTTGCAATTAATCCTGCTTTCTATGCTTGACCTAAGAACCTATCTATTTGGTAGTGGTAGAGGAGAAACCACTACTGAGTCTCAACATGACCTTTCCTTTAGAACAAGATGCAATTTATTGCATGATAGTATTGGGTAAAGAATATTATATAGATAATACCTTAACTGGCTCGGTATAATTATAGAAACTATCAGGACACATGCCTGTTCCCGATTGGACCTCATGCTGTATGACTTCATCTCCACACAAATACTGTGTGACATCACCAGACTGGGTAGAGCTTTATGCAGCTTATACCTTAACTATTTTACAACCATTATCAATTAGGGATGAAGTGCAATTTGGAATAAATATGGCCAACAACCGTACAATCCATCCAGAAATATCAAAAAAAGGGACTTCATACAAGAAATCTTCAATTGACAACAGAGTTGCATGATGCTTGCTCATTTTCGGCAGCTTGGATAGCCTAGAGAACAGATGGTAATATTTCAATCCCTTTGGCTATCTAAATCTGCAATATCGAAAGATTCTTATCTGCATGTAGGATGAGATGTCAGACAATTGGAGTAAAGAGACCATGGGCCTTTAAGCCGAGAAAGCAGAGGTGTCATATTGCAATAACACATCATGGAACCAGTGAAGCATGGGATCTTGGTCAAGCTTAGAATGAGTACTTTCATGTGCCGACGGCCCTATTTAGTCTAAGTATATAGGCAAGCACGCAATGTGAAGCACAGTATATTGTACATGCAAGGATTGTTTCAAGATCTTTCTCCGAGATAATGAAATTTTTTGTCGTTTTGTCTTTCTAGGTCAGAAAGAACAGAGCAACACTACAACAGCGGGTCTGGCAAACTGGAAATAAGGCAGGCATGTATCTCAGCAATTGGATAGCTATGACTGTAGTTTGAAAAGAAAACTACAGTCATTGGAGAAAGTGTTGGATATGAGTAATTGCAGCAGGATGTAAGAAACAAAAGGTGAGCTTCACAAAGCTGGGCTTGGAAGTCCTTCAAATGGAGACCATGGAACATCTCCACATAGAACCAGAGCTCCATGACACAAGCAGTGTGCAGTCCAGAGGGGAAGTGACTGAGACTAAGCCCCAGTTCCACCGCCCTTATTATTCCTTTGCAGAGCAGGACTTAAAAAAAGGAGCTAAGATCAGCTACAGGCTACTCTTGACCCATCCTTGTATCAATGTTATTTTCTGCATTCAATACTGTTATGGTGTCAGAAATATCAGTGATGAAAGGAGGGATCTGGCAGTGGAGAGCACAGACTCTACAGCAATCAGTCTCTGAAACAGTGGATTCAGATCTCCAGAACACTGCTCAAAAACCATAGAATGCTGGCTGAGGGCAATCTGGAGCAGGTGATGGCACCAAAAACACCTACAAATGGCCTTTCGGAGAAAGAGATCCTCAGATAAGTCATTCATCCAAAATGGAAGCCTTAAACACCAGCCTTTGATTAGCCATTTTAGAGAAATGGAAACTAGAATCTGAGAGATCTGAAGTGTCATTTTCTAACTGATGGTTAATCTGCCTTCCAGTAATTATTTGATGCATCACGAGTGAAATAGTTAATGTTCTTCGTCATGGTGCTTTTCTCCATCCTGATAACAACTGGTGTGTCTTTTCCAGCCAACCCTTTCCTGATTAACGTTCACATAGATGGCAAGATACAGGACCACAACAGTGGCAATGCCACCCACCGAGGCTAAAAAACTGAGACAAGGCCATTTTAAATACTTAAAAAGATTGACAATACCAATGCAGAAACAAGTACAATGACACCCTTGGCACATAAATCTCATCATAGTACAGCACCAGTTTAAGTTTAAGAGCAGCACAGAGGAAGAGTAAGATTTGGCATAATTGTAGAAAGAAAAGCCAGTTGTAAGTATATGCATGCATCATAAAGCCATTTTCTGATTGAAGCCCAGTGTTCCAAGGTATCCTATTTGTTGGTGTAGCTTTTGTATTTGGAGAACTGTTTGCAGTGAGACAGTCAATACTATCCGTTCTTTCTGAAGCAACCATTGCTTCCTCTTTGAAAATAGCTTCGGTCAATAGATTTTGGGGTGAGGTACCTTCTACTTGGTCTTCGTGTTCCATGTGACTTGATTCTACATGCATCTCTGACTTCCTCTTCCTCCAGCTTTTGGTTTTCATCCATTTTAAGGACTTGTGTGAGATTGCACAGAATGAATATCTAGGTAAGTGCTTCATAACAGGACGGTAGGAAGAAAAAGATTTCCTTCATGAAATTGCAGTTAGAAAGTGTGTAGAATCCTTCAATAGCACCAGAGCTGAGGAAATGATTTCTAACTATTCCAGTCAAAATTGGTATTTCAGAGAAAGATTATAGATATTCAAAACTTATGAACCAAACTACTTTCTGATTTGATAATACATTGGGTGTAATTCTGGTATAAATGCCAGAATTTCTGAAGCAGCCAGGTTTGTCATGATCCCAGCTGATGTTGTGAATGGATAAGACAGGTCTGGCTTGATAGATCTCTTTTATTTGGATTTAACACAGGGTGGTCTATCACTGAAACACAAACACTCAATGTTGCATATTTGTTTTTAACAATAAAATAAATTTTATTGCACAAGAAAGTAGAGATTAAAATAGAATAAACCAAACCTATAACATGTGTTTAAAGATTCTGAAAAACACAGCAAGAATTACAAACCCATTAATCCCAAAAGCATTCCATTACAATACTGAAACACTAGGGAGAATTTCCTTTTCTATCCCACATAGGGTCTGACTTAACTGTTGCTTAAATTCCTGGTTGTGACAATCTGATAGCCTCTTCCTTGATTTGTCATGTAAAACTGAGTATAAATTTTCTCAGTTTCAAATAACCCCTTCAGGATTTTAAACAAACACTTCTAGTCTGGAACTTCTACTAAACCCTTTACACAAAGGAAGTTTTTAACAATTCTAATTGATTTTCTCCCATTCTCAAGAACAACTTCTTTATACATTCAGCTTCAGCTAAAATCCCTGCAGAACCAACCAACTTAAATCCAAAAGCTTTTGTTTCGAGCTACGTACGTTTACCATATACCAAAAAACTTCCCAGAACCTGCTATCTGAAAGCTTCAGGCACTACACTGTTTACTTTGAGATAGTAGGAACTGCCGATGCTGGAGTCTGAGATAACAAGGTGTGGAGCTGGAGGAACACAGCAGGCCAGGCAGCAGAGGAGCAGGAAAGCTGATGTTTCGGGTCGGGACCCTTCTTCAGAAATTTCTGAAGAAGGGTCCCGAACCGAAACGTCAGCTTTCCTGCTCCTCTGATGCTGTCTGGCCTGCTGTGTTCCACCAGCTCCATACACTGTTTACTTTGCTGGCCTGTAAATTGGCAGCACAATGGCTCAGTGGTAAGCACTGCTGCCACAGTGCACCAGGGATACAGGTTCAATTCCAGCCTCGGGTGACTGTCTGTGTGAAGTTTGCACGTTCTCCCTGTGCCTGCGTGGGTTTCCTCCAGGTGCTCCAGCTTCCTCCCACAGTCTGAAGATGTGCAGTTTAGGTGGATTAGACATGGGAAATGCAGGGTTAGAGGGATGGGGTGGGTCTGGGTGGGATGCTCTCTGGAGGGTTGCTTTGAACTCTTGGGCTGAATGGCCTGTTTCCAAAATGTGGAGATTCTAAGATTCTATAAACAAAACCCCATTACTGTCCAGGAAGTCTCTGTTTCACACTGTGTTCTAGAAGAAATTACCATGGCTACAGAAATACTCACAAGCTACTAATTACACCCTTTCCGACACTCAGAAAGACCATATGCCACTAGTTCAAACATCCAAACTCTAACATAAATGTTATTAAAATGTATATAAATACACAAGTTACATAACATGTATATTTGCATCACACTGGGTGCAAGCGCGGCTCTGTAGCAGCCCTTCGACCAGAATTTATCAATGTATTTTACAGCAGTCTAACTCTAGCGTATCAAATTTTAAAACCTAAATCCCAGTCACTTCTATTGGAACTAGAGCATAATTGCCCAAAACTAAAATTGCAGAATTTTAGCCTCACTTTCTTTAGTTTTGTTCATAGTTGCTGGCGTGCTCAGGTTCAACAGCCCAGTGTGTAGCTTTAAAGACTTTTACTGGAGCTGCAGGAACAATCCCCAGAAGTACAGTCAATCCCCAATCCCTTGTCTGATGCTAGCCTGACTCTACCATGAGCCATAGCTGGAAGAATTAGCCACTACTCAGATATTCCAGACTGGACCAGTATCCCAGTTGATGGGATATCTTTAAAAGACCATTGCACACCCAGGTAAGCACTGTGAGTCTGGAGCTACCCTGCATAGTTTTTTCCCAGACATGGCAGAGAAATGAATTTGGTACTCTGCTTTGTGGACAGGCACCTGGAGTTGTTGGCACTGAGGTGGGATAGGGGAAGGCCATGCCATTCTCCCAGCACTGCCAGAGAAGGTCACAACACCCCCAGACTTTGTCAGTTTGGTACAAGACTACCACCCAGGCCTTGGCAGTGTACGAAGGTGGCCAATCACCTTTTCCATCCACCAGGGTAAGTACCACTATCCGTTCTCTACCTCCTCCTATTCACTCACTGCAACTACGTCCACTTCCCCGCAAGGCTCATGTTCTACCACCCTCATTATATCCTACAACATCTTCTCCCAGTCACTCTCACCCAGTCCAACCCACAACACCACTGCATCTCTCAAAGCTGCCTACTCACTTTCTCAGGACATCACTTGTCCCCCACGTGCGCTAACTGCTGTGCCATCCAATTCTATCTCTCTTAATACCTCCCACTTGTATTAAACAGCCCACAAACAAACAGAAAGAACCAAACTGGATGCTGGGCTGCCAAACATTTGGCTTCTCAACCTTCAAAGGAGAGGAACCTGACTGTGGCTGTCCCACTTGGCCGAGTGACTGTGTCCAAGCCCCTTGGCTAATAGTGGAGGCTGTTTCTAACTTATTGTGCCAGGACCCCATAACCAAACATTTCTCCCTTGACTTGACTGAGGAATGCTCACAAACATGACAACTTTCCTGTCTGCGCTAAACAGCAAGGCAAGGCATGGATGCTGCAAACATCTAAGCAGCTTCAGGGTAAGTGAGTGTTAAGAGAGCAAGCAAACAGCCCTGAGTTGCAGCCTGGTCCAATTGTGAGCTGGGTATCTGTCCCTGCATTAAAGTGTCCTTGTTGCAGCCATGCAATGCTAGTGACCAGTGTTACTTGAGGTGCAGCTTTAAAGGGCAGAAGAGCCCTGTCATTGGATTAGCTGGGATTGTGTGGATGACCTGGTAAGCGTCCAATGCCAACACCCACGGATGTGTAGTATGTACAGTCACTGCCCATTTTGCATACCCTGGGAATTGGTACTGGATGTCCAAGATGGAGATCCGTAGGAACAAGTGGCGAGCTGAGTTGCCAAGTACCTGCTCAGAATCTAGTTTGTTCTCAGTGCATGGTAGGATAAGAGGCCTTATAATGATGAAGTGCCATCTGCAGAGCTGCCAAAAAGCAATAATCTCCTTTAATAGGCAACGCATCACTGCCTAGCGAGAGTCTCACCTTGATGTCCAGAACTTTGTTGGAAAATGCAGCAAGTTGCTCCTGATTTTGGGATCAACCTCACTTGACTTCCCATACAATTCTCCCAGATTTCTCACCATAGTCCACATCCGTTAGGCCCCCATAAGGTTCCATCCAATGGCATTCACACCTTACTGTGCCTTCTCTGTTGGAAATATTTACATTAAATGGGATGAATGAATACACTTGTTTGAACTAAATATGCAGTAACATCACCTGCAGTCTGCTCGTCAGAAATGAAGACACGTTAATTGTTCTGAAAAATAATAATTTTTGCAATTTGGTGTACATCTATTAAATTCAGCTCCAGGGTAGGTAATCTCAAGTTCCAGTTAAGGCCAACATTAAAAGGAACACCACTACCACAGATTTGAAATCATCATGTCACTGAACACATTTAAATGGCAAGTTTTAAAATCTTCATAAAATAGTGTCAAAATATTACATTTCTTCACATTCCATTTAAGTGATTGCTTTCCAAGAAATTTCAGAGCACATTATTTTGGATTACATCAGGAAGGAGAAGCAACCAACTTTTCAACATTGTAGTAAGTCTGAAATAAGTCCACAGAGGCCTGTATCCTGACACCAAGTTACCCTCTATTTACATGTGCATAGTAATTGACACTGGTCCAGCTTCCACAGTGCCAGCTCTCAGAGTGAACAGAATCTCTGACATTCCCATTTATATCTGTCAGCCAGGGCCCCCTGATTGGACCAGGTTAACAGCCCCAATCAGGGAACTCATATTCTATGAGGCCCTCCAGGCCGACCTCATTACAATCACTACATCCCTCCCCCTCGAAGTCTGTGGACATAGGCCTGGTCTTTTGCTTGTAGCCTCTCCTGGGGCGTTTTCACACCAAGTCCAGTTCTTCTGACTCAGCCTCAAATACGGGTGGCATGTACCAGATCGTGGCCTGCCTCTTGTGCCTGGAATGTCTCGGAAAAAACTCATCCTCTTCTTCAGGCAGTAAAGTCATCAAGGCTGTGACATCTGCCATATCCATCTCAGACTCCAAGGTTTCTTTGATGCTGGACAGAGCGGGAGAACCCACAAATTCTCAAACCTTGCTGGATGTTCTGAGGGTCTGGGCATGTTTTGCTTCTGCCCCGTTTGGGAGGTTGCAGCTTTCATGTGGTCCACGTGCGTGTTCAGGCCTCTCCTACTCGAACTTTGTACGTCACAGGACCTGACCTCGCGTCGACCATACCTCTTATCCATGTAGGGCCATTCCCGTGGTTCCTACACCAAACTCTGTCCCCCTGAAGTAAACCCTCTCTCGCTTAGAGGAGTTTTGTATCTGGTATTAGCAGTTCACCATTTGTTTGAAATCCCCGCAAAGGTGAACCGACCCATCGAGCTTCACAATCGATATGACCAGAGGTGCCTGTTCCGCAAACTGGACTGGTTTGATGATTCCTTCACTTTCCAGCCTCCTGATGTCTGCATTTTCTACATTTGCCTCAAATGACACTGGGCGTGCCTTGCAGAATCATGGAATTGCTTCCTGGTCAACACGCAAGGTGACGATTCATTTGATAGTCCCCGCACCTTCCAGAAAAACGTTTGAGTATTTACGTAGGACTTCACTCAAGCAGCCATTTTCTAATCGAATAGTGTTGGGCCAATCAAGGTGAATCTTTCTCAAGTGGTGAGCCAATCAAGGTGAATCTTTCTCAACTGATTTCACTCCACCAAGCATGGGCCCTGAGCCTCTTACTACAATCAGAGGTAACTGAACCAGCAGCTTCTCATACGAGACCAGAACTGAAGTTCTACCTTTAATGTGTAAAGTTTCCCCAGTGTAGGTTCTCAATCTGGCCGAGGTCTTAAACAAACTTAAGGGTTGTTTCCAGAGCGAATTTTCTTAAAGACTGGTTCTGCAATCACTGTTACAGCCGCACTGGTATCAACTTCCAATAAACCAGGTGACCATTTAACTAGACATTTACTCTGATTTTATCTGATTTGGATGTTGCTAAGTGATTTAACTATTCCAAGCCAGATGTAGGTAGGCTTCCCAGGGTGTGCACTCTCCTGGATAACCGCCTATGAGTTCTCTTACTCAGTTTAGGTCTAGTGGGACTCTTTCTGTCTCATGTCTACATACCAGCAGCAACTAAAATGGCTTGCCAGCCTGGATCCTGAAGAAAATTTTAACCATTTGGCCAAGGTTTGGCTTTATTTTGGAGTTTTTCTGTGGACTGACCTGGAGTCGCTCTGTTCAGGATTTGTCCTGAGTGAGGCTATGCAATTGCCTTTCCTCAAGTGGTGTTCCCCAAGCTCAGTCAGCCTGGCCAGGGTGTCCACTTCCATCAACACATCCTGCAACTCATATACTCCACTTGGCCCAGGTTCTAATGGCAAAGCCAGTTGTGGCTCCCGTTTGAACTCCAGTTGGACTTCAGCTAGTAGGAGCTTTTAATAGTTACAACATTAATCCCACTCTCACTCTCATTGCCACTGAAATAACTTCACAGAGGCCTGTATCCCATCACCAAGTCACCTTTTATTCACATGCACATTGTACTTGACACTGGTCCGGCTTTCTCAGAGCCAGCTCTCAGATTGAACAGAACCTGCCATGTGCCTATATAGTATCATAGAATCCCTACAGTAAGGAATCAGGCCATTCGGCCCATCGAATCTACACCAACCCTCCAGAGAGCGTCCCACTCAGAACCACCCCCCTACCTTATAGCCTTGCATTCCCATGGCTGATCCACTCAGCCTGTCCTGATGCTCCTGTTTATATCTGTCAGCCAGGGCTCCCAAATTGGACCAGGTTAACAACCCCAGTCAGGGAACTCATGTTCTGTGAGCCCACCTGGCTGACCTCATTACAATCCCTACATCCTCCTTTTCAGGAACTTTGAAACGACATGTTAGTGGGGGCTCTCAATAACCCCAGCCACAGAGGGAAAAGTGAGGCAGAGTTATTCTATAAATCTACTAACTATGCCAATGTCTGTAATCTGTCAGAATATTAGGCATGTTGGTGACAACCCTTAGGATTAACAGAGCGCTGACATTCACTGTTTAACTGTGCGTACACTGGTGCAATGGTGATACACTGGTGGGTAGTATGCATCAGTAAAATAAAAGTTCAGCCTGAAATTAATGGACTTTAGGAAATAAGGGAAGGTCACTGGAAGAAGAATCAAATGCATACCACCTTATTCTATCATCTCAGTCTGGTTGCTTTTAGTAAGAAATGTAAGGAATATTAAGTACATTTAACATTTCACAGAGGTCTGAACAACAGCTAATTTACCACTTAGACAGCTTCCTGAGCCTTGAAGTGCATGATACTGACAAAGCAGATGCTTAAATCTGCTTTCAATGGCTTGATTTTCCGAGAATAGAACACTAGCCTGAAGCTATAGCTGGAAGGACACACTCTATTTCAGACATGGTTGGGTTGGAGTCTCTCCCACACTTACCACCTGTCACAGGCATGTTGTAAGGATCTCCAGGTTAACAACCAACCTCTTTGGCTACATTATGAATGCATATTCTGCAAGTATCAAGTCCTGGAGTAGGACTTGAACCCAGAGCTTCTGGCTTAGAGGTATACTGCATCACAAGAGCTCTATAAACTCTAACAATTTGGTAACGTTAAGAGCATTATCATTGCTGAATTATTAGGTAATAAGGAGTTTCCAAACAATCAGTTATTTTATCACAGGTTTGTTCATTTATTTATGGAAGTCACCTGCTGGCTATTCCTCTGAGCACGTCTGACTCCTGCTGTGCTGGCCATTCATTTACCGAAAGTTGAGTGGGAAAGGCTTTAATGTCTGTAAACAATACCTCTGCCCTAATTTGGGCCTAGTAAATTTGGCTGAAGCAGGGCATCTCTATGCAATGTCTCAGGTATAGATGTGCATTAACCCAATCACCAATTCCATCTACATTTCTGAAGAAGGGTCCTGACCCAAAATGTCAACTTTCTTGCTACTCTGATGCTACATGGCCTGCTGTGTTCCTCCAGCTCCACACTGTGTTATCTCTGACTCCAGTATCTGGAGTTCTTGCTATCTCCATTTACATTTCTGTTTTCTTTGGAGATTTCAAATCTCATCACTTTGAGATTTGTTACTAATTAGTTTGGTAATGACTGAAATTTGTTTATAGATATGTTGTAAATTGCAGTTTGGGATTTGTTATTTTTAATCAGTCCCCATGTGAATATCCAATGAAAGTGCCAACATTTTTACCAGTAGAATAAGACCAACATTGTTACATTTGTTCTGCTACTGTTTGACAACACTCTTTCTCTCTGGTCCATAGCATTAAGTATATACAATATTTCTGAACGAGACCCTACTGAAAAGGACCTTATGCATCACGGGCTGTTCGTAAACTATTTTCTCACAGCCTTCAGCTCCATATTTTCACCTTTATTTAATTTTTAAAATCGTTAGCAACAATTTAAGAGATGCAGGATTGGGAATAAAACTTTAAACTATTCCCTTCTTGAGCCAGTGGGGTTGAGTGGTTTTGCATTAACAATTAGCACATCACTAAAAGGAATTCCAGACATAAATTTTCTGTGGCAAGTTTAATGGGCAATTAATCTGGAAATCCAGCAAGTGTTTAAGACTAACAGGGAGGATATTAGCAAAACGCCCTTTGTATGCAAAACAAATGGTGGAGAGTGTAAATTGGCCAGCAAATTTTGGAGAGTCATAACTCACATTGTATGTCTTAATCCTTTGGATTTGTACATGAATAACAGCATGAGTTGCTCACATGCTTCTATTTTTTCAGCAAAATCTGACCTATTGTAAATGGATTTGATAGTTTTAAAACAGAGTTAATTAATTGTGCACAAAAAATGAAGTCAGCTATTTTTAACAATTGCGTGTTAATTGTTCTAGTACTTGTATATTGTATTTGTATTGGCATTTTGAGTGGTAATATTGGCATTTCAGATTGATATAAAGTGATTCTCATTGTGGAGAACACAAAGGTTTGAAATACATCCTCATCCAGGACCTGATCTGACTAACAACAGTGTGATTTTCCCACAATACACCACATGGCCTTGATTCTTTAGCTACAGCATGGTATTGAGCTTTGTCCCTTGGTACTTCTAGCTATCTACAGATTGAGCTAGAATTTGTTTTAATGTATCGAACAAGGAGATGTTTTTAACTACAATCTCAAAAAAAAGTTAAATATTTACGAGCCAGAAGTGGAGCTCTACCCATGTATTAGCATCTATTCTTATCACTTCATCTTAGTCCGCTGAGTCTGATTCACCACCAGCTGAGAGACCAAGTGTATTGAGGAAGGAAGTTCATTTTTGAGAGAGCAGGGTGTCGCAGGTGAGCTGGTCAATGTTTATCCTTCAAATCAACATCATAAAAAGGAATAGGTCGTCCAATCGTTATCCGGCCGTTGTTTGTGGAAGGTGTCCATGTACAAATTAGCTGCCACGTTTCTTGCATTAAGATAATGACTACATTTAAGAAAAGTGTGTCATTGGCTGTAAAGTACTTTGAGATATGCTGTGGTCATGAAAGGTGCTATGTAAATACAGGTCGTGATTTGAAACAAGGTTGTTGTAGAAATGAAGCTCTTCACCGAATGAGACTCAAATACTGAGTCTAGCATGGTCTAATTTCCTGCTATTTCAGGATTCATTGAAAGATGTATTTGATCCTTTATGTTCACTTTTTTGTTCCCTTTAAAATGTGGAGGTGATGATTCAGCTGCTGCTCATAATTCACTTCCTTCTTAAGGTCAGGAAGCAATTTCACAGTCAGTGGGACACAATCAGTGGCTAACAATCGGTAACGATCACTATTGCCAATGACTGTACCAGATCATTCCATTTGCTTCATGAGACTTCAACACCACAAAACCTGCAAGTCACATTTTTAGAACACACCGTTTGAAATTAAAAATAATATTTAGTTCTTAAAATAAGAATTACTTAACGAATTAGAAAATGGAAGCATCAGCCTAAGCAAAAAGGCACTCAATCTGACAGGTTGAGCTGGGAATTACAGACAGGGAAGTCAAATGCACAACTTAATATGCCCTCACGGTCTCCCCGTGTCACCCAGCCTGAAGGACCTGTCTTGGGGGGAAATCCTGAACAAGGAGAATGGGGCAGAACAGCAGGTTTTACATTCTCGCTAGTGGGGTGACAGGAGAGTGGAGAAATGGTGGAGAAGGGATTATTGTGGAAATAGGAGGAGATCATTTATGACAGGAGGGAGAGGGATCAAGAGATCATGGAGATTGGTTCAAGCTGGTTGGACCCAGAGAAAATACTGTGCTGTAAAGATATTTACTTCAGAAATCCAACCTTTCTCACCTCTGTGCTTGTTGGGTTAAAATTACTACCCTCATCTCTTAACATAGGCAATGCCAGTAAATGTATAATAGAGGAATTAATACCCTCAGCCTAGTCATACACCATCAGGAGATTTAACTCAAACGATGTAGAATGCAACAAAAAATTATTGCAGAATGTATTCAAATGGTGCAGAGATACTCTCTAATACAGGCAGCATGTTGCTTGAAGAGGTTCATTCTACTGGAATGTTAATGCAATAAGTTTGTTCCTATATAACATTCTGGCCCCTTTAAGAATATATGACTATAAGAATGAGAAGAGATCACCAAGTCCATTGACATTTACTTAGACATCAGGCACAACTCTCCTCGATCATGAGTACTGCCTGGGGAAGCAAAGAAGAGCAAAATAAAATCTGAATACATTTTTTGGGTAAATCCAAGAAACTTCTCACCAAATCCATGAGGCAAACAAACAGTAGACCCTTTCTGAAGAAGGGTTCTGACCCAAAACGTCAGCTTTCCTGCTGCTCTGATGCTGCCTGGCCTGCTGTGTTCCTCCAGTTCCACATTGTGTTATCTCAGACTCCAGCGTCGGCAGTTCTTACTATCTCTGAGTAGGTCACCAGAGTCAGGCACAATGCATATCTCAGCAAAGAACACACCACTATGGTTTTAAAGGCTTATAAAATTGACCTAAGAAATCGACTGGTCTCTCTGAAAAGGATTCCAACAAGTTGACACATCATATCACTTGCATATTTTGTAAAGACTGGAAATTAAATTTTAAAAAAATATGTTGTTATATCTTAGCTTTGAAAAAGGTTTGCCTAATTTCAAACTTGCCAGTGGGAACAGTCACTTGAACAGAAAACATGGAAGGACAGTTGTAATAGCTGTACTTTGGAAAATGTTAAAACAACTCCCTTGCGATATTTCATTCAATTATTTTCACACGAGTACTGTCAGCTCCTTCACAGCTCAAAAATATTCACAATTTAGCTTGTGAAATGTGTAACAGTGTTCACAAATAGTAGTAGCTTCATTTTGATTTTATAAGAGGTTAAACCTTACAATGTGCAAATATTGTACACAGGTAATTACAGGATAGTCATGTGACAGCTGGAATGCCACTTGATTGGCAGTGAGTTTAAATTAAACATGTTTTGTCATCGTGGATAATTAACGCATGATACGCAAAACATATGAGGAAACGTGTAGGATTGATGTACATTGCATAAATAAAGCTCAATTGGGGGCGAGAATCAAATGATGCCATATGCATTCAAATTTCAGCTTGAATAGTTTGTGACATTGAGAACATGATGTAAGTAGATCCATCTATTAATCATGATATATACACGCTTGTTTTTCATGTTAAAATGTTGTATTTAAATCGAAATTACTCACTGTAATCCCTGGGGGCAGTAACGCCAGTTACAGTGATGTCATGTGACAGAATGGCAATTATAATGTAATTTACGATATAAGCACTCAGTGTGACAGCATCATGTGACAGGAAGAAAAATTCAGATAGACGTTTGCTTCAGAGTGTTAAAAAGAATGATGTAAATATTCTTCTACACCATATGGAGTTTTTGTTTATTCAGCAGGATGGGTTAAGTGTGATTACAGCTTATGACCATAGTATGAAAGAAGTGAGCTTCATAACAGAAAATGGTTTGAACCAATTGATGCATTGTGTATTGTTATGGAATAAAGTCAAAGTATGTTCTTTTCTAATGTGCCTACAATCTTAAAACTTAATGTGGAATTATTAGATTTTCATTTTAAATTTGTCGCTACTGATGAGGTATTGATTCAAATCTTTCAGTCTCTGGATCAGACTAGGTCTACAACACCAGGTGTCTGTTGCAAGTCCCTACCCCTGACCTCAATTGCTTGGGAAGAATGAATATCCAACAGGAAATTGCCCTGCTGTCTGGGATCCTTCACAAAAATGTCCAATCTGACTCTGGACATTTCTGAATTACTTTCCTGAATAGTTACCCAGGAAATATTACACAGAAAATAGAATTGTCTAATTATTGGGTAACTACAGAACTAAACCCCAATCAATAGCACAAACCTTTCCACTCCCCTATCAAACCCCTTCACCCTTCAATCCCCAACCTGACCTTCCTATAACAGCCAAATACTTACGCTGACCTGACAAAACCCCTTATCTGACTGCCTTCCCCACCATTCCCTTATCTACTTATCTCACTGACCTCACCTACTCACCTACCCCATCACCCTGCCCATTCATTCATTTATCCACTCACTCGTTCACAACATTCAACTACTCACCCATTATGTAACATTCAGACTGGCCCTTTAACCTTGCCCGACAGCAGTTAATGCCATAAAAAAAGACTGTGACTTGACTTTCTCCTTACACTACAGCAGTTGCAATAGAGTTCTTTGTGGGTCATGTGCTCTGCATTTCTCTAGAAATCAGTCTCGGAAGACCCAGCCAGAATTGGGCAGCGGCATTGGGACACAGAAAAGTACAATTGGAGCAGCAACCTGATGGGGATATGTTATATCTATACATCCATAGTTTACATCAAAATACAAGCTGTCTTCCTTGCCTTTCTGAATCCGATTTGTATTTCCGTGCTAGTTAATGTCACAGCGAATATTTAAAGGACTCTCTTTCCACAAAGAACCTATCACTAAAAAGATATAAAAAAAGTGGCTTGCATTTATGTATCTCATCTTGTGACCTCAGGACATCCCTCAAGTGCTTTGCAGCCAATGAAGTATTTTTGAAGTGTAGTCGTTGTTGTGAAGTGAGATGTGACATTCATCAATCCGAGTTGGCTTTCGAACAAAGAGGACATCTAACAAAAATCCAAACTGCATCATACTGCTACAAAGTCTCTACTTGATACACAAAATTTGATTCAAGTGAAACCAAATCATCTAACAATAATTAGAGGTGATCTAAAGTTTGGCATTCAAGTTGAGAAGATGTTAGGGTGGTCAGAAGTCATCTCCTAGAGATTGAAGTATTTTTGTTCATGACGTCAGTAATGTCTTTGCCTCTAATCCTAAATGTTTACCACATCAGAAAGATGCAGAAAGCCTTAATGTCAGGCTGTGTCTCCAGTATGATCCTGTTTGGAGAACATGAAGTCAAAACAAGCCATCCGGTGGGACCTGCTAACTGTATCAAACAAACCAGGCTGCTAAATGACTTGTGCAATGATCCGTTAACGTAGTGGGAGGAATTGAGAAAAAAATGTTCTGGGAGTGCCTACAGAATTAAAATCAGACAGAAAGCTACCAATGCCAAGTTCAAGAGTGCTTCAGAACACATATTTCACCCCCCATGAATATTTGGCACAGATACATTTTATGAACAAATTTTACGAAGTTGGATTTGCAGCTTGCCCTATGGTACAATTGCCCTCTTGATCAATTTCATCTTTTTCTGTCACAACTTAAAAGACCTCAGAATAATCAGTAACACTTCTAATCAGAACAAAGCATTTCAAAATATATTTTCTGCACACCCACACACTGGAACGCAAACTACAAGCAGGTAAATGGTTACATATTAGACAATCCCAGATCATTATTTCAACGGTGTTTTCCACACAAATTTAAAGGAGCACTTCCTTCCAGCCAGGCTAAATAAATCGCTGAGGTAGATAAATACATTGTGATATTCACTAGCTATAAAGCTGTGTGAATGACTCACAATAGAGATGTGCATTTCTTTTGTTTAAGATGAAAGTATATTAATTGTAGCGTGTGTCTTACAAAGGATTAATCAATTGATTTAGCTTGATTTGTGCTTTACTCAGGTAATGTAAAATATGAAAAGGGATGTGATACCCAAAGCAGATTCACCAGCAATTACTATTATACACAATCCAAACAATGGGCCTTATGAGGTTAAAATAGATTTTTTTCATTCAGATATATTAAATGGGGCACATCTGAATTAAGCTGAAATGCTCGTTTCCAAATTGCTAACAATAGCAACTTTGGTGTCAGCAGGTCCATTTACAATACAATGCATTCATAACAAAGCAGAGTCAGCAGCATTCACTTTTATCAAAAGTCATTTCCACAAGTGAACTGCAATGTTCGATGTTTCATTGTCATCCTGTACTATTTGTGTTGTCTTGTGGTCTTGAAGAGTTGAGTTTGATGCTGTTATTTAGGTCTTTCTTTGTTGAGGCCGGGGAATCTATGCATGGAACTCAATCTCTGCTTTAGAAAATTGCTCTGCTAAGTAATAGAACTGTAAGCTGCGAGCATCATAATCGGGAAATATGAGTATATTTTTCCACTAAAGTACAGAAGGAATGAGAATCCCTATAGTTTCACCATCTCCACTAATGCGCAGAAGAAGACTGCGCATGACCACATAGCAGGCAGGTTTCCAAGAAAAAAGGGATGATGCCTCTTTCAGGTGAGGACAGGATCTTCAGTGATGAAGAAGACTACTCTAGTTTTATGCAATTTCCTGGCTGCAGTTAGCTCAAGCAGCTCCATGTTTTGTTAAAACTGAGGCCGGTGGAATGAACTGTCACTCTAGTCTCACTGCTCCACAGGTCACAACTGAAAATAAAGTTACTAGTTTTCCAGTATGAAGTTTTCCAATTGCCAAGATGTCTGATCAAGTTTTCAAATAAACACAATTATTGGTTTATTGTCCAAAAAAAAATTCAATTACGATGTGGTGATTCTTTAACACTGCATAGTCAGTAATATAGAAGTGTAAATATGACACACACTCTCTCTCTCTTCAGGAAAAAGAGGCAAAATATGGTTTTCTCTGCAGACAAATATGCACATTGCTGAAGAAACTCAGCAGGTCTGGTAGCATCTGTGGGGAGAAAGTAAAGCTAATGCTTTGAGTCCAGTGACTCTTCATCATTTCTCTGCAGGTTTCTGAAAAATCACTCTTTGAACAATTGGTTACTCGTGAAAGCAAATGATAAAGTGTAGGGGTCCAGGATCTGTTGCTCTGATATTCTGACACACATGGCCAATTCATTAAATGCACAAAGTTATCTGAGGTCTTGCAGACAGAGCTTGCTCAGGAAATACCATCTTAAAAAGTTCCATCAACCACTGTCAAAAGAACAAATAGGTTTCACTCTGAATGCAACAGTAGGGTTTTCTTTGCAGAATTGGGAGAGATCAGCGAGACAGCTTATTCTTAGCAGGCTTTCCTCCAACTGAACTAGCTGAAAAACAACCCCAACTTGGATTAATAACAAAGCAAGCAGTTACTACCAACACATGAATTCTAGCAAGCCTTATGAAGAAATCTTCAATGTCTACAGTGACATATCAATTTCCTCTTAAACTACTCCAGGCATTTCCACAAAACCTGAAATAGATTCCTTTTTTTTCAGAATCCTTCAGGTACTTAACCCCTCCAAGCAATATTAAATATGTAGCATTTTCACAACAATGTCCTTTGAACAACAGCAGAGGAGCCTAAGCAAAGCATAAAAATATCAGATTAGAACAGAGAGAAGCCTTTCCCAAAGAGAAAACCAGAAAATGGAGTTGAAAGGAATGTAGGTAAGTAGAATCTTTTTTCCAAACCTATTATTACTCCCTCCTCCAACTCAGAAGAGCAAGGCTAACTGCAATGGTTACAGCAATCACTGCATCTCCCTGCTGAATAACATAGAGAATGTATTTGCCTGTGTAAGCTTTGCCAAGCTCCAAATCTTGGCTGAATCCACCTCTCCCAAATCACAATGTGGTTTCCGAACTGGAAGATCTGCAATTGGCATGATCTTCTCAGTCCCGCAGCTGCAAGAGGAATGCCATGAACAAAGGAACCCACTGTGTATTGTTCTCAATCTCACCAAGATATTCGACTATAGTGAGCAGAGACAATCCATTTAAGCTGCTGGAGAAAATATTCCGACTGCTGAAGCTGTTCAATGCGATCACCTCTCTACATGACAACATTGGGTACAGTCAGCAGTAAGGGCACAAGGTCAGAACCCGCTGAGATCCAAGTGGGGTAAAACAGGATTGTGTTCCAGCCCCGATATTCTTTAGCATATTCTTCTCTCTGCTGTTGACATAAACCTTCTGATCATCCAGAGAGGGCATTGACTTACATACTAGAACTGACAGATTGATTGATTGATTTACCTTTTCCTTTTGGCTGTTTGTGCCTTAGAGGTTGGTATATCTGTTATTTACTGTGTAATGTTTTTAAAGTACCAGCCATTTCCTGATTACGAACAAGTCCTGTAGTGCATTTACCAATTCACCATAGCATTTTACCATGCATACTTTTATAATTTTCTTTCTTCCGATCTAAGACCCTAGTTTCAAAATGATCTCAGCTGTGTGAGAGATGTGTTGTAATTACACCATCCTCTGAGTCAGATGCTATACAGCATCAACTCTGAAACTCCCAACTCAGCTTAGATGCTTCAATCAGTTCTCTATTCTACTTCTCAAATTGTCATGCAATTAGACTATAAATAGTGACATAAAATGAAAAGATATCAAAATAAGGTCAGAATGCCTGACTTTAAAATTTGCCCTGAAGTTCACTTCACCTGAAGAATATACTTGAGGCTGAACCTTACATATTTTTGGCTAAGTGTGAGTTTGATTCAATTTCACAGAGGTTCCTCTGTGGAAGACTGGGATTTCTCTCACTGAACTTTACTAAACTCAACTCATTAAGTACCTACTCCACCCCTATAGTGCCCCTTTCACCTGATTCTAGACTCATCCTATTGCAAGATTAGAAGGGAGATTAACATTTGTTGTCAAATTCATTTCTGTCTCAACAGATGCGCAATGGAGTGTCAATTATAGCTCAGAGAAACATTCTCATCTCTCAAGTCCCACTCCAAAGTATTGAGTGCATAATCTCTGCCTTTCAGGTGCAATGTTAAACTAAGGTTTTGTCTGCCTTCTCGGTTGGTCTTTCAATAACCCATAGCACAATTCAGAGGGGCGTGCTCCTAGTGCCCTGGCCAACATTTATCCCTCAATGAATTCCTAAAACAGATGGAAATCCTCCCCCACCCTCTGAAGCTTTAGGTTGAGATTACAGCACTAAAGACACCACAATAAAAGACTGGGGAGTACTGAAGAGCTCCATTGGTTGAAATGTGACACTGGAATATTATGTTCATAGGCCAATAACCAGTTCAATGTTCACTCTAGTGGATTTGTGCCTGATATGGCATATTTTCTCTGCTGCAGTGCACTAATGTGAGTAGACATGTCTTCATTCGATTGCCCTTATCTGGAAGAGTCCATCCCAAAGGCACAGAGGTGCTGGGGCTGTGGGAAGGGCTGATAACATGTTGAAATAAAGTGCATCATGCCTGAACTGGGTAAGTAGGCATCCATCTGCAGGATATGGCGAGTGGCAGACCAGTTGGTCATTCCTGTTGATGGTTGGTCTCTGATTGCCTCGATTGCCATAGGAATACATGTACCTGAGGAGAATCCAGCCATGGCCCCAAAACCAATGGTCCCCTCTGCTGGATTGTCAGGGTCAGTTCAGTTGAGAACATAGTTATTGAAGCTGTTGAACACGACAATGGTCATTTCCTTGAGGCAGCGATGATCTGCTGCCTGGAAACCTCACACATGTCTCCACTGATATCCAGTGGTTGCAGTGTGCATTATTGACAAGATGCAGTAACTCACCACGGCTCCTTCAACAGCACAGTCCAAACTCTGAACCACCTTGAAGTACAAGATCAGTAGATCAGCAGAAATTTCACTGAGATTATCTCTAGAGAATGTTCTAGTAAATAAATTTCATTTCAAAGTATAGCAAAGCACTATTATTGGTTTATATTTCAAACTTAAATATGCTGGAATGTTAATTATACCATAATAAGCATATTAATAAAGACATAACTGTGGAGGTTTAATAATTGAGGTGGTTTTCGGAATGCAGCAGATCACCACATGTTAGCCTGTTTCCTTAGCTAATAAGATTATTAAGGGCCAGCAATCAATTTACATAAAAAGTATATCATTCAAACCAAGTAGTCTTTGTTCTGCATGTACTGCTTTACAACTGTGGCAGATAATCATTTTCTGCTAAAGAGCTCATTAAATTATTCCACAGTTTCACAGGAGTGCTTGAGTGGAGAGGAAGCCTAAAGTGGTGACTGTTTCAAATCAAGCATTGACAGAGGAGAAAATAAATGAAAATGGAGCAGTCTGTTTAAAAGGGAAGTGGAACAGGGCCAAAGTATCCAGTTGTTAATGAAGCAGCCTGTTGAAAAATATTTGTTCACTCATCAGGAAATTATATGAACAACAGACAAGAATGTATAAAGTCTCCAATGGAATTAAAGGGAGGGTGAAACTTGTCAGACAATGATCAAGATATTGCAACATAAGCAAAACTGCAACAAAGTGTAAGTTATAGTTTCTAGTTATTATTGAAGTATTACAGAAGATATGTAAAGGGGTTTATTTCTATTTATAATAGATAACATCAAGCATAGTCACAAATGAGTTGTGAAATAAATTCAGCAGAGAAGTAGAATCAGTATTTCTGCATTTTCCCATTCCGTACCTCAATTATATAAACATTTTAAAGAGAAAGTATGTGTAGTGAGGATTGTTCCTCCCCACCCAAGCTAGGTAATAGAGAACAAAGTGAGCATTGTAGAGAACTGTTTAATAAAGTTAGTTAGGCTGTCGTAGCAATATCTGATGTTTAAAAACTCAGGGGCCAAAAGTGGGGCAGTTCACCATTTGTCAGCGGGACAGTATCTGGAAATCAGTAAATTTTAAACTGCTAAATAGGTCAACAAATCACACACTCAGATTCAGTTCGAGGCTGGACTTGTCTCTTTCTGTCTCTTTAAAGGCACGCTGCTACATTCAGAATAGAGCTCCAGCCCTTGCCTGTTCACTGGAAGAGATCACAAAATCAATGTCCAATTTGACATTACTATTCTGCTATCTGGTGTGTATTTCCATCCAGCCTGTGTGAAAGCATTCCAAGCCCACACTTACAATTGTTCTCAGAAGTGACGTTACATTTTTAGATGAAAGTTATAGATCATATAAGTTTGACTAAAATATGAGGTCGTCTTATTTACCTGCATGGGTAGTGAAAACTGATATTATCCTGCATGCATAGTTAGCAACATATTGTTACACCCTTTGTTTACCTTTATAACATATTATTTGCTTTTACCAGTGTAAACCTATAACTGGGGTTCCCAACTCTGCTTGGATACATTTCTGGAGGCTTCACATGATTTCCAATCTCCACAAAATAATACAGCATTTACAACATTCTGTAATATATTTTCTAATTAATTACCAACAGTGTATCCAAAGAGAATACCCAAACCACAACAGGGTTGAACCCGTATAGTTACTTCACCTGACAAAGTAGCAGTGCCCCAAAAGCTTGTGATTTGAAATAAACCTGTTGGACTACAACCTGGTGTTGTGTGACTTCTGACCTTATCCACCCCAGTCCAACACCAGCACCTCCACATTAAAGTCCTGGTTAAGAGGGTTATAGTCAGATGTGTGGGTGAATAGGACGAGAGGGAGAGTCCCATCTCAACATCAGGGCCATCCCACACCATCTTTCCTGCTTTTCACAAGTTGAGTGCTGAGATTCTCATGAGGCAGCAATGAGTTGCCAAATGATAGGGCTTACCCCATAGTAAATACGCTGTTGATGGCACAACCTGTCTTTTAATATTCAGCTTTCCATCTTACCAAACCTACCAAACAGGTCAGATGTTGAAGAACATGGAAATCAGAGCAGGCACTTGGAGGATCCAGCTCACTGTTTGCTCTGAGCAATGTTTATATTGAATAGCACCAAACTTACGCTCAGGACGCAATCCACGTATACCAGCCCTATGCAATCCTCATCCTCAAATCATTGGCGGATTCTACAACCTGCCAATCCCTCACAACCATCATGGTACTTCTCCAATACACTGGCAGGGTGGTTAGGAAACAAAGACTTCCATTAGGGTGGCACGGTGGCACAGTGGTTAGCACTGCTGCCTCACAGCACCAGGGACCCGGGTTCAATTCCAGCCTCAGGCGACTGTCTGCGTGGGTTTCCTCCGGGTGCTCTGGTTTCCTCCCACAGTCCAAAGATGTGCAGGTTAGGTGGATTGGCCATGCTAAATTGCCTGTAGTGTTCAGGGAGGTGTAGATTAGGTGGGTTATAGGGGGATGGGTCTGGGTGAGATGCTCTGAGGTTCGGTGTGGACTTGTTGGGCCGAAGGGCTGTTTCCACACTGTAGGGATTCTATGATTGCAGGACATACCATCAACAGGCTATTGCAAGGACACTGTATACACAGACCAGGCACCCAGCTCAGGGATCAGGCCAGGCTGATTCTCAGTACAGCTCACTTGCTCTCTTAGCATTCATTCACTTTGTGCCCACCTGCATCCTGGCACCATCTATGCCTTGCCTTTCTCGCTAGCATATTGGCAGCCTTCAGGTTCCCTGTCATTTTGAGGTGTTGCGCAGACTCACAGACAACAGTTATTAGGAGGGGTCTGTCCAGGGAAAGGGAGAAACACATCCAAGTGAATGACACACCAAGATGTCAACCTAATGCCTACAACATGTGCCAGCACGGCAAACAGAAGGCCTAGGGATTTTCGGCCTAACTCCATTTCCCAGGTGTGAACAAGGTGCAGTGTTGATGCAGCCTCTGTATCTCCCAGGAAATGGTGATGGGAGCTGGAGCTGGGGGCTGCAGGAAAGGGAGACTGGGAAGGTGACAGCTGCTTTGTACATCTATGCAGTTGGGTCCTTCCAGGGAGTGACGGTTGACCTCTTTGGGAGCTCTCAGTTGTGCACCTAAAAACACATCAGGACAGCAACAAATGCCATCTGTGTAAGATCACACTGATTTATTTCCTTTCCCTGTGACAAGGTCAGTGCTACGATTCAGAAACATTGCTGGGCTTCCCCAGGTACATGGTGCCATTTACTGTACACACATGGCACTGAGAGGGCAGTATCCCATTGCTGCAGAATTCATCAACTGGAAGGGGTTCCAGTTGATCGATGTTCAATGATCAATGTGTGATCCCGGAGGTGTGTGTCCGCTACCCTGTCAGCTGCCATGGCTCCTACATCCTGGCGCACTCTCATGTACAGGGTGCGATGAGGGTACAGGGGCTTTGACCAGCTGGCTCCTGGGCACAAATGTTGCCCACTGTGTCCATGGCTCAGGACACCACTGCACAGCCCCCTCACTGATGTTGAGTGCAGAGATAAAGCTGCCCATGCCTGGACAATGGTGGAACAGATGATGAAGTTGTTGAAGATGTTGCTTCACTGTTTGGAATGGTCTGGGAGGGCCTTCCAGTATTGTCCAGACAGAGTATGCTTCATCCATAGCCTTTAACTGAGGGAGGGAAGGTGTAGGAAGGTTTCCAAATTTCTACCACCTTAAGATGCTTTCCAATTTCAACCCTGAATGATATAGCTCTAAACTCATCATACTCCCTTGTTCTTGTTTTCTCACTAAAAGAAATCATCACCCTATCAATTTTTTTAAAAAGTTTTAAAGATCTCCATTAAAAGACCCATTAAATGCTTGTGTCAACACTAGGTTTATGCAGCTTGGTATCCAAACTCAAGTCTCAGAATTTGCACTGTAACCACAGCCCTCTCCCTGTATCCAACCCCCGGCCCCATTAATAATTCCTTCCTGGGGTGCAGTGCCCCAGCCTGAACATCATAGCCTACATGGCCCAACCATTGCTCTTCACAACTGAAGCATGACCTTCTCCATTTTGTTTTGCAGCAGTGAGATGAGCATAGGAGGAATCAAGGCGCATGTTCATACACGTACGTAATGACAGCCAGTTCTGTTCTTGTTCAGAAAAGAGGAAAACAAATCTAACTAGATAGTAACCCATTGTTCAGGGTTATTCTGATGGAGTTATAGCTGACTTACTCATATTATATTTAGAGTTTCTGTCTGGAAAACTTTCAAGAGGTTACTGCTGAATGAATGAAGTGATTATTTATCCTTCCAGCAATTAATGCATTTCCAACTTGCATGCAAGGCTGTATTCCACACGTAGAACTATATAATGTATTAAAGCAGTTACATAACAATTTTACGAATGAAGTGCCATTTCATGACTCTGAATCACTCCCAATGATCACATTGCCACATATTTGCAGATATTACACATAACAATGGTCCAGGTCTGAATGATAATGTTACTGTTACAGTGAAAATAGCCTAAAAATATTCCATTTTTATATTTGACTTTAATATGTGAGATTTTTGTAGACAAATAATCATTTTAGAAAGGGCACCACTGACCTAAAATCAATGCTATTGTCATGACAAGCCCAGGCAACCTATTTGGAATATATGAAATGCACCTGAATTATCATTTTAATCAAGCAGCATTGAAACTCAATGAGGCATCAAGAAATCTATATCTCTGCTTTTAATCACACTTTCACAATTGCTTGACATGTTGAGAGGTGAAAGATTAATCCAACTTTCCAGTTTGGAATGAAGTAGTGACACAGGTGCCAGAATCTGAAAAGGAATGGTGTATAAACAACAGCATTTGATTAAAAAATCAAGACATGGATTGATAACAACAAGAATACTGAATGATCTTCTCCGTCTCTCTCTCTCTCAGTCTCAATATCAGAAGCCAATGCCATTGACAAAGCACCATTTACCGAAAACTTAAGATTTGCAAACTTTGTCACTGCTAAAGAAACAGGACAAGGGAGAAGCAATTGAAATCAGGCCATTTCATTCTCACATGACAAAAGGACTTGCAAAATCTACAACCGCAAATGCCCTACCTTCCTGTCTGTAGTAGACACCCATCACACACTTACGTGTGTGCCTGGTGTGGTGTTTTATTATTTTTCTTTCAGAACAGTATGTAATTAAACACCACTTTAGAAAACCTTGGAATTGACTCTTACTGTTTTTCATCAGGTGAACTAAGTCTACTTGAAAGCTAATACTTCCGTGCATTAAGAAAAAGTTAAAACAATAGTTGTGGTGACCAAGAAGTCATTAAAATATAGGGGATCTGCGACCACTCTTCACCCATTCATATCATACCAGGGAGCTCAGTCCCTGACGCTCCCACAATCAGTGATGGAATAGGGGTGGTGAAAACAAGTTATTCCTTCAAAAGTTGAAATTTAAAAATAAACTATATTCAGGTTTTCTTGTGTCGCCAAGATTTGAAGGCGCTAAAATGTCCATGTTTTATATTAATGCTTTTATACAGTGGATGGAATAGCTTATGAAAAACTAAAGAACACTGTAGCCTTGGAAGAACTTAAATTCACTAAGAGTTGTGTTATACCGAGAGGCAAGAAAACAGAAATTGCAGAACAGGTAGCAAAATATCTACAGCTAGAAACTGAGGATAATGAAACACATTAAATTAAAACTAGGTTGGCAGAAATTTGAATAAGAATACCAGAGAAAAATGGAAGAGAATTACAGGAAGAAAAAAAAAGAGGGAGAGAAATGGGAAGGTGATAAAGTGAGAGAACTTTAGGCAAAAGAAGCCAAAGAGAAAAGAAATTTCAACTGAGATAGCTTGAGCTAATAAGACACTCTAAAATCAGCTCTGGCGAGGGAACCACACTTAAAGGCTGAAGTGTTCAAGTTTGACGATTTGATTCTGAAATTTACTTAGAAAGAGGTGGACACCTCCTTTATCTCCTTTGAAAGATTAATACAGTAGTTATTGGACACTGCTGTTACAGAGCAAGTTGACAGGGAAAGCTCACAAAGTTTACTCCCTCAAATCTGAGGATAGTGCCACTGATTATGAATTAGGTGAATGGCCTAATTTTGTGTGCAAGCCAGTTAGAGTCAAAGGTGGATAGGCAGATTTTGTGATCTCAGGAAAGGGCCTGAGCAGACATATGTAGAGTATGAACTGTTTAAGAAACTGGCTTTTGGGCAGTGGATACAGGCATATAAATGGAAGCCACTTATGAAACCTTCTGTGAAACAACTGTCCTCCAGGAGTTCAAAACCTTTCCAATTCAGGTTTATTTTGAGGAACAGAGGGTACCAGGGCCCAGACAGGCAGTGATTCTGTCTGATAGCTATGAATTAACACAGACCCATAAACTCAGGGAAGCTGGGAGCTGCAAGCTGTCATCAGGCTGAGACAGATAAATGTGAGGTATATCGAGACAAACTGGAGAGAAAAGGGAGGCCAGACAGAGAAGACAGAACTGTCCCCAACCATTAAAAGGTAGGAATCAGAAGAGAGGCAGGTGAGAAACCAACGCAAATGCTTCCACCATGGTTAACTGGAGCATGTCAAAATGAAATTGTTGATTCCAGCATTGCCCAGAAAATCAAGCCACAAGACCATGTCCATAGCATTAGCGTGCATTAAGCAAAAACAGCCTAAATACGAATGTTCTCCTCCCTCTCTCAGTCCCAGTGACAGAAACTAGTGCCAATAAAAAAGCAACTTGGGGAAAAAATGTCACCATTCACTGAGAGCTCAAAATCTGCAAACGTTGCCACTGTTAAAGAAACAGGACAACAACTAAACAGTTGGAATCAGGTCTTCTAATTCTCACAGCTTAAGGAACTACTAAGATCTGTAACTAATTAATGTTATATTCTTGTCTGTATCAGGTAAACTTTTTCCCTGCTTCCACTTTCTTTGTAAGCTCATTTTAGTGTTTGTGTGTATTTGATGTTGCATTTTCTATTTCTTTCAAGGCAGTAGGTAATAAAGCTTTACTCTCTTCCTCTAATGAAAACATTAGAATTGGCTGCCCTTCATTTTTGATCTGGTTAACCAAGTTAAATTGATGATGTGTGCTAAAAAAAAAAATAAAATATTTTCCCCTGCCTGAGAGGGATTTAAAAAAGGATGAGAGCTGTGACCCCCTTCTGATCTGTTGGTAACATGCACCACATAATCTAGAGTAGATAATGCACATGCTGGCCAGAAACTCCATTTCTTATCACCACAATGTAGGACACATTTCTATAGCATCTGTTATTCTTATAGGTGACTGTCTAAACTATCAAAATAAAGTTTGAACCATTGAGTTGGAGCAAGTTGAAATCTCCCATACAAGTTTGTCACTACATTATATGTATAAAAACAATTAACAAACAAATTTGAACATTGCCATGCACAAACTATCCTCATTTATATCCTTGCAAACTTGGTCCCTTCAATCTAAGCATGAATTCCCACCTACATTCCATATGTTGCACAATAGGAACGGTTGTTTCTCTCTTTCAGAGTCTTGCAGACTGACCGGACTTTAAGGGTCAGGATATCATAAGAAATAACCTGTAAACCAAAGGTTTGCTGTGGGCTCCACCCCTCTCAAAGCCCATCTCAATGGCGATGTGAATTATTGGGACCATGTACCCAGGTAGAAATGCTAATTAGCTGTGCTTTAGATCCCCCATAACGAAATCTATATTGGAATTCAATCAATATTCTAAAGTAGAACTGTTTATAAGATGTGATGTTCCTAATACTTCCCTGTGAGACTTGAAGACTCCCAATTTACTCACAATTTTCATAGAAGCACTTGCCATTATCACAGGTTAGAACATTTTGCACAATCTTCTGACCCCATAGCGAGCGAAGTACGAAGGCTGTTGTCAAGCAAGGCTTGGAGCAGATCACAAGATTCCTCTCACAACTTTATTGCACCTTAAATTAAGCAAACAGTCTCAAAATGTAGCAAATTTGTACTCGTCACACTTTGGACCTGCAATTTCATTCATCAAGGGCAAAGAGAATAAGGTTAGCTGTGGCCATCAGCAAACTTGTCAAAAACAATTGTCAAAAAACACCCCGTCAAAATAAACTTGAAGCTATGAGTTCTAGTGGAACAGGCATTAGAGTAAAGCTGCCTTAGATACTAAATTTTCAACCAAACTTTATTGTTTTATCACCATGAGAAAAATGAGCCGAAAGCCAATAGTTAATTGACACAATTGGCATTCGATATTACATTATGGGTAAGGAAAGATTTGGTATAGACAATCAAAATCCTGGAGGGCTAGATTAAATAAAGATAACCTTTCAGTGGAAGAAGATGTCTAGATGACACAGGTTTAAGTCAATTGGCAAAAGAAGCAGAGGAACACGAAGAAAAGAAATTTGACTTGCTACTTTCTGGATTGCACTGGCTGTAAGAGTGGTGGAAGTAAGTTCAATAATGAATTTCATAAGGGAATTACATGACTACCTGCAGGAGAAAAAACATGTACAAGCTTATGGCGAAAGAGCAGAGAATTGGGACTAATTGGATAGCTCTTTCAAATGTCTATCCACAGACACAGAATGACCTTGTTCTGCGCTGTCGATTCTGTTATTCTATGATTCAAATGTCAACTTTGGAAGTTACAGAGATGCTCATTTGCTAGATTGCTCTTCCTTTAACTAAAAGGAATGAATGGATAATGCATGTAAATATGGCCTTCTCTGGATTGGACTTGTCTATACACAAATCAATGAGCTGTGTCTGGTGAGTGAGAATGGTAAAAAAAATTGTCCTCCTAGCTGATTGCAACTTTTCCCCAGCCTGCTCTTTTGCCAGCTGCTTCCTCCCATAAGCCCTGGAGCTAGCTCACTAGGTCTTGCACTAGTGAAAGCAATTTTTAAAAATTGCACATGCCATTTTGTAGTTCTCCTCTGGGCAAACGCATTGCCAACAGGCAAATAACATTTGCCCCAAGCACAAAAGGGCAAAATTAAGCCCCAAGTTACTTGTAAGTTGTCAAGATAACAATTATACAACAGTTATCCCAAGACAAGCAGATTTTGAGGAATTTGAGACTTACTAAATTCACTATCAAAAACAGTTGGCTTATTTGGAAATTTCGTTCATTGTTCAGAAAGTTGGTTCACAAATTTGATTCAGTGGTAATACGTGTTCAGCAGTTTCAAGTTCTACTACACTCAATTTTGGGACAGCTGGAAGATGCTGCAATGTCTTTGATGTTGGACAATGGGAGATTATTCCTGTATACCCTGCACCATACTACTACAGTCCAGACTCAAATATCCAAATAAATTTCTCATTGATTTTGAAAACATTCCTAAACTGTCTTTTCATGCTGAACCATATGCTTATATATATTTGTGAGGCCTATTACATGCCACCACATTAACCTTTTGAAATCTGAGTAGAATTAATAATAGACCTCTACTTCCATGACACATTTCAAAATTGGAAAAATTCTCTGCGTATCGTATCTGTTTTTGTTGCCACCATTTAATAGTGAATGCTATATTTTTAAGAATATAGATCAACAGAATTCTGTACTATCTGGGAAAATGGCTAATCTCATATCACAAATAATATTCCAGAGAGATACTCTAAAATATTTTCTTTGTATCAGATTGATGGGCAAACATGTAATTTGGAATGTTTCAATTAGTCATTATACAACTTTTTAGCAAGCTTTTAATCATTTACTCTGCAAGTTGCCTGTGCTAAATTGCAACAAGCTGTAAGACTGGAAAGTGATCACGGGATTTCTCAGGTTTACAAACTTCAGGATTGTGAAATAAAAAGTGAAGGACAGCAGACAGTTCTGAAATGGCAACTTTTTTGATCCTGAGAAGGTGCCTGTTTAGATAAAACCAATTGGACGGGATATTTAAAATATTAAAGATTCAGCAATTTACTGTGACAAAAATAGAATTTTAGATTACAGCCTAGGTGCAAAAATAAGCACAGTATCGCAATGGGGAATCTGAAAGCTACAAGCTGTTATCTTATTGTCTAGCAAGGTATGAAGCTTATTAACATTTTATTTGCTGGAGTACTTCAATAGAAATGGCTTTGTGTCAAAGAAATGCCACAGCATAAATATTGCAGTTCTAGCTGCAAGTCTTTAGCTCTGCAAAGGCAACCAAGCTCATTACACACTGCTAGCTCCTGTACTTTATAAAACATCCCAAAAAACTGTGGATTCTCCATTGAAGAGACAGAAGGCTTAGTGAATGCATCTAAAGGAACACTTCTAGAGATTTTAAGGAGGCAGTTCTCAAAAAAGTATTTATTAACTCCTTGGGGAGTGAATTCCAGATTTTTATTGAAACATTGGACTGTTTAGTATTTTGGCAACATCTCTATGTTTCTGTGCTTTTGGTATAGGATGGGCTGAATGGCTAAAATTGTTGATAATATTCAACAGCTGCATGATCTTGAATGATTCGTGTGAATATTCCAGTATGTGCTGCAGACAGCACAATTAAAAATACAGATAACAAGGTGTACAGCTGGATGAACACAGCAGGCCCAGCAGCATCAGAGGAGCAGGAAGGCTGACCTTTCGGGCCTAGACCCTTCTTCAGAAATGGGGGAGGGGAAGGGGGTTCTGAAATAAACAGGGAGAGAGGGGGAGGCGGATAGAAGATGGATAGAGGAGAGGATAGGTGGAGAGGAAACAAACAGGTCGAAGAGGCGGGGATGGGGCCAGTAAAGGTGAGCGTAGGTGGGGAGTTAGGGAGGGGATAGGTCAGTCCAGGGAGGACGGACAGGTCAAGGGGGCGGGATGAGGTTAGTTGGGAGGAGATGGGGGTGGGGCTTGAGGTGGGAGGAGGGGATAGGTGGGAGGAAGGACAGGTTAGGGAGGTGGGGACGAGCTGGGCTGGTTTTGGGATGCGGTAGGGTGAGGGGAGATTTTGAAGCTTGTGAAGTCCACATTGATGCCATTGGGCTGCAGGGTTCCCAAGCAGGATATGAGGTGCTGTTCCTGCATCCTTCGGGTGGCATCGTTGTGGCACTGCAGGAGGCCCAGGATGGACATGTCGTCTGAGGAATTGGAGGGGTAGTTGAAATGATTCGCGACTGGGAGGTGCAGTTGTTTAGTGCGAACCGAGCGTAGGTGTTCCGCAAAGTGGTCCCCAAGCCTCCGCTTGGTTTCCCCGATGTAGAGGAGGCCACAACGGGAACAGCGGATACAGTATACTACATTAGCAGATGGTCTGTCTCCTCTCCACCTATCTTCTCCTCTATCCATCTTCTATCCTCCTCCCCCTCTCTCCCTATTTATTTCAGAATCCCCTTCCCCTCCCCAATTTCAGAAGAAGGGTCTAGGCCCGAAACATCAGCCTTCCTGCTCCTCTGATGCTGCTGGGCCTGCTGTGTTCATCCAGCTCTACACCTTGTTATCTCAGATTCTCCAGCACAATTAGAAACTTGTTTTCTGTACTAGCAAGCAGTTTTTTCTTCTGTATCTGCTTTCTCTCTGCTGGCTGTTTGCTACAATGTATAAGAAAGAGAGTTTCATTCCGGGTTGGACTTTACCTCAGACCAGGATCGTGAATGGTGCCAGGAGCGAACCTAAGCCTCCAAAGCAGCTGTCGATCAAGAGGTCCCTGACAGGCAGAAGGGCGTGAGACTTTTTACTCTTATTATTATCATTATTACTACTTAATAAACACCTACATTTAACAAACTGCTGTTATCGAGTCTTCCCTTAATTATATTTAACCGAATCAAAAGATCCACTTGGAAATACCCTGTGATCCAAGACACTTTTGGTGATGATGATGGGATTTGGGAAAATATTTAAGAGAAGGGAAAGGCAACCTGATGCTCCGGAGACCTTTCGTTTTCCAGGATGGAATGTGGCAGATTCTGGATTCAAGTCTGTAGCCCCCGCAAGAATGAGGGACTGTTGTAATCAGAAAAAGAGAGAAAGGAGGGTTAGTCATACAGGCTGCTGTACACAAGTGCTTGCAAGAAGCGGGCTTCCCCAAAAGCAAGGATATTGTACCACAAATGGGATGGACATTGTTAACAGCCTTGCGTTCTACGTGTAGGGATTTGGAAGAGGGCCAGGCCAAAAACAGGCAGCTTGAGGCTGCATTGATGGCAGTAGAACAGCGTAGCATCACCCTAACAGAAGCAGTTGAGACAGCGCAGGAGAGAGCTGAGAATGCGGAGGAGAAACAAAACCAGATAGTAAGCCGTCTGGCGATGGTACAACAGAAAAAGAGAGCAAAACAGCGTTATTGGAAATTTGACCCAGTTAAAGTGCGCACGTTATTAACCTCACAATGGGACCCCGACCATTGGGATGGAGATGTTTGGTATTCATCTGATTCAGAGTCTGAATGGACGGATGGGGAAGGGGATGCTGTACCTCTGGAACCATCCTCAGAGAAGGGACAAATAGCACGACCCCTAATAACAAATAAGGCAAAAAAGGTAGGAGGACAGAACTCGCAAAATTCGAGAACAGTGAGAGATTACTCTATGTCTGAATTGCAGGATTTGGGGTGACACTTTAAACAGAAATCAGGTGAACCCTTGGAGGCAGTTAAGTGAAAAGTGAGGCCCACCCAAGCAAGTGATAAACAGGGACAACAAGGTGGAGATGGGGTGGGTGAAACAAAAGATAACCAGAAGGGAAATGTTCTGAGCATTATTAAAAACAGGAATAGAGAGGAGTAAGATAGATGACCTACGGACTCTATGTACAATATGTGGAGGATGCACTACTCTCCAAAGAGTAAGGAAGTAAGAGACACTACATCAGATGTGGAGGGAGGAAAGGAAACCACACTGACTGCGTCTCCCACAACATCCCTGTCCCCTGGGTGCGAGGAGGTCGGGCAGTTGTGGCGCGCCAGCCAGCTAATCGATTAGGGACAGGACCAGGGCTCCAGAGTCTGTGTAAGGGCGTTTGGTGGGACAACCAGATACCTGAGCCCTCATGTCCATATCACTGTTTATTAGAGGAAAGGCAAAGTACAGCGAGACATCGCATTATTAGACACTGGGGCAGAAGTTACTATTATACATAGCAATCCACATAGACAAGTAGGGCACAGAACAACTGTTAATGGTTTTGGTGAGGCGATAACACTGGCAGTTAGAACAAATATTAGAATGGCCTTGGGGAATGGACCCACACGAGTAATCCCAGTAATGATATCCAACACACCAGAAAATATTACCGGTATGGACTTATTAAGAGGTGTCACCCTGCAAACCCCACTGGGCAAATTCTCTTTTGGGTATGCAAGCTGCAACTGTTGCTATCGGCAGGCAAAATGGGAACTCCTCATTATTCCTCCGCCCACATGGGTGGTTTCGATGAAACAGTACCAGATTTCAGGAGGACACAAAGAGATTGGGAATACTACACAGGGCCTGCATTGTTAGCTGCTGGGAGTGTGGCACATACAGTATCTGTGCACAGTAGCCCTGTATGGCCAGTAAAGAAGCCTGATGGAAGTTGGCGAATGACATTTGATCACCGCTAACATAGTAAATACTCTACTCCGCTGTCAGTGGCCGTGTCTGATGTGGTAACTGTTATAGAAAGTTTGTCATGGGGCCAGAAGCCTGGTATGCAGTTACTGATGTAACAAATGCCTTTTTCTCGATACCAATAGCCCCAGAATCACAAGCCCAGTTTGCTTTAGCATGGGAAGGTCACCAATATACCTTCTGTCAGCTACCACAAGGATACTCTCACAGCCCAACCCATGCCATGGACTAGTAGCAAGGGACTTAGGTATGTGCCCACTGCCACTGGACATTCACGTAGCACGTTGTGTTAATGACATCTTGATCTGCAGACCAATGAAAACCGCGGTGACAGAAGCTCTAGCCACACTGGTACAACTTATGCAAGACAGAGGCTGGAAAGTGAACCCAAAAAAGATACATGGACCAGCACAATCAGTGCAGTTTTTAGACTTTCGGTGGACAAAAGTAAAGAAAAATGCAAGAAACGGCTGTTCCAACTAGCAAGTTTGAGACAAGAAATTTATAGGTCTGCTCAGATATTGGCGCAGACATATACCTCACTTGACCATGTTACTAAGATCTTAATATGCTGTTACTTGAAAGAAAGCATTGATGGCCACTAATGAGGCTGAAGCACTTTCCCTGGCGCCTCGGATACCTGCCTTATCCTTTGAATGACAAGTATAAGTAGTACAAGGTGTAGCCACGTGGAGTTTATAGCAGAGACAAAAGGGGAAAGCAATACCTTTAGGCTTCCGGTCCAGAAAAGTGACTGAGGCAGTTACGTATTACACGCTATTTGAAAAGCAACTTCTGGCCTGCTCCTGAACCCTAGTAAAAACTGAGGGACAGACAGGTGAGGATAAAGTTCTCCTCAGACCTGAATTACCAGTTCTGACATGGGTGTTATCTGAGATTGTGACCCACAACGTCAGTACAGCCCAACAAAGCTCCATTGTAAAATAGAAATGGTACATAACTGATTGAGCCAAGAAGGGAAAGGAAGGAGTCAACAAACTCCATGAACAAATAGCCAAATACCCACCAGGTAAACAAACTCCGAGTCATGACCGGACCACACCTGCACCTTCCATTCAATGGGGCATTCCGTCTGAACAACTGCCTGAGGATACCTGGGAGAATGGTCAAAGGTGGTGGGGAGCGGCTGCATTTAATCCCTCCACACAGACGATTACCCACAGTGAAGATGATGGGTGTCATGCCAGTATACAAAATTGGCAGCCATGGTCCTAGTGCTGGAAAAAGACAGTCAGTGGTTGCAGATTTATACTGACTCATGGGCGGTGGCCAATGGAACGGTTGTATGGATCCAACCTGGCAGTCACATGACTGGAAGATTGCAGGAAAGCCCCTGTGGGGAACAGAACTATGGAAACAAATATGGGCAAAGGCACAGAACATGAAAATTATTGTGTACCATTTTGATGCCCATGTGAAGAAATGGTTTGAAATCTGCTGAGCACAACAATACAGTGGATGGAATAGTAAAAGCCAGGACAGTTAAGATGCATCCAAAAGGTATCACACTGGAAAATCGGCTCATGAAAAGTATCATGGAACTGTGCAATGGACAAAAGATCGAGGTTTGCACTTACCAGCATCAGTATTACTGAATACAAGTGATCCAAAACACTTTGAAATATAAATAAATCATTCCTGTACCGTAGTTTAGCCTGGAAAATATGTTCCAATGTGCAAGATTGTTCTACTCTTTCAGGAACAAATGTAGCAAGCAGCCTATATGTTATCCTGTAAGAAATTGACCTCAAACAAGTTGAATTGTGAGTCTCAGAGCCAAACCCAACAGAGAAAAAGTAGACATTTAGGTTTGTGACCACTGCCAATAAAACAATCAGAAAGTCATAGTGATAGAGATTTACAACACAGAAACAGACCCTTCGGTCCAACTTGTACATGCCAATCAAACATTTGCCAGCATTTGGCCCATATCCCTCTAGACCCTTCCTATTCATATACCCATCCAGATGCCTTTTAAATGTTGTGATTGTACCAGCCTCCACTACCATTTTCTGGCAGTTCATTCCTTTCATGTACCACCCTCTGCATGAAAATGTTGCCCCTTAGGTCCCTTTTAGATCATTCCACTCTCACTTTAAACCTATGCCCTCGAGTTTTGGACTGCCCTACCCTGAGAAAGAGTCCTTAGTTATTCACCCTATCCATGCCCCCCATGATTTTATAAACTTCTATAAGGTCACCCATCACCCTCCAAGGTTCCAGGTAAAATACCCCCAGCCAATTCAGCCTCTCCCTATAGCTCAAACTCTCCAACCCTGGCAACATCTTTGTAAACCTTTTCTGCATCCTTTCAAGCTTAACAACATCTTTCTCACAGCAGGGAGGCTAGAATTAAATGCAGTATTCCAAAAGTAGTCTACCCAATGTCTTGTACAGCCACAACATGACATCCCAACTCCTATATTCAATATGCTGAACAATTAAAGCAAGCATACCAAACGTCTTCACTACCCTGTCTACCTGTGACTCCATCTTCAAGGAACTATGAACCTGCAGTCCAAGGTTCAGCAACACTCCCCAGGAACTTACCATTAAGTGTATAAGTCCTGCCCTGATTTGCCTTTCCAAAAGGCAGCACCTCACATTTATCCAAATTAAACTCCATCTGCCAATCTTCAGCTCACCAGCCCATCTGATCAAGGTCCTGTTTTACTCTGAGATAACCTTCCTCACTGTCCACTACACCACCAATTTTGGTGCCATCTGTAAACTTACTAACCATTCCTCCTATTCTCATATCCAAATCCAAGTAATTTCCATAAATGACAGTAATAGAAGGTTCTCCACTCTGGCCCCATCATATTGTATTATCTGTTATTTTACAGGCATTATACCCAAGGAGGAAGAAAGGAAAAACATATTGGGGTAGAATGTGGCAGATACTTGCGCTTTTTCACATATCCCTTGTCTTCAATCATTAATTATTTTGCCTTCTTTTTAAAATGTTGGTATTGGATCCTATTTTTTTTTATTCATTCACAGGATGAGGACACCGCTGGCTAGGAGCATTTATTGCCCATCCCTAACTGCCCAGGGGCAGTTCAGAGTCAACCACATTGCTGTGGGTCTGGAGTCACATGTAGGCCAGACTAGGTAAGGATGGCAGTTTCCTTCCCTAAAGGACAACAGTGAACCAGATGGGTTTTTCCAACAATTGACAATGGATTCACGGTCATCATTAGATTCTTAATTCCAGATATTTTATTGAATTCAAATTTCACCATCTGCCATGGCAGGATTTGAACCCAGGTCCCCAGACATTATCTGGGTCTCTGGATTAACAGTCCAGCGAGAATACCACTAGGCCATTGCCTCCCCATTTTTGGATTTTTGGATTTTTGGAATCTCATAGTGGTGATGTTAATTAATCAAATGTATCACCCTGCAATTGAAAGAGTTAAAATGGGGCCTTGTTCAATTTCTTATTAGCATTTCAACAGCTGATTGGCAGAGGCAGTGGATCATCAGCTGCCTCATTCTCCCGAGGTTTGCACAACTTGAATGGACAATATGAAGAAAAAAACATTATTTTAAATTATTAGTTAAAAATATATCTTTAACAAACAATGATCCAAAAGGTGCTTGTCTAAGTAAAAGTAAAATCGCCAAAGTAAAATGTGAGCTGATTTTGTTTTTAAAAAATTGAAAATAGTTGTCTTATAATTGTAACATTTAAGTAGGAGACATATATTTTTAATTTGCCACAATACTCAACTCACTCAAAAATACAGGATAGACAAACTTCCTTTCATAAAAATAATTCCCCAATGGTTCACAGATTTATTGAGATTGGGACCAAATTTCCTGTTTACTTTAAACCACAACCACCTGTGTGTATTGTAACAAGTCCACCTCTATTTTATGAAAATGGAATCTCTTCTTTGCCTATTGCTTTTCTTCTAAGAACTATGAATGAATGCTAAAGTGTCCTCACTCCACAGATGTACATCCTTGTTCATTCACTAGGGCTATTGATTGTTTACAAAGACTTTGTTTACAAAAGACCAGACTAAGCCCATTAAAAATGACGAGGACAATGAGAATTTTTTTTTCTCATTCACCCTCAGAAGCTTAAGAAATGTTTGCTTCTCAGCCAGCAGTGTGTTTCAATGCCTCTTTCCTTTGCAGATGACTGACAGATGAATCAGAGCAAGTGGCCCAAGTACAGGAGCTCAGTCGTATTTCCAAGAGAGCCTGGTGCATTCAGAGTCATCCACAGCTGCAAACACTGGGAGGTCTTGTTATTGTTCTGCTGCAATGTGCTTGTTATAATAGCTTGACGAGAGGAAGAGTTCTTCCAGCTTCTAAAGCTCACGTACCATGTTTCTTGGCTGATCTGGATGGATTGAATAGAAATGTCAGTAACAAAGGAGGAACAAGTAGATCCAATGTGTGTTAGACTCAAGATGAAAAAGAAACAACCCAATCAATAACTGAAGTGGATGTTGAGCTGTATGTGTGCTGTTATGTCCAACTCTAACATGGAATGAATACCTTGGAATAGAGTAGAAAAAGTCAATGTATCCTGAAATACCTCAGCTAGTTTACTGAAGGATATAACAATCACTTTCAGGTTTGACATTCTTTGTTAGTATATATTGAAAGGAATAGTTTGGGGACTCTTCCATGCCTGTCTATGCTATTAACAGTTTACCGTTAGCATTTAGCTGTTTTTCAACCGTTTGCTGCCATTAAGTCTGCTCTAGCACTCATGAGGCCAAAAACATATAGATGTCTTTGTGTACGTGTATATCTTTAAAGTTAAGTTGGCTGCTTGTTTCCTCTAAACCACTGCCAATTGCACTTACAAGAAGCTATCAAAGAGTAAATTATGTGATGTCAATACTGTATAATGGTACAGATTGATACATTCCTGACTGTCGCATTTCTGATAATTAGACAACCATGGAAAACTATGCATTGAATTTTGACATAAATTAATCACCACAAACCAAGTGCTCTTTGAATGCTAGTAAACTGTAAAACATCATTCCATTGTTGCAGAGCCCTTGAACTCCCGGACTAATGCTGCTACACCCTAGGACCCTCCAGCCCCAGTATTTGCACACTGTACCAGTGCCAATGATTTGCATTGATGCATTTGAACAAATTTTAATTTGGTTGCATGGCAGTCTTAGGTTTGTCTAACTTCATGTTTTGTGAAAACCAGAAATATTATTATTATTTTCTTTACCAATATACTTACCTACATTGTTGCCCTTTTAGTATTTTTATAGACACCAATACATGATGTATTTGCAGACAGTAGTTCCTTCCGCAGTATTTCCAGATCCTAAGTCCACTCCCTACTTCATAGAGCAGCAAGCTTGCTAGGCAAACTAGCCCCAAGCTCCACAATCCCTACATTCTTTCCCCCAGTGTTACTAAATCTCATCTTTCCGCTCCATAACACTGTAAGATCTACCACCCGCTGCTACCAAGGCACAATCCCTCATAACACTGCTCCCCATTAATGATATATACCCACTCTAATCTAGTCCATGTTATTCACCATTTGCTTTGCATCAGTGACTGGAAAAATACTAAAAGGTAACAATACAGGTAAATGTATAGGCAAACATATTTCTGGTTTTATAGAAAAATAGGCAAAGTTAGAAAAATCCAAGAACACCATGCAATCAAAATTATTTTTTTTCAAATGCAAATCAATAGTGCTGATAGTAATGCATTGTACTTATAAGGAAAGAAAATTATTTCTCATAAAACTTGCTGAAGCTCTGACTTAATATTGACATAGTCATGGGAGATTGAATATTATAAACACTCTCTAGGTATGTCCTCAGAGTGCTGCTGTTACTAAAAGCAGCATTAAAATAGTTTTGGCTGATCTTGTGCTGAAGCTAGTGGCCAATCAAAAGAAATTCTCAAGAATGATGTTGACTTCAGTATTTCTTTGCTTGTGTTTCAAATACTCAACTCAAATCAGAGAAACACTGATGCCGTGGTAATGTCACTGGACTATTAATCCAGAGGCTAATGTTCTGGAGATATGAGTTTGAATCCCACCATGGAAGATGGTGAGATCTAAATTCAGTAAAAATCTGGAATAAAAATCCATCCTAAAGGTGACCATGCAATTATCGTTGATTGTTATGAATCTCACCAGGTTCACTAATGTCCTTCGGGGAAAGAAGTGTGCTTTCCTGACCAAGTCTGGACAACCGTGCCTACAAACCTGCAACAATGTGATTGACTCTAAAATGCCCACTGAAATTACCTATCAAGTCACTCAGATCCAGAGCAATTAGGGATGGGCAATTCATTTTGGCTTATCTTAGCTCACCTCCCACGAATAAATAACAAAATGTAGCAGAAATCAAAGTTGGGAAAGTTCAATTCTGTTACATGCAATTCGTCTGGGTATCAGAAAAGTGAGGTAATCTCTTGTCCAAAGTCAAAATCTTTTTGAATGAAATAATGTATAACTGTCACAAATATTACAAACAGAAGAATATGGGGCTCATTGAGAGTGTTTTGCCATTCAATACAGTTCTGGCTGATCTTCTGCCTCAGTTCCACTTTTCTGCCGATTCTCCATATCCCTTAATTCCTTGGAAAATCAAAAACCTGCCCATCTCAGCCTTTCATATATTTACAATTATTTACAAAGACCAACCGTGGGGGCTAGGATAGTCCAAAGATTCACAATTTTCTGACTGAAAAAGAACTTATTACCAAAGCTCAAAAGAACTGGAGTAAGACTTACTATTTTTGTACTCCAAACTTCTTGTAATATTGGCCAACTTATCATTTGCCTTCTGAACTATTGCTGTACTCCAAGATCTGTATTCCTTGCCTGAGTAAACTCAAGTATCTCCAAACACCAATAGTTGCAAATCTTTTCAAACATATTGCTTATTCATTCTTCCCAGCAAAGTGAGTAATCTCACCCTTCCCTAGATCGACCACGTTGTTTCCAATTCATTAAACCTATCATGTTTTTTTTTTAATTTTCTTTACAGTTTACATTCCTTTCCTTTTTTGTCACCAAATTTGAACATATTCCTCTTGGTCTCTTTGTCTAAGTTGTTGATATAAATTTTGAATAGCACTGCTATTCCTGGCACTGCAATAACACACATCCCAGCATTAATCAGTGTGGCATTCCTTTAGTTACAATCTGCCAACTTGAAGATGTCCCATTTATTCCAGAGATAGTAGGAACTGCAGATGCTGGAGAATCTGAGATAACAAGCTGTAGAGCTGGATGAACACAGCAGGCCAAGCAGCATCAGAGGAGCAGGAAGGCTGACGTTTCGGGCCTAGACCCTTCTTCAGAAGTGGGGGAGGGGAAGGGGGATCTGAAATAAATAGGGAGAGAGGAGGAGGCGGATAGAAGATGGATAGAGGAGAAGATAGGTGGAGAGGAGACAGACCGGTCAAAGAGGCACGGATGGAGCCAGTAAAGGTGAGCGTAGGTGGGGAGGTAGGGAGGAGATAGGTCAGTCCAGGGAGGACGGACAGGTCAAGGGGGCGGGATGAGGTTAGTAGGTAGGAGATGGGGGTGGGGCTTGAGGTGGGAGGAGGGGATAGGTGGGAGGAAGAACAGGTTAGGGAGGCGGGGACGAGCTGGGCTGGTTTTGGGATGCGGTAGGGGGAGGGGAGATTTTGAAGCTTGTAAAATCCACATTGATACCATTGGGCTGCAGGGTTCCCAAGCGGAATATGAGTTGCTGTTCCTGCAACCTTCGGGTAGCATCGTTGTGGCACTGCAGGAGGCCCAGGATGGACATGTCGTCTGCGGAATGGGAGGGGGAGTTGAAATGGTTCGCGACTGGGAGGTGCAGTTGTTTAGTGCGAACCGAGCGTAGGTGTTCTGCAAAGCGCTCCCCAAGCCTCCACTTGGTTTCCCCGATGTAGAGGAGGCCACAACGGGAACAGCGGCTGCAGTATACCACATTGGCAGATGTGCAGGTGAACATCTGTTTGATGTGGAAGGTTTTCTTGGGGCCTGGGATGGAGGTGAGGGGGGAGGTGTGGGGGCAGGTGTAGCACTTCCTGCGGTTGCAGGGAAAAGTGCCGGGTGAGGTGGGGCTGGAGGGGAGTGTGGAGCGGACAAGGGATCCACGGAGAGAGTGGTCCCTCCGGAAAGCAGATAAGGGTGGGGAGGGAAAAATGTCTTTGGTGGTGGGGTCAGATTGCAGATGGCAGAAGTGTCAGAGGATGGTGCGTTAGATCCAGAGGTTGGTGGGTGGTACGTGAGGACGAGGGGAATTCTGTTTTGGTTGTTATTGCGGGGAGGGGGTGTGAGGGATGAGTTGCGGGAAATGCGGGAGACACGGTCGAGGGCGTTCTCGATCACTGAGGTGGGGAAGTTGCGGTCCTTGAAAAACGAGGACATCTGAGATGTACAGGAGTGGAATGCTTCATCCTGGGAGCAGATGCGGCAGAGGCGAAGGAGTTGGGAAAAGGGGATGGCATTTTTGCAGGAAGGTAGATGGGAGGAGGTGTATTCTAGGTAGCTGTGGGAGTCAGTGTACTTGAAATGGATATCGGTTTCTCGGTGGTTGCCCGAGATGGAGACAGAGAGGTCCAGGAAGGAGAGAGAGGTATTAGAGATGGTCCAGGTGAACTTAAGATTGGGGTGGAACGTGTTGGTGAAGTGGATGAACTGTTCGAGCTCCTTGTGGGTACACGAGACAGCGCCGATACAGTCATCAATGTAACGGAGGAAGAGGTGGGGTTTAGGGCCAGTGTAGGTACGGAAGAGGGATTGTTCCACGTAACCTGCAAAGAGGCAGGCATAGCTTGGGCCCATGCGGGTACCCATGGCCACCCCCTTTGTCTGTAGGAAGTGGGAGGAATTGAAAGAGAAGTTGCTGAGGGTGAGGACGAGTTCGGCTAAGCGGATGAGGGTGTCAGTGGAGGGGGATTGGTCAGGCCTGTTTATTCCAACTCTCTTTCCTGTTGGCTAGGCAGATCTTCATAAGTATCAATGTTACAATCCCTGTTAAGGCCAATAATGTTTGAAAAGAGATGAATTTCCCAGCAATCAGTGAAAAGATCAATGAATGAAATTTGATATTTTAAGACTTTTACTTTAACAAAGTAAAAATCAACAAAGATCAAATGTTACTTAGCATGCAACCAATACCAAGCCAAAGAAAATATATTTCTGCATTGACTAATTTATACAATCAAATTAAGTATGAAAACCTTTCACTGTGTTTGCACTTTTGACAGATATTACCGGAACAGTTCCACAGCAGTTCCCCACTCTCCAACAGACTGACTTCTCTCTACCATGCAAAGCCTAAACTTCCAATGTCTTTCTAATCTAATTATCACCAGCAAGGCTAACTTTAAATTTTCAAGAACTCTGTTGGTTCCTCTTTGAATAAAGACAAAACTTTTCACAAGAATCTTGCATTTTTTTAAACACTACAGTTCATTTGTCTTCTCCACAGCTGCAGCTTTTTTTGTCTCTCTGCATCTCAAATAGCTGCAGTCCTTTTATTTCTGCGAAGAATTCAGTAAAGATGTTAAAATCGTCACTTGGCATTTCAATGGGTTTCTGTTTGAATTTCTACTGCATGGCCACCAGAACATATGGCGATGTTTCCAAGCTAAGGTGTTAATTATAATCCAAAATCTCCTTATTTAAGAACACCCTGCTTCATATTAAGTTAAAGGGAACATTTTAAAGCATGATCTTTTTAATGTTCTGAGTTTATGACATTAATATACAACTCCCAACTCCATGCGCGCGGTAACATTTTGTGTGGCACTTTACTGAATGCCTTTTGGAAACATAAGTTTGCTATGTCTACAAGATCCCCAATATCAACCCTCATTGATCCTTAAAACTTATCTTCTGGAAAACCATGTTGTCTGATCATATTATGATTTTCCAAATTAATTGTTAGGGCTGCCTTAATGATAGATTCCAGAATTTTCCTGACAACGGGTATCACAAGAACTTTAGGAATAGGTGTAGGAGTAGTTCATGCAGCCAATTGAGCCTGCTCCTCCATTCTGTCTGATCACAGCTAATCTTGGGCTTCAACTCTACTTTTTAAAAAAGGTAACGACAAAAATGCACTTGTTCTGATGTTTCATAATTACTTTGATTTTAAAATGGCCCCAGCAGATAGAAAGTTAGCAAATGTAACATCACTATTCAAGAAATGAGGGAGAGAGTAAACAGGAAATTACTGACCAATCAGCCTGAAATCTAATTTTGAAAAAAAAACAAAGAACTCCAGTTCTGAAGAAGGATCACTTAACTCAATACATTAACTCTGCTTTCTCCCCACAGATGCCACCAGACCTGCTGAGATTTTCCAGCAATTTTTGTTATTGCATCCAATTTTGAAAAATCACAGCCAATGCATCCATTATCTCTGCTGCTACCTTTGTTAAAACTCTATAGTATCATTAATAAGGTTCTGTGGGAATTTGCTACCTTTTAATCTCTTAAATTTCTCTAATGCTTTTCCTCTGCTGATAATTCTTACTTTAAGTTCCTCACTGTTATTAACCTCTTTATTTCTGCATATAATTTGAGTTTTCTGTTGTGAAGACGGACACAAAATAATTGGTCAATGTCTGTGCTGCATTCCTCCCACAATAATTTCTCACAATTCTCTTTCTAAAGGACTAACATTTACTTTAGCTATTAGCCTCATTTGTGAAAGCTCTTACAATTTTTTTTTCCCTATTCTTGGCTAGTTTACTCTTACAGTCTTTTTTTTCCCTTTATATCACCTTTTTAGTCATCATTTGCTGGTTTCTTAAACTCTCCGAATCTTTTGGCTTACTGCAACAGTAGCCTCTTCTTTCAATCTAACTTTATCCTTAATTTCCCATGTCAGCTATTGATGGATCCTTCTCACTGTTTTATTTTAATGGAACATAACTTTGCATTTTAAAAATTGTTTTCTCCTATTTATTGACCATTACACCATGATCCACCATCACCATTTTAATGATTTCCTGCTCAACAACAAGCCACTCCTTGCAGATTAAGTCCAAAACTGCAGATACATTATATTTTTCCTTTGAAGAATATAAAAGGATATGAATTAAAAATTTAGTCTCATCTCTAGTTCTCTGCGCTAGTGGAATGAAGCATTTACTGTGCTGTGAAGGTCACAGTCAAAACAACTATCTTCTTGTCAGAGACAGTAAGAATTGCTGATGCTGGAGTCAGAGATAATACAGTGTGGAGCTGGAGGAACACAACAGGCCAGGCAGCGTCAGAGGAGCAGGAAAGCTGATGTTTCGGGTCAGGACCCTTCTTCAGACCGATCCTCTTGTCAACCCGGTATTGCAGGTAAATGATTCAGTTCCACTCCATGGGCTAAAAGTCAGTGAGTTAGCAGCAAGAAGAAAGGAAACAGGACCCAATCACGGTCAAAAGGAATCAGAACTACAGAATCTCATCCAATCTAGAAAACTAAGCATTGTGAAACTAACTGTTCAACTTCCAATGGCAACACAGCTGGTAACCAGTAATATATACTGCAGTAAAACTGCAGTTTAGGTATCTACTCTTCATGAACAATTCAGAAATTGAGCTGCGTTTTTTAAAACTTTTATCTTTTTGGAATCACTTCTTCTAATCTGTGTGTGTGTTGTGTTATTAATTCTTCTTACATTTAATAACGAATAAATTCATCCTTTTCTAACTCGAGAAGGCCTGGTTAATGTGGCTTCTTTTAAAACATAGGTTCATTTGGGCTTGGGAGAAAGGTACCCACAAGAGAAGGGATTTTTTTTTAAAATCAATAAACAATCAATGAGTTGAGTAAACAAGGTGAGCTACTTCATCCTTTCTCGCTTAGGAGCTTAACAATTTGGGGCATTGTCTGTCCAGAACTGTAATAATTTAAGAACATAGAACATTGAACAGTATAGCACAAAAACAGCCCTTCTGCCCACAATGTCTGTGCCAACCATGATGTTATTCTAAACTGTCCCATCTGCCCACATATGGACCATATCCCTCTATTCCCTGCCTGTTCATGTATCTGTCTAAGTGCCTCTTAAACTTAGCTATCATATCTGCTTCTATCACCTCCCCTGGCTGTGCATTCCAGGCACCTACCACCCTCGGTATACAAATCTTTCCTCGCACATCTCATTTAAACTTTCCCCCTCTCACTTTAAATCTATGCCTCCTAATATTTGACATTTCCATCCTGGGAAAGAGACTCTGACTATGCACCCTATCCATGCCTCTCATAATTTTATATACTACTATCAGATTGCCCCTCAGCCTCTGATGCTCTCCAGTAAACAATCCAAGATGGTCCAACCTTTCCTTATAGCTAATACTCCAATCCAGGCAACATTATGGTAAACCTCTTTTGCACCCTCTCTAAAGCCTCCACATCTTTCCAAGAGCATGGCGACCAGAACTTCAGACAATACTCCAAATGTGGCCTAATTAAAGTCTTATATAGCTGCCACATGACTTGCCAACTTTTACACTCAATGCCCCGACTACCAACGGCAAGATTGTTGTAGCCATTTTTTAAACGACTTCTCTGCTTATGTTGCCACTCTCAGGGAGCTATGGACTTGGACCCCAAGATCCCTCTGTATGTCAATGATCCTAAGGGTCCTGCCATTTACATTCCTCTGGCATTTGACCTCCCAAAATGCATCACTTTCCATCTGCCATTTCTCCATCCAACTTTCCAATTGACCTATATTCTGCTATGTCCTTTGAAACTTCTCACTATCCCCAATTCAACCAACTTTTGTGTCATCTGCAAACTTACTAATCAGCCCACCTACATTTTCATCCAAATCAATTATATATACTGATCCTAGTACTGATCCTTGCGGAACACCACTGGTCACAGGCTGACACAGGTTCAAATCCCACTCAAGCTGAAATTACCATCAAGGTTCCTCCTTGCCAACCTCTTCCCTTGCCTGAGGTGTGGTGATGCTCAGGTTAAACCCCCACCAGTCATCCCTCTGTCTCTAGTGAAAGAGTGGGACTATGGCAACTTTGCTATTTTTAATTGTGGCTTCGGATACTTACACCATCTGTTGTACGCAAACTTCATCAAATACAATCATACAACAATTCAATACAACAAGATATTTTGCAGTAGGTTGTCCGTTGATCCTCTATAAGAGACAGTTTGCTCAACCTATATGTACAAGGAGAAATGTAACACAATGGTTGTATTGACATTCCGGCAAATCATAAATTATTTCTACAATCAAGAATCAATCAAGCCCTTTCACACCATGGCAGCTGCATTCATTCATCACAGGCTCACGAGTACAGTTAATATATGTTATTGAGGAAGACACACTGATAAAGAAAGACTAATCAGCTCTCAGTTACTCTGTATGAATATTATAAAGGGGTTATGGGTGGGCAAATTTCTTTCTAGCAATACTGGGAACTTTAAGAAATTAAATGGGTATTTTTCATTCACTAATATCCATATTTGCCTCACCTGGGGTCCACACGCCAGTTCACATTCATTGACTTGCTTTTGACTGCAATCATATCCCGAATTTTCTTATTTACTTGTGCAAGTCACTTTGTCCCTATTTAGCATTTGTATGTGTGTGATCCAATACAAACTGCCATCAATGATGCCTCTCTACTTTCTTTAGATGCTGAAGGATGCTCTGGACATCCTTGTAGTACCAGTAGCAATGTAACTTCCCAACCTACAGTCCTTCTGGGGATTACGCTTTGCCGAATTTTGCAAAAGGCATGAAAGATAGGACTTTCCCAGCTCCAGGTTGGTTCATATAAATGTTGAACAATTCCACAGCAGGAAGTTGTTGCTCAGAGTACTGGTTAATGATTGTGGTGCAGGCCCACACTGCTGGGTAGCAATAGCAACAGCTAAAAGAGGTGCCTGATATAAATTACACCCTAGCAAAACAATGTTAAATTTAGCCAAATGAGTGCATTTATATATATTATTTTTAAATGTTGATGTTACTAGGATCTTTGTAGCTTTGATACATCATCTTGATAAACTGAGGAATGCTGCACTGGTGTGTCAGAATATGCATAACATTCCCATTTCTGTAATTTTCAATTTGGACACTAAACTGCCCTCCTATTTGCCTGATTATTTTATTACTCCAACAATTCCACCTCCAAACCGAAACAAAACCCAATAAATTTGATTGTTGTTCAGTTACAGCACCACAGATATCAGCAGAGTTTCATCCAAGTAACAATTTTTCATGTGTGTAACTGAATGAAGGACAATTATTTCCTTGTTAGAGATAACACAGTGGGGAACTGGAGGAACACAGCAGGCCAGGCAGCATCAGAGGAGCAGGAAAGTTGATGTTTCAGGTCAAGACTCTTCTTCAGAAATTCAGAATTTCTGAAGAAGGGTCCTAACCCAAAACATCAACTTT
>NC_063359.1:22459918-22487685 GCF_021869965.1 Rhincodon typus | reverse complement strand
CTTTCCTGCTCCTCTGATGCTGCCTGGCCTACTGTGTTATCTCTGACTCCAGCATCTGCATTTCTTGCTATTGCTGAATTATTTCCTTGTGCTTTGTTCACAAGACTTCAATTATAGGGCTTACTATACATTCTAATTGCATTCCTGGGTTTAGCTCTGAAACTGGTTGTAGCAAGCCCCTTATATATCAGCTTGATTGTTACCCAATTGACAAAGGCGTGTGGGCCTAGCGTTGCACTTAACCCTTTATCAATTGTATTACACTCAACCTGCTGAGTGAATTCCACATACTATCCTCTAAATTAATCTGATAAATCAAGCAGAAGTCATCTCAATAAAATAAGTAAACAGTTTCTTTCTACACACCTTAATCTATATACAGCCTTTGCAGAGAATTTAAATTTAGCTGATACTTTTGTTTCATATATAATCGGAACATAGGAGCAAGAATATCAGTCCTCAGCCATTTAACTGTGTCTAGCCTCCAACCAGTATCTAAACATCATTTGTCCAACTTGATTTTCTCAAACTTAATTACATCAAACGTCATGGGATATGCCGCACAGAAGGGTCCTCTTGACACAACCAGCCCATGTAAGTGTTTATCCACTCGAACCTCCTCCATCATTCCTCATCTAACTCCATCAGCATACATCGGCATAATTTTCATGTCTCACATAATTTTATTCAGCTTCCCTTAAAAATCTATTTGCTTCAACTACTCTACACACTTTTGCCATTCTCTGTGTAAAGATATTGGGATGAAACTTACCTTTTCTTGGCCAAGTGCAAATTGCATCAGGATTTTTTGGAGGGCTTTTCACTGTGAGGCCCAGTGAGATTTCTCATCATAACTTACCAAACCCCTCTCATTCCCTGCCTATACCACCCCTTTGCCCTCACCGTATCACATCCCATTCCCATAACAACTCACCACTGCTCATATGTCCCCAGTTTGACAGGCTTTCCCAGCACATCTTTAAAAGCCTGTTGTGCACCAGGAAAGTCTGGAGCTGCCCTGACATCTGCCCCAGACATTGCAGACAGGGGTAAACCAGTGTCCCACTTTATGGGCAGGGACCTGGACAGGCTGGTGCAGAGGTGTGATATTTTCTTCCCCCAAGACCAGCGGAGGATGCCAGCCTGCGTTCAATGTAGTTTCAGCCACTGGACAAATGCCCAACAATTTAGAAGGTCCTTCTCCATTCTGCCAGCACAAATGCTACCATCTTCTCTCAGTTACCTCACACTCACTCTATCTCTGCTACTGTACCCGCCTCCCACCAAGGCTCATGCTCTACTATTATACTATCGCCTGCAACATTTTGCCCACTCACTCTCACTCACGCCAACCCCTGACACGATTAATCCCGCATGCCATCTGCGCTGCCTAGTCACTTGCTTGGCTGGCTTCCCCAACTGCTCCAAAAGTAACTCAGCTCTAGTTATACTTGCCTCTCTTTCATTCCAGGGGTAAACCAACCCTCAGCAGGGCAGATAGAGTTCAAGATGGAGCTTCAGCCTGATCGAGTCCATTAGCTTGGTGTGTGTTTCTGAGCACACAGTGCCCTCGCTCCATCATTACAATGAGAGGTGCTGGTTGTTGCCTATTGTGCAGCATTAAAGTGCAGAAGTGTACTAAAAGTGGATAGGAGATGTGCCATGCGGATATTTGGAGGCTGGCACATGTCAGAAGCCTAAGTCCATAGATCAATGATGTATGTGACTGGTGCCCATTACCCATGCCATGACATGTTATTGCCCTCGTCCAATTTGAAGAAGCTTTGGAGAAAGCAGCAAGCTGAAGCTGCCAGCTACCCGTTCTAACCCCCATGTTGAGAATTCTCAATGCCTAGGTTGTTAAAGTAGAAAGTTAAACATTAAAGAGATGAGTTGTTCTATTATTAGACATTTAACAACCTCTAATCTCCCTGAGATGAAATCCAGCTGGCCACTGGCTAGCGAGAAACCCACCTTGATGCTTGGCAGCTGCATAAAAAATACGAGTTGCTCCTGACATCGAGATAAAACTTCTCACATGATTCCACCACAAATCTCACCAAAGCCCACATTGTTTATGTCCCTTTAAGATTTTGTCTGCAGTTTCTGAATTCCCCTTTGATATAACCATATATATATATAAAACTATTTTATATTGATGGTTTCTTGCTTTGACCTTCCCCATCGGCCTGGATTTAGACAGGAGTTGATTATGTTGACATGGAAGACAGAGCTTCGGGTGTGAATGGTGGAGGTCTGGGTTTCTTTCTGGTAGTTTAGCACTACACCTTCTGTCCATTAGCTCTGAAAGGTTCCCTGCCTGGAAGTCAGCCAGATTGAGAGACTTGTCTTCCAGCCAGAGCCAAGTGGGCCATTCCTGCCTATTCACCCAGCAGGCAGATTCCAAACACAAAAGGGAAAATGTGACGAGCTCCCAAAAGAGTGCTTGCTTATTCTTCCGAGAGGTTTCCTCACCTTATGATAGCATACTTTTCATTGTAAAACCTTCAAGCCAGGTCAAATCAGAGGTAGCCCAACCTCACGAAAATATGTAAATTACCAACCCACCTACTGACAGCTGATAGGCTGCCTGCCCATTGTCCCACACATCAATTATTTAGATCCAGGACTCAGCTTTTTAAATTTATAGCATCTGGCCCAACATATCTTGAAGTCTATTCCAAAGAAACCTTTCATAACTTTAAGCACCTCTAATAGGGCTTCTCTTTTGAAGATAAAAGATAATCTTACAATTCCGGGATTATCCTTCTAAATCTTTTCTGTACCTTCAGTGCCTCTATATCTTTTTTTAGAATATGGCACTTGTAATTGTTATACTCTGAGGGGTATAGCAAAGGATAAAAATACAAATTTAACATGACTTCTTTACTTTACTGCTCTATCCGCCTACTGTTTGACTTATTTATTTATGGTCTTGTTAGCCGCATTGCCCTTTTTAAACATTTGTGTCTGTTGCACCCTAGCCCACTAGAATTCTTAATTTCCTGGTCTCTTTGCTTTTGTGTCATATCTTTTCCTGACAAAAGCAAGCAATTTTGATTTAGTTAGACTGGTTTTTCTTTGGTGTCAGTATCTTTTTGAGAGAGAAGCAAGCAGATTTTCACTGTCCTTTGTAGCATCACCCCTGAATGGCCTGGTTTTAACTCTGATGTTATGCCCCTTGCTCTGGACTCATCCACCAAAGGAAATTGTTTCTTTCTACCTTATCAATTCCAGTAATCATCTTAAACACTTCAATTAGATCACCTTCTAAGCTCAAGGGAATGCAATCAAGTCTACCTCTTCTTACAATTTAATCATTTTAATCCCTGGTAAATCTTTGCTGCACCTCATGTAACACCAATATATGTTGTTTCTAAAGTCCAGTGCCCAGAACTAAACGCAGGACCCAAACTGGAGTCTAGCTAGAATTTTATATTATCATAACATAACAGGCATCTACGAGCATGATCTGCAATGATAGCCATGAATCTATCGTCAATTGTCAGGGGAAAAACCCATCTGGTTCACTAATGTCCTTTAGGGAAGGAAACTGCCATCCTTACATGGTCTGGCCTACATGTGACTCCAGACCCACAGCAATGTGGTTGACTCTTAACTGCCCTCTGGGCAATTAATGATGGGCAACAAATGCTGCCTGGCCAGCGACGCCCTCATCCTGTGAATGAATAAAAAAAAGCACACGACCTTGTTTCACAAGTTCAAAATTGTGAATAACCTTTATGCCTTTTTCAACAGAAGGCTGTTCACTAAAACCACACTCTGACTGAGGAGCCAGGAGTGGAGTTAGTGCAGGTCAGCAATAGAGACACACAACACTGTCTCACTAATTCCCCAATCCATTGCCCTCAAGAACTGCTCTTAGCCAGAAGGGTTCTTGTGGTGCTATGGCAGTGTCCTTATCTCTGGTCCAGGGGACCCAGGTTCAAGTCCTACCTGCTCCAGGGGAGGGTAATAACAGCTCCAAACAGGTGACTTGGAAATATCTGCAGCTCCAGCCAGTTGGAAAAGGATGGTTGAATTTACACTTATCATTCAAGCTTCACTCCATCTGATTACAGTCATCAAATTAGAGAATGTGAGAGATGGAAGAAAAAAACTAGCAGCGTAATTTCATACATTTAGACCAAAAGCCTTTCTATCAGGGCTTCCCAAAGTGGGGGTCAGGATCTCGAATGGGATTGCAAGCTGAAAGTTTGGAGTCCCAAGCTCTGAGGCAGCAATAGTTGTGAAGGAGCTTTGCCCAAATTATAACAGCAGTGGAGCTGTCCCCTCCTTTATTCCAAGTTCTCACTGAGTGTTTATAACAACTCACAAGTCTCAAAATGGAGTCACAGAGGACAAACATTTTGGAAGCACTACTATGCACCGAGGCCATTGTACCTAAACCTACTGAATAAATTCCCATAAGGCTCAGTGTATGCTAAATTTCTAACATACTGAATCCAGTAATGAAATAATTTGAGTTGGCACCATTCTTATATAGAACTGTTTAGCCATCTCTTTTTTTACTTGTTTATAAACACATGACTGAAAAGACGTAAAAATACATCAAAGTAAGTCATCAAATCTCTTGCATGTACATCCTTCTGCCAAAAGTATTTATACTTTGTCCACTCCCAGTTTACCAAGCAGTTGTTCATGAATGCAGTCCACTTTTTAAATAAGTTATAAATACATACCTTATGGTACAAACAAAACCCGCAGTGGCTTCTCCGGGATTTTTTTTAAATTACAGCTCGTAAACTTGGGACCCTAACACAAATGTGCCTCTGTCATTGGCATTACTTGCTTGAGCTCATTTGCTGTGCAAATATCCTATTGGGCTACATTTGATCCCATGCCAGTCTCCATTGCCAGTCCATATTGGCTGTTTTGTCCAGTCCAGTCCCTGACGTTTGTATATGCAGCTGGAAGCACTATTTTGCTTTAGGTCAAGCAGATGAAGCCAAAAGCAACAGCAATAGACATAGTGGTTTGGATCAGGAAGCAAGTTTATTTGCTTTGTACTTTTATTTAAATTTGTTTACAATTTTTTGGCAACCTTAATTAGGTCCAGATTTCCAAGTACTATTCATCTGGTTAAGTGAGCAGAAAGAACTTTCTAAACTCTTCAGCTTCAATTTTAACCCTTTGCACCCGAGGAAATTATTTCAAAAGGCTCGGATGTTAAACTGGCTGAACCAGATCTTCCCTGCATGTCACCCACCGTGTCCACCTCATACATGGGAACATGGGTCTGTGATTGTAATGAGGATCTCTTGCAATATTTTTATATCAAAAGCAAAGTCATATTAACATTAACATGAAAAGTAAAATAGTTCCACGCTCAACTGAACAGGAACAAGAATTAGAGTGGGTGTTGCCTACCCACTGCTTAATAATTTATCCTGTTTTCTCCCCATTCCTTTCAACTTTGGCTGTGCATTTCATTATCAGCCATGACTTTTCTCAAATGCTTCTCCAAAAAGCACCATAAACATAGGAATGGTTATTAAAACAGAGCATGTCCTTCACTCTTCAATAGTCAAACATGCCCTTGAATCTTAACCACAGCAAGGATAGAGTTGGTATGTTTATAACCAATATTTTCATGATACCACTACACTTTGAACAGATCCTGATTGACATAAATATTTTTTTCTAAATTAATTATTTTTGAAAATTAAGAAGCATCAGCAGACACTAAACCTAGTAGTTTAATATACATTGCAGGAAAATCTTCAAAATGATTTCAAGAAATGTAGTTCAGAATCCTTAGTAAAGTACAGCTTGAAGAAAAAAAGCAGGATAGATTCAGGAAAAATAGGGCATGTTTTGCTAATTATTTGAAAATTTTCAAAGATATTATTATCACGAAGGGAGTGAATATTCTCTCAAGGTTCCACATGTGCAATTAGTGACTAAGGTAAAAAGACATAGAGTGTTGCCTCGAAAATAGGCTGACAAACAAGAAAGGAAGGCCGATAATAACAGAAAAAAATAAAGTAGATGAACTCTCAGGCTGCTCAATTATATTAGTCATTGCAGATCATTGATTAACTGTATGATTCACTTCCAGACACTCGATTTTAACCAAGTCATTCACTCTTGCCCACCCTTGAGGGTTGGACAACAGATTTCACTCACAGAACTGTCCATGATGTTTCTTCATTTCCAGCTTAATGTGACATGTTTAACTATTTGGAAAGATCACAGCCACTGTTAAAGGCCCAGTGCAGTGTGGGTGGTTATAACCCAATGATATAGCAGCTGTATTGAGGGAAATGGGAGTCATTCATCATCTGGTGGGCAGCATATCATAGCCCTGGGCAATGGGGAGTAGCTTCAACCCAGCCTACGCCCACATACAACATTATCTATGTTTTTTTAAATGGGTGAACAATTAAGAAAGAAAATAAACAGTCCCCTCATGATAAACGTGGAATGCCATAATTCTGTATTAAAGATGAAGCTTATTACTGGAGAGGCAGGTGTGGTCTGTGCAAATAGATTATTTCTACAGTAACTTTGAAAATACATTCTTTAAAGTGACAGTTTTGCCATCCTTTTGCTCTAAAGAGATTACTGTTACATCTTGCAAACCTCACACTCAAGTGTACAGCCACATTGGCTTTAAGTGTAGTTCTTCAGTCAGTAAGCCTTGTGATGACAATACTCCAGTTACTTCACATTAATTAAAACTCTATAGAAACTCCACAGGGAGTCAATGCAATTGAAAAGTTGCTTGGAGGTAAACTCTGAGTTAAAAATCCGAGTTAAATATACAGGGCCAGATGTTCCAAGGTTTGGCAACTTCATGCATTCTGCTCCTTCTTTGAAATGTAAGGACAGAATTCCACATTTCCAAGAAAGGATTCTGATTCTTCAGAAATATGCGGTTGTACTTCCAATCTAACAGTTCCCCCACAGCCCAGAACTGTCACAAGGCAAATTACATCTCCTTTTCAGAGCAGTCAGTTGCTGTATTCTGAAATGTAAATATCCAGAATCAGAGAAAGACCCTTTGACAGTTGCTGTCAAACAGTACGTACATAGTTAAGACACTGGAGGGTGGGTTGCCAGGTGGGTAGGGGTGTAGGATGCATCCTGGGTTGTGGTAGGGTGCCAGGTGGGGAGGGGTTACATTGCCAGGGAGTGAAGTATCAGGTTGGTACAGTGCCAGGATGCAAGTTGTCAAGGGGGCCGCGTAAGTGCTTAGGGTTGGGGTTGGGGTAGATGGGAGAAATTAATCTAGTGGGGCCTGGTGCAGGGCCAGGTTAGGGAGGAGATTAAGAATTATGAGGGGGGAAGGGAGGTTTGGGTCTGGGGTGAAAGATAGGAGACAGATTAGGTCAGGAGTGAGGGAGGAGGTTTGGGACAAGAGTTGGAGTGGGTCCAGAGCAGGGGAAGGGGAAAGAGGGTCCATAAAAGGGTATTGCTTCTCAGGGAGGGGTGATGGGGTATCAGGTCAGACTCTGGGGAAGGTGTAGAGACCAGGGGAATTGGAAAAGTACAGGGATGGTTGAATAGCTACTGAGGAATTAAACTATTTATATATCCTTGAGTAACTATGTACTGAATTGTACTCCGATTCAAATGATGACATTCAGAAGCTTTCAGGTGTAGAGGAATTGCCCAGCAGAAAATACAATTTCCATACAATTCCTTCAGAGGCTGCTACAATGGAATTAAGAGATAACCATAAATCCATTGCAGATTGTTTGAATTAAACCCATCTGGTTCACTAATGTCCTTTAGGGAAGGAAATTGCCATCCTTACCTGGTCTAGCCTACTGTGACTCCAGACCCACAGCAATGTGGTTGACTCTTAACTGGGGGCAATTAGGGATGGATAATAAATGCTGGCCTAGCCAACAATGCTCTCATTATGAATGAATAAAAAAAAATCACAAAATTCAGGCATTTTTTAAAATTTCAAATTGATTCTATCAAATAACGACAAATAAAATTGTTAAAGAACACATTTTGTGAAAGTGATTATCTCTTAAGGAAAACATGAAGGAAGAAGAAAGGAGCACAGAAAAAAATTGCATTAATTTCACAATGAATGAAGTCATTGCTGTAATGCAGAAATGTGGCAGCTCAATTACATACAGCAAGATCGACACAAACAGCAATGACCTAGACAGCCAATCAAACTGCTTTTCCCAGTGATGTAGTAGAGGGATAAATATTGGCCTGAATACCAGGAAAATTCCCTTCTCATCTTTGACAATCCCATGAGATCTTTCATGTTTATCTGAGATGGAAAGCAAAGTTTTGGTTTAACATCGCATCTGAAAGCCAGCACCTCTGACACTGCAGCACTCCCTCAGTACTACATCAAACTATCAACGGAGCTACTCTCCCCAAGTCCTTGGAGTGAAGCTAGAAGCGACAACATTTTCCCTCAACAGAAATGCCATCACTCAGATACCATTGGAGTATCAACTTCTTCATTGGAAATGCATTCTTTTCATTTCAATTCTACAACTCCTTTCAAAGAAAAATAGGTAAATCACGATGTGTAGCAGAGGGTCAGCAACATTGTTTGCTTAATAGGAGCAGAAACTTGCTGACAAGATGCACAGGATGCTTTATTGCTCAGTTCCTAGGGATTCTGACCTCCCTGTCTCTGCACATTAAATAGAGCTTCCAGTCTGTACTTGATTATGCACATAGGTCACTTGAATTTGTCTAGAATACCCTGCAAGGTTTCGCTAAGAGGAGCCTACCATCTGTACTTATACACTCATCAAGGAAAAGTTTCTTGCACTGCAGGCTATGATTGGCCACCAAATATATTCTGAGGTATCTGCAGCAGAGCTGAGAGAGACATAGGTCCAGAGATCAATGGGAATCAGCACTCCAACAGTCTCAAGAAAGAAAGCTTGGACATTTTTCCAATGGACATTCCTCTCTCCTACTGCCAACACACCAAACATTCTCAAATACATTCATAGAGTCATGGACCTTGTGCCTTTGCTGAATGCCAATCTGGCAGGATCTATATCATCAAATCTTCGCAGACTCAGAACCAGCAAGCTATTTCTGAATGGTTAGGTGTCTTGTTCTGCTTTTGATCTTGGGCAAACAAAGGGCTATCAGGTCATTTATATCCACTATCATATCTTTATTAATTCAAAAAGTCTAGTACGTTGTCAATTCTTTCAAAGTCCCAATGAAGGGATTGCTGACACTGAATTAATGCCTTATTCCAAAATTGTGGAAAACTGACAACTGTTCAGGATGACAAAACATCCAAGGCTCTAAGGAAAGGGATATACCCTCCAAAATGACCGTTGCTGTAATTATTTTATGCTGGAATCAGAGACACATATTCATAATCCAAGCGGCTACTGTAATTTAATTTGTAATTAAGCATTAAAGAATTGCTGTGTCCAGCAATAGCACTGACAAAGGCTTAAAAAAACAGAAAGATAGAAATAGGACCAGGAGTAGGCCACTCGACCCCTGAGCCTACTCCACCATTCAATATGATCGTGGCTGATCATTGAGCTCAATACCATAATCCCATCCTCCCCCCAATAATTCTTGATCCCTTTAACCACAGGAGCTATATTTATCTCCTTTCTCCTCATCTCAGCGCTAAAAGGTTTATCCTTTATGTTTAAACTAAGACCCCTGGTTATGCACAGCCTCCCACAATTCAAACATCCTTCCAGCATTTTATCTGTCCTGTTAGAATTTAATAGGTTTGTATGAGACCTCCCCTTCATTCTTCTAAATTCTAGTGAATACAACCCTAATTGACACAATGTCTTCTCATATGTCAGTCCTGCCATCCCAGGAATAAGTTTGGTAAATCTTCGCTGCTCTCCCTCTATAGCAAGACCATCCTTCCTCAGATAAGGAGGCCAAAACTGCACACAATATTCCAGGAGTGGCCTCACCAATGCCCTTTATAATTGCAGCAAGACATCCTTGTACCAGAAGCACTGAACGGAAGTGCAGCTGTCACTTCCAGTGGCACTAACAGGGTTATGCTTACTGCAGAATCTGATTCTAATAAAGCCCTCAGCTGCTGACAGAGGTTATGAACTGTTTGCCAGGATAACAAAAAGCTCTGGTGACATTTGTTGTTGGTCAGGATGAGAGCATGCAAATAGGCTAGTTGTACATAGACAAAGATGAGGACATGGTGTCCTTTTCTTTCATGCCTTGACTCCACATCTCATTAAATGAATAAAAGCCTACCATCTTTCTCTGTTGTGTCTATTGTTACATTACCCATAATCAAGATCCAGTTGAACCCACTAATATATAAATTGTGTTGCCTCAGTCACTGTATGGGATGGTTATATTGACTTGTAAGGTTGGCAATAATGTTCCTAATGGATACATTTATGAGATACAGATTTGGGCACAATTAGTAATTTTACCAAATACGAAGACAGAGATGCAGATAAATATGCCAGCAAAGTAATAATGGCATTCATAATAAATCTATGAAGCTGTGGGTTACAGCATCTTGCTGATCATATAAAAGTAGACCTTTCTTTTGCCTGCCATCATCATGATTTTGTAGTTGTAGCTGAGATTAGTAGGACCTTGGTGTGTTTCAGTAATTTAATTGTCTCACCTAGTGTACATGACGTAGGCATATCTCTGCTATACAATAGGGTCCACAATATCATTTGTCAAAGTCAATCAATCTCAGAAACACAGCATCTATGGAGCAGTGGGCAGAAATATATCTTCTCCTCAGACGTCTTACCAGTAACTCCAAACCCCGCCCACAAATCCCTGAATCCATGATCATTCACCTGCCTGAGTAGAAGGTGCCATTGGACAGATGCCCCAGCAGCATCATAAACATCAGGGCCACTTTATCCTTTCAGGAAATTTATTCCATCTCCACTGAAGTTAGAAAAGGAAACATTACCAGACAGATTGCTGGCCAGGAGTTGCAACCTTCGCATGTCTGCCCCTAATTTCTACACTTGCAACTTCACTGCAAAGGATCTTTGAAATTGGGTCAGTCAGCTGTCAAGTTCATGTATCATGGGATTTAAAAAGATGGATTGAGGTGTTTCAGTCCAAATGACCAGAGTCATACTTTAACAATCATATCTATCAATAATCATCCCACATTCCAGTGCACATGAAAACTCATACTTTGGATCCAACAAGACCCAATCTTTTTTATTCTATTTTCTCCAGACAAACAGCAGACAAATAAAACGTGTCAATCAAAAACTTAATAGTAAAGGGATTGCTCGCATCTGCATATGATTACATGAAAATGGTGCCTGAAGGCAACATTATCTTAAAATCTATCAACACAAACCTGAACTTCAATGCATCAACTTTTAAAAGAATATGGTTACTTTGAAACAGAACAAGTAAATAGCCAAAGCCTTTACAAAGTCAGTTCTGATTCTTGTTACGGAAAAGAATTTAGAGGAAACAGTTTTTATAATTGCTGATCTATTCGTGAAACTACATTTTATAAATTCTATTCTTAATTACATTCTAGTAGGTTTTTAGTGAATTACAGAGAAAAGCATGCAGTCTTGAGTAAGAGGGAAGTGGGATCTCCTTCATGTGTTATCGTTTATAGTTAGTGCAAAAGAGTTATGGAACAAAAAGGATTTTTTTGTAAATCGTAAGAATCCTTTAATAATTTGTGGTAGGTCAATTGTAATGAATACAACTGCAATAAATGTTATTAAAATAATGCTTAGTTGAAGCAATATACAATGAGATTTCTCTGATATAATGTGAATAAAAAGGAATAATTGTAACATAAATTTTCAAGTGTAAATGCTGCACTTCAGAAAAAATGTGACAATTTTCCGGGTTTGTGCACTTGGTTCCAGTTAGTGGGAATGGGAGACTGGAGCCAGACACATGTAGTGAAACAAAAGATCACCAACAATGCAATGTGGCATGGAATATGTTGCGCTAAGTGTTGACCCTTGAGAGTAGATTTTACTTAACTCACTGGTGCTGGTAGGAACTTGCACTCAGCCAGTGCGTAGCAGAAAATCCTGCAGGTGCTGCCCACCCGTTTCCAATATGCACTGGCTATTTGCAACATTCTGGCACCACAGAGTCTGACAATGTATATCTTACAACAGAGCATTAAAAAACATTGAACATGGAACACCCATGTATCCTGGCGATCCATATCCTGACCATCCCATGCTTTTAGTCCTGTCGTCCTTCCAAACCACATCCACATCACTTCACAATTGTCCATCTTCTTACAATTAACCTTTGCACTGGAGAGAAAAATGCAGGTACGGTCACTATGTTGAAGATCCTTGAAACAGTTTTGGGGAAGAGGGTGGGAGCTGGAACACTTTTCCCAACATGGACCAGCTCATCTGTTGCACATGGAGGGTTTCACAAGCAAGGAATTTAATCTGGAAGTGTGCACTGGACATTCTACAGTTGCACTTACCTTTGTGTCAGTAAATATATCTGCCAATCCATAAGCAGATGTTCCTCTTTGTTTAGTGACACACAATTCCCACATCACTGAAATCTTTAAAGATATTTTCTCACATCTTGTACATTAGTTCTCTCATCTACAATGGTGCCTCAATTGCTAATTTTGATTGTTTGATTGCTAATTTACTTTATACATCATACACACATGTGAAAATGTGGATTTCTAATCTGTGAATGGCATGGGTAATTTTAATTGCAGGTGTCTTCCAACAACTATACTATGTTAGCTGTAGCTCATTCTGCCAAGCACAAACCAAACAATTTTGGTTCATAAAATGTTTTAAAACACAAGGAAAGACTTTAGTCAAACACTTTTCCCACAAACGGTGGGTGGATGACCTTGTCAGCATTAAAGCAATTCAGCAAGTTGTATGAAATAAGAGAAATTAAATTCAATGTTTACACCCACTACCTCCACTGAAAAACAGAAGTCATGCTGACAGCTGTGAGAAGCTTGTTCCTTTTCTCTGATTTGTTTTAACTCTGTGAGAATGGGAAATATGTTTGAACATGTTCAGATTGCAAGGTAAACCTTGGAGAGGTTGGAGGAGCATTTGTGCTAGCAATTTCAAGCTCCTTTTTAATTCTAAGTATTAAACAGCAGTAGAAAACAAACCTTCAATTAACAAATACCATCAGTGTCTTTTATCTTTTACACTTTTGCTTGATTCCACCATTGGCTAGTTTTTCAAGAACTACCAACTGGATTTTAATTATTAGCAGGAGTAGAGAAGGCTGAGCTGGATGGGAAACCATCATGGCTTTTGGAGTGTGGGCTCGGGATGGTTTAAACTTCTGAGTTTCATTTGCATCTGTCTTTGACCTGAACCTAGAAGTAAGGACTGGCCAGTGCTGAGCAGAATCAGGACTTCGGGGAATGGAGACTGCAATTTGAGATCTGAACAATTGCTCCACAACAGTCAGGAAAGTTATTAGGAGAGTATGGGATTCTGAGGGCATTGCAATCGGGGAAGAGGGCTGAACCCAGGATATGAAAGGTCCAAGGTTTACTTGCTAATCTCTGTGCCTCTGGTCTGTGAGGAAACAAAATATATTATTGCCATTTCTGGCCCCAGATCTGTGGTCACCAGGTTTTATGAATGGACATGATACTGCGGAAGAATTCCATGATATTAAAAAGGAACCATGGCCTAAGTCAATGCGCCCAATTTAAATGTATTCTAAAGGTTCCTGTCTGCCTCCAGCTGACTTCTCCTCTCTTTCACATTGTCAGGGGAACTGGTTCAGAGTTAGGAGTTCAGAGTTAAGCTGCAAAGTTTGAACTCCCCCACCCCACAGATCCATGAGGATCTGGACTCCAGCATTGCCAAAGACATTCACGAGGATAAAACATCAGATGCCATATCCTCCTCATTTACATGCCAGGTTAATACTCTCAGGTACCTGTACTTTTCTGACATTCAACCAAGAGCATCAATTCCATGCTGGATGATGACACACAGGTCAGGAAGCAGAACCAACTTCAGGCTGCATCATTGGTCAAGGCAGTAGCAGTCTGGGCTGACTGACTGACAGATACCATCAGGGGTCATGGAGGGGATGGGAAGACGAATGCTGTCACCCTGACAGAAGACAGTAGGTTTGTGTCCCACAAAGCCACTGTCCCATCCCCAAGCTGGTGTCCCAGCAATTTCTGACGGATGCTGTGACATACTGCAAGTCCAACTGAACAGTGATAGTGTCAGCCATGTTGGCAGCAGTCTGAGCTCTCACGGCAACACTCAGACGTTTGGTGGAAGCTGCTTATGGGGCAATGAAAGCAGAGACGCTGTTTCATGTTTATTTCTGCAAGTGGAGCATCCATTGGGAAAAGGTAGATTTCTGCACAAAAGCCCTGCCCTTCTCTAACATAGGCCATTAAAATTCTTAAAGAGTTCTCCAGTGAGCTGGCACCTGAGATCTCTCTGTCCCATGCTTTGCCTGTCACACTCTTGTGCCTGATTTCTCATCACAGATATTTCCTGCTTCTGCTCTATCCTTCAAGATACATACACGGTCAGTGTCTGCGTTAGTAGTTTTGCGTGTGTAATCAAGGTGACTGTGGGCTCACATTATCACCATCTTCTTGGTTTCATCCAACTGTTGCAATTCTTGGGTATCTGTAAGGAAAAATGAATAAGCGGACTGGACAGTGAAAGAAGTAAGCTGTGCACGCTAAAACTATCAGCAACTTGTAATTCAAAAAAAGATTCTGGGATGAAAGGGGAAGCGAAATGTGAACTGGGAGATTAGATACAAGCACATCATCAACTTCAATGGATTCAGCCCCTCCTCAACAATCCCTGATAACAATCAGCACCATTTACTGAGCAGGGGTTAGAACATGCAGGAGCATCCCTCCCTCTGGATAGCAGCTGCTGTCTCCAGTTGTGAATCAACCTCTCCTGCAAGCCAAAGGGAAGTGTTATTGTATGTCCTGAAATACTTTTGGTTGATGTGACTGTCACAGCGAAATAGCTGACAGAGTGTGCAAGCTGTGTGATAGCACGCCTAGGCCATAACAGCACTGTGAGGGGGAATTGAAGTTTAACCATAATTGGTCTGGGTCCCGATAGAGAGAGAATCTTGATACTGAGTGATAGGATGTGATGAATTGAACAGTGGCTGAGGCTGGCTCTGGAGCTGGGATAAGATATTGAAGATGCACTGACTGACCTTGACCACTCACATGATATCATTAAAACTCATGAAGTGATCCACAGCTACCAGTTTCCATTGTCATCTCATCATCTGTCTGGAGGCCACCTCCTCTTTTCAAGCTCATCAATGAAGATCTCCAGTGTGGCAGAAAAAGATCTTAATGCACCACTGTCTCCTAGGGCCAGCAATTGTTGAACTTTACAAACCTCACCAGTACAATTAGTGAATGCACCCTTCCTTTTAAGCAGTGCAGGCTAGCATTAAGCTGTGCACACTAACGTGAGGTGGTGCTAGCAAGTAATGAAATTGGGCTCCTTTGCAGCTAATAAACAGTGAGGTTCGTGCTGGCTTCAAGCAGAAGTCATTACAATGAGTAGGCAGTACAAGGTTGCTAGACAAACAGGAGGCTGGAAAAACACAGCAAGCAAGGCAACATCGGGAGGAGGAGTAGTCAAAATTTCAGGTATTACCTTTCTTCAGGTAATATTTGAAACATTGACTTCCCCTTCTCCAGATGCTGCCTGACTTGCTGTGATGTTCCAGCCTCCTGTTTGTCTACCTTGGATTCCAGCATCTGCAGGTTTTTTTTGTCTCTAGTCTAGTACAAGGTTGCTACGCTGCCTCCTTTACACTGAACAAGTGCTAGGTAATCCACATCATGATACTCACATCAATTTTCAGGACAATCTAATTTTTCCCAAGTATCTTCAAAGGTTCCATTTACGTAACAACTTTAACACTGAAGGGAACAAAAATGAAAAGTACTTTCCATATTGATAACTAAAAAACAGATGTCAAGAAGGGATTAGGAAGACAACGACTTACTGTTTAGTTGAAAAGATAGGTTTTGGTGAGATCTTTAAAAGGCAATCGTAGGGTGGAGAGGTGGAGAAAGTTAGGGAGAGATCTAGTAAAGGTGAGCCAGGTGTCCAAAAGGTTATGCTGTCAACAGCATTAGGACAAGAGGTCAGGGTTTGGGGAATTTGGAGTGTGATTTGAATGTGAATAAAAGAAAGGTCACTACTTTAGTAATGCAACTTTGAATGTTAATTAAACCTGTGAGAACTGTGTAATGGAGTTGCCACAATGTGGCAAGAATGCTGGGCAGTCTATGTCCCAAATTGACCAAGATTTTAGCTTCACCTGTACTGTTGGCTAGGTTAGGACATTAAACATATCTGACTGAAAGGAAGAGGTGTTTTAATCATGACATAGCTTTGCTACAATTAAAATACAAAACATCTTTAAAATGAGCACAAATCCTCAGAGAATGGCCTTTTTCCATAAAGTTCACTAATTATTCATTGTTAAGAAATTGTCTCACATTGCTGGCTTCTGAGGTAATTTATCACTTCTTTATTAATTAACTTTTGAAAAAACAATGCCTCTTAATGATGATACAGTGGGGCAGTGTGTTGGGGCACTAGCATGCAACGCTATAGAGCACGACTAGGAGCTCCCCTTTCCCACTGCTCCAAGTTTCTGGGTGAACTCTATCACTGTGGGTAGTTATTCTACAGAGGGGATGTGATTATCTTCCACAGGGAGGGAGGGGAGATTGGGGGAAAAGGTCATTGACAGACTGCTCACACAAGTGCTGGTAGAAGTTAGGAACTCTGTTTCGGGATGACATTTTATTGTTCCTTCATTGGGACCCTCAGGTCCCTTTTAAGTCTTTCTCCTCTCACCTTGAAATTATGCCCTTTTGTTTTGAATTCCCCTACTCTAGGGAAAAGACCTTGGCTATTCAACTTATCTATGTCCCTCATGATTTTATAAACCTCTAAAAGGTCATCCCTTAACTTCCTATGTCCCAGGTTATCCAGCCTCTCCTTATAACTCAAACCCTCCAGTCCCAGTAACATCCTGGTGAATCTTTTCTGCACTCTCTCCAATTTAATAATATGATTCCTATAGCAGGATGACCAGAACTGTACATAATACTCCAAAAGTGGCCTCACCAACTTCCTGTACAACCGCAACAATGATCTCCCAACTCCTATACTCAATGGTCTTATCAATGAAGGCAAGAGGGCTAAATGCCCTTTATACCAACCTGTCTACCTTAGCAACATTTTCACAGAGGATGGTTCGTTTGTGGAATGCACTGCCAGAGGAAGTGGTGGATGCAGGTACAGTCGCAACATTTAAAAGACATTTGGAAAAGTCCATGGATAGAAAACGTTTAGAGAGATATGGGCCAAACAAGGGCAAGGGCATTTCTGAAGAAGGGTCTAGGCCCGAAACATCAGCCTTCCTGCTCCTCTGATACTGCTTGGCCTGCTGTGTTCATCCAGCTCTACACCTTGTTATCTAAGGGCAAGTGGGACTAGTTTAGTTTGGGAAACTTGGTCGGCATGTATGATTTGGATCGAAGGGTCTGTTTCTATGTTGTATGACTCTATGACTCTATGTGAGCATCGGTGGCTAGTCCAGCATTTGTTGCCAATCCCTAATTCGCTAGAGGGGAAGAGTTAACTACATTTTTCTTCTCAAAAAATGGTATGGGAAATCTGAAGCTCATTTCCCCCATTATGTCGTTGAGGTTAGATCAATTGAAAACGTTGAAACTGGAGAAACAGGTTCCATTAAGCGATGGTATTAAAAATTACAAAACGGAGTGAAGAGAACAGGTCAGCCATGATCTAATTGAATGGTGGAACAGGCCCAAGGAGATGAATGACCTTGTCCTACTCAGTATTTCTCTGACCCCTAGGCAATGTGGTCTGGATAGAAGACAGAGCTAAGAGGAAGGGAAATATAGATTTAAAACCCTTGATATAAGCAATTTCAAATGAGCAATTACCCCCGTAAAGCCTCTCAAACTGGACCAGTTCACATTTGAGTCAGAGCCCAGGGAGGGAGCTGTGGACCACAGTGTTGCTATGCAGCCAGGGAGCTGAGCTTGACCTGAAAGCTCAGCTGATTTTTCTTTCCTCTATTGACTAAGTGCCTTACTGCCACACTGCGGTGCAGCCAATGACACCACTGACTTCATTAACTCTGTGTGTCAGGAAAGCTAAAGAGCAAATGTCAGGAGAAGGTGGGATTTGTATCCAGATTTGCTGGAGTGCGGTGCAGTGCAGTGGCTCAGCCAAACCTTCCCCATTTATCATCTTTAATACTCTGAAGGTTCTGCAAACAGTCTTTGTCATTTTTTTTAATAATGTGTAACAGATACACATCCAAATGCTCTAGTGTATGTTAACATTTAAGTGCACAAGTTTAATGATCTTGGATTAATGTAACAAAAACAACAATGTCAAAAATTAGTTCATGAATTTACTAGATCCACTGCTAATCAACATTCTTGTCACAAACCAAGTTTTGGAATCTCAGTTTATAATTGCTCTTATTCCTGGTGAAGGTCCTGGAGAGAAACACAATGGCAGGCTGATGTGGAGATACCACTAATGGGCTCTCTAGACATTATGGTTGTTCAGTTCACTGATAGCTGGACTGAGTGTTGCAATCCCCTTTTCCAGAATACACAGACTCTACGGGACCTGCAGTACTGATTCCACCAGCAGTTTTGCTTTTTGACCTGCCTCAGACCAGATTTAAAATATTCTTATGTTGTTGGCATTACACCTATCCATTACACCTTTTTTAAAAAATGTGCTCTGGCTTTTGCATTCATTCCACTTAGCATCTATCAAGTCAAGTGTAGACTTTAGTATTTAATTGTAAAAGAAGCAAATGATGCCAAGAATGAGTAAATAGGCTGTTTGTTGTGAACATTATGAAAATATGAAGAGTTTCAAAATTAACTCTAAAATTGTTAATTCTGCAATGAAGGATTATTGGCCCCAGAAGCAGGGATCATCAACAGTTGCAAAAGCAGCATTCTTCATGTTTCTTGAGCGAGATATTTCTGGTGACTAAACTACAATACATATTGTAAATACTGCGAAACTGTAGACCGCATTGCACCTCTGATTTTAATTTTGATGTTTGAATAACGGTCGTAAGTGTTTTCAGATCAAATCCATGCTCAGTTTAGGTGAGAATGTCAGTGTTGTGGATTTCACAGACATTCCCACTTATCATAATCATGCATTGTCTTTATTCAGATTCCAACATCATCCTCAAGGTCACATGAAAGAGCTATTAATCATTATATAAACTCTCAAAAACGTGGGAGGTTTGAGAACACTTTGAGAATTGTAACCCTTTCCTTCCTGAATAAACAGGAACTTTACACAGTGGATGGAACAAGTAGGAATATTGTGGGCTCATATTCTGTATTGTAAACTTCTTTTTATTAATTTAGAAAAAGCAAATAGAGAAATTCAGAAGACATGTTCTAGCTTTAATGGTTTCTTTCCCATTTCCCTCACATCCTTGCTGAACTGCTGACCATCCAATGACCCTTCCTGATTCCTGTGTTCAGTGATGTTGTTAGAGACAAAAAAAAGTGTAGATGCTGGAATCCAAGGTAGTCAAACTGGAGGCTGGAAGAACACAGCAAGCCAGGCAGCATCTGGAGGTAAGGAGGAGCCACTGTTTCTGGTAGTACCCTTTATCAGGAGTCACTAAAGAAAGGTTATACCGGAAACGTTGACTTCTCCTTACCTCCAGATGCTGCCTGGCTTGCTGTGTTCTTCCAACCTCCTGTTTGTCTACCTTAGTGATGTTGTTAGTGGCTTTGTCTATTCATTTACTGTCCCTCTCCTCAATAAGCCAAACTTCTACCCCTCTGACCTTGCACAACCCTTTTTGCTCTCCAAAATCCTTTAAAGTGTTGTTGCTTCACAAATCTGTACCTAGGTTTCCTGGGACTCACTGTTTAAATCCTTCCAATTAGATTTCTGCCTGGACCACAATACTAAATCAGGCTCTTATTAACATCTACATAACATCTGATGTGACAAGGGTATGCCGTCCCTCGTTGTCCTTCTCAACCTGTAATTCTTGCCCTAATTGACTACACCATCTACCTCCGAAGTCTCTCAACCAAGTGTCCAGGTGGGATGGCACTTGCCTGGGAATATTTTTATCTAGCCAATCGCAATCAGAGAATAACCTCCAATAGCCCTCTTCCTGTCCTAAACCACTACCTCTGGTGTCACCTGAGTATCTGTCCAACAGCTCTCTCCCACTTCTCATCTCCACGCCACCCACTGGTGATATCGGTTTCTACATGGCACCCAGCTTGATATCACAATCACTGTCTCTAATTCATCAGACTGCTTGTCTTACACCCAGTTCTGGATGAGCAGAAATTTCTTCCAAATAAATGTCGATTCCCCACTTCAAACCCTATTCCCTGGCAATCAACTTCCATCCCTCTCTCTGGTGACTATCTGAGGTTGAATACATGGCTCAGTAACTTGGTGTCATATGTCACCCTGAGATGAGTTGCTGACCACACAGCCATGCCCATTAAGATAGCTGATCTCCACTTCTCTAACATTGTACACCTCTACTCCTGCTCCTGCTCACATCCTGCTGAAATCCTCATTGATTCAATGTCTGCAAACCTGACTACTCCAAAACAGTCCTGGCCAGCTCCCGAACATTATACCCTTAATGCATTTCAGAACAACCAAAACTACGCTGCCTGCAAATTTACTCTCACAATGATCCCACTGAATGTTATTAATGGATGAGTCAGATCCCAAATTGAAACCTGGCTTGATAGATCACCTTCTGTATTATTTTGTTTTTAACAAGGTGGTCTTTGACTGAAACACAAGCATGGAATGCTACAAGTTTAGTTTGAACCATAAAACTGAAGTTTATTGCACAAGAGAAACGAAGATAAAATTGATTAAACCAGGCTATTTACACATAAAACGAGTGTACACATTTTGAAACAGACAGTAAAGTACTAATGCTTTAATTCTATCAACATTCATAGAATCATAGAATCCCTACAGTGTGGAAGTGGGCCATTTGGCACATCGAGTCCACACCAACCTGTCAAAGAGCATCCCACTCAGACCCACCTCCCTACACTGTCCTGTGACCCTGCATTTCCCATGGCTAATGAACCTAACCTCCACATCCCTGGACACTATGTTCAATTTAGCATGGCCAATCTATCTAACCTTCACATCTTTGGACTGTGGGAGGAAACCGGAGCACCTGGAGGAAACCCATGCAGACACCAGAAGAATGTGCAACCTCCACACAGACACCCATCCTCCACACAAGGGTGGTATCGAACCCAGGTCCCTGCCATAATGAGACAGCAGGTCTAACCAAAGGACATAGGTGAACCGGATGGGTTTTTCTGACAATCAACAATGGTTTCATGGTCTTCATTAGACTCTTAATTCCTGATTTTTATTGAATTCAAATTCCACTATCAACCATGGTGGAATTCAAACCCAGGTCACAGAAAATTACCTGGGTCTCTAGATTAACAGTCCAGCGATAATACCATTAGGCCATTGCCTCCCCTACAGTACTCACTTAAAGTACTCCTTTACAGTACTCACACCATAGTGAATTCCTTTCTCTATCACCTTTAATATGGCTTAACTCAGCTGCGGCTTCAATTCCCATCTTGAGAATCTGATATTCTCATCCTTGAGTTTGCATACAACTGAGCTTAGACTTTCACTGCTTCGAATAACCCTTCTACCATTTTAACCAATCACTTCAAACTTTGAGACCAAATTCCTTTTGGGATAAGGCAACCAATTTTTAAACAGTTCTAAATATCCCCCCTCCGCAGGATCATAAGACTTCTGCAAACTACAAAACAAAATAGACTTTCTTCAAGCTATGGGTGTTTCCCCTAAGTCAAAAATCACAATTCTAGAACTTTCCAACTGAAGCCTAATGCACTGCACTGTTTATTCTGTTTGATTGTAAAACTTGCCCAATGAAACAAAGCCTTGTTACTCTCCAAGAAATTGCTCTCTTTCGTAATGTATTGTAAAATAAATTACTATTGCTATAGAAATACTCAAAAGTTAATCATCAAGCTCTTGTATAGACTCAGACCAAATCCACATGCCTCTAGTTCAAAATGTAAACTTGAAATATGTATAAATTGCATACCTTACATCACACAAGTCCCATTCACCCATTACACACATGCTCACTGACTTACATTGCCTTCCAACTTAATAAAGCTTCAATTTTATATCTCTCATTCTTACTTTTAAATCTCCCCCTCCAATTCCTCTCTCCTACTTTTCAATGGAACCTGCTTCAGCCCTACAACTCTCCATGCTCTCTGTTCATGTCCAATCCTATCCTCTTGAGAAACCCAATTTTTATTGCTTTATTAATGGCAGCCAAGCCTTCAGCTGCTATTGTTCTGAGCACTGGAATTCCCTCATTAAAAAGCCCTACTAGTGTTCCTCTCTTTCCTCCCTTAAGATTCACTTTTAAACCTAGTTCATCAATCCCAATACCTCCTCAAGTGGTTCTGCAGCAAATTCTGCTTGATAATGTTCCAGTGAGGTGCCTCGGGAAAGTTTGCAACGTTAAAGTTGCTATTTAAATATAAATTGTTGTTGTAATTCAGAAAGCAAAAATGCATGGATATTTAAAATGGGTGGTAAAGTAATGGTTACTTTGTGACAAAAGTGAATTGTTTTTTTTCTAACAAATTACCCATATGGAGGCATTCAATCGACTTGATGTTATTCTTGCCAGTGCTCTACAGAAAAGTCATGGTGTGCATTGTCCAATTTCAAGGCACTCATGCTTATAAATAGCATTTACCATATTTTAACATTCTTCTTAAGACCCATCTAAGCAGGGTTTCACATCAGTGCTAGCATGCCCTCTGCAGCTAGCCTGCACCGATTGTCATCCTAAATTTATATGTGGCACACACACACATACACACATTTTTTTAATGTATATTTATCTCTGCACCACTAGTTGATAGCTACAGAGGGAGACAACATGTGAAGTTTTCACAGTTGGTAGCAGATCAAGGAAACCTATGTATTCTTTGGTGTTCTACAAAGCAAGAGTAGTTCAGTTCATTTGAAAGAATAAGCACCACATTACAGTAAAAAATACACAGTGATAGATTGCTTTGCAATTGTTCACTTAAAATGATCAATTTAAACAATTGACTGATTTGTGAAGTTAATAAATTGTTCAGCTGCCATATTCAATAAATCAATTTGCTTGTTTACTGAGAAACTGGCTGTTTTCTATGAAGGAAAAGGAGATGGCTATTTCAGACAATCTTATATTTAATTTTACAGTTAACTTAAATTTAAATTAAAATCAATTGGAGGCTATGGAACTGCGTTACCAAAAAGTGTGACAATGGTGAACTGCCAAGCCCTTGGTACTGAAATATTCTAACACTAACTTTATTTAAAGTCCCAATAATAACAATTTCATTTTATTTCAAGAAGATAATAAATATTCTGCGAATGTTTAAATGTTACCTTCTTATCCTTACAGGTTGAGGCATTCTCAGGAAGTTTGGCAGTGCATCTTGTAGATGGTACACACTGCCCTTCACTGTGTCAGTGATGAAGGGAGTGAATTTGGTGCCAATCAAGCAGATGCTTTGAACAAAGCATCTGGATGGTGTCAAGCTTCTGGAGTGTTGTTGGAGCTGCACTCATCTGGGCAAGTGGGGAGTATTCCATCACACTCCTGACTTGTGTCTTGTACATGGTGAAGACGTTTGGGGGAGTTCTGAGTTACTTGCTGCATAATTCCTAGCCTCTGACCTGGTATTGTAGCCACTGTATTTATATGGCAAGTCTAGTTCATTTTTGCTCAATCACAGCCCCGTGGAGTTTGATATAGGAGGTCATAGAAGGACTAATATGACTTTAAATAGGCCCAGAAGGTTTATTTTAATGAAAGAGGTCAAAAAATTAAGTACATTAGTACTTTTATTCAAAACAATGTCACGTTGTTGTTTTTTTGCAATTGGAATGAGGCATGGAATAGTCTGAAATGGAAAGGATTATCTATGAACAGTGTACAGATACACAAACAAACCTCCACTCATTCTTGCTTCGGGAGCATTTGTTGTTTATTTTTATTTTTCCACATCTGTATGGAGTAGTTATTGTAAGGTTTGGGTCAAGGACTTTCCCAGTAACGTTCCAAATGACAGGATGAATTTTCCTAGATAAATTCCCTGCCAGCAGGAGGCAGCAGAACAGCTCGGGACAAAATAGAAGTTGCAGGTCCTGAACATAATGGCAAAATAGTTTTTTTTTAAAATTCACTCGTAGGACATGGATATCGCTTGCTGGCCAGCATTTTATTGCCTTAGTTGCCCTTGAAAAGGTGGTGGTGAGTTGCCACCTTGAACCACGGCAATCCATGTTTTGCAGGTTGACCCACAATGCCCACGGGGAGGGAATTCCAAGATTTTGACCCAGTGACATTGAAGGAAGTATAATCTATTTCCAAGTCAGGCACTGAAAACCTGAAGCAAATTGTGACCCAGAATTCTGGAAATACTCAGCAGCCAAGGAAGAAACTGTACAAACAACAAGAACAAAGAAAATTACAGCACAGGAACAGGCCCTTCAGCCCTCTAAGCCTGCACCGACATGCTGCCCATCACAACTAAAACCCCCTACCCTTCCGGGGACTGTATCCCTCTATTCCCATCCTATTCATGTATTTGTCAAGATGCCCTTTAAAAGTTTCTATCGTAACTGCTTCCACAACCTCCCCCAGCAGCAAGTTCCAAGCACCCACCAGCCTCTGTGTAAAACAAAACACGGCCTAACCAAGGTTCTATAAAGCTGCAATATTACCTGCCAATTTTTAAACTTAAAGCCTCGGCTGATGAAAGCAAGCATGCCATATGCCTCGTTTACGACCTAGTGGGAGAAATACAATTCATGGGCAGGACTTTGGTCTGATATGTGGGCAGACAGGTGTAGAAACTCAGCAGTCGGCCACAGGCCTGTTTACTGGCATCTTCCTGCCTCTGAGCCAGTTTCTCTGTACAATCCGAGGTTAAAGGAGCGCTAGACAAACCAACTGCGTGGGTTAAAGGCCACTTATCAAAGACCAGTTGGAATTCCCTAGACTGCCTGTTGGCTCTCCACTGCATTGGGCACTGACCAGTTGCCTGGGAGACCAAACCAGGGGATTAGTGTGCCATACAGGCAGACACAGATGCCCTCCCCTCACTAACCTAATTGTGGTTGCACCTTCAGGTTGCTTTGTGTGTGTGGCTTTCCTTCCACAATGGCGGCCTGGTAACCATGGCCACTTGTTATTTTAGATACAGGAAGTTACTGAGATGGCATCTCTCAAGATGGAGATGCCTCCTCTCTTGCAGCTGTTGTAGCTCCTTTGTAGGCAGAATGGCTTCCTATGAACCCTCGGTCTTTGAGTGCCATCCTGTCCTTAATCAAATGGTAAGCACAGCCTCTGGCCACAAATTGGCCATTCAAGGGAAAACCAATGCCAGATTCCTGCTCCCAACATAGATTTAAACCCTAAGATCCTGCCCAATGTTTTGAATGAATGACCTTTCATCAGAAACAGATAAAGGCAGAGATGAAATAGATTTTAAGAAGTAAAAGTAGGGAAAATTGGCCATTGGACGTGTGGGAAGAAAGAACAAAAGAGAAGGTTTATGACAGGGCAGGAGTAAATCAATGAGAAAAAAGGAAGATAGTTCAAGGCAGAAGGGATGGTTAATAGGACACATTTATTGGAAGTTTACAACAGAACCATTCCCACTACCTGCTGTCTATAACAGACACACTTTCATTGTGAAATCTATTGAGTTTTTAAAACCACACTTGTCCTGTCATGGAAAACGGCTTTCCTTTTGTTCTTTCCTGGCCTCCAGCCAAACCCTCACTTTCCCTACTTTTACAAATTCTTAAAGCCTGTTCCATCTCAAAATTTATCCCAATTTGGAGAAAGAATCATACAACACAAAAGAAGGCCACTTGAGTCCACACCGACCCTCAGAAGAGGATCCTACCCAGACCCCTACCCTGTCCCTGTAACCCCACATTTACCATGGCTAACCACCCTACACACTATGGACAATTCCAGCATGGGGGCCAATCCTGCACATCCTTGGACTGTGGGAGGTAACTCACACAGATACAGGGAGAATATGCAAACTCCACACAGACAGTGACCTAAGGCTGGAATTGAACCTGAGTCCCCAGTGCTATAAGGCAGCAGGGCTAACCACTGAGCCACCATGCCACAGAAGATGGAGCTGCTCTCCATTCCTCACAAAGACAGTCAAGTCAGAGGGTGTGACCTCTCTATCCTCAGAATCCCTATTTCTCCAGCCCACAGGTCAAGTCAGCTGTGGAGCACTGAACACCAGAAAGTGTTTGAAGGAACCACAATGAAGACTCCAGTCAAGAAACATGGAACAAGTGGGATTTTTTTTTAAATTCTAGAACTAGCCCTTGTCAAAACAACAGGGAGTGGAGAAATTGTATACAAGGCCTGAGGTCCCATCCTGGTCTGGAGGTTCTAGCAACAACGTGTACCCATAAGGCACCAATTTTGCACTCATCCTCCCAATAGCTCTGCATCTTGAATGAAGTCAGTGTTTATGGTGCTGATGTGAAAGCGGTGGTACTGCTGGGATTGCAGTTTTTGTGCGTGCCACTCTGATCTTCTGTTCATGACCAAATGCTAAACTTTAATGAACAGGTTCTCCCCAAGAGTCTTGTAATGTTCATTTCTAGTGTCTGGAAAATAAATCACAAGCATACTTTCCTTTTGTTTTCATTTTTGAGCAGACATAATACCACAGTCTCTAAGATGTAAATGGACCCTTTCATTTCTATTTATAAATTTACACATACATTAAAATACATGTTACAACAGCTGCATTTATATAGCACCCTCAAGGTGCTAAAGTATCACATGGTAAAAATTTGAATCATCAGATATTTTAGTATGTTAGCTGTTATATTTTTAATGATTCTGTAATAACCATTTACTGTTACCATTTAATCATTTACTTATTGAAATTCCTCAAACTACACACGTAGTCCTGCCCTGAGTAAAGGTCTGGGTATCACTGGGCCATTAACAACATCAGCAAAAAAAACTGGGCTCCAAATATATTGAGTATAAGATCTGATCAAGTCTTAGGTGATTTAGGTGTTTTCTGAAACGCAAGTTTTACCAGATTCCAGCAACTCAACTAGGTAGAGAAAAGAAATAGACTGGGCCCAGGCTTCCTTCCAGCTTAAGTGCACCCCCTAGAGTTGAGTGAAACAATGACATTGAGGTCCTCATGAAAATATTTGTGGGTGGAACAAACATAGGGTGAGTGAAAGAAAAGTATCTCTTTGATGATTTAGAACTTATTGTTTGCATTAATAACTGAGCTGGAAATTGTTAAACTTTTGTCCTTGTAGATGCACTTTCATTGCCATTAAAAACAGCAAAAATTTACCTCAATAAATGCTGCATTCCGGTAAGATAATTTCACAACTGATACCTCATTGTGGGCAAGTCTTTCTCACTATCCCGCAGACGCACTGCACAGAAAGCTAATTCTTTGTGAATACACAAGTGGCTGCATGAATCATTGAAATTTCACCTCCCTTGAACATATTTTTAACTGAGTGCCTATTTGTTGGATCAGAGATAGTAGGAACTGCAGATGCTGGAGAATCCGAGACAACAAGGTGCAGAGCTGGATGAACACAGCAGGCCAAGCAGCA
>NC_063359.1:22405359-22429918 GCF_021869965.1 Rhincodon typus | reverse complement strand
CACCTTATTCCGGATGCTCCTGGCATTGAAGTAGACACACTTCAAACCACCTTCCTGCCTGCCGGTACACTCCTGTGACCTTGAAACCTTATTTATGACCTCACTACTCTCAACCTCCTGTACACTGGAGCTACAATTCAGGTTCCCATCCCCCTGTTGAATTAGTTTAAACCCTCCCGAAGAGCATTAGCAAATTTCCCCCCCAGGATATTGGTACCCCTCTGGTTCAGGTGTAGACCATCCCGTTTGTAGAGGTCCCACCTACCCCAGAATGAGCCCCAATTATCCAGGTATCTGAATCCCTCCCTCCTGCACCATCCCTGTAGCCACGTGTTCAACTGCTCTCTCTCCCTATTCCTCGCCTCGCTAGCACGTGGCACGGGTAACAAACCAGAGATAACAACTCTGTTTGTTCTAGCTCTAAGCTTCCACCCTAGCTCCTTGAATTTCTGCCTTACGTCCCCATCCCTTTTCCTACCTATGTCGTTGGTGCCTATGTGGACCACGACTTGGGGCTGCTCTCCCTCCCCCTTAAGGATCCCGAAAACACGATCCGAGACATCACGGACCCTGGCACCTGGGAGGCAACACACCAACCGCGAGTCTCTCTCGTTCCCACAGAATCTCCTATCTGTCCCCCTAACTATGGAGTCTCCAACGACTAATGCTCTCCTCCTCTCCCCCCTTCCCTTCTGAGCAACAGGGACAGAGTCTGTGCCAGAGACCTGTACCCCATGGCTTACCCCTGGTAAGTCGTCCCCCCCAACAGTATCCAAAATGGTATACTTGTTTTTGAGGGGAATGGCCACAGGGGATCCCTGCACTGTCTGCCTGTTCCCTTTCCGTCCCCTGACTGTAACCCATCTACTTTTTTCCTGTACCTGAGGTGTGACTACCTCCCCGTAACTCCTCTCAATTACCCCCTCAGCCTCCCGAATGATCCGAAGTTCATCCAGCTCCAGCTCCAGTTCCCTAACACGGTTTCCGAGGAGCTGGAGTTGGGTGCACTTCCCGCAGATGAAGTCAGTGGGGACACTAGTGGTGACCCTTACCTCCCACATTCTACAGGAGGAGCATACAACTGCCCTAACATCCATTCCCACTGTTCTGAATTCCCAAACAGACAAATTAAAAAAATATATACTAGTAGCCTTACCAAATCAGCACTCAGAACCTTTTTTTTTGGTTAGAGGAGGAGGATGGGTGGGAGACACTACCTAGGTAGTGTTTCGGGTAAAGCAACCGCCCAAATATATTACCTCACTTACTCCAAAAATGGAGTCACGCGAGGTAAGACTTTTATAACCTAAAAGCTCACCTTCCCAGGCTGCCCTCGCGCTTCCTCCCAGACTCCCGCCGCTGAAACAACTGAAAGGCCGCAGTCACGCGAAGTAAGACTTTTATAACCGAAAAGCTCACCTTCCCAGGCTGCCCTCGCGCTTCCTCCCGGACTCCCGCCGCTGAAACAACTGAAAGGCCTCCAATATCCAGAAAACAGATCCCATTGTTATTATCAGCCAGTTGTGAATCCTTTTAATGTTATAATCCATTCCATTCCTCTCATTCAAACGCTGAGGTTCGTTCCCTTTACATCATCTTTGGTCATAAACACACATACTCTTATTTTCTGTGCATTCATGCACAGTTTCCTTTAACATGCTAAAGATTACCTCTTCTCATCATGCTGTGTTTAGCTGTTTTATATATTATTATATTTCCCACTTTGCAAAATTATTTACTTTGCTAGGAGAGGCACAGGAGCAGCAGCCAGTCTGTTTTGTTTTTCTAGCTGGCATGACTATCAATTAAGAGAAGTAGTACTGGTTAACTTGCCTCACATACCACTGACTCTCTCTTATGTTGGACTATAGCAACAGTTACATCTAAAAGTGTTTAACCTTTCCCCTGTGGGATCTAGCGGACACTCTGCTGTATAATTACACTCGTAAATTATCCAATCAGTAACTTTGCCAAATGACGTATTTCAAGGACTAACTCCAGCATTTGCCGTTATTTGTATTGGCCTGCAGGAAGGGCTACTCCTGAAATGGTTCAGTCACCCAGCATAGAATCAATGGACTGAATGGCCTCCTTCTGTGCTAGAATTACTCTATAGTTGTTTGACTGAATTCTCTGGAAGCTATAAGCACAGTACAAAAATCAGTGGACCAATGCACCATGGGTTTGCATTAATTTTACAGTAATACACTATCAAGTGGAAAACGAGAAGAAGTGAAAGAAGGATTTGCATCGATTTAGCAACAGTCATAACCTCCACATGAACCATAGAGCTTTACAGTCAATGAAATACTTTTCAAGTAGAGCTACCGTTCTAATATGAAAATGGCAGCTGCCAATTTGTACATAGCACAGCACAACTAAGGAATAAGTGACATAATCATCTGTTTACATATTGATAAAAGGCAAATACTGACCACGCTACTGGGAGAATTATGCCTTTCTTTGAATAATGGCACATGCGACCATTTATGTCAATCTAAATGGAAAGACCAGGCTGTGGCTGACTGTCTAACCCGACAGACCAATGTATGTACTTCAAACCCAAAACATTCAAACTCAGAGCTGAAGGTCTTATAACTGAGTAAGGTTATGACGCAGAATATACATCTTTTGTTGTCTTTTCTTTCTGTTAAATGCAAAAGGATTTGGTGAGGCCACTTTTAGAATACCGTGCACAATTCTGGTTGGCATTCTGTAAGAAAGATATTGTTAAACTTGAGAGAACGCAGCAAAGATTTATGAGAATGTTGCCAGGACTGGAGGGTTTCATTTATAGGGAGAGGCTGAATAGGCTGAAGCTATTTTCCCTGGAGCATTGGAGGCTGAGGGGTGACCTTATCAAGGTTTAGAAAATCATGAGGGGCATGGGTAGAGTGAATAGCCATGGTCTTTTTCCTCGGGTAGGGGAGTCCAAAACTAGAGGGCGTAGGTTTCAGATGAAAGGGGAATGATTTAACAAGGACCTGAGGGACACAGAGGGTGGTGCGTGTATGGAATGAGCAGCCAAAAGAAGTGGTGGAGGTTGGTACAATTACAACATTTAAAAGGCATCTGGATGGGTATATAAATAGGAAGGGTTTAGAGGAATATGGGCCAAATGTTGGCAAATGGGACTAAGTCAGATTGGGTCGGCATGGACAAGTTAAACCAAAGGGTCTGTTTCCGTGCTGTATGACTCTATGACTCTATGATTACCTGAAATTTCCAGAATATAGATGGATGTGCTGAGCCTGCATACCCTTTGCAGCACTTTGTGTCTAGTTCCTTCAGAGTTGCATTCAGGTACTTAAAGAATAGTTAATTCTTTTATTTGTTACAGTACCTAATATTTACAAAGGAGGTACATAAGGATAACTTGCCCAGAATGATATGCTGCTTTAAATCCATAACCATTTTCCTATCTGTATCAATTACTGAACAGAATTAATTATGACCTTTTGGACTTGTTTAAGAAAGACCTGCAAAGAGTAAGATGTCTCCAGGCATTATGTAGATTTTGCTCCTATATTCAGACTATCAAAAAGTTTAGAGAGGATTTCTGCCAATAGTGCATCAAGGTGTAATGTTGAATACATGAAATCTGAGCAGACACCACTGTAACCCACAAGAAGCTGTGATATTTTGTGTGAATACCCACATACAGCAACATATAACTCCAAGTACGATTGGACATGGAGCGGGATCTGTTTAATAATCCCCAAAACTATGGTAGTAGTCAGAGCAAAACTGTCTTTGTTCCTTTTTCTTCCCTCACCCCCTCTCCCTTTGAATTTTTCAGGTCCTGCATCATACATCCAGCTTCATCTACCCAGTGCCCACCCCCTCAGGATCGTTCCATGCAGGGCACACCTGCTGTGAACTGGGGTAACATCTGGCTTGAGTGGGACCAGGTGCTGGGAATGTTGTACAAACTGTGTGAATTGAAGCATCTAATTTAATGTTTTTCTTTCAGGTATGTTGGTGCTTAGCAGGAAACAACAACTAGTATTCAGCAGTCCACTAACCAATCATCTCAATGACCTATCATCTCAAGGATGGACTAACTGAGGCAGAATGTGTCCATCATGGCTTGATATATGATACATTGTAAACTATCAGCAGCTTCACAGGGACACAACCCAACAGCACTCAGAGTTTGATGCTGCTTTTGTAGCTGGCTCCACCTTATTGTACTTTTATTTTGTGCTATCCTCTTTGTTGCCAAAATATAACCTGAATGATGTTTGATTAAACTTACATCAGATTCCAAAATTCACTGTATCAGTTATTGTCTTGCTGTGCTATGAACCCGTTTCAACACTGGTTTGAATAACACAACTCATCTCCATTTTTGGATCCACGAGAAGATTGTACCATGTTCCTGATATGGAATTAACTTGTGCAGCATGTTTGCAATCCCAGTTAGAAAATCAGGTCAAGAGGACACACTCAATGAAAAGTGACTGCTTTTCCAGGAAAAAATCAAATAATCCAGGATCCTGACTAGTACGAAAACTTAGCAGTTACAGAGAATTTCCCTTTTTCCCAGAGTTGAAACATCTAGTACTAGAGGGCATTTCAGGTGAGGGGGGAAAGTTCAATGGAGATATGAGGGACAAGTTTCTACACAGAGTGGCAGGAGTCTAGAATGCACTGCCAGGGGTGGTGGTGGAGGCAGATCCGATAGGGGTACTTAAGGGACTTTTAGATAAGCACGTGAATATGCAAGGATATGGACCAAGGGCAGGCAGAAGGGATTAGTTTAATTGAGCATCATGTTTGACACAACATCATCGGCCGAAGAGCCCATTCCTGTGCTGTACTGTTCTATGTTCTAAGATGTAAAGAGGCATGGAGCAGTTTGAGAAATTTTTCAGCATGCTCACAGATAAATGAGAGAAGAATAAGCAAAGAATTGTAATACCCCTTAACAGAAGGGATACTTACTGCCCAGTATTTACAGTAAGGTATTGCCTTTAAATATAATCTGCGTATTTTGTCATTTCACCATCATTACCACCAGCAGCAAATCCTTGTATTGCTTTGCTGTTCTTCAAGGGTCAAACAATAGTCCCCAGTGACATGACTATGTTTGTTCTTCATAACTGGAACAATTCTCTATGTAAAAACAGAAATGGAACATTGAAAAAGATTACATTTAGGAGCAATGTCTTCTGAAGAACAGTTTTCAGCTGATGGGTTTGAGCACAACTTCTGTTATTAAACCTAATATGGCTCTTTGAACAACTAGTATGACATCCAAAACTACGCTTAAGAACTGGACGGATCTTTGTCAAGTTTTTACCTGACCACTGCATATTCAATAAGCACTGTGGGTTAGCTCAGTTCAACTAAACTTGAAAATAAATGCCTTTTTAAATTATATGTTACTAATAGTTTAAGAACCTTGTATCATTCACCATTTCAACACACGCAGTTCCAAGCAAAACTGAATAGTCTTTGATTGTTTAGAAGCATTAATGTGAAGAAACAGGTATCTGTAATAGGATATAACAAGGTGTAGAGCTGGATGAACACAGCCGGCCAAGCAGCATCAGAGGAGCAGGAAAGCTGACGTTTCGGGTCTAGACCCTTCCTCAGAAAGGGTCTAGACCTTTCCTTTTCTGAGAAAGGGTCTGGACCTTTCCTTTTCTGAGGAAAGGTCTAGACCCAAAATACCAGCTTTCCTGCTCCTCTGATGTTGCTTGGCCTGCTGTGTTCATCCAGCTCCATACCTTGTTATATCAGATTCTCCAGCATCGGCAGTTCCTACTATATCTGTAATAGGACTAGCTTTTCTAGTAAATTTATAGAAATATACCTGTGATCATGCTGTGATCTTGCTCATAGATAGTTTGAAGGTATGGAGAGTGTTGTTCCATTAGTTGTTACCTATGGTCAGCTGAGATTTTGTGATAATAGCAGCAATGATGCTGTCGGTATTCACTATTCTCATGGAGCCAATCAGCTGGCAGTTTCTGTGCCTACACATGCACTGTTTAACACGGAAAGGAGTAAGATTCAGTTTCTGTTCCTGGATCGGGTGCACAGAGAAGGGAAACTTCCCAACCTTTAAAAATGACTGCCTGTCTTTCCCCTTTTAGGTGCTGGGCTGGATGTGGGCTAGATTGAAAGTCAGGCCAACCAAAATTAAAAAAAACCTTAGATATATCCCAAGTTCAGAGGTGAGCCAGACAGAAATCCTGCTTCAGGACACTGGCACTATCTACCTCTGTCTTAAAGATACTCAGTATCTTTGTCTCCTCAACCTTCTGTGGCAATGAGTTCCACAGATTCACCAATCTCTGGCTGAAGAAATTCCTCTTCATCTCACATCTAAAGGGACGTCCCTTCAGTCTGACACTGTGTCCTCAGGTCCTAGTCTGCCCTACTAGTGGAAACATCTTCTCCACATCCTCTACCCAGGTATCACAGTATTCTGTAAGTTTCAATCAGATCCCCCTTCATACTTTTAAACTCCATCCAGTACAGACCCAGAGTCCTCAACCGCTCCTAATATGACAAATTCTTCATTCCCCGTGATCATTCTTGTGAATGTTCTCTGGACCCCTGCAAGATCAGCATATCCTTCCTTAGATACAGGACCCAAAACTGCTCAGAGGACTCCAAATGCAGTCTGATCAGAGCATTTTACAGCTTCAGCAGTACATTTCTGCTCTTGTATTCTAGCTTTCTCATAACAAAGGCTAATATTGCATTTGCTTTCCTAACTGCCAACTGAATCTGCATGTTAACCTTAAGAGATTTGTGCATATTAACGTTAAGAGAACCCTGAACTAGAACTCCTAAATCCCATCGTGCACAAAAATAGTCCACACTTGTATTCTTCCTACCAAAGTGCATTACCTCATACTTTCCCACATTGTATTCCATTGACCACTTCTTTGCCCACTCTCCTTGCCTGTCCAAGTACATCTGCAGCTTTCCCTCTTCCTCAACATTACCTCTCCTCCACCTATATTTGTCACATTTGCAAATGTAGCAATAATGCTCTCAGTTCACTCATGATAAAGTTTAGTTTAAGCCAAACAGTGTGTTGAGTGAGAAACCATCATTATAATTGTACTCCAGTACTGTTTTGTTTATTGCAATGTGATTTGGTGATAATCTGGTGGAGAAATTTGAGCGAGGGGACAGGTCAGGTTTAGTCAAATAATATTGGCGAATAACTAAATTTAAGTAGCCAATACCAGCAGAGTTTCACAACAAATACTCCAGTTTCAAAAGTGTTTGTCTTGTTAAAAAGTGCGTAAGTATGGGTGTGAATCTTTGAAGAGTGGCAATCACACTCAGACTGCCACTCTGCTCCTTTTTAATGTTACGAGCACTGTTTTTCTCACAGGAAATTCCAATTTCCTGTAGGAATGTGATGCTGTACCTTAATTCTAACATAATGCAGGATAGTCAAGGCAGGGGAAGGCAAACCACAATTGCTTTCCCAAATCAATCAGTTGCATTATTCTGTGATTTAAATGTCTAGCATGACAAGGTTGTTGACTTGCTCGCCGAGCCGGCTTGTTTTTGTTCAGATGTTTCATCACCATGCTAGGTAACATCATCAGTGGAGCCTTTGATGAAGTGATGTTGTTCTACTCCACTTGGAATTTATACTGTCCGGCCCGTTATGGTGAGTACTGTCATTTTCGGTTTTGATCTGTATCGGTTTCTTTATGACTCCTAAAACCATTAGGAATCATGGTGGCCCACAACCCCACAGCCACTCTACGACAAACACTTACAAGGATTAAAGACCCCATTCCCACAACATGCAGAACGAATGTGGTTTATAAAATACCATGCACCGACTGCCACAAACATTACATTGGACAAACAGGAAGGAAACTAGCCATCAGAATACATGAACATCAACCAGCAGCAAAACGGCATGACGAACTCTCCTTAATATTAGTACATTCAGACGATGAAGGCCATCAATTTAACTGCAACAAAAAAACCATAGTAGCCCAAGCCAAACATTGACACACACAGGAATTCCTAGAGGCATGGTTCTCCACCCATACTTCAATCAACAACTGTATAGAATTGGACCCCATATACAAACCCATACAGATCAAAACTGGAAATGACAGTACTCACCATAACGGACAGTATAAATTCCAAGTGGAGTAGAACAACACCACTTCATCGAAGTCTCCACTGATGATGTCACCTGGCATGGTGATGAAACATCTGAACAAAAACAAGCCAGCTCGGCGAGTAAGTCAACAACCTCATCCACAACCCGAGCTACAGATCTTTGCCAAAAGTCTAGCATGACAGACAGCAACTTTGACAGTTCCTGAGAAAACACAAGTGTGGAAAATAAGTGTGAGGTTAGGGTTCTAGGAAGTTACCGTGCAGTTAAATTGGGTGCAGGTGGGTTTGGAGTAAGGATCCAGATATATAGGGTGCCAGGTTGATCCACATAAGGTGCCAGGTAGGTAGGGTTCAAGTTGAATAGGATGTAGAGTGCAGGACACAAGGTGGCAAGGGGGTCAGGCAAGTGATGAACTGTTTAGGGTAAGTCAGGGTTGGCAGGAGGTGAGAGAGCAGACAGGAGGGTAGTTGGGTCCCAGGCTAGGTGGGGTGGGGAGATGGGATGGGGTATCTTGTCTGATGGCAGAGTTAGGAAAAGGCTTCAGCTTCGAAGTGAAGAGTGCACATGTCAAGAACCAGGGATAAAGATGGGAATGAGGAAGAGTCAAGTCCCAAGGGGAAAGGGGGCAGTCAGATTCTGGGGGTAGAGGGGATGTTGAGTTCCAGGAATCAAGGTGGAGGGGGTTAGCAGATCCAATGGAGGGGACATTGTCAGGTCCTGGGGGGAGAGGAGGGTGTAAAGGCTCTGGGGAAGGTGTGATGGGAGGGGGGATTGTTTTAAGCTATGTGTCAATGTAATAGTTACATGTGAGTTCAACTAGGAGTTAACAGCCTAACCCTTCCTGAGTAACTATTTATCTAATTGCTGCAGAACCTTCCAAAGTCTTCGATTTAAATGAATACACTTGGAGGTTTCCATGCATAGAGAAACAGCCAGCAGAATGTTCAATATCCCACACCATTCCTTCAGCGTCTGCTATGTCAGGGGTTCCACAGGGTCCCTGCTGCTGAAATGATCAGCTGGCCATTGGAAATTCTGTCCCATTATTCAAAATATATAAAACTATGCTGTTGCTGTGTTTTTGTCACTCAACGAGGATAAAACATTTTCTCATCAAAAAATGAATTCAATTTTCACATATTATTTATATGTTAAAGTGTAAATCCTACAGAGATGATGTATTTTCCATCCCTACCTTGTACCTTATTTCTGCCATTCCTGAGCATTCATGTCGTACAGAGCTCAACCGATAGGAGGCAGTCAGACAATCCACTCACACCACTGGCAACTTTTCTCCTAAACTCACAGCTAAAAAAGTGTATAAGAGTGACTGTAGTAATTTCCTTTCTACTAGAGAGATACCTGGTGCTCCCAGACACTCACATCACTCTGGGTGGTCACTACCCTAAGGAAACCATGTAATTATACATTGGTGAACTAATGTACAGTGTTGCAAGGACAGCTGTAGGGCTGTTTTAAAATATTTGTGTTCAATTGTCCCATTGTCCAACTGGAAATATATTTCCTTGCCATATTGAAAAGTATGCATATAAATACTAATATTAAAAAATGTAATTGAACTTCACTGTGAAATTGCCAGATTTAAATCTCCCTCCAGTTTTGCTTATCATAGACTCAGGGATGTGCAGGCTAAGTGGGTCAGCCATGGTAAGCGTGGGTTACGGAGATAAGGTGGGGAAAAGGGTGGGATACTCTGAGGAGGATCTGTGCAGACTCGATGGGCATTGTAGGGATTCTATGGAGAGGGCGGGTAAGTGACTGGTTCATATAGAATCACTGTAACAAGAACCAATGTTTCAATGAAGGAAAATTGTAGCAAAATTGCTCAATGTAACTAACTAAATTACTGTGACTATTAGTTGCTGTAGGCATTATAGCGATTTAATTACAATGTAACAACATTCAGAACTGCAGTTACTAATGGACCTTTAATTCTATTTAAAGGGACTACTGCTGGTGTACTGAGGAACTACCATAACGTCGGGCCACACCCTGGCATAGGTGAAGAATTTGAAAAGAAGCAAATGGTGCAACAGAAGTCAAAAAAGTGCCTCTGATAGATTTCAGTGCATCTCAGTGACTCAGAAAATATCATCAGCTAAATGAACTTGTAATGTCTATGCTTCATAAAACTTTTATTAAACTTATATTTGTTAATTGGAGTTTTATGGAAAACCACCATCATTTTTTCAAAGGCTATATACTGTTTGCATTTTAAATTCATTCATAGGAGGTGGTCATCAATGGCTAGGCCAGCATTAATTGCCCAACCTCAATTGGCCAGAGGACAGTTGAGGAGCAACCACATTGATGTGGGTCTCGACTCGTGTAGACTACACTAAGTGAGGATGGTAGATTTCCTTCTCCAAAGGTCATTCGTGAATTAGTGAACCAGATGGGTTTTGTGACAATCAACGGCGGTTTCATAGTCACATTAGTCTAGCCTTTCTCCTTTCAAGATATTTTTTATTCATTCCAAACACTAAACCATCTACCATGGTGGGATTCAAACACACATCTCCAGAACATTACTAAAAAAACCATTACTAAATTACCAAAACCATAAGCTATAAACCATATTAGCTATACAAAAACCATACTAGCTATACAAAAGCCTGGTTCGGCCACATCTGGAGTATTGTGTCCAGTTTTGGTTGCCTCATTACAGGAAAGATGTGGAAGCGTTGGAAAAGGTGCAGAGGAGATTTACCAGGACGTTGCCTGGAATGGAGGGAAGGTCTTACAAGGAAAGGTTGACAGAGCTAGGGCTTTTCTCTTTAGAACAACAAAGGATGAGAGGTGACTTGATAGAGGTATACAAAATGATCAGAGGTATAGATAGATTGGACAGCCAGAGACATTTTCCTAGGGTGGAGATAGCTATTACGAGGGGGCATAGTTTTAAAGTGAGTGGAGGTAGATATAGGGGAGACATCAGAGGTAGGTTCTTTACTCAGAGAGTGGTCGGGGCGTGGAATGCATTGCTGGAGAGGATAGTGAAGTCGGCCTTATTAGGGCATTTAAGCGGCTATTAGATAGGCATTTGGATGATAGTATAAGGTAGGAGTAGAGGTTAGATAGACCTTAGGATTAGGGTAAAAGTTCGGCACAACATTGTGGGCCAAAGGGCCTGTACTGTTCTATGTTCTATGTTCTATGACTAAAACAAAACCAAAGAACCACAGATGCTGGAAATCAGAAACAAAAACTCTTTCAGAGATAGTAGGAACTGCAGATGCTGGAGAATCTGAGATAACAAGGTGTAGAGCTGGATGAACACAGCAGGCCAAGCAGTATCAGAGGAGCAGGAAGGTTGACATTTGGTCTAGGCCCGAAACGTCAGCCTTCCTGCTCCTCCGATGCTGCTTGGCCTGCTGTGTTCATTCAGCTGTACACCTTGTTATCTCAGAAACAAAAACTCAACAGGTTTGGCAGCATCTATAAACAGAAAGCAGAACTCTTCAGTTCTGAAGAAGGGTTACAGGGTAATTCTGCTTTCTCTCCACAGATGCTGACAGACCTGTTAGGTTTTCCCCAGCAATACCTTTTTTTTGCCTCCAGAATATTAACTTAGGATCATTGATTACTAACCCCAGAGCATTACCATGATGCTACCACCTCACCCACTTTCTAGTGAAATTTACAAGAGCATCTTTATTGATTCTACAATTTTTTTTCAGTTGTTTAATTCAATCTTTAATCAAGTCTAAATCAGTCGACAGTTATTCCCTCTCATTAGAGATTTTCATGCATGTTGGTCTCAGGAGCTGTGTAGCATTACATCATGGCTGACCAATCAGGCTCCCTGTCTTTAAAGCCAATCTGTATGCAGACACCTGTACCCTCTATTTAAGACACTGCACATTCAAAACAAACAAAATGATTTTACACTTTGCTGGAAGAATCAATTTACTGTTAATTTGAAAGAATTGAATTTCCTTTCATTGCACTTTGAAAATTTCATCTAAATAACTATTTACAAAACAATTCTTACATTAATATGACTTTTTAAATTCATCGAATCATTATTTCTCATTCAAATTTCTCCTTCCCTGCTCCCCTTAATGAGTGATATATCCTTGGGTTATATAGGCCCAATGCCTTGCGACAATTGCCATTTTTAGATATGAATGCACGCATCAAACCTATATGTCAATCAATTTTTTTTTAAATTCACTCACAGGATATGCGTGTCTCTGGCCAGGCCAGCATTTATTGCCCATCTCTAATTGCCCAGAAGGTAGTTAAGAGTCAATCACATTGTTGTGGCTCTGGAGTCATATATGGACAACAGATTTCCCTTCCCTGAAGAGACATTGGTGAACCAGATGGGTTTTGCCCCAATCAGCAATTGTTTCATGGTCAGCATTAGACCCCTATTTCCCTAATCTTTTTCCCTATTCAAATTCAACTATTTGCCACGGCAGGATTTGAACCCAAGTCTCCAGACTATTAGCTGAGTTCCTGGATTAATTGTCTAGCAATAATACCACTAGGCTATTGCCTCCCCTACTTAAATTAATATTATATGAAACAGATAAAACCAAAAAGAAATACCCTTTCATTTGGAGTAGTTTTCTGCATTGGAGAGAAAGGAATCTCAATCGAGATGCTTAAAAGTGTTATTGTGAACTATGTCCCATAAAGTTATTGAGGAGAACTCTATCACTGAGGGCAACAGAATCCCAAGGTCAGGGCCAAATGGGGTCCCAAGCCTATATTTGGCAGCAGCCACACCAGGATAGGTATGTTCCCAAATTATACTCACCATTTAATTAAGACAGTGGGTGGGCTCCTGATCCAATCATAGACTTGTCAGCTCGGGAAATGAGGTGGTAGGGTTGTGCTGTAGACGAACGCGAGGGTTCCACAAAATGAAGGTGCTCTCAGAGTTGAATGCAATCATTTATTTTAACAGGGCCAAGCAAACTTCTCTAATCAGAGGGTAAACTATATTGCTGGCAGTCTTTGCAGCCTTTGCTACCAACAGCCTCTTCTTTGGGGGACAGAGCCTTTATGTCCAATAGCTACCTGGACTGGCCCAGGGAGACAGCCTCCATTAAGCTGATGGTCTCCATACGTGGTGGTGGGTCTCTCTGTGCTGGTGTGCCACCTGTAAGCAATTTGAATAGGTCCTAGTTGGAGCCTGCAATGTACACATTGGCTGCCTGTCCCCTTCCTGTAGGCAGCCAATCCACATTCCTGTCCTTGGCATTGGGGTTGACCAGACTGCACGTAATTTTGCTAATCCCTCAACCTCCACTCTCACCAACTCAGGTTCAGGAAAACCCTTCTCTCTGTTGCCAATTAAGCTGTCGGGTAACCTCTTGTTAAGAATCAGCTTTCTTCCTTCATTTCTCAGTCAGTGATGTTGGGTTCACTGAGCACATTAGTTGCATTATGACCCAGAGTTTCCATTATCTCTCCAGGTAATGACAATTCCTACTCTTGATACCTGAAAACCAGCTATGATACAGCAAATGTTTGACTTCTTGAAAGTTTAATGTTTGCAACTGCAGTCAATCGACCATCTATTGAACAAATCATATTTCTTTTTTGATAAAAGACCTGTGAATATGCTCTTCTTCTCACATTTCAATAAACATGTTAATGCACGTCAATTATTTAAACCTCTGTACATTCTTTCCCAGTCCTGCTACAGCACGTAATAGTTTAATTAAGAACTAATCACATGGGATTGTAGAACGTTTGAGGGAATATACAGCATCAACACATAGGCTTCTGGCTTGAACTGTGCTCAATGATTGGGAATTTCAATATAATGCTGGAAGATCATGAGCTGCAGTTCAGGCATTAATGAAACTCCAAGCTGTGTGTATCCCAAGAGGGTTCATTGCACCAGGGATTATGGTTCTGTGATGCTCAGTGAAATACTAAAACAACCACTGCCATGATACAGAGCCCAGCACTGTCTCCACATCCCTCGGAGTCTGTTAACATCATTAAATCAAGCTTACACGTTTCATAGCTTACAAATGGAAATGTTATACAGCATGCTGTTATATGGCCAAAATCTTTTTTAAAAGATGCAAAGAGAAAGCATTCAGAGCAAACAACTGGAATTGGAATTAACTGTTGAAAACAAACAATTGGAGGGTTTTATCTTTCAATGATACAGAAAGTGATAAGGGAAATGGAACTAGAGTGGGCAGCTTTAACTGAAAAGCTATCACAAGTACAGATGTTTGTTCATGCGCTGTATTGTCATTTCTGTTGGGCTAATAGTGTCTATATCCCATGCAGAATGATGACCACACACTATATGGTTGACTGCATTCCTTCAGTAGCACATGGAAGGGCCTTACACAGGAAAATGCTGGATACTGCTTGACATACTGTGGAAGTTCCCTGGCAGGCTATCCAGTGCATCAAATAGTTAACTTTTTATAAATCGTGCCCTAGAAGATGTTTGTCTTCTACATAAGCTCACCTCTAGAGGTTTCCTTCCAGGGCTGTCCCTTATACCTACCCTTTATCCTACTCACATATTGATCCCCGCACAGATCCCAGCAACTAACTCTACAGAGCATAGCGTGTTCATTTCTGAGTTAGCTGTTGTACGTGGCAGCTCATCTTTCAGAACATGTCATCCTCCTCCTTCTCTTCTGCTACGGTTGGCCAGGACCTGTTCAGGATGTAAGAAAAGGTGAGAAAGACAAGTGTCAACAACTAATGGCAACAGTAAGTAGTAGCAGGTGTTTGAGAGAAAAGAAAGAGTAAGATCCTTTCGGAGATAGCAAGAATTGCAGATGCTGAAGTCAAAGTCAATGCAGTGTGGAGCTGGAGGCACACAGCAGGTCAGGCAGCATCAGAGGAACAGGAAAGTTGACAGTTTGGGTGGGGACCCTTCATCAGGAGTCCTGATGAAGGATACCGACACGAAACATTGACTTTCCTGCTCCTCTGATGCTGCCTGGTCTGCTGTGTGCCTCCAGCTCCATACTGTATTGATAAGATCCTTTCTGATATCTTTTCCCCTAGCTTCAGACTCCATAGTTCAGCAGTAGCAGTCTCGTCCCCTCTTGTGAGTAGATGGGATGATGGTGACCCACTCACTGTGTGAGTTTGCTCCTTGGTAACGTGTACCAGCTTTCCCACAGAATGAAAAATCTCCAGGTTAGTATGTGGCCTGCTGAATCTCAGTAGCATGGTTTGGGTTGTGAGAGGAGGAAACAGCAAGGAGGCTAATGATTATGAACAGTAGAAGGTGCAAAATGTGAAAACAGCAGCAGAAAGGAGAACAATGAAGTGTTATGTGATTGCAAGAGAGGAAGAGAAGGCTCCTGAGTTCTGGGCCTGCAATATGAGACTGAGCAGGAAGATTTGAATTGGGGTCTTACCTTAGGGAATATGAACAATACATTGAATTCTATGCTGTTGCACGGTTCAGTATGTAGTGCTGCATGAATTCCCCTGCAGAGCCATCTTCATCCAGTTGTAGGGCTATTCCTTGTGACACCCTACTTCCAACAAATGGGAAGCGAATATCCTCCTTCCTTCCTGCTAATCTCCTCCATAAGGTCTTCCATGACATTGTCAGAATATATTGGGATCTTGCAGTATTCATTTTCACTCAGCTCTGCCATGTATGGCACAGAATCATGAAGCATAGAAAGACTGTTTAAAAGATGCAGGCTGTCTTTTGATTTCATCAATCCCAGCCAAATTCCCTTTCCTCAATGAGGAAGCTGTAAACAACCTGCTCAATTACACCACTAACTCACCTATCATTTTGAAGTCAAGGACGAATCTAAAAATAGTCTATGCTTCACACCTCCATCAGTTGGTAACAGGGAAAACTATATTCATTCATTCGGAACATTTGAAGAAAATGAAAAGACTTGTCCTGTTTCTAGTGCTTTCTGTGAACTCATGTGTTATACATGTCCTCTGTATTGCCTCCTTGTCATTCAATGACTCTTCAGTTGAGAGAATCAGTCTTTGTTCAGCGAAGCTCAGGATGGTCCCCTTCTACATGTGGAGCAGGATGACTCCAGTCTTTTTGTCCCTTCAGTCTCTATCCATGCCATGCTTCAGTATCATGACAAACACAAACACAAACATGAAACGTGCTGAATGTTCAAACATGCCCACCCAGGGATATTGCATTTGGGACAGCACAGTGGCTCAGTGGTTAGCACTGCTGCCTCACAGCACCAAGGATCTGGGTTTGATTCCACCCTCAGGTGACTGTCTGTGTGGAGTTTGCACATTCTCCCCGTGTCTGCATGGGTTTCTTGTGGGTGCTCTGGTTTCCTCCCACAGTCCAAAGATGTACAGGTTAGTGGATTGGCCATGCTAAATTGCCCATAGTGCCCAGGGATGTGTAGGATAGTTGGATTAGCCATGTGGTGATACAGGGATAGGGTAGGGGTGGGATGCTGTTTGGAGAGTTGGTGTGGACTTGTTGGGCTGAATGGCCTGTTACCATGCTGTAGGGATTCTATGATACCTTTTTAAATAAGATTGTAAGTATTTGCCAGTAAAACTAGTAATCGCTTTGTTTGGGTCAGGAGCCTGGGTTGAAGTCCCACCTGCTCCAGAGGTGTGTAATAACTCCTCTGAACAGGTTGATTAGAAAATATCTGAACACAAACTTTTTTAATGATCCTCTCATCCAATGGCCAAAGAATGCACGAGAAACAGATTTTCTTGCTATTCGTTACAAACAACGATGGTTGCAAGAATTGCTTTTCTGGGCTGTCACATGCTGTGGAGAGTAGTTCTTGATTTCTTGTAATTTTGGCAGGGAAGCACACTGCTGGAACCAGTTGCACAATCACTATGTTTGATCCATCCACTGGATAACACACATCATATTGTTCATGATAGTGATCAACAATGCCATTTACAGTTTTTCCCTTCATCTGCAAAAATCTAGATCAGTTGTTAATTTTAAATCTGAAATAGACAATTTTTTAAGCAAAGTAATTACAAATATGGATGAAAGGCAGGTAAATGGAGCTAGTCTACAGATCAACCATGATCTCGTTGAATGGTGGAACAGGCATGAGGGGCTGAATGGACATTCCTATTCCTATGTTCCTTGCCTTTAGAATACTTCTGTGAGGTATTAAACTGCTAAAGTTGGCCACCATCATTTTGCATATTGTCACAGGTTCCAAACAGAGAACCACAAGTTGACAATCTAATGCTGAGTATTAGGATGGGGTTTGCTGACCAATAAGATTTATCCTTTTTTCATCATTGGCTTTAAACAATAGAGTGCTAAGTCTGTCAGCAATGTACATTGCTGTGAAGTTGAGATTTGTGTCAATTAAGGTTTAACTCATTTCTATTTTGGCATTGGTGTAACTTGAAATCCACAATATAACAAAGCAACTCCAATATGTTAAGTATCAGGCTCCTAGGAGTGGCAACATTTTTTACTAGTTCTCAATCTAACTGATTGCTCTTTGGTGGATTTCTTTGATTATAGATGACTGTCACGCTAACAGAAATGAAATAAAGAACAAAATCCAGCTTGTGTTAACACTGATATTGGCAGTTGCTCATCTGTTGTAGTTATTTAATCTCATCATTTACTTGAAAATGTCCAGATCAGTAATGAAATGTAACAAATATACATGGACTATCATTCCTGAGCTACCTCATATTGCTGATCATTTCTCTAATACATCAAATTATCGTCATGGTGTGATTGCTTACTTCATAAGCCATGATGGGTCTTTGTGATGATTTATATCCACATGTCTGTTTTGATAGGAATTGAGTAAACCTCCAGGGCAAAGCAGATAAAATTGTAGGTCTAAAGTCTGACACTTCATCTATGGATACAAATCACCTTGGAGGCCTGTTATGTCCCCAATAAGTAATAGTGTAACTACACATTTCCATAGTGAGTATGCAAGAAGAGATGTAAAATATCAGCTATGTGTGCACATTAATTTAGAGCACAGGGTTTCAATGGGTCAGAATACTTTGACTTCATTCTTCTTTGTTTCATGAGCAATGCAGTTGCAGCTGCTGACTGGACACTATGAGCTTCAACTTAAGATATCCAACCGATGGATTTTTCTCACATTGTAAACGAGCAGAAAAAGACACTACTGCCCAAGAAAGGAAGATTGATATTCCATTGTGCATTCTGGTCATTTTTGTTTTCTTTTTAAATCACAACAATTATTGGAGTAGTTCTGTAATCATACAATTTACTTTAAAAGACAACATCACATTGAAGCATGAACAGTTTTCCATACCTCCAGGCGAATCATTTTCTAAACAGTTTCCAAATGCTGCAAAGCAGAGACATTCCTGGCACACATCCCAGTCAATGGCCATCTCCGACAAGAGAGAATCTAATCATCACCCCTAAACATTTAACAGCATTGCCCCCACCATCAACATCCTGAAGGTTACCAAACACCAGAAACTTAATTGACTAGCCATATAAACACTGATATAAACACTAGTCAGACTTTGGGAATTTTGTAACAAGTAACTCACCTCCTGGCTTCCTAAAGCCTTTCAAAATCTGCAAAGCAAAGTCAGGAGTGCATTGATATATTTCCACTTGTTTGGCTGAGAATAGTTCTATTAGTACTCAAGAAGCTCACCACCTAAGATTTAGCAGTCCACTTGAATGGCACCCCATCCATCACTTCAACCCTTGTACCATCCATCACCAATGAACAGTGGCAGCAGTGTGTATTGTCTCCAAGATGCACTGTAGCAATTCACCAAGGCCCCTGCTAACCTGCACTCTCTACCACTTAGAATTAAGGCAGATGACACCAAGTAACACCACAAACTGCAAGTCCCCCTTCCTCCAAGTCAAACACTATGCTGACTTAGAAATGTATCATGGATCCCTTGGTGAAAATCCTGGAGCTCCCTCCCTACCAATATTATGGACATAACTACATGACATGCACTCCTGAAGTTCAAAATGGTGGCTCACCACAGCCTCTCAAGGGCAACTGTAAACAGACAATAAATATTAGCCTAGCCAGTGTTGCTCATATCCCATGAATGAATGAAAAATATGTTGCAATTATCTGTCTGTCTGGAGAATAGTCCAATCAGAGTCCTGATGTAGAGTCCTGGCCCGAAACTTTGAATTTCCTGCTCCTCTGATGCTGCTTGGCCTGCTGTGTTCCTCCAGCTACACACTGTGTTGACACTGACTCCAGCATCTGTAGTTCTTGCTATCTTCAATCAGAAAACTATCCTGTCACTCTGCTGCCACAATTACTTATCAGCAATGAGGCCAAACTTTAGAGGCCGCAGACCACTGCTTTAATGTCTTTAAATTAAAATTGATCCCGTGTACACCATTTATCACTTTATGGAGATTTTGAGTTGTGGCCAGTTAGTGTTTTTGGTCTTTGTCATAGAGTCATACAGCATGGAAACAGACTCTTCGGTCCAACCAGTTCATGCTGACCATATTCCCACATTAAAATAGTCCCACCTGCCTGTGTTGGCCCATATCCCTCCAAATCCTTTCAATTATCCAAATGTCTTTTAAACGTTGTAACTGTACCTGCATCCACCACTTTCTCTGGCAGTTCATTCCACACACGAACCACTGTCTGTGTAAAATGTTGTCCCTCATGTCCTTTTTAAATCTTTCTCCTCTTGCCTTAAAATTATGCCCCCTAGTTTTGAACTCCCCAACCCAGGGAAAAGACCCTTGACATTTATCTTATCTATGCTTCTCATGATTTTATAAGCCTCAATAAGATCACCCCTCAACCTCCTACGTTCCAGTGAAAAAAGTCCCGGCCTTTCCAGTCTATTTTTATATCTCAAACCCTCCATTCCTGGAACATTCTGGTAAATCTTTTCTGACCCCTCTCCAGTTCAGTAATATCCAGAACTACACACAGTACTCCAGAAGACGTCATTCTGCTCTGATTCTTGAGAAACAAGGGACCCTCTTGCTGCTCTGAATCTGTTCAGCTTTTCCCTTCTTCATTTCATTTCAGTACAAACGGAACTGAAGGCTTTGGTTTAAATAGGACTGAAAGTTCCTATACTTATTTCTGCCTGAATTGCCATTTGGGAATTCTTTTTTAATGTATCCTTTTTTTGTTCTGGGATGCATGTTTCAAATTATAGCAGTAATTTTATGAGTCTGTGTCAGTGCGTAATCTCCCCCCACCAGCAGAGTCCTAAAAGAAAGTCAGATGTGAGTGAGCCTGGAAATCTTTGGCAATGCATCTGAATTGTTACTATTTATAAAATTACCTCTGTTTAATTATGCACTTTATTTGTTGTGGAAATGTCTTACTAAATATACTTTAAAACTGAAAATATCTCTGATGATGAGCCTGCTGTTTTCATACAAACATACAAATTAGGAGCAGGAGTAGGCCACTCAGATTCCCCAGCCTGCTCCACAATTCGGTAAGATCATGATTAGTCAGAAGGGGGACAGTATAAGAGTCAAACTCATGCGGAGTAAAGGAGACTTCTCATTTTGTATACAGGTAGTTGCTCTGCTGATGTTTCAGAACACAAGTGTTGAATATACTGTGACCTGAACCTAATGATTTATGATTACATGCACCTCCATTGTAAGAACTGTAAGAAAATAAAAAGAATGAAGCGCCATCTATCCTACTGGACATTGTTCACTATCCTAGCTCTTCGGCCCTTCCTGTATGTCATGAAGGTGGTTGGGCAAGTGTTACAGTCAAAGTGCCTCCTCTGAAAACTTTCCCGTGTTTGCATTCACAGGCAGGTGGGAAAAGGACCAAAACATTGATTCAAGCACAAACTGAAGTTCAGGCCTAGTACTTCTCAGTAAGTAAAACAACATAAGAACTAGGAGCAGGAACAGGCACTTCACCCTCCTCAAGCCTGCTCCACAATTTAATCTGATCATGGCTGATCTCATCTCAGCCTCAACTCCACTTTCTTTTCAACTCCACATAACCCTTACTAACTAAAAATCTGTCCATCTCCTCCTTAAATTTATTCTCTGTCCCAGCATCCAACGTGCTCTGGAGCAGTGAATTCCACAGATTCAAGATCCTTTGAGGGAAGTAATTTCTCCTCATCTCTGGTATAAATCTGCTACCTCTTAGCCTAAAACTGTGACCTCTCACTCTAGACTGCCCGACAATGGAAACATCCTCTCTACATCTACTTTGTCAATCCCCTTTAATATGTTATATTGCTCAGTTAGGTCTCCTCTCATCGTTCTAAACCCAAGTAAGCCTTGGCTTAAACTGTTCAATCTCTCTTCATAAAACAAGCCTTTCCTCTCTGGAATTAATCTGGTGAACTTTCTCTGAACTGCCTCCAATGCTATTACATCTTTCCTCAAGTAAAGGGACAAAAACTGTATGCAGTACTCCGCAAGTGGTCTCACCAATGCCTTGTACAATTGCAACAACGTTTCCCTACTTTTATACTCCATTTCTTTCACAATAAATGCCAAAGTTCAATTTTCCTTCCTTATTACCCTGCTGTCCCTACATACTATCCTTCTGCAATTCATACACCAGGACACCCAGATCCCTCTGCATTGAAACATTCTGAAGTTTTTCTCCATTTAGATACTAAGTTGCCTTTTTGTTCTTCAGACCAAAGCAGATAACCTCACACTTGCCTACATTAAACTCCATCTACCAAATTTTGGCACATTCACCAAACCCATCCATACCCATTTATAAATTTCCTATTTCTTCATTTCAATTTCTTTCCCACTATTTTAGTGTTACACAAATTATATGCACTTTATAGATGTTTTCTAAATGAAAATATACATATTCTAAAATAGAAGCCAGGCTTCTATCCCAAAATCTTCATGAATTTATTGAAATTATGAAAAGGAATTTTTAAAATTAGTTAATTAAAGCAGTAAAGTCTGTGGAGGAGAGTGATTTAAAAAAGACATGATGGACAATTTTTTTACACAGAGGGTGGTTCACATGTGGAATGAACTTCCTGGAGAAGTGGTGGATGACAACATTTAAAAGACACTTGGATAGATACATAAATAGGAAAGGTTTGGAGGGATATAGGACAGGAGCAGATAGGTGTGAGTAGTTTAGTTTGGGATTATATTCAGCAGGGACTGGTTGAACTGAAGGGTCTGTTTCCATGATGTATGACTCTATGACTTAATGCTTAATGAAGCTTTAACAAGAAACCTTTGAAATGACCCTACACAAAGATAGGGTACAAATGTTTAATGCTTTGGAATGCAAATCTTTTCACCTGAATTTTAACAGAAACGCTAATATGTTCCAAATAAACAGATTAATGCTTCATGAAGATAGTGGACAAAACAATTTGATAAGAATTCACCAAACATAACTTTAAATTCATATCAGTCAACACAATGCAGCTTTGAACTGCACTTTGTGGTAGACTAATCTTATACTAAATATTCACTTCATCAATATTAGCCAAATTCTGATATTAACAGGTTCTGAAAAACAATCCCACCCAAAACATTAACTACTCTATTTTCAACAGCTGACTAGTCGTATTTTCAACATTTCTGATTTTTATTGTGCACTAGTCACAATTACAGTGTTTCTTTGTATCTTAATATTGTATCATGTCATTCAAATCTATTAAAAATACATGAAGGATGAAGGGGCGCGGAATTGTAAAATTAAAAGTTGCAAACCTCACTCAGTTTATGGGATGCTGGCCTTGTCTTGTTCCAGGGGAAAGGGTTTTAGGATCTTTAGACATCATTCTACACTCGGACCTGATGCCAATATTTAAGGAATCTAGGTATGGCCATTTTAGGACCTGTGATATTTAGTTCTACGACTGCGTCTGCAAAAACAGGGAAGGGAAAAGGAACTCAAATTTTTGGGGCCAAAGACAGTCTGAAATTAACTCAATGTTGAGCCCAGAAGATTAAAAAGTCCCTTGTTGATAGATGAGGTGCTGCTTATTGAGTTTGCATTGAACTTTACTGGAACGCTGCCACCCTCACTTGGTCTGGCCTACATGTGACTCCAGACCCACAGCAATGTGGTTGACTCTCAATTGCCCTCTGAAATAGCCTAGCAAGCCATTCAGTTGTACCAATCGCTACAAAGTCTCGAGGAAATGAAACCAGGCAGATCACCTGGCATCAACCTAGGCACCAGAAAACGCAATGGCAGAAACAGCCCTGTCGATCCTCCTCACTAACATCTGGGAGCTAGTGCCAAAATTGGGACAGCTGTCTCACAGACTAGGTAAACAACAACCTGACATAATCATACTCACAGAATCATACCTTGCAGACAATGTCCCAGACACCACCATCACCATCCTTGTATATGTCCTGTCCCACCAGCAGGACAGACCCAGCAGAGGGTCCGGCACAGTGGGATACAGTCGGGAGGGAGTTGCTGTAGGAGTCCTCAACATTGGCTCTAAAACCCATGAAGTACCATGGCTTCAGGTTAAACATGGGCAAGGAAACCTCCTACTGATTAGTACATACCGTCCTCCCTCAGCTGATGAATCGGTACTCTTCCATGTTGAACAACACTTGGAGGAAGCACTGAGGGGGGCAAAGGTGCAAAATGTTCTCTGGCTGGGGGATTTCAAGATCCACCACCAAGAGTGGCTCAGCAGCAGTGCTACTGGTTGGGCCCTAAAGGACATATCTGCTAGACAGGATCTGCAGCAGGTGGTGAGGGAATGAGAAAGTGAGATAAAGATACTTGGCCTCATCCTTACAATCTGCCAGCTGCAATTGCATCTGTCCATGACAGTATTGTAAGAGCGATCACCACAGAGTCCTTATGGAAGTGAAGTCCCACCTTCACATTAAGAATAATCTCGATCGTGTTGAGTGGCACTATCATTGTGCTAAAGGGGACAGACTTCAAACAGATCTAACAACTCAGGACTGGGAATTCATGGGGCACTGTGGGCCATCAACAGAAGCAGAACCATACTCCAGCACAATCTGTAACCTCATGATACAGCATATCCCACACTCAACCATTACCATCAAGCCAGGGAATCAATCTTAGTTCAATGGAGACTGCAGGAGGACAGGCCAGGAGCAGCACCAGGCATACCTGATGATGAGGTATTAATCTGGTGAAGCCACCAAACAGGACTACCTGCACGCCAAACAGCAAAAGCAGCAAGTGTTAGACAGAGCTAAGCGATCCCACAACCAACGGATCGGATCTAAGCTCTGCAATCCAGGCACATCCAGTCATGAATGGTGGTGGACAATTCAACAACTCACTGGAGGAGGAAGCTCCACAAATATCCCCATCCTCAATGATGGAAGAGCCCATCACATCAGTGCAAAAGATAAGGCTGAAGTATTCACAGCAATCTTTAGCCAGAAGAGCCGAGTGGATGATCCACCTCAGCCTCCTCCAGTGTACCAGCAGGCAGGAAGGTAGTTTGAAGTGTGTCTACTTCAATGCCAGGAGCATCCGGAATAAGGTG
>NC_063359.1:22384854-22400359 GCF_021869965.1 Rhincodon typus | reverse complement strand
CTTGATTGAGACATACAAGATGATCAGAGGATTAGATAGGGTGGACAGTGGGAACCTTTTTCCTCGGATGGTGATGGCTAGCACGAGGGGACATAGCTTTAAATTGAGGGGTGATAGATATAGGACAGATGTCAGAGGTAGGTTCTTTACTCAGAGAGTAGTAAGGGCGTGGAATGCCCTGCCTGCAAAAATAGTAGACTCGCCCACTTTAAGGGCATTTAAATGGTCATTGGATAAACATATGGATGATAATGGAATAGTTTAGGTTAGATGGGCTTCAGATTGGTTTCACAGGTCGGCGCAACATCGAGGGCCGAAGGGCCTGTACTGCGCTGTAATGTCCTATGTTCTATGTTCTATGTTCCAGTGGTCCCCAGCATTGCAGATACCAGTCTTCAGTCATTTCGATCTACTCCATGCAATATCAAGAAACGGTTGGAGATACTGGATACTACAAAGGCTACGGGCCCTGACAACATTCCACCAATAGTACTGAATACTTGTGCTCCAGAACTTGCCGCTCCCCTCGCCAAGCTGTTCCAGTACAGTTACAACACTGGTATCTACCCGACAATGTGGAAAATTGCCCAAGTATGTCCTATACATAAAAAGCAGGACAAATCCAACCCCGCCAATTACCGCCCCATCAATCTCCTCTCGATCATCAGTAAAGGATGCAAGGTGTGATCAACAGTGCTATCAAGCAGCACCTGATCAGTTTGGATTCTGCCAGGCCACTCAGCACTCATTACAGCCTTGGTTCAAACATGGACAAAAGAGCTGAATTCCAGAGGTGAGGTCAGAGTGACAGCCCTTTACATCAAGGCTGCATTCGACTGAGTGAGGCATCAAGGAGGCCGAGCAAAACTGGAACCAATAGATATCAGGGGGCAAACGCTCCAGTGGTTAGAGTCATACCTGACACAAAGGAAGATGGTCGTGGTTGTTGGAGGCCAATCATCTCAGCTCCAGCACATCTCTGCAAGAGTTCCTCAGGGTGGTGTCCTCAGCCCAACCATCTTCAGCTGCTTCATCAATGACATTCCCTCCATCATAAGGTTAGAAGTGGGGATGTTCGCCGATGATTGCACAATGTTCAGCACCATTCATGACTCCTTAGGCACTGAAGCAGTCTGTGTTCAAATGCAACAAGATCTGGACAATATCCAGGCTTGGGCTGACAAGTGGCAAATATCATTCGTGCCACGCAAATGCCATCCAATGACCATCTCCAATAAGAGTCAATCCAACCACCACCCCTTGACAATGGTGTTACTATCACTGAATCCCCCACTTTCAACATCCTGGGGGTTACCATTGACCAGAAGCTCAACTGGACTCACCGTATAAACACAGTGGCTACAGGAGCAGGTCAGAAGCTATGAATACTGTGGCAAGTAACTCACCTCCTGACTCCTCAAAGCCTGTCCACCATCTACAAGGCACAAGTCAGGAATGTGCTGGAATACTCCCCAATTGCCTGGATGATTGCAGCCCCAACAACACTGAAGAAGCTTGACACCATCCAGGACAAAGCAGCCCGCTTGATTAGCATTACATCCACAAGCATCCACTCCCTCCACCACCGGTGCTCAGTCGCAGCAGTGTGTACTACCTACAAGATGCACTGCAGAAATTCACCAAAGATCCTCAGACAGCACCTTCCTAACCCACGACCACTTCTATCTAGAAGGACAAGGGCAGCAGACATATGGGAACACCACCACCTCCAAGTTCCCCTCCAAGCCACTCACGATCGTGACTTGGAAATATATCACCATTTCTTCACTGTTGCTAGGTCAAAATCCTGGAATTCTCTCCCTAGTGGCATTGTGAGTCAACCTACATCTGGTGGGCTGCAGAGGTTCAAGAAGACAGCTCACCACCACCTTCTCAAGGACATCTAGGGATGGGCAAGAAATGCTGGTCCAGGCAGTGACACCCACATCCCACAATGAATAGAAAAAAAAACACTGTGACTAGCCTGGTATTCACCCATATAGCACACCTTCAATCAGCATACCTTACTCCTGATAATTCCCCTCACTTCAGGTACCTCATATTCCCAACTGAACAGCCAACATTCATCCTCATGATCAGCCTCGGGCCCTCTCACACCAGATCAACCACAGCATTTAAGAGTGAACTAAGCACTTGACTGTTGAAAATATGGAAGGAACAGTGCAGTAAGATGGGATTTGAGCAGTTACCTCTGGGTGGAGTTATCACAGCTGCAATACCCACATGGGCACCTTCTGTGCTAAACTGTTCGATTCCATAGATCCATAAATTCAATACATATAACCCAATCTCATATAACATTTAAGAAGAAAAGAAACAATGGCTATTTAATACATTTCTAAAACATTTGCCAATCATTAATGGGTAAGGATGGTCATGACAGCACCAAGCCTGTGTCGACATTATTTTCCATTTTTGTGCCATTACATTTATCAGTTTGCCCATTTTCTGGGGGGTGGGTGGTGTGAAATTAGCGTAGACAGGAATTTCACTTCTGCTATGCCTTACTCTCGCACAAATGAAACTCAAGACAGCTGGCTAACGAACTCACACTTATCATCATAAATTACTGATCACAAACACAGCTCTTGGAGCAGCCTGGAGCATTCTGAAAGTCTCGGCAGCACCAGTCATTAGGGCAACAGCAGGAACCGTCATCGAGGAATTGAGCATTCTGCAACAACTCCAGAGATATTAATAACTCCTTTGGGCCCCTCAATCCCAGACCTAGGTGCATTACAGTTCCTCCCATCCAAGCCCAATGATTGAACAGAGTCAGCAGTGCCTGAATTTGAAGTTTAATCTGCAGGAAGTTGTATGAAGAGGATGAAAGAAACTGGTTATCACTACATTTTAATTGCCCAGCTGTTCCCATGTCAGAGCCACATATCCTGTCTGTCCTGATAGAATCGCATGGGCTGAAATGGTTCCTAGCAAGCAACTGTCCCAAAAACAAAACCGGAAGCAGCGATCCTTTGCGGTCTGCTTATGTTTTTCACATTGACTTTTGTAACACCCAGAAACGATATATCATCTTCCATTCACACATGAAAATTAGATTTTGGTTAAGACATTTTATTCAAGGGAAAACGGAGTAGGGGGCAGGGTGGGAGGTGGGAGGAGTGCTTTGCTAAAGAGGCAGGGAAAGAGGCTGATATTTTCAGTTCCACTACAAAATTAACAGAGGCGAGTGCTGTGACAGAGTGCTACAACAAGACAAAGAATTGCTCTCATTTTGTTTTTGAAAACAAAGGAAGTGACTTCCATTCTAGAAATCGTGTGGCAACAAGCAGTCCAGTGGATATTCCAAAGCATCTCTGCTGAATACGACAGGGATCGTCATTAACGTTTTGACAACAAACCTTTAACTGGCTTGCTTTCTATTTTATCTTTTTTTAATTTGATACAGGCAACCATTAAGAAAGTAGCAGAATGTGTAGCAGTAAAAAATAATGCACAAAGCTACTAGTCTGGCATTAAGCTCTGGCTGCTAGGACGGGATTGAATCATATGTTATCCAACTAACAGCTTATATAATAAAGGAAACTGCTTTTTACAAGTGACTCATAAAAGCTGTGAAAAATGGTGCTCTTTTGTTAGGAGGGGGTGAATGGGGAAGTAATTTTGAATTTTACTTATTTTGTCAAAGCAAGAAAACACATTACAAAATGTGCTGAATATGAAAAATTAAATAAAAATCAAGAGATTTTGTGGTTTGCCGACAACATTTTTGAAATTATTTCATTAGGCACGTGTCTCGTAAAAAGCACAGTCATGCGTGTTCCTTTCAGTCTCACATTCAACTGGAATCAACTGCCCCTGAAACTAAAATGCTTCATACATTTTTTAAAAAATTAAAATCACTGTAGTTTTGTTTTTGCAAATCCTTCAGTCCCATTTTTTAGTTTATGTCATTTTAACGAAATTTGTATTTGTTGCCACTTTAAATATTTGTCCAGGGTGAGGCATTGACCATTTCACTTACAATAATGTCCAGAAACATTGTAACCATGGCATTGGATATTAAGGAGCTCCAGCACAAATGAAATTACTGCTGCATTCCTGCCCAAGTTGAGGGCCTAAATCACAGGTTTTGAGTAAAAGAATCCAAGTGTCATTTTGTTGCAAGAAAATCTTCATCAGGGTCACATGCAGTAATAACATTCTAAAATGCTTTTCAACAGTACATTAATTATGGTCAGACAGTACCAAGGAATTGACTCAATGGTAGTGCTATTCGTTGTATTCGATAATGAAAAATGTTAGTGGAGACATTTTAGCTGATGGGGGTTTGAGATGAGCAATCTCTGTGCCAGTTTCAAGTACTCGTTTCAGAATGAGCAGTTTTATGTGTTAGGCACTCTGTTATAGATTCTTTGGCTTAGCCCAGATTTTGAGCTTACTATTAAACAACGTTTATTAACAGTCTGTGCACATGGTAAGGCTACACAGCAGTACACTCTGGACTGTATAAGATCCAACCGTTTAGCAGAACATGACTACTGAGGTTACATTATATCGCAACTTACCCCAGAGGTTCAGCTACATATTAATTAACTTTTTTCTCTATATTTTCGCCCAGTACTCTCTCCATTTCCAACATTGCATAAAATTACTTTTTTGACATTATTGGTAGAAACATTTAACTGGATGGATTCCCATTTAATGGAATGTATTTCCAACACCACCATCATACCCCAAAACCTGTTGTTCACAGATTCAAGTACTATGAGGGTCTCACAGTTCTCTCTGATCCAGTTATTTGAAATGGTGTGGGAGGGTAATGGTCTGCCATTGGTCTGGAACTGTACTTCCAGCAGCTGAAATGAAAACATCATTGTACTGAAAGCATTGGTTACCAGTGGACTGCCACATCAGAATGATGTGCTCACTGAGGGGGGCTCCACTTTCTATTTGATTGGGTGCCCATTCATTTTATCTCTTTCACAATACCTAATGTTCAAGGGAAGATCTGACAATGGAGGACCACTGCATGGTGAAGTTGTACCATTGAAAAAGAGCCGAGTGACGTGACCACTCAGCTATACAATGACATAAAGATGTAAAAGGGACCTAAAGGGCAATTTTTTCATGCAGTGGGTGGTGCGTGCATGGAATGACCTGCCAGAGGAGGTGGTGGGGGCTGGTATAATTGCAATATTTGAAAGGCATCTGGATGGGTATATGAACAAGAAAGGTTTAGAGGGATATTGGCCAAGTGCTGTCAAATGGGACTAAATTAGTTTAGAATCTCTGGTCGGCGTGGACGAGTTGGACCAAAGGGTCTGCTTCTGTGCTGTACTTCTCTTTGACTCTACGATATCTCAAGGCTCCTGCACCACATTCACAAGTTTAGGATGAAGATAGGAATGAACCAACAGGAAAATGGCAGACCCTAGATTCACTTCTTCATAAGACTCACACAAGGACCACGAAAATCACTTAAGAGTTTACTACTCACATCGGAAGATTTGAAGTCTGGACCATCGAGACCGCAGCTGTAGTTACTGCAAGGCATTCTGGATGAAAAGACAATTGAGACGAACTTCAGTATTGAGTGTTGTTCTTTCTGACAGTTTGTCTGGGACACTGGGAGAAGATAAAGAACTGTCTGGGCCCTCAGACAAGTGTTCAAGTGTCATTCGTGTGCATCAGTTAGGCTGAAGAATTTTACTACATGTGCAGTGTTGGCTGTTCAGTGTAATTGCATAAAACCTCATCAGCCTCATTCTGTCGGTTGTCAGTTGAAAGATCATCGCAACCACCTTGTAAAGCTGAAACTACTGGAACATCCATTACATCTTAACTAGTCACATGCAGTGCTTCTTTATGAACACTGTCAATCTCATAAACTGGCAGCACATGAAGAATTCTGCTTTCTCTGATCTAAAGGAATATTGGAGAGATCTTGACAGACTGCATTAAGGCCTGAAGAGTCAGGTACCTCAGGATTTTCTTTCTGAAATGATGGAACTGGGCCTGATAGTAACATGTTTTCAGGCCTACTCCCAGGATGTGCCTCCTGGTCAGGAATCTCTGAAGAAATAGGCTCATCCTCTTCAAATACAACTGGAGGAGTACATAAAACTGATCAAACTTTTGGAAAAGCTGAAGAAGTGCTTCACAAATCATCATCCAAACCTCTTGGCATGAAACTACAGTAGATAGAGAAAACAGTGGGAAATTTTCACCAGATCATAGAAACACAGAATTGCTATTGTTCAGAAGGAGGCCATTAACCCCATCATGTCTGTACTGTCTCTGTGACCATTTTAACATTCTACATTGAACTGCATCTGCCAGCTACCTCCCCATTCCACCAATTCATCAGTGTATTTTTGAAGTTCTACGTTGTCTTCCTTCCAGCTTACAATCTTTCCAAGTCTTTAAGAATGTTGCCCAATCTTCTTTAATGAAAAGCTCACTTTTCTGGAGATGCGGAGGTAATTCTACAAAAATGGAAAGTGATCATTATCTTCCGTTCATGAAAATTAGATTTTGGTTAAGACATTTTATTCAGGGAAAAACAGAATAGGGGGCAGGGTGGGAGGTGGGAGGAATGCTCTGGTATCTTGGCATGAAATCTTGGCATGAAGTGTATTTTACCTGGACTGGGTAATGTGAGGTAGCTGTTGGAGAAGATTTAATCGGACACATGCTCGCCAATTCAATAATGCTTCTTTTCTGATTCTGCAATCTGTAAAAAGATTCCTTAATATCTTTGCAATCATAATTAAATATTGCTTCAATACACATTTAATTGAAAGACTGTGACTTCCCAAACCATGGAGGTTGATTTAAGTTGGCTGAAGGTATGAAGCCATTCTAAATTGTCAGGCAACACAGTAAGAGTTGCTCTGTGTTCTTGTAATTGCTTCATCACCTCCTCAGCAATGGGCTCCACCGTGAATAGGAAATGTACTGACCTGGAGTTGGTGCTGCTTCAGATAGAGAGGTCATTCTGTTCCTGTGGAAATGAGTTATCCACAACTGCTACCTAAATGCATGTAATGGTCTTGAATTCAACAGCACTGAAGGGCTTTGAAAAGGACAGTGATGCTTGGCTGGCACAGAAATGTTGTCATTTCAGAATATACCTCATTTTACCTCACCTTAGGTAAAGCTTCACCTACTTTACCTGACTTTGAGCAAGTCTTTAAGCCATGGTTTTCAGAGTCTTCTTTCTCATTGTTTGTCTCATGGTTCCTCAACCTTGCTTCATGGTCATTCAATCATGCCTCATAATTCTTAAGATTCCTCCAAAAAAGACACTGCTGTCTTAGATTCCATGGCTGCTACCATATTCCAGGATAGGGTCTTTGCTTCTTCATCAGAACTCAGACCAGACTTTGGCATTATTTTTGAACAATGCTTACTAACAATCTGTATACGATGGCATGGTGACAGAGCAGCATGTCCTGTGCAGTACAGATTCCAAACTTTTGGCAGAAATCAATACTGGGGTCACAGTTTACCTCAGACTCATCTAAATATTCATTAAACTCCATCTCTATAATATAGCTATCCCCTCCCTGTTACTTCAACAAAGATTTCTCATTAAATACTAACAAGTTCCAATCAAACATTATTTTATATTACAAAGCTATTTTTTTGCTTTGGTACTGTGACTTATAGGAATAAACTCTTGCACCTAGCATCTAAAGTACAGTGATTGAATTTCTAAATTTTCCAAACAGGAACTGTTAGGGCCTCAGCTCAGTAATTTAATAGCATTTCCTTAGTTGTGCCAATTTGTGAACTCTCTACACATACCATCATTTTTTACATCACTTCATCATGCTATACTTGTTAGGCCAATTCAGTCCAGCTCACTCAAAGCTTACAAGTAAAATGTCTGACAAAGCAATGCCATACCTACTGATTCAAGACACAGGTAGTGATAGCAAGACTTCAGGGACTTGATTTTCCATTGTCCAAGGTATGAGGTTGGCATGGGCCCAGTGTACCCGAATGGCATGTTAGTGTCCAGACAGCTCTGGGAAATGCTGCTATGTTTGAATGGCCAGTGAGGAGCCAGAAATCTGCTCATCTCCAATTAGTTGCCCATTAAGTTCCTTAAGAAGCTTGTTAACAGGCTGGAGAGGGCCAGGAGTCGATTTTCAAATTGACAAAACCATATTCTCTGGGTGCACATTAGTGCACAGTTGTTGGTGAAGTGCGGGAAGCCATTAAGTCATGCTGCTGCTCAACGCAAGTTTTGGGAAAAATGGGTCCACTACTGGTCCGTTCGTTGTTTGGTCAATTCTTTGTGCTACGAAGCTGTTGGGCCTCTCAGATCTCCTGCCTCCAGCTGTTGGGTGAGGCAGCAGCAAGTGGAGGCATGTTTGCTGCTTCCCTTTTGTGGATGGTGACCCGGAATCAGTTTCTGCCTGCTGCCAGAGCTCTTTGCCTCTAACTGAACACCAGGCTCACCATTGTCCATTTGGGAGGGATCGGCATTTAAAGATAGGCTCTCTACAACAATACTAGACATAGGATGGAGTCAGGACATGTTAAAGATCCAGGGACCAGTTTCAGACTCTAGATTGATACTAAACCCCTGTGCCATCGTTTTTATATCATTCTTGTCATGACATGCCAGGAAGAATGACCTGAATGGTGACACCATAACAAGATCTATACATATGTACTTAACCAAGTTTTCCTTTAGCAACAGATAGGATACCAAATATACTCCAAAAAGATTAACATTCTTAATAAATCCTGTCAAGTTCAATGTTAATATTTTAATATTTATGGTGGACATGTGATCTGAAAACCAAAGGCAGTAAAACATATTTGAGTCGATCATTCGACTGGAGATTTTGAAAGTGGGATGCCGTCGGGTTAAGAAATTTAACTGGATCTAGGATTGACTAGCTTGTCAAATTTAAAGATTTGATAGGATGAAATAAATTCTGACCCGAAAACAGACAATCCATCTTTAGTACACCTCCTGCAACTTTATTTTTAAACATATGCAATGACTATAAGTTTGAAAAAAAAAGACAGTTGGTAGGAACTTAAGTTAAAACTGCAGGTCAGTAATGCACCATGGTATGTGTGCTCCACTAGGAAATGTTTTCAATCAAAACTTTTAATGCTGAATTTTGCCCCTTGGGGCAACCACATCAGAAAGTTTAATGGCTGGAACAGAAATACAATTTTATTTGGCTTCTGGAGGAAGAAAATTTGCCCCACCCCCCCATCCTGTCCCACCACTTCTTTCAAAGGTGATTTAACCCATTAAACGTACTTGCTAAGAATAAACCTATTGTTTGTGTAGCATGACTGATAATAGTAACTCTAAGACAGATTCCAGAAGCAGTGTACTAATAGCAGCAAAAAAAATGTTCTGTAACGTTCTTAGGGGTTTTTTTTCTCCACTGCTCAATCTCCAAACCATCAATGAGAAACATGTCATGTTAAAGAGTAACCTATTGCCTCTTAACATAGGGAAAGAAATTTTTCAGACTAATTGCAATATCAATTCAGGATACTTCTTAGTAAAACTGTCAATTTTTATTTTCAGACAATGTTACTTTCTAAGATATTGTCACAAATAATAAAGATTTCTAGTAATTCTGAACATGTTTTCTATTTCACAAATGCCATGTGTCTCTTATGGTGCTGTTCAGGATCATCTGGGACTCAGTCTGGGGAGTTGAACAGTAGGACAGGAATGGAAAACAGAAAAATAAAGTAAATAATCAAGACACGGATGTTGAATGAGGTCAGGGATGATACAATTGGAAGAAATGGGAGCAGGAGCATATTGTGTATGGGCTTAAGAGCATGGTACAAAACTTGTGGCGATGTCACAGAGCTGCTCCTCACTGGGCATAAGTAGTACATTATGGGTATAGTTAAGATAAAGCAAGGAGTTTTGAATCTAACCATATTAATGTTAGAAACACGTGCAAGGATGCATGTGGAGAAGCATTAGATGTTAGTGTTGATAGAACAGTCTTTTGATAATGTAATAATAAAATTAGAGAGTGATTTATTTCTAAATGTCATGTAGTATTTAGTCTTAACGTGTAATAAACAGGATTATAAAAAGTCCAAGCCTAAAGACTGGACTTTATCTTTCGTCCCCTCACTCATCTGTCTTGAACCTAACTTCATTGATGTGGCCACAAAACCACTCAACAAAGAGTTGGCTTTTCATTAGACCCCAGACAGATTGTGCCTCAAGAGCATTGGGACTAATGTCCTTCCTGGGAATTGCTAATTGCAAAGGTTTAAATTAACTTGGTTGATGGAGATCCGTCAGGATAAAGCTGCAGTGGAGAGAAAAGGTGCATACAAAACAAACAAACAGTGGCAGGTCAAAGTACAGAAAGGAAAGGAATTGTATGGAGGAGAGAAGGAAAGATGACCAGCACACTATTAGACTACATGCATGTGACAAATTTTCTTCTTCCAGAAGCCAAAGAAAACTATATTTCTCTTCCAGCCATTAAATTTTCTGATGTAGTTGCCCCAAGAGGAAAACTTCAGCATTAAAAGCTTTGATTAGAAACATTAAAAACAAAAATATTTATATCAGGAGTGTTGTTACAAATCAGGTCGATGAATTAAATGCACAGGTTTAATGTTGGAGATACTTGTGGTACAAGTCAAGCATATTCCACAAAGGAGAGAAGATGGGTATCCAAAGCTAAAATTCAAAAAATGACAAAAAAAATTAAAATTAAATTTAAAGATATTTATTACAAATACAAGACACAATTTATGCAAAAAATACAGGCAAAATACAGGGACTTTGAGTAAAAAGTAGTGGGTTACATAAGAAGGAATCCAAAAATCTTTTATAAACATTTCAAAAGTAAATATAGTGATGGAAAGCTTTCTTTATGATGGCACGGTGGCATAGTGGTTAGCACTGTTGCCTCACAGCGCCAGGGACTGGGATTCGGTTCCATCCTTGGGTGTCTGTGTGGAGTTTGCACATTCTCCCCGTGTCTGCATAAGGTTTCCTCCAGGTGCTCTGGTTTCCTCCCACAGTCCAAAGATGTGCAGGCTAGGTGGATTGGCCATGCTAAATTGCCCATAGTGTTCAGGGATGTGTAGATTAGGTGGGTTATCAAGGGATGGGTCTGAATGGGATGCTCCAAGGGTCGGTGTGGACTTGTTGGGCCGAAGGGCCTGTTTCCACACTGTAGGGACTCTATGATCTATGAAATGGATAATTGTAGGAATTTTAAACTGAAGCCAAAAAAGGAAGTCTTGTTGAGGTAGAGGACATGACTAAGGTACTGCAGCATACTTTCTAAGTCCCTTCAGAAAATGTTCCAATAGAAATTTGGAGAGTAGACCTTTTGAATAGGATAACAAGAGTTGAAAGGAAGTCCTAAAAAGACTCAAATCAAAGACTCAACTCCTCAAAAGAACTCTAATAAATTTGTCAAGCAGGATTTCGCTTTCATAAAACCATTTTGACCATATCCAATCATATTACATGTTTCTAAGTACATTATTAACATTTCCTTAATGGTAGATTTCAGTACTTCACCATGACTGATATCAGGATAACTGTCTGTAGTTTTCCTTGTTTTCTCTCTCCCTCCTTTCTTAAACGGCAACGTTACATTTGCTAACTTTCAATCTGCTGAAACCTTTCCAGAATCTGGAGAATTTTGGAAAATCATAGCTGGTGTAGTCATTATCCCTGCAATTATCTCTTTTAGAACCCTAGAATATAAGCCATCAACTCACAGGAATTTGTCACATCTTAACCCCTTTAGTTTATCCAGTAGTTTTTCCTCTGCTGATATTAAGTACCATAATTTCCCTACTTTTATTAGTCCCTGGATTATCCTTTCATTCAGATATATAACTTGTGCCTTCTAATGCGAAAACAGACATAAAATATTTGTTTTATATCCCTGTCATTTCCTCATTCCTCATTAAATTTATCCAGTTTCTGCTTCCCAGGGACGAGCATTTACTTCAATCCTTCTCTTCCTCTTGATATACCTTATAGAAGTGATTGCAATTTGCTTCTATATTCTTGGCTAGTTAGCTCTCATATTCTATTTTTCCTGTTTGTCAACTTGCTGTTGGTCCTTTGTTGGTTTCTAGAACAGTCTCAATTCTCAAGCTTGTAATTATTCTTTGCATAATCATAAGCCTCTTCGTTTGAGTTAGTACTATCTTTAACCTCCTTAGCAAGCCATGAATGGCTCTTTCTCACTGAGCTTTTGTTTCTCAATGGATTCCCTTTTTGTCAAACATCTTGAATTGTTTTTTAAATGTTTCCCACTGTTTAATTATGACAACACATTTATGTTTGTTTTTTTCGCAATAAACCACGGCCAGCTCTCCCTCGTCCCTTTTGAATTGACTTTGTTTATTTAAGATTCTTGTGACTGAAGTGTGTCATTTTCAAACTTAATGTGAAATACAATTATATTGCGATCACTATTTCCCACTGGATCCTTCCAACAATATTACGAATCAATACTGTCTCATTGCACATTAATGGATCAGAAATACTTTTATTGCTCCTGAATATTGTCCCAAAAATGTTCTATAAGCTTAACTTTCAGGCCACCTATGTCAATTTGATTGGTCCAGCGTATATGAAGATCAAAATGCCCCATAACCATTATATTGCCTTTGTTACAAGTTCCAATAATTTCTTGTTTAATGTCCTGTTGAATGGTATAACTACTTTTAGCGGAATATAAATGAATACTGTAAGTATTTTCTAATCCCTTGCTATTCCTAATTTCCACCCGTACTGATTCTACTTCCTGTGTTTTTTAACTCAAAACCTTCTCACATCAGTACTGTTCGCTTCAGAGCAGAGACTGTTAAATAGAAAACTAATAGGAATATTAAAGTTATGAGGACCAGGACTTGCCTTTCTCTGGCAAGTGAATCAGTAACCAGGGGTCAAAAAAATCATAAAAGGAGAAGAATGGGAGCAGGATTGGGCCTTTAGGCCCATCAAATTTGTTCCCCCATTCAATAAGATCATGGCTGATCTGTTTGTAATCTTAACTCCACTTTCTTGCCTGTTCCCCCCATAACCTGCCATCTAACTCAAAAATCCATTTAGCTCAGCCATGAATATGTTCAAGGGCCAATTTCCAATATTATCTGTGGAAGAGAATTCCAAAGACTTTCTGAAAGAAAGAAATCCTCCTCATCTCTATCTTAAATAGAGTCATAGAGTTATACAGCATTGAAATAGGCCCTTTGGCCCAAACTTGTCGATGCTGACCATGGTGCCCACTCAGCTAGTTACAACTGCCTGTATTTGGCCCATATCCCTCTCAACCCTTCTCATTCATGTACCTATCCAAATGTTTTTAAAATATTGCTATTGTACCTGTCTCAACCACTTTCTCTGGCAGCCCATTCCATATACACATCACTCTCTGTGTGAAGAAGTTGCCCCTCAGGTCCTTCTTAAATCTATCCCCTTTCACCTTAAGCCTATGCCCTCAAGTTTTCAATTCCCCATCCCTGGGAAAAAGACTATATGCATTCATCCTATCTGTGCCCCTCATGATTTTATACACCTCAATAAGGTCACCCTTCCTGCTCCTACATTGCAAGGAATAAAGTCCTATCCTGGCTAACCTCTCCCTATAACTCAGGCCTACTAGTCCTGGCAACATCCTTGTAAATCTTCTTTGCACACTTTCCAGTGTAACAATGTCTTTCCTATAAATGGAGGACTCATGTTTCTAAACTGTGGAGGAAACTAATTGTAATCCGAGGAGGGAGCAATATTTATATTTAACAGTTCCATAAAAGTCAAAAAAGCTTCAAATTTAACTGCAAGATTCTGGGTTCCTAAATACTCTTCTGGAAAAGAGGATGGATGCAAAATTGGACTTGCTAAAATCTGCTGTTGGAACACTGTGTCCCAAATGGTATCTGATATGCTGCTGCAGAAATCTACTGTGTGCCAACCTGCATACCATCTTAATGAAGACATTAATGAATGCAGAATTAATGCCACACAAAAAATGTCACCCTGTAGCTTGTGTTTTGCCTGTGCATGTGGGTGTATCGTTTCAGCCAGGACATATTTTTACATTTTAATAATTTTCTGTACTTTTACCCAAGAGAGTTTTAGTGATAAAACTAACTCTTGTTTAACTCAAGGAATCTGACTGGTGCATTTATTTACACTGAGCTACACATAATTAAGTACATACTGAATTGGTAATATCTCATACTTCAATACATAACGGGCAAAATGATTCTATTATTACCATCCCAGGACTGGGACGAAGAGAAGAGTCATTTCATCTGTCCTAAGCTGGTCATAATACTATCCATCAGCCTTCTTCTATAAGCTGTTCATACTTTCTTTAGAACTCCTAGCACACTTTAAAACACAACTTTTCTGCTGGTCAAAGTTGTTATTGCAGCCTAGATAGAATTTGTGAATGGAGACCCTGCATGGATGCAGCAGACTTTGAAGGAAATATCTGGGAAATTGAATTTTCCATTGGGCACTTTCTCCCCACCTGAAATCTTCTGAAAGTCTCCATTTAAATCAGAGACTTTGCAAAGGTGACATAAAATTAAGTAAAATAGAAATGTAAGTATGAGATACATAAGCTAAGTCCAGAATAACTATTTAACATACCTCACATTTAAATTCACACACCACTAACAATACCTACCACAGACACCTTACACCCCTAGACCTGATAGTCCTTGGTGACCAGACCCTCACCTGGAATATTACCACCTCACCCACCATCAACACCACCCTGACCCTGGAACCTAACCCCACTTCCACCCTTGCCAAACCAGGCCAACTCCAACTGACCTGACCCCTTGCCAGACCTGATCTGACACCACACCTGCTGAACCCCAACCTTCCCCCACATGTTGGACCCTGATCCACTCTGTTGGCACCTCTCACCACCCCCCACCCCGCAGTGGACCCTGACATGCCCTGTTGGCACCTCTCACCACCCGCCACCCCGCAGTGGACCCTGATCCGCCCTGTTTGCACCTCTCACTGCCCACCCCCCCGCCGCAGTGGACACTGATCTAACCTGTTCCCACCCCTCTCCCACTGGACCCTGACCTAACCTGTTCCCACCCCTCCCCCACTGGACCCTCACCTAACCTGTTTCCACCCCTCCCCCACTAGATCCTCACCTAACCTGTTCCCACCTCTCCTCTACTGGTCCCTCACCTAACCTGTTCCCACCTCTCCCCTATTGGTCCCTCACCTAACCTGTTCCCACCCCTCCCCCACTGGACACTGACCTAACCTGTTCCCACCTCTCCTCTACTGGTCCCTCACCTAACCTGTTCCCACCCCTCCCCCACTGGACCCTCACCTAACCTGTTCCCACCTCTCCTCTACTGGTCCCTCACCTAACCTGTTCCCACCCCTCCCCCACTGGACCCTCACCTAACCTGTTCCCACCTCTCCTCTACTGGTCCCTCACCTAACCTGTTCCCACCCCTCCCCCACTGGACCCTCACCTAACCTGTT
>NC_063359.1:22310097-22384754 GCF_021869965.1 Rhincodon typus | reverse complement strand
CTGACCCAACCTGTTCCCACCTCTCCCCACCTGGACCCTGACCCAATCCACTCCCGTCCCCACCCCTGCTCCCTGATTCAACCTGCTTCCTCCCCCGCCACTCTGTCCCCGAGGACACATCACCCTTGTCACCCTCCAACCCCTGGACCCGAGTCAAACCGTCTCTTCCCCAGACTGACCTGACATTGCCCCCGGGAACTGACCCCCAACCCACCACTGCACTTGGCCTGTCCACCTGGACCTTGGATCCGAAACCTACCCTCCATACCCCACCTCTGATAGACCCAACCAGACAAACCTCCCCCTTCTCCACCAGGCCTGAGCCTCTCTGCATCCCCACCCCGACTCCCTACCTATGGTTCCCTACCCTCTACGCATTTGACAACATACTCACCTGACACCTTACTCAGTGCCAGCTCCACTTCCTGGTACTTGGGCACCCTACCCACATGGCACCATACCTACTTGGTACACTGCTTACCTGGCACCTTATCTCCCTACCTATCTGGCACCGTACCCTCCCAACACCCAAACATCATATTTATCCTGTGTATTTACAATTTGACAGCGGCTTACTTGGACGGTTCTGCGCTACAAAACAATTGTCAGAATGGAAGTACAGCATCACAGTTCTGAAGGTGTCCCGAGTGGAATCTCCTCTCAGGAATGCAGAACTTTCTTTCCTTCAAAAAAAAATAGATCTGTTTATGTGATTCCCACTCCTAGTAAAGTCTGGCCCATAATCTTTATTGAAATACAGAGAACGAAACTGGAAACAGTTTAGCTGCAAGTCTAGACTCCCCATAGCCATATTCAGTTGTGGGGGGACATCCTTACTCATGTGCTTCAAGTGCCTTGCAACGATGATTAATGTTTTATTTCCTTTCCTAATAGCTTGCTGTACCTACGTGTTAATTCTCTGAATTTCTTCTACAAATCCTATTGATAACCAAAATTCAACAGTTTCTCACCAATTGAAAAGTGTTGTCTTTTGCTCTTTCTACCAAACTGAATAATCCCAAATTTTCCCACATTACGCTCCATCTACTACCTTTTTCCACTTTCCCTTCTTTATTCCTCAATCTTACCTGATAAAGAGAGCTCTTCGGCAGGAGCAGCTTCGATCGGTTCCGGAGCAGTGGTGATATCTTCAGAGGTGGCCTGGCTACAGAGTCAGTCAGTCAGCCTGTGAGGCCTGGAGTGGGACTATCACTTCCTCATGAAGTGGAACTCTGGAGGCAGCACAGCATGGGCTGGGAAGCCAGAGTGGGACATTCTCAACAGCATGCTGTGGGCTGGGAAGCCCAGAGAGGGACTCTGGTGGGGGCATGCTGTAGCAGAGGAGGAGGGAAAGTTGGACTCTCTTCAAGTTACCATTTTTATTTTGTTGTAAGTTAATGCGAATGATGCCTATGTATGGTGATGGCACACACTTTTCACTGCATCTTATATTGAATACACGTGACAATAAAGGATATTCTATATTCTATTCTTTATTCTCTTTTCTATCTCACAGCAGACTCTCCATGGCCTATTTGCTAATTGAAAGGAAGGTCTGCATTTCTATAGCTCCCTTCATGGTTTCAGGTGAGCCCAAAACATGTTATTACTGATGAAGTACATATATTGCTGCAGGGTAGGAAATGTAGCAGCCAATTTACGAGTAGCAAAGCCCCACACAGAACTATATGACGATGACCAGATTTTTAAAGGTTTTTTTTGAAGGATAATATTGGTCAGGATCAACGTTTAAAGGAGCCAGTTCTCCTATACTACCTTTCCTGCCTCCTGCCTTTAGAACTCTGCCACTATACATGGAGATCTGGAAGGACATTCCGCTTCTGTTACAGTTGACTGCATCTTACTGTTGTGTAATTTGAAACCTCAAAACTGTCATCTGAGAAAAGAATTCACACCCAGTCCTCTCACCAGGGTGACTGCCTCTAATGATGATTCTTGTATTGCATCACTGCATCTATTGAGTGGCTGTCGTCCTGTATTGCATTCAGACAGAGACTGGGGAATGGGTCCCTGATGTAGTCTCTTAAACTATTCTGAGCATAAAGGTGTTCTGCCATGAAATGGATGTTTCCTTGGAGCCTCATATCTGTAACCCTGTCAGATACGACTTGCCTCAAGTAACATAATAGGAATTTCTGTCATACCTTTCTGGCTTTATTTATCTTTCGAGAGCACATTTCCCCTCAACCTTTCTCAAAATAAAATTCATATTCTGACAAGCAAGCTGGCAATATTATTTAAATGCAATCTCTGATCATTTTACCAGGTATATGCCAAGGATCCGAGCTAGTGAGAGGCAAGAACAATCAGGTCACAATCTGGAAGCACCAAATTGTCATATGTTCTCTGTAAGGAACACTGCAATCCTTTGCCAAATTGGAGACTCTAAATAACATACAATCAATAGGCTCTACTGTTTTGTGCTGGGTAACAGTTTTCTAAAGCACTAAATATTGTGTTGTTTATGAAGGTACAGTCTTTACCTGTCAGCATGCAATTCAACTTCCATTACTTATTCAAACAAATGGCAAGTTGGTTACCCATGGAGGAACCCTTATTTATATTTGAACTTGAATTAAGGCTGTGATCTCCACAGTGCTGGCCACTGGTTCTGCTAAAGTTCACACAAGGTTCACTGTACACGGGCTTCTGGACACAGCAGGAATTGTTTTACGGAGACAGCCTGCAACATGCTCCTGCAACACAGCTACAAGGGGAGGTGATGGCCTGGTGGCACTATCATTGGACTACTAATCCAGAGACCCAGGTAATGTTCTGGGGACCTGAGTTTGAATTCTGCCATGGAATTTGAATTCAATAAAAAAAAAATCTGGTATTAATAATCTAATGATTACCATGTTTCTGTTATAGATTGTTAGGAAAAAAAAAACGTTTGGTTCACTAATGTCCTTTAGGGAGGGGAAACCGGCATCCTTACCTGGTCTGGTCTATATGTGACTCCAGATGCACAACACTGTGGTTGACTCTTAACTGCCCCCTGGGTAATTAGGGATGGGCAATAAATGCTGGACCAGCAGGCAATTTGCGAACCAATAAAAAAAACTAATGTTTGATCAAACCTGTTCCATGAGACTGTACTTGTCATTTGTTTTTTTCCTCCTCTGTCGTAGCAGCTGGAATATCAGAGTGAGAACGTGAGGCCTACATAAGAACAGGTTCATCAAATAAAATTTGCTAGAGGTCCACCAGGGTGTATTCAATATTCTGTTGACCTCTGGGGCACTTGAATCTGTTACCTTCTTTCTCATCCAGGTGGAGGTCCATCATATCCTGTACTGTTGCAAAATATAAAGTTCAATTAGATAGCCACAGGGCATCGACAAAAGTGGCTACAAGTATACATAATAATTTCTTATATATCTTATGAAAGCAAATATCTACCTTTCTCCTACCAGCTCATAATGTAACCAATTTTGGCAACTGAACATATAGGAAGAGGAGTTCACCTGTTCCACCATTTAATAAGATAATGGCTGATCTGTAGCCTAACTTCATATACCTGCCTTATGGCGGTATCCCCTAATAGCACTAGATAGCACATGAAACATCACAGCTGGAAAGGCTTGCATTTACACCGTAAGAAATCCCAAAATGCTCCTCAACCAATAACATTCTTTTGAAGTGTAGTCACTGTTGCAGTGTATGAAACTGAGCATTGTTCAATAAAATGATAAATCTTTTAGTCTTGCATTCATCAGGAAAGACAAGAATACCCAATCTCAAAGGGAACAACAATTTTGATTTAGAGATAGTAGGAACTGCAGATGCTGGAGAATCCGAGACAACAAGGTGCAGGGCTGGATGAACATAGCAGGCCAAGCAGCATCATAGCAGCAGAAAGGCTGACGTTTCGGGCCTATTTGATTTGATTTATTACTGTCATATGTACCAAGGTACAGTGAAATATGTTGTCTCATGTGCTTTGCAGGTATATTGTACCATACAAGCATATCAGGGTAACAGAACAGAGTGCAGAACACAGTGTTACAACTGCCGAGAAGGTCCAGAGAAAGATCAACCTTAATATGTAAGAGGTCCGTTCAACAGCGGGCGGGACTCTGTTCTTTTATATTGCTTGTGAATGGGGTTCCAATTGGACGGTAAGTCACCTCTGATTTTCCCCAGAGAATGCACCAGGAAACTATCATCCCTCACATTTTCATTTAATTCAAAAAAGTTGTAATTCCTGGACTTGTTCCTATTGACTGCAGGGGACAGACCCTTGCATTTGAATGTATCTAGCCTCTGGCAAATGTAAGTGAGCCACGTCACAAGCTTGACTGATAATTTTAGATCTATTTTATATGCATTTCTTAGCATGTTCTGGATTGTGCAGTAAGTGTTTTCCAATTGCAGAAACACATCTAAATTTAGACATTATGTTCTGAGATTTGCAAGCAGACGATGCCCAGTACAGTCAGTAATCTGTGTATTGCGAGCACCTGCAGAGGCATGCCTTTTGACATGATCAACCATTGCTTGAGATGTATGAACTAGATAACTGGTATCAGTTGGCAGTGAAATTCATATGCCACAGGTTTTTGTGAAGGTTCATCCCGAGCAGCTCTGTAACGCAGAAGTCTATGCTCTACGGTCTGTTCCCCAGGACAGACACCGACACAGACATCAACTGCCCCTGCAGGACCATCAGTTTGTTGAAAGATGCTCTTTGGTCTGCCTGAAACTTCCAGAACAAGAAGTTGACCTCAACCTAGTGTTGCAGACTGGCACATTCCAAGGTCCAGAACTATGTGCTGAGGAATGCACTAAAGCTGCCACCAAGGCGGAGTGGGGAAAGGCCACTGTCTGAAGTCTTCCTGCTGAAGGTAAATGGGGATCTGTTCAGATGTCAGACCCTCCTAGTGCCTCAATGCATGTAAATATAGTATTGTGTGTGCATGAGAGGCCTTTGGTTTGTTGGGATAGAGTCAAATTCAAACGCTTGTTTGTTTACTTGATATGCAACTGTACAGAACTGAATTGCATTTGTGGCAATGTATATATAGAAAGAGTTTTTTTATGAATAACTTATATTTTTGAAATCTAAAAAAAATTATTCATTGGTGTGGTAGGCCAAACATCCTATTGGCTTCACAACGGCATCCTCAGCCTCAGCTGCATGTTGTGTGGCAGCAGCCATCACCTTCTGGGTGGCACTGCCACTCAATAGAACTGCCCATCCATGTTTGGCTGGCAACTATCAGTGAGATCTATGAACTTAGCCATGATGGCACTCCTGTTAAAGTGCCCTAAAAGGATCTGAGGCAAGATCCTCTTCTTCCTGGCTGGAAAATTTCTTATGAAGATGCATCTAATTGAATTTTCCTCATTGAACTGTTCATTTTTGCAATGACTTAAGGAAGCATGTCACTGGAATAGAATAGTATATCTGCTTGCACATTCAATTCTACATCTATCCACTATATCACCATGGTTTCCAGAGCTATACAGCTACGTCATTAACAACCACACAACAGAACTTGTCTTCTGGATGGAACAAAATATTTAAATTCAGAAATGTGTTGTGGAAATAGCTGGGAAAAAAATATATAAAGTGTTTAGAGAAGTAAAGTACTATATTCTTTTTGGTTTTGGCCTAAACTACTGATAAAATAATACACTGTTTCATTTTAAAAACCCAAGTCGAAATACAATAATCTCCTTCAGGATGTTACATCATGGACTAAATGTTTAGATTCACAGTGAAATTTCAGCAGTTCTTAATTTTGCAATGCAACACAAATACAAAACAGAGGACACTGAGCATCATATGAAAATGACTTTTATTCGTTTCTTCATAGCATAAAGATACAGCAACTTGTTCCCATGTCAAATGTATATAGTCTTTAGTTTCTTCATATCTGCATGACTGGAAAAGCACATACTCTCTCTTCCTCTCCCTCTCCCTCTCCCTCTCCCACTCACTCACTCACTTACTCTCACACACACACACAAAACCAACAAATAGCACAGTTGAGATATTATTTTCCATATTATTCACTGCAATATCAGCTGTGATTTACAGTATGTTAACAATTCACAAAAATACTCAATGTTCAACAAACAAGGAAAATTCATACACTGCACACAGCACGGGAGCATCATTTTTTATGTTGTGACTGTAATCAAGCAATTTTCCTAATTTATGTATTAAACTGATAAATAAAAAAGGGCAGATGGCTGATTTATTTAATTCTTAAAATAAAACAAATAAATACTATTTCTCAAATCAACATGTTGAAATTAAATTCATTTTGTGAGCTGCTGTGCATCAATATTCTCACTGTATGAACTTGACAAGAGTTGGTCATTGTATTTTTCACCTTATACAGTCTCAGCTCAAAACATTAATCAAAGTAAGTTTTCTGTAAACTTCATTGTCTCTGCCATTGTGTTAAGTTTCTGTTCGTTTTTTATTTTGAATGCCTCTAATAAATCTTCTGAAAGTCAATATATTGACATTTTCTTCAAATATTTGAATAGTAGAAATAAGTTGGATAAATTATGTAACTATGCTTTGGAGTTGGAATATCAGCAGAGCAATATGAAATGACCAAAACATTCCAAGATGAAAATCTCTAAATATGAAAAGTTTTTTTTCTAAAATACCTCTCTCATTGTGTTCTAGTTGTCACTGTTCTGAAGCATTTCTTACAAATCCACTCACTAATTATTGCACCATAGATTTTATTCGCAGTCTGCTTTGTTATGCAAACTAGTAGAAATCTAGACATTCTGTCAGACACATGCACTGGTCATATTTTAACGGCTTTGACACAATCTATAGTAGTAACATGGTGCCATAATATTGGGATAACCACCAACTAGTCCAATGAATATCATTCACATTTTCATTGCTTTCAAATTCCATCAGTCAAACCAGTGCAAAATACTTGAAGTGATACATTTTCATATAATCCTGTTTGGATTTTATCGTCATTAACAGTCCTGCTCTTTTCATTGCTGTCCTTAGATTCACTTGCTTCTAATTAAGCTTGTTAAAATCACCATTAAATCAACGTGCTGTCGTTAGTGTGCCAGTTATGAGGTGGTGGTAACACCTTCAGGGCTAGTAATGGCCACAATGTCTGAACAAAATGACATAATCACCATAATTATCAATCCACAAGACTAACTTCAATATCTACACTTTATGCCTTGAATTCATGGTGTTCTTCTATTGACCCTCAATTTTCCACAATCTGTCTGTGCTGCTGAAATACTAATCCTTGCTTTCTCTCTACACATTATTTTCTGCAGCAAGTCAGTGTCATTCTCTTTATCCAGAAGTTTCTAATGTTTAGAAGATCAGAATATGATCAGGTACAGTGTTATCATAATGTGTAAACCTCATTAGTACAGTCACCAAGAATATTCCATTTGGAGTCTTTCATGCTAGTATAGATGTACCTCTGTGGATAGGCATTGCAGATTTATTAAAATTTGTTTTTACAACAGAAAACAAAGAAACAAAATCTAATGGCAATAATAAACAGCAACATTCCATATGGCAGGATTTTTACCATAATGGTAAGAATTTGAATTGTCAGCTTCATGTCTTACCAATGTAATGCATGCTACAGTAAACATTCTGGCATTTGCACAAAGTCTTCTTTCACAAATAGATCTGTGAAATTTCTCAAGATAGCTCACCAGCAGACCTATTTGTTATGTGTAACTAAACCTGGATTTTAAAAAGATTGAATTTTCCTAGGTTGTCTCAGAGAGCAGCATTAAAAATTCTTCCAGTCAACAGAAAGAGGCAGAGTACAAAAAGGGAGTAATCCAACTGACCACAGGTTAAACAAAGCATTTCCCTTAAATACATGAAAACAAAGCTCTTTTTGAAACAAGTTCTGATGATTTAAGTCAAAGATCAGGCAAATTCTGCATTGGTTCAGGGCCAGTGCTCACTGTCTGAATTATTTTTAAACTCTGCCTCCTAGTATAAAAACCACTGAGCTATTCACTATACCGTTAAAAAGCATAGTTCAGGTTACCATTTAGCCTTGCTTATAAATTCAGCTCATCACAGGGAATTACCACTTTATGTCAGCTTCACCCACTATCTTCCAGAACAAACATGAAAACTGATCAACCATGTCACTGAATTAAATAAAGTCTTCTGTCATCCCAATGCCTTCACTATCAGAACATTTAAGGTTGTAAGAAGATACTGCATTATTGGAGTTTTATCTGAACTAATTTGACAAATGTGGAAGGAATGATATTGTACCATTAAATATCTGCAATGGACTTTTTGCATAATTATATGTGAGTTCTGTTGATGCGATAAAACTTGAATGACTGCTGCCAATTCACTAATAATGGCAATATAGTGAATTCAATCAGTATTTTGTTTACATTATTTCTGAATCCTTCAAATTTTATTCCATGTCAATGAATAATAATGTTTGTAGTTAATGAAATTAGTAGCTCCCATGGAACAATCTGCAAAATCCTTGACAAAGCAGCAAAACAAAAGATTAACCAACTCAAAGCTGTAACAATTTACCAAATTAAGATCACTGAAGGTGATTATCTATCAAAACACACACTTGGTGACTTCCTAAGTAAGAGAGTCAACTGAAAGCAACTAATGTGTTTGCTGTGTTATTTTCAATTGATTGTTTAGGATTGTAAAAATTAGCACTTTCAAAAAGGATCTATTTTAGAAAGCAATCAGAATATGAAGTTCACTACCACACAAAGTAATTGAGGTGAATAACAGATGTATTCAAGGGAAAGCTAGATAACAATATGATGGGTTTTGATGGATTGAAGTGGAACGAAATACATGAGGAGCATAAACAATACGTGGACATTGGTTCCAAATTAAATATTAGTAATACTTTGCAACGTCAGCCACCAAATTGTCTATCTATCCATGAAACTTTTACAAACAAGACTTGAGGCACAGTTTTACTTTCCATGAAAGTGAGAAGAGAAAATGATTTGGCAGTTGACTGTGGAGAAATACTGACCCCAATTCTCAATTAAGTGCTGGGAGGATATTTTCACAACCAAATTGTTCAGAGATGTTATTACACAGCTCAGGAGTAAGTGGGATATGAACCTCCTGGCTTAGAGATAGGGACACTAGAACTATGCCACAAGAGCCCTCAACTGCTAGGAAAAAGGTCTATTGGCACCTTTTCAACTTGCCCAGAATGAAGATCCTTAAATGGTAAATAGTAGCCGCTTCCAGGTTTCACTTTACCGCTGGTTCAATTAGCTGCCTTCTTGGGAGAAGTGGCTCCTCTACAAGAGCCACCTGCCTGCCAAAGGAGATGGGCAAACCTCCATTTTCCTTAATCAGAGACAAGTTCGTGGGCAAGGGACTGATTGCTGAAAGCCACTAAACCTTACCAGTGATCTCCTGAGCATCTCTCCCCACAGACCCAAAACCCATGAGACCTGAAAGAAAAAGTCACCAGTGGATCAGTGGAAGTCTAGACCATCCCCCTGTAATGATCTCTAGGACTAAGAAACTATTGGATTCTGATTGGTCAGTAGTTTCCAATAAGACTCGATTGTTGTTGAGGATGGAGAATCCGTCACCACTGAACACTCCCTCGCGCACTCTCAGGCTGTGAAATGTAGAATCTTGGCCTTAGGAATGAATCAATGGAGGTAGCTTTCAAAATGGAATAGAATCTATAATGAAGTGGGCAGTCCAGTTAATTAGCTTACCACCCAAGCTGTGAATAAAATCATTGGCCGGAACCCATTTCTCTATTCCATATAATTCAAACTCACGGCCAAGCATGATTACATTCATTACTCTATAATTGGTTTCATTCCCAGATTTGAGGTAAGTTCAAAATGTCAGATTGCCAATTATCCAATAACTTCCTTTTTGCACTGGGGACCAATGGTGTTCTGTCTGATGTGACAGATAAATGTGTGTTTCACTGTGCTTACAGCTCAATACAAGTAAAAATACAAACCCACAATACACATTTCAGTCTTAAAATACATCTTAAAACAGATCTTTACGTGTTGGTTATTTTAAAACTTCCTCTAAAACTCCAAGTTTATTTATTTTATCTTTTTATTGGCCTCTTATTCAATGCTGCATCCTATCTACATCCCTATTAAAATTCCCCATATCTTACACCATTCCCTGTTTGGAAATATGAACATCTGGTTTACTCCATGATCTCTATCAACGCCACACTGTAACTGGGCAAAGAATTTTGATTCATTTTGTACTCCTAGTTTGGGCAGTATCTTGTGTCTGTTGACTGACCCACACCCATCCCTCTCCCCAACAACAAACCAAGTGAATATGTGGTTTGAACAAAAAAAAGAAGAAAGTAAGAAAGATTTGCATTCATAAAGGACAGTTTATGACTCCAGAATGTCCCAGTGTTTTATACAGCCAATGAGCCATTCCTTTGAAGTGTATACATTTTTTCAATGTAGATAACAGACAGAAAGCTGTTGCATATGGGTCTGAGAGGGTCAATACTTAATTGAGTGCAAAAAGCACCACCCACTGTGATGATGTTAGGGAGGCTTGGTGTAAGAGGTCTTGTGGGAGACAGACCTAAGGCTAGCTCCTGCCAACAGTCTTTGTAATAATGTAAAGCCTACCTTTATAAGCCATAAATAATTGCTGAGATGGACTAGTCCATATCTTATTTACTCCACAAGACTTTTGTTAAATCAGAGAGCAGCAACCCTTGCACACAGCAGGTCATGAAAACCCCTAAAGAACTCACATACTATAAAGATATGACTGGCAGTACACACCTAATCTGTTCACAGACATGTCTCACACATAGCAATTTAATAACGGACACATAATCTGCTTGCTAGTGACGGCAGTTGCGGAAACTATATTGGAGCGAAAGAACTTCCATGCCCAGCTTTGAAATAGTGCCTTGGGATCTCTAACATCCAGAGAGAGGATGGCAGCTAATGTCTTATTTGAAAAGTGGTCCCTAATACTGCATAGACTATCAACATGGATTATACGCTGGGGACAATGGATTGGGGCTTCAACCCCATAACTCCCCCAAATGTATTACCATTCAGCATCAGACAACATTAATCAGATGAAAGGCCATGGAAAAAATAAGATTCTGAAAGCATAGAGTCTGGGTCCCTAAAGTTCAGAAAATGCTGTGAAGGTGGGGCAGAGGCTGATGAAATTCTAACCTCCCATGACACCAGGAGATGGTCAGAAGGGGAGGGTGTTGAAATTTCAAAAATGGGAAAGGCAATCTGGCCAATCCCAAATGCCACCACTTTCACTTTTGACAAAGCGGTTTGGAGGAAGAGTAACTAACATGCTCTTGAGAAGCTAAATATGCTAATATGGCTTAAATTTCACCTCAAATTTTAGCAGGTGTTTAGACTTAATAGTTATGGATCAAGTCTCCCAGGAATTGGGAAACCTGGCACCTGAAGGAATGTGGGAATGATAGCATCTAACAAGAAAGTGTTTTTCCAGCACAGTTTGAATGCCAATTCCTCTCCAGCCAAAACAAAAGCAAACTTGCTTCCTCCATCAACAATCTTCCAACCTGTGATATGTTCAACCCTTTCATGTTCTCACTCTCACCGACAAACTATCCAGAACACTCTATTCCAGCACACGCTTTCCCATCTGACAGTCTGGCTGCCACCCATAACAAAGAAAATGAAAAAACATAGAAACAAATTAGAAATTGCTGGAAAAAATCAGTAGGTCTGGCAGCATCTGTGGAGAGAAAGCAGAGTTAATGTGACCCTTCTTGAGAAAGGTTATGAAAAAAACTAAGCTGGTTGGACAACAACCTCCACTCCCCTCCCACCCAGTTTCCCTCCTTACAAAACAAAACATTCCAAATCAAAAGCAAAAATTAGACACAAAAAAGTTCCTTCTGAGCTATATCATGCATGGTGACTTACTACATACAAGTCACCCCTTTAACATATTGTGCTTGCAGTAGAGCACAAAACAACACAATTCTTGAGAATTTTTTAATGAGTTAATAATTGCAATTTTGCACTCATGTAGACTTTCTGCAGGATTTTTACAGTCCAACGTCTTTGAAGAACTCTCTGCTTCTACTTGTGGTAAGGGAATACCCGAGTAAAAGTTATCAATCACAGTTATGCATTGCACTTAATAAAGGACATAATTGGCAAGTTCCAGTTCAGCTCAGAATCAGTGTTAATCCTCTAACAGCCAAGCCCCACCACATTTCCAGCTGACCATGAAACAGTATCTCACAAAGGTTATGAAGATCCTTGTAGTGAACCTGTCTTGCTCAATCCCATTCCCTAGAGTTTCATTCGAAATCCAGGGACATGACATTGAATAATATGCAGTGTAGAAAGTAGACAGCAAATACAACCAAAATACAACTATTCAAGTAACGCATCGCTGCAATTAATATATACATTTCTGTTCTTTGATATAAAAACAGGTCAAATATATTAAATTACACAGTTCATTCATGTTGACTTGGTGTCTTCTGCTGATGCTACAATTGAGTCTGCTTCCATTAGGTATACATGAGAGAAAAAAAGTACATTTCTAATAACTGAACTACACCAGAATATTATACATCAAAAATATCCAGTGGCGTATTGATGCACGAGTATCTTATGTTGTAGTCAAGAGGGAAGATTTAAGCAATACAAATACAAAGCTTGTGTTTTTCTTGTTTTCTTCATTTCTTGCAGATTTAAGTTTCTCTAAATATTTAATCATTTTGTTCACATTATCTAAGCACGGAAAGTTAAAGTACCATAAAAATAAAATTATTTTTTAAAGTTGTAAATAGACATCTTTTATATAATTGTGTAACCTCAGCAAAAATGTCTTCATCTTCCAGTGTAAAATAATATTACAAAAGTGGAATTATAGAAACACACAAAATGAACTATAGCTTAATGTTCACTTCCCTTTCCCAGTTCTGCAGCCTCAATAACATCCTTCTATTCCTCTAAATTTATCATCTTTTGGTTTCTGTTTCCACTACTTCATGCGATGCAGTTATTCTAACACAGCAACTGGGCATGTAAACTGTTCCCAATGTGCAACCAACCGACAGCAGATAGAGAAAAGCTGCTTGTTGACCTGCCCATGAGATTGTGACAACCTATGAGCAAGCACTTTGCTGTCAGATTGTTTCTATAGATGATACTATTCAGATACCGAGCTCTCTGTTGAGGAATTTCCAAAAAGGGACCCCAAAACCAGTTGCTTCATAGCTCTGGGCTCTAGCACACTAGGAATCTCGCCAACTGACCCAGTTTCAGAAACTCTTACTGGGACTTTGGTTCAAATAAGATACTTCTGTTCTCAACGGTTCGGTTGGCTATGAATTCAATGCTCTTGGGCTCTTTAGACCGCTTTAAGTTACACAGTTTTGACTGATAGATAAAATAATTAATAATAATAAATCATTACATCTCATGGGGGAAAGAAAGCAGCATCACATGTCATTTAAAAATGTGTTTTATGTTGGCTAACCACGGAATGCCATTAGCTGCAGTCATGGAGGGCCACTAGTTAAGGCCGGGGTGGGAACCTATAGATTGGAGCACACTGTTCCAATGGGTGGAGCATGTATGAAGGGAAGGATGTGGAGGCACAAATTGAGAAAACATTAATTTGTAAAATGCACCATATCTGCAAAGATTAATTATCCCTTCATCTAATACCTACCAAAACACTGACAATGAAGAATTTATCTACCAATGCTGTTTCCAGCCATACTAAACAAAGCTTTTATTAACTGAAGTCAGATCAATATCTATTTCAGTGTTGTACTTTAGTATCAAGGGACCAACCTATATGCATTTCTTTCATGACTTATTGGAGCTTTCCCGAAACAGTGTAATAAATTACATGATTTACACAAGTGCAAAATTCTAGTCAGTTCTTCAATGCAGCTAGAAATCTAAAAATACTAAAGCCAACTGAATTCAGACAATAAGAACTCTTTCATCACAAACATGTGTGAAGACTTTGATTTATTAATCAAAAAGCTGCCTGAGTATATTTACCTCATTCACTGAAGATTGGACCTGTTTTAATGAGGACAAATTGAAAACCAGGTATCTTTCAGAAGAACTGAGAAAAGCATGCCCCAGTATTTAGATAAAGAACAATAGCTGAGCTCTGTCATGGGTAGTTTATTGTATTATGCCACTGGTTGGATCTAACTGCAGAAGACTGTGAAAGAACCTACCGTATTATTATTCATGAATTCATTGTTGTTATTCTCTGATAGCACATTTCCCATTTGGGAGCATTGTTTGCCTTCTACTTTGCAGCAAGAGCAAGTATTGTACCTTTGTAGCAGTCTTTCTTTTAATTGAAAAAATGCCCAGCAAGCATTTTACATTTTTTCAACATCAATATAGTAAACTAATATAAGCAGCTCACTTTTCAAATGACCTCTGTCTTGAAGTCACCTAGTTTCCAGTCTTAAAATTTTCATTCTTTTAACGATAGGACATTTCAAACTTCGGGAATGGCAGTCTCAATTGGCCCAAATACTTGCTCTACCTGCAAAAAAATCATATTTACAAATTGGTTAACCCCTAAATAATGTCTAATCTTTTGCTTTAATCTAAGTGCTTTCATATCTCAAGAAAGAAAGAATGCAATGACTCTAATTGAATGGGACTTATGTTCTTTTTTCATCTTGTAATTATATCACATATGTCATGTTGGGTTTATAGCTTCAATCTTTTAGCCAGGGGTGCCTTTCTGCCATAGGAAACATGCCCACCATTTTTTCTTTGTATGAATTACATGAATTTGTAGGCAAAATTCATTGCCAAGAAAACACTTGAAAAATGTGAATTACGTTATGCTAATTTACACGTGTCAACAAAAATGGAGACTGTTTAATACATCACATTCAACTGTACAAGAATGTGTACAGGACAGTACAATTGGTATAATAGAAAATGTACAGCATTCAAAGCCAGCGTGCTTCTCATAATCAGACAAGACCAAGCATCAAAACAATAAAAAGGGTCAGCAAATTCAGTAAAGTGTATGTTTGAAATTCCATAGTATCTTCGTAAACCTCTGATCACATCTCTTGTGTAACTTGCTGCTATAAATGTATTTCCAGCTCCCTCACATAAGTGAGTCAAATATCTTCTCAATCATTACTTTACCTGGTTCATCCAATTTTTTTTCATTTTTTTAAAGAATGCTAAAAGATGTAAATATGTCATCCATTCTGTAATTGACGCATGTTTAAATAATCCATAATTTCATTTTTATCATGAGATACTGATACCCACAGTACTTCCAATTGTTGGCAAATTGGCTTGAGTTTACCGCGAATTCCTGTAGTGTACACTGCACATACTGTACCATAGTGCATTCTAACAGCTGGTTCACCATTGTGAAAATGCAGAACATATGAGTGTTGCTGATGCTATTGACTCCTGACAGCTACCAAAACATGTGAGTGAACCACTGCCACTCATGTCACTGGGGGAAGTAGCCTCTTCACTCTACAATCAATGTTTGTGATTAGAAAGGGAATTGGGACTTCAAACAATTACGTCTCACATCGAAAATGGCCCATTGAATTTTTATACATGTGAAGTCACAATCATCTGGGCAGTGAAATTACCACTCACATTCAAAGAATAAAAATATAGAATTCCACAAGGTGGTATTTACAATATCCACACTTTCAGTAGAATGTTCTTTATATAATATTATTTCCCACTGTACATTCTGCCAAAACTCTAGTACTTTTCATTTTAACAAATATTATTATTAATCATTTTATGATCCCTGGCAGCTACATCCCAACAGTTATCAGACTTCCTTCATCTATAAATTGGCCTGTACCTCTATTTAAAACTAAAAGTTAAAGTTGTAAATGTAATTAGCTATCGACACAAAGAATTCCCTTGACATGCATTTAAGGTCCTCCAAAAGGAATTAGCATATGGCAACATTGTATTTAATGGTAGTTTTATTCAAACTAAATGCTTGTTTCACAGTTTAGAGCTATTTCTACATTACAGACACATGGTGTTAAGGTGGCATCTTATGTTTTGGATACCCAATACAAGCCTGGCATCTTTTGTCATAGCTATTTTCTTGTAGACTGTATGCTGTTAAAACTTCTTTAAACAGGAGCACAATAACCACTGAGAAATGAAAACCATCCCAGTAAACACAAACACAACCTTCTTAGATCTCTTGTATATTTACATTAAACTGTGTTCTTATTTTTATTGAATGCCAATTAATATATTTAGAACACATTGAGCTTCCCACAGGCTTACAGTCACTTCGCAATCAGTTTTACCCCCTCCAAAATAATACCTAGTATGGCAGATGCCTTCAAAAAAAGCAGTCCTTCTTATTCATTATCATCCAACTCTTATACAAACTTAAACTTAAAAAGTTATTTACCCATGTAACGACTTTACAAAATGAGCAACTGTTTTCCCCTATCTCTCTAAGGCCTTCTTGTTCTAAAATTATTGGAATTCTGAGGACTTGGAAATTCAAGAAGCTGAGCACTAGTTTCACAAGCAGGCACATAGGGATTCAGGCCTATCTTTCAAATCACTTCAAATTGCCTGGAGTGAGGATTGCAGTTCAACAGGAAATCACAGAGAACTAGTGAAATGGTTTGTCTCAGACTTTGGGGAACATTTGACAGGTCTGTCCTTCACACCTGCCTCCTGCTGGCTGACCATGGAACAGCATAACCAGCAATCGCAGCAGTTTCACACACCACATTGTTCCTTCCATCCCAACAGAAGGAATTTGCAGTGCTCAATAAAAGCAGAGCCAAAAGGAAACACAAAATTGACCTTCTGTGAGTTTTACGTGCCAAAATAAATCCTTTGTCAAAATATTTTGGCAAAATGGATGGAAAGTGAAGAGTTAATCAGCAAAGTTTGCTAGTAAGATTTTTGAACTGAAAGAAAACTTTATGCAATTAGAATAACTTCTACCATTGGCAAAAGACAGCACAGTTATTGTTCCAAGATATTCACATTTCATTCCTGCTTTTTAAGTCTTGGTAATATAAAGTTATTAAATCCAATGTTATTATTTTTAAACATAAAATTTACCACATTGTGGTCTTTATTTTCTGAACAAAATAATATTTTTCACAAAGAGCAGGATGGTCTATGAGAGCTGTGATTCACTGAGACTAATGCAATAGGTTGCATGCATCCCCTCTGCTACATAAAGCAATCACAAAATTGTTTTCAATTGTTCCATATAATTAACAATAAGTGGAACCATCCATTTGAAATTGGATAAACTACTTCATAACTGTACAGTAATGCCACTGAAAGAGGAAATCCTGTAAATACATTGTCGATAAGAATCATTGAATTGCTGTCTTCCAAGCATTTTGTATGAATATGGGGTTGTACATAAGGTCATCAGCTAATGTGAGTCTGAATGATAATTTCATTGCCCAGATTGAGATAATTTACTGTCACAAATCATCAGTTAATAATCCAAGTGCAACCAGTGTGGAAAGGTAAAATAGATGAACCCTAAAAAAGGAGTGTTATATCACGGATCTTGCTTATGGACATTCCTTTAGAGTGGCAAAAACCAAAAGGGGTGAAATGGGTCTATGCCAGCTGCAAAAACACAGGCTCATAGTGATTCAGCTGCCTGTTATACATTGCGTCTGCTTTTTATTTTCCATTAACTTGGAAAATATTCCCCAGATTTTTAATGTCAAAACAAGTAAATGTGACAGAATGACTTGGAAATAGCTCTGTAAATGGAGTTTGAATTTTCAATCTTTGAACTTCAATACGAAGAAGATTGGGCAGATTGAAAAAAATCAGCTGCTAACGTCTACCTTTTATTGCTGGCATTATCTGATTTCACCCCCAGACAGCTTTGGGCTCATTAAAGAGGCTTTTCATGTCATTGAAAGCATTGCGGTCTGCTATGTTAGCTAAACTGGGCACCCTGTAGTATTTTAAACTTACTTAACAATCCCCAGACATGAATGCATTAAATAATGCAAAACAAATGTACATGGGACAGAAGCTCAACATCAAAAGGAAATGACTGGAGGTTTGATTTTGAAACAGCCCAATGAAATCAAATGCTACCTTCCCAAGCAACAGTTAAAGACCCCTGAATTCGCAGTGATCACCGAGGTATAACAGTTACCCCAAATGAATTCAAAGGTGCTTTGACACACTGCAACTCTTCCTAGCTTTCAGCCTCAAACTGCGATCCTTGAACATTCAGAATATGTTTTTTCCCTTTTCGCACTTTAGCATAACTTTATTGATACTGACCTTTTACTTTGACATTCTAAAAAGGTTTCTGAACCTTCGATGTAGCAGAAAGACAACTGGTAAGAATCAGCCCCATGAATCTGAATTGAATGCAGATGCAGTCCGTTGTGTGTTTATAAGACAGTGTTTAAGGCACATGACAGTCTTTGAAAACTTAGGAGTACACATAATTCCTAGCCAACTTTATTGAACGGTTCAGATTTTGATTTCATTCCCTTGATCAGTCCACAAAATTGTACAGTTACACAAAAGGGCATCGAAATTAACTCTGCAAAAGTTCTCCGCAGCTTGTAAACTTTTTTTTTCCAGAACATTGACTTGTCTCAGTTTTCAGTACAGATCCATAGTGCTGTTAGTCAGTTGTACAAAGCATCTAATAAAAATACAGTTATAATTAAACTAAGAATTTCCTCTTCTCCATAGGAATCATGTAAAAGAGTTCTCAGAAAAGGTTTGTGAGAGTAGTTTGTGTAGGGCTTCGGGATTCGTGGGCTTCGAGGCTACCAGGCACAGACGTCAAAACTGACGTCACGGTTGGCATAGAAGGGTTAGTCAAGTCAGTTAAAGTAGTAGAAGTGCTTGAAGGGCTAAGAGAGGCGTTGGAAATTTCTGATGCTGGGCCAGACGGCGTTGCTGCTTGAAGTACTGTACCATCAGATGCTTTATCAACCCCTGCATTTTCCTGACGTAATAGATTCCTTCTGAATTTTGCTCTTGCATTTTGGAACCAAACCTGCAAACCAATTTGATGTAATATTGTACCAGTTTTGAACCCAGAGAGATTTTAAATTATGTAAAACGATCGCAACAGAAAATATATTGTACCTGTCACATACCATATAAATACTACACTTCTGAAGATTCTAATCTGCAAGATTAAATTTTGAAATTCTACCACCTTTTTAAATTAACCTCTGATTAGTTTCTTGCTTTTTTTTTGCAAGGACAGCGAATTAAGGGACATTCTAAAAATGCATAGATTTAACTGTGCAATGGAGAATAGCAAAACAGATTCCACGAAGGGGATTCTTTACCAACAGAATTCAATTTAAAGGAATTGAACAATTATAGGGGTCACTCAGTGATTACAAAGTGTGCCAAGAAAACCTTAAACCTTTTATAAAATAAAACAGATACTGCTGTGACACATTTATTTCTAAAAGATGTATCTCTTTAAGCTCATTTTTTTAATAAATTGAAGAGTCACCAAATTATACCAAAATAGTGTCTACTCTCAGCTTTTTTCTCTATAGTTATGGTCTCACAGATATGTGGAGCTACTTTCAACAAACTTACAGTCTTTAATTCCTCGGTATTATTACTGACCACTTCACTTACTATTAAAACCTTAAGGTTCTAGGATAATGATAAGTAAAAATTGAAGATTCCTTCCCTGGGCTTTAATTTAATATTTGCACAGTTCCAATTGTTAATTTTTGTTTAAACAGTGTTACTTAGATAAAAGCTAAAGGAAAATGTGAACTAACTTCAATATAAGTGCCTGTACTCGTATTAACATCCATTTCTATTGAAAGTAGCCTTCACAAAAAGATAGTTTTAAATCCTTACCATAACATTTAAGTGATAAATTATACTATCACCCACTAGATTATTAAAATAAAAGTTCTGTCTGCATAGATGTTGGTTGTTGCAATCCAATGACAAACAATAACAATGACCTTGCAATTCTGTGCCATAAGTAAAATATGTAACCTGTTGTCCTTTTCAGTAAATAAATACATTGGGCACACCATTTCAATCACCAGAAGCCTGATTCTAAATTATCATTTGATTCTATGCATGTAAAATTATACCTTCATGCCAAATTAATGTGCGTAATATGCGTAATAAATTGATATTAAATGTTGATGAGTTGTATCCCAGGGCATTTTTTGATGAATATGTCTCAAGGTAAACAAAAATAGTTAAATCTAAACGTTGCAGCATGTTCTGATATTGTGAACTGCAGGCATTTTGGAAATAGACGTCCATCAATTTCATCTACAGTGCATTTTCCAAGCAGAGAGGGAACAGGGATACAATAAGTCCTCCAACATTGACACAAGAACCACTGAACAACCCCTTTAACAGGCAATTCCCTATATTAGTACTGTTTTACTTCCTTAGCATTTGAGAACTGTTTTATCTAATTACAACGATACAGATCAATTTAAACATGACAACACACACACACAAACACATAAGCATGCAAGTCATATAAAAGATGTTAAATTCTGTGATTTTCAGGCAACCCATTTCAAATCAAGAAAAATATATATGTGTGTGTATGTGTACACGGGGCTTCACATATTAAAACAATCCTTGAAGTTGTGTCTGGTTCTATTAATCCAGTGTTTGAGGCCAGTAAACTTCCAAAAAGTTTAAAGAACTCTGACATTATTACAGTTGTAACAGCAGTATATCAGGTGTCAATGAGATCCCACAAAAAATACTGCCTCATGGTTAACAGCAGGGTTATATTTGCCTACAATAGTTGCTTTTCCAAAAATTGCAACAGCTTTTGTCAGAAGTGTTCCTGGACAATTACTTCCCACTTTGGGAAAACAGATCACCAAATTAGCCATTTCACTGATCACCAAATTAGCCATTTCACTTAAGTAGAGAAAAAACAATCAGATACTCCAAATTTCAGAATCTCATTGGTTTAGCTATTTTAAAATATTTTAGAATATAAATACAAAGGTGATTTAAATTGTATTGGTCAAGTATGAATGACATTGTTTAAGATGTCCTTTTCTGATCTTTTACTGTGAGACTTGATGAAGAGGGATCAAAAAAGATTTATTTTATTACAGGTACTGGCTTTAATTTCTATTCTGAAAGAAGATACTCCTCAGAGATTATCTTTTTATAGCACTGATTTTTTTCCAAAGGTGGTTAAAATTCCAGCAATTTAAAAATACAGCTCCCAGAGAAAGAAAGTTAACAAGCAAAACTACTTTTCTATTCTATTCTACCGATGAAACAGAGTAGGGGAAAGAATAATAAGGTGAATAATAGTCAGTAAAAGGGTCAGTGTAGCATTAGTAGAAGGGATTGTGAATATAGAAAAAGAGACAAAGCTTGCTACATAGATTGCTAAATATAAACAGCCACCACATCAACAAGACAGAACAAGGGTTCAAAACATTGGAGCAGGATTTGGGTACATTTTGTCAATTCTCACCTTGAATTCCTCCACATCCCACCCTGACCCATTAAGTTTAAACATATTTATTTAAAGGAACTATCCATTTGTGACTTGGGGGTAGATTAAGCTTTAAATCTAAGTTCTAATGTTCACATTTTAAGTATCGATTCCATGTATATTTCACTTATAATAGAATTTTGACTATTTCACAGTTAAAACAATAACGATCAGTATTACAGAAAAAGACACATTTTGTTGAACCTTTTCCTCTTGTACGCATCAGGACATTCACAAGGTATACCAATGTAGGTAAAGAACAATGTTCTATACTGTATGAAAGGAGTGGCTAACTTTTTCACACGGGGGAGCACAGTTCACTTTATCTCTTCCTTCAGAACAGGTGAGCAAATTTAAGGAAGAAAAGGGCTGCTACAGCAGTAAACATCTTCATCAAAAAAAATTCAAAAGCAATAATTTGATAACTATAAAAGCAAGCAATAGAAATTGGCTTCAAAAAATGCCAGGCAGCAAAGCTTAATAACAAAACCAATTTTTGCCCTGTTGGTTAAGAAGTGGAATGCGAGAAAAAGAATAGATGAGCCCAAACAGAGAGAAAGTAGGGCAGACAAAGGAATGGGTAAAGGTCAGCCTGGGAGAATGAATAGCTGCTAATAGGGACCATTAATGGCTGACAATGGGTTATTTGTGGCAGCAGCCCATGTGTTGACCTTCAACACAAGGTTTCTTCACCTTCCCACAGATTGCTTTGCGACTCCCCCCTCTCCCTTTTTATCCCTCCCACACTTTTATCCCTCTCCCTCTGTTTCTCTCACCACCTTCTCTCTTACACTCATCTCCACCCCCCACCCCCTCACCAACACCCATTCTATAAACTTTGGCCCTCTCTCTTATCCCTCTCACTCTATTTGTCTTTAACCTCAAGAAAATAATCCATTGGGCTCTGCACTCCAAAAATTTCCACCAGCACCACTACCGCACCATTGAGATGAACATGGCCACGTTTTTCTTTTCTAGAGAGACTTGCAAATTGGTAAATGTTTTTTTTTAAATGAAATGAAAGGAAGATTGACGGGAGCAACCAGACAGCTTGACTATGGTTCTCCCCAGTTCCATCGCAGTCCTATTCATTGTTCCACTTTGCCACTGCCTTCACCCCATGGTGCAATCCTCATCTCCTGCTCTTCCTCCCCAAGCCACAGACTCTATCCTGGTTCCAGACCCAGTCTACAGGCTCATCACAATAGCTCCAGATCCCAGGCTGCTCGGTGCTCCTCCAATCACACGTTGGCTTTCTCCTGCCTTTGCTGCTCACCAGGAAGCCTAAAGTAGCATAAACAGGAGATAATAGCCACTGATTGGAGGAGGTTGTCCTTGGAAAACTCTCTTTTTTAATTCACCCGTGGGATATTACACATCACTGGCTGGACCATCATTTCTTGCCCAATCCTAGTTGACCTTGAGTAGACCTGGCGGTGAGCTGTCTTCGTGAACCACTGTAGTCCACGTGCTGTAGGTAAAGCCGTTAGGGATGGAATTCCAGGATTTTGACCCAGCAACAGTGAAGAAACAATGATATATTTCTGAGGCAGGATGGTGAATGGCTTGGAGGGGAACTCACAGATGGTGGTGTTCCCATGTATTTGCTGCTCTTGCCCTCATAGGGGGGCATGGTGGCTCAGTGTTTAGTACTGCTGCCTCACAACACCAGAGATCTGAGTTCGATTCTGCCCTCGGCCAACTGTCTGTGTGGAGTTTGCACATTCTGGCTGTGTCTGTATAGGTTTCCTCCGGATGCTCTGGTTTCCTCCTGCAGTCCAAAGCTGTGCAGGTTAGGTGAATTGGCCATGATAAATTGCCCACAGTGTCCAGTGATGTGCAGGCTAGGTGGATTAGCCATGGGAAATGCAGGGTTACAGGGATAGGGTAAGGGTGGATCTGGATGGAATCTCTTCGAACAGTCAGTGTGGACTCAATGGGCCAAATGGCATGCTTCCACATTGTAAGGATTCTATGATTCTAGATGGGTTTGGAAAGTTCTGTCTAAGGAGCCTTGCTTAATTTCTGTAGTGCATCTTGTAGATAGTACATACCATTGTTCCTGACCATCAATGATGGAGGGAGTGGATGTTTGTGAATGTGGTGCCAATCAAACAGGCTGCTTTGTCCTGGGTGGTTTCAAGTTCCTTTAGTGTTTTTAGGGCTGTACTCATCCAGGCAAGTGGGGAGTATTCTATCACACTCCTGATTTGTGCCTTATAGATGGCGGACAGGCTTTGGGGAGTCAGGACGTGTGTTACTTGCCACAGTATTCCTAACCTCTGACCTGCTCCTGTGGCCACTTCATTTATATGGTTAATCCAGTTGAATGAATTGTAAATCCAACCACCATGAAAGCTGGTGATGGGCTATACATACACCATAGGCCATAGCTTGGGCACTCTAATGTATATGAAGTGAGTGCTGATTGGTTGGCAAGTGGACTATCATTGGTAGATGCATTGCCATGGAGAATGCTCCAGATGGACGATAACTGACCGTTAACTGCCAAGCTTTCTTTAAGTTTAAACTAAGCAGGTTGACGCTAATTGATCAAGGCATGGGTCCTGAAGAATGAATCAAATTTTGTGAAGCTGAAACAGGTGCAATGTGTGTACACACTCCTTTTGTCTTCCGAGGACAGGGCCCTGTCTATTAATATATCCTGGGTATTGATACGTCAGTGCCAGTGTGATGCTAGATGTGTGGGTCATACATGCCAAATACTGGCACGGACCATATCAAACAGCATGCACCTCTGGCTGTTCACAACAGGCAAGGTACTAATGTACACCACTAGCCTACACTTGCAAAATTCGCAATACAGTGTCCAACATTAGATGTGATTCTGCGATTGTTCAAAAAAATGCAAAATAATACCAAGTGTGCTCATAATTACTTTGACGACTAAATTAGTACTGTCATTCAGGCTCACAGTGTGGCACACATGTGCCTACTTGAGGCTATCCATATTAATACACAGGGCCTTTTTGTTTGTCGATAGAGAGAACATGTACACGCAATGCACCTCTTTCAACATAATAAAATATGGGACAACTGTTCATTTCCCAGGGCAATTCCTTAGCCAGAGTTGACTTACATGGTTTAAATGTAAACAAGGCTTGTCAGTTAAATGTCAGTCAACTAACTGGTATATTCTCCAATAGCAACAGCTCTATTATTCAACGTCAACTTGTCTACCAATCAGCACTCTCTTCTCAAACAGAATAAAATATGACTCTCCCTTCACAGTGGACAACTTGTGAACATCCTGGTGAGTTCAAGATGAAAAGCTTCAGCAAGATGTATAGTTTTGCAGCAATAATTAAGTCGGTACTACCCAATGACTATCTGTAAAATAACAAGGATTGACTATTTCTTGTGGTGTATTATATTATGATGTTCATCGATTTCCATCACAAATGGAAACATTAGCTGCCTACACATTCCTTGCCTTCCCTTTCCTGTAGGACTGATGGCCCTGTACTTACACTGGATCGGAATGTTCCAAAACAAGCCCTGCATTAGGCTGGGTGCTTCAAAGATTTAATCGCTGAGTGTTTGCAAACAATAGAGAAGGTCTTTATGTAGATTTTTCCAAACCAAACTGGATTTGACTTCAAACAGCTACCAGGAATTAGAAGAGATAGTAAGAACTGCCGATGCTAGAGTCAGAGATAACACAATGTAGAGCTGGAGGAACACAGCAGGCCAGGCAGCACTGTGTAACTAGGAATTAGAATCCTGGATGAGAATTACAATCCTTAATCTAGGCAGGTTCAAGTCAGCTATAATGATTCTGTCCCAGGTAAATAGCAAAGGTAGTACAAAGCAAGGGCTGACTCTGGGATCTTGCTATCTGATCCATTTGGTTAGCTGAATTTTTTCTTCCCCCGGGGAAGACTACAAGGCTAAACAAACAGTTTGACCCTACCACCAGACACAACCCTTTCACCTGCTGTTTTTCCATTTACAGACCCACACTTTAATGATATATTTCACATCAAACACCAACTCTTACAGCACAGATGGAACTACAGGCCAGAGATCAGCATGTTTTATAAGGGGTTTGGCCAAAGTAATTAGTGTACCAAAAGACCACCCCTATCCTGTACTGCAATAACACCATCCCTATCTCATTTCTGCACTGATATCATAGCCCCATTGCAACTCCCAAAATGTTATCAAATTAAAATACACATTTATCAAGGAAGAAATGTAAAGAAAGATTATAAAATGGTGTCATTCTTAAAATGTTACAGCTTTTTGTTAATTGATATCCTTTCCTCTAAATTTTACTCTTACCCCTGATCTGCCAATCTGAGTGGCACCTCTTGTTGAGAGATATAATGCCACAGGCTGTGATTGCCATTCCTAAGGGATGAACCCAAACGGTGAATCTTAGTGGACTATTTGGTCAAAGGGACTTCACAGCTCAATCCACCCGTTCCTCAACCAACATACACTCCAACAATAACTGCTACACAGCAATCAGGAGCGGCAACTCAAGCTGGTTTTTCCATTCCCTCGTGTACAGGTCACCAGTGTCAACTGCAACAGTCTTACTGCCCTCCGTGCTGAAAACCACACTGATTGTGAATCAAATCTGATACTTCCCAATTTGTACTGCTTTGTCCCACACTATGCCATGTAGTTACCTGCAGAAAACTGAAGATGGTAGAAGGAATTAAACTGAATTGTTACAGAATATTTCTGAGGAGTCTATGAGTTCTCCTTTCAGCAAAAGTAGTGATTATTCCCTTTTGTAAAAAGTTTGTAAACCAGATGAAATGACAATTTTGTAGTAAGAAAGAAGGTCGGAAGTAACTTTGTCATTGCAAAGGGCTTGGATTGTGGAACAGGTTACATGGGATGGCCCCTGAAATGGGCAGTAAAAATGGGTCTAAAGGAAGGTTCAATGTACCTCTGCACACTTATGTGACTGAGAAGTTAGACCAAATTACCATTTATGCTTGGAAAAGTGCCATACATGCGAGGCCACGTTAGATTGAAATATAAATGTAATTACATATTATCCAAAAAACCAGTGAGGTTAGGAGAACAAAAACAGACAGATTGCCTGAGAAACAGAATTTCAACAGTAATTCAACAGAGGTTCTCACCTGCAGAACTCGCTTTGTAAGCCCTGTCTTCTGTGCTAGCTGTTTCAGGTCCTTGGCATCAGGATTGTGATTAATGGCAAAGTAAGATTTCATGGTCCTCAGCTGGTGGTGCTTGAAGGAGGTGCGCATGCGCTTTGTCTTCTGAGTGGGAGGGTACTGCTGTTCTCTGTCCATGTGGTCACCGTCATTTTCATTACAACTTAACGCTACAAAATATTACGAAGATATACTGTAAATTTAAGAAGAAATTTTGAAATGAATGTGATTACTGCTTAAAACTCTATTCCACTGCTATTTTATGAAAGCATTGACCTTTGCATTATTGAGTCATTTACAATCCCATTATCACTTAAAGATCCACTTGGTTTCTGATTAGTTTTGACTTTGAACGTTTGTCTGAACAACTGTCACAGAATGGAACTAAAATTTTTGTTTCCAAAATAAAAGAAACAAACTGGTTTAGAGTTTGTTGTAGACATTGCACTAATTTAAAACCAAATAATTATGGAAAGCCCACTGCTATGATTTTTTCTGTTAAATTCTCCTTCCCTCCTGTCATGCCTGTGGTGAAATGCCAAAATGCAATGCATATGACGACCGACCCACACCTCATCCAGGTGCTCCAATCCTGATCCTAGACCTTGAGGATTAGGTGTTGGCCTTGGATCCAAACCAGTCAGCATGGTGGTGAAGCAACTGCTTCAGGGTCAGTTTGTGCTAACCTGAGGCAAATTCAACTTTGGGCCTCATTAAATAAAAGTGGTGAATTGATTACCCCATGCAGCTTGTTGACTGACAAACTCTGGCTGACTCCGATGCTGGGCCAAACCTGGAAATAGGATCAGAGCTAGTGTGGGAAAGAGAAAGGGTGGCACTGTAAAGTCAAGTGTGGCTCTGGAGATGGGCAAGACTGGGCTAGGAGCAGTGCCCAACACACCTAAAGTGGAGGGCATCACCCAAATATTGTAAGTCCAGCCACCACTGTAGGCCTGGGAAATAAGTAATGGTAAACTGAATTTCCTCCTGAGCGTTAGATGGATTTTTGAGGTGAAGGCACATAACTATTCTCAACCAACATGGTGATTCTTTCATTGAACCTCATGTTCAAACAATGCAATATATCATATAGGGTACTCTTTGTTGGCTTATCACCTTATCAGGAAAATTCAAAAGTATTTTCTAATTATTATACATATGTTTCCACAGCTGGATCGTGTACTTTTAACAACTTACAACCAATGAAGATGTATTGAAAATTCATGTCTTCCACATTAGAATAATGCACCGATGTATAATATAATAGATGTTAAAAATGCAAGAAACAGTGTGGAAACACAAAAGCCATACAACTGGAAAACAGGTTTGATCTTCTGACCACAAGAAACCTAAGGCCTTCTTTTGCACATCTCATTGCAACAAGCTGCTTATAGAAGTCCAAGCTTCGATCAACACATTACCAGGCTTCCTGCCAATTTTCAAACATGCAGAATTTTGAAATTTTCAGAAATTTGACCTTATTGCATATGTTGTGATTAGTGCAAGACAGAGCTGTGTGACACATCCCTCTTTTCAGTAATATCCAAGGTAATAGCTAACAGTTGGAAATACCAGTAAGAACTACTCATATGATTCCTAACACCATTGCCCACTGCACCCAGCCCAGACAGAAGGCAAGCCACTACTTCTCAGACTTTGTCAATTTCATTCTGGCACAAGAGAACACCCAACTATTTTCCCTAACCTTCCTTGCTTCTGGTGTTTAATAACATCTTTCAGTGTAATCAGGAATTGCAATAGGATGGAATACTCCCTCATTCAACTCAGCTGTTTACTGTAACATTGAATCAGACAGCCACAATCAAAACGGTACGCGATTCAAAAGATGAGAGCACTATCTTCATCATAAACAGATGAGATGTTTCAAGATTTTACATCACAAAATGATGCCTTCACTTATAAACAAACAAAATAGATTCCTCAGCATTTGTTGTGGAGTGGCTTCTCCTTCGATATTATCATAGGTTTTGGTGAAGTTAGAGAGATTATTTCAAGATGCTATTTGATCTACAATTGAAAGTAATTACATTTCATTTTAACTTCTTACGAGCTCCACAGGAGTAAATCCTGGAATCTGTGGTAACATTTTAGCCTCTGAGTTAGGAATGAATTCAGGCCCTGCTCCAGACACCTATGATGAGTGCAGACCACAGTTCAGGCTCTGAGTCCTGCAATAAAATCCATCAAGGAACAGATTTAATTGTTGTGCATAGTATCCTGCACATTGTGTGGGTTTTGATAACCCATGAAACTTATCTTTCCATGCAGGACTAACCACATGAATATAAGCAGGAAAGAAGCATCCATATCTGCCTGGTCCTTTCACTATTTAACATTCTTCTTCAAATATAGGACAATCTTTTCATCAATATAGATCATTTCTTGTTAAACAGCTAAATTTTTTTGCATATTTCAATTTTGTACTAGTAATTGATATTTTAACATTGGAAGTTTTCATGATCCACAACTCAGGCATATTAAATATATGAGAAACCAAGGAAATTGAGAACACGAGGTCTTATGATCATCTCCTTTATTCTACTACAAATGGTGTAAATGTAAATAAATGTAATTTCATAAATAAAAATTCATAAGTTCCAAGTGTAAATTCCCTTTCAATTATAATATTGCAGAGACCTTGCAACAGATTGCAGCTTTCAAAACTTAATCAGCTGACAATATTAATATTACTTTTTAGAAAATACCTTGCAACAATTTAAGAAAACACAGAGACAATATCTGTCTGATTCTATCTGAGTCAAAATCTAGCTGAAATGTAGACGTGACAACTGAAGCACAATAAAAATATACATTATTATTAATAAATTGAAAGAAAAAGATCTTCCACAAACACAGAAGTCTGCAATATTTTTCTGTAAGCAGTTCTTCAGGAATATAAACTGGACAAAGAGGTGACAGTGACACAATAGATATAAGACAGTGGGCACGAAAAGAACTTATCAGTTTTTCTTTAGATTCACAAAACTATTTCCCACTGAGTTGTGTAAGAGAGTAGAAAAACCATCTGCTCCCAAGATTTCGCCACTATCATTATGGTACAAGGGAGCACCCAATAACAACTTGCTCTTTGTTTTCCTTACTCTCATGCATTCCCAACAGTAGTGACCTTTTCAATAGCTCCTCCCCTTTGTTTACACTTGCAATTATAAAGGTGCTACTTTCCATCACTACCAAACAGCAGCAGCAACCTTGCCAACGCAGATTTGTATCTTGAGTTATTGAACATATTTTATTAACTCATGTTTACTTTGTTATTTTAATGTCAGGAACTGTCAATAGAATTTCCATAATTATATGGTTTTCTCCTATGTTAACAGAAAAACTCTGCATATTAAACATTCACACTTTCCACTACTGATGCCCAGTGGCAGTAGTGCAGGTCATTCACAATGTGCACCGCAGCATCTCACAAAGGCTCCAGTGACAGTGTCTACCAAACTTATGACCTCTACCACCCAAGAGAGCAGGGCAGCAAATGCATGGAAACACAGCCGTCTACAAGACCTTTTTCAAGCAACACGATAGGTGAATTGATGGCACAAAAAGAAGTAGACGGGTATGATTTAAGAAGATGCAGCTGCAGCAGGTTAGAATCGAATATTTAAAGATATTCAACATGTAGGAAGGTCAGCAAAAGGGAAAAGAAGGTAGGGCAGTGCTGCTAATCAGATACAAGATCAATGTATTAGTGAGAGAGGATCTGAAATTGGAAGAAGATGAATAAGCTGTTTGGATGGAGCTAATAAACAGCAAGGAGCAACAAAAATTGGTAACAGATCTTTATGGGCCACGATGTAGTAGTGGTAATGTCAGGCCCAGACTTTAAATTAGGAAATAAGAAGTGCATGTAACAAGGGTAATGCAGTATTTGCAGGTAACTTCAATCTACATAGAGACTGGGTAAATTAATGAGCACCAATGCTGTACAGGTCAATTGCTTGGAAAGTGTATGAATTTGTTTTCTAAAGCAATATTTTGAGAAATCAGCTAGGGAACTGGCTACTTTAGAATGTGTATGCAATATGGAAGAGTTAATTAAAAATCTTGTTAATGAAGAGTGACCATGATAGCATTTTCCATTAAGGTTGGAAAAGAAGTAGCTTAATCCAAGATTACATAATAAATCTAGGCAAAGGAAAATATGAAGATATGAAGGGCAAGTTGGCTGTGGTGGACTGAGGTAACACATGTAAAAATGCAATTACAGACAGGCAATGGTTAGTATTTAAAGACTTAAACATGGTTTGCAACAAACTGAATCCCCCACTATCAACATCCTGGGGGTTAACATTGACCAGAAACTCAACTAGACTCCCCAAATAAACACAGTAGCTACAAGAGCAGGCCAGAAGCTAGGAATACAGCAGTGAGTAACTTACCTCCTGACTCCTCAAAGCCTGTCCACCATCGGCAAGGCACAAGTCAGGAGTGTGATGGAATACTCCCCACTTGCCTGGATGAGTGCAGCCCCAACAACACTCAAGAAGCTCGACACCATCCAGCACGAGACAGCTCATTTGATTGGCACTACATCTACAAGCATCCACTCCCTCCACCACTGACGCTCAGTAGCAGCAGTGTGTACTATCTACAAGATGCACTGCAGAAATTCACCAAAAATCGTCAGACAGCACCTTCCAAACCCAAGACCACTTACATCTAGAAGGACAAGAGCAGCAAAATTATAGGAACACCACCAGCTTCAAGTTCCCCTCCAAGTCACTCACAATCCTTACTTGGAAATGTATCATTGTTCCTTCACTGTTGCTGGGTCAAAATCATGGAATTCCCTCCCTAATGGCATTGTGGGTTAACTCACAGCAGGAGGACTGCAGTGGTTCAAGAAGGCAGCTCCCCACCACCTTCTCAAGGGCAACTAGGGATGGGCAAGAAATGCTAGCCAGCCAGCGACACCCACATCCTACAAACGAATAAAAATCAATACTTTCCTTTAAGGCACAAAACTCAATTGGAAAAGTGAGTCAATCAAGGCTAATAAAGAAAGTTAAAGATTGCATAAGACCAAAGAATGAGGTTTATGAAGTTGTCAAAAAGTACTAAGCCTGAGGATCGAGAGCATTTTCGAATTCAGAAGAGGAATACAAAGAAACTGACAAAAAAAAGTAGGATTATAATATGAATATAGATGAATAAGAAACATAAAGACAGAATGTAGAAATTTCTATAGGTATATAAAGAGGAAAAGATTACCAAAGACAAATGTCTATTACAGACAGAGCAGAAAAGTTTCTAATAGGAAAATGGGAAATGCAGAGAAAGCAAATAATTACTTTTGCCTTGCATATACGAAAATACAAGAAATCTCCCAGAAACAATAGATTCAAGGGAGTTGTGAAAATGAAAAACCAGAAGTAATAGTAAAAAAGTAGTATGAAACAAATAAGTGGGATTGAAATTTACCAAATTTCTGTGACTTGATGATCAGCATTACGGAACATTGAAAGTAATGGATACAGAGATAATGGGTGCATTAGTGATCATCTTTCAAAATTCTATATATTCTGGAACAGTCCCTGCAGATTGGAAGCTAACAAATGGAAATATCACTACATAACAAAGGAGGGAGAGAAAAAATGGGGAGCTATGACCTGTTGCCTGATGTCAGTAATTGGGGAAATTATACAATCTGTTATGAATGATGTGACAATTGAACACTTAGAGCAGAATCAACATGGATTTATGAAGGGAAATCATGACTGACAAACCTGTTGGAATTTTCTGAGGATAATATTACAAGATTGGATGTGATGCATTTGGATTTCCATAAGTACTTTGATAAGGTCATACACAGGAAGCTAGTAAACAAAAATATAGCACATGCAATATGTGGTAATATATGGACATGGATTGAAGAATGATTAATTGAAGTAAAACACTGAGTAAGAATAAATGTGTCATTTTCAGATTGGCCAGCTGTGATAAATGGGGTATGACAAAAATCAATGCTTATGTCACAACTATTCACTTATCTATATCAAAGATATGAATGTCGAGACCAAACATAATACTTCCAAATTTTCAGATGACATAAAACTAGGTGGGAATGTGTGTTGTAAAGATGGTGCAAAGTGGTTTAAAGTTGACTTAGGCTGAGTGATTGGAAAACAACATGGCAGATGGAATATAATGTGGATAAATCTGAGGTTATCTACTTTGGTCAGAGGAATGGAGATGTAGAGCATTTCTTAAATGGTGAAAGATCGTGAAGTATTGATATCCAAAAGGACCTGGGAGTCCTTTTTCATAAGTTACTGAAAGCTAAATGCAGATTCAAAAGAACTAGAAGGCAAATGATATTTCAGCCTTTATAGTAAAAGGATTCAGTACAGGAGAAAAATGTTTTGTTTCAAATGTTTCAAACCTTGGCAAGACTGCACCTGGAGCATTGGGTGCAGACTTGGCCCACTTACTAAAGAAGGATATACTTGCTACAGAGGGAGTACAATGGAGGTTTGCCAGATTAACTCCTGTGATAACGGCACTGTACAAAGAGAAAAGACAGACATGACTGGGCCTGTATTCCTTAGAGTTTAGAAAAATGAGAGCTGATTTCATTGAAACTTACAGAATTCTTAAAGGGTTGGACAGAGTAGATGCAACAAGGATGTTTGGCCTGGCTAGGCAATTCGTAACCAGAGGGCACAGTCTCAGAACAAGGAGCAAGCCATCTAGAATGAGATAATGCTGACTCAGAGCGCAGTGAATCTTTAGAATTCTCTATTGCAGAGGGCTGTGAAAATTCATGATAAGGATTGATAAGTTACAACATATTATTGACATTAAGAGATGTCACGACAGCTTGGAAAATGGTGCTGATGTAGATGATCAGACATGATCTCGTCTGGGAAAGCAGTCTCGAGGGGCTGAATGACCTACTCCTGCACCTTTGTTCTAAGTCACACATTGCCCTGAATTTCAAGTATAGCACGCTCATTTACTGCATTGAGGTCAACATCATGGAACTTCCCGCCCAACAACACAGCGGGTGTACTTACACCACATGGATTGTGGTGATTCCAATAGGTGGCTCACCAGCACCTTCTCAAAGGTATTTAAGGATAGGCAATCAAGGCTGGCCTAGCCAGTGCCACCCACATTTCATAAAAGAATGAATAATGAATAAAAGTTAATTTCCTTGTATGTATATTGCCACATGTAATATCTGTATGATTATGATAAAAGGAAATACTTACTGATACTTAAATATCATAGTAATCTATCACCCTTAATAGATTTCTGCTCATGTAGCACATGCTTCATAGACCAGTAAAGGCTCCAATCTATTCTCTTCAAATGCTCAGAATTATATATCTTTGAAGCCTTTGATCCTCAAATTAAAGACTCTGTGAAGACTTTCTTTCCAGCAGCAGTTGAATGCAATATACTTTAGATAACATTGTTCTGTCTTTACTATTTCATAATTGTTCAAGACAACTATGCAACATTTCGTAAACAATGGCTCAACTCCAGTTTTCAATTTCAATGTGAAATAGTATTTGTTAAGATTCATAATTTTAAAAGTGGTGGTACTGTATTATAAAATTAAAAAGATAATATGATGGAAGGTCTGGAGCTTATTGTTCAAGAAACTAAATATGGCAAAATATCATCAGAAAGTGGAGATTGTACAATGATTTGATAGAGGTGCTTAAAATTTGATCAGTGGCACAGTGCAAAAATAATTTTGTTTTGGTGCTTGAGGGATATATCATATGAAGATTGAAAGAGTTTTAGGGGCATAACAGGAGTGGTTTTCTACACAGGATGTTCTGAGGCTGTGAAATGTATTATTACAGTTAGGGACTGATTTAGACATAATGTTAACACTAAGAATAGGTTAAATTGGCACTTGAAAGTAAGATTCATAAGGGGACATTAGAACAGGCTAGAAACATAGGAATAGGACTTCTGCTTGTGTGGGTTATTAATGCTAACATGGAGTAATTGACTGAATCTCCCAATTTAATTTTTATGTAAAATTGTGTCCCGGTGCAAGTTGCTGCTAAACATCTTGTTTACTAAAAGTGAATTGTGCACAATAATTGAAACTAAATAAATAAGATGATACTGTGTTAAGAGACTCCTGCCTGTTTTACACGTTTAAGATTACTATGAAATCACTGCAAATTTTCAAACTGCAACTATTTTCAAAGTGAATGAAGAACTTTTCTTGTGGTTTTATCATCATTACGTATTCCCATACTAAAGCTATTAAATATGGGAGTGGAAGTAAGCCATTTGGTCCACAGCATGTGTTCTATCATTCAATGACATCATGGCTGATCTGACAATCCTTAACTCCACTTCTTGCCTTATCTCTATGAACCTTGATTTCCTTACTGATTAAAAGATTAAAATATATTTAATGATACAGCCTCAAAAGCTCACTGTGGTAAACAAAATTCCACAGATTGATTAGTCTTCAAGGTAAAATATGCCTCCTCATTTCTGTCTTAAATGGGTGATCCCTTGCTCTGAGATGACGTAGTCTGGTCCTTGACTCTCCCACAAAGGAAAATTGCATCTCTACATCTACCCTGTCAAGATACCGAAGAATCTTACTTACTTCAGTAAAGTTTTGTCTCACTTGTCTAAACTCCAATGAGTATGGGCACAACATACTTAACCTCTCCTTATAAGAAATCTTCCCATACCCTGGGTCAACCTAGTGAACCTTCTCTCAGCTGCCTCCAATGCCAATAGATCTTTCCTTAGATAAAGGACCCAAAACTGTTCATAATATTCCAACTCTAGTCTGACCATTGCCTTGTATAGTTTTGTACAATGAATCATTTAGAACTAAGGAAAGCAAACTATTGAAAAATATAATTCCTATTATTTTTTTTTCTAGACAGTTATTCTCAGCACATTGTGGTTTGTACAGTCATAACACTGATTCTCACTCATCACCCTTGTACTCCTGCTAAAAACCAGATCCTAGTGCCTTAGAAACGAACATCAATGAATCAAAAATGTAGGCCAAACTTTTCTGGACTGACCTGAGTTACAATAATATGAATTTCTTTACAGCAAAAAAAAGGACTCACAACAATGTTGATTGGTCTGATTCCTGATTCTAAGCTGAGAGATAATAAGAAGTATTGCAAGTACTGAGCTGTTCTTGAGTTTACCCTCTGGTCATTTTTAAATCCATAATACAAACAGAAAGTGCTGGGAAAACTCAACAGGTCTGGCAGCATCTGTGGAGAGAGAAACAGAGTTAATGTTTTGAATAAAATTACCCTGCTTTGGAACTCCGAAGAGTAAATTTGACTCAAATGTTAACTCTGTTTTGTTCTCTTCAGATGCTATCAGACCTGCTGAGTTTTATCCCAGAGCTTTGTTGTTTTGTTTTTTATTTCAGATCACCGGAACCTGCAGTATTTTTCCACGTTCTCAACTGAAAGATTTTCATCCAGGAAGTGTGCCTCTACACCCAAATGCACTATCAACCTTCAGGCTGCCATTACCAGTTTAGCTTCAGTGGCCATGTGATAACCACAATGGCCATTCAATTTATTGCTCTCATGCAGAACTACCGAGATCTGAAACCCAGGTAAGCAAGAGCTCAAACTGACACTGTTCCAATTTGTGGGAATGGTCACTGATGTTTTAGTGATATCAACCTGGGTCACTGCAACTTTAAGAAAGTGGCTGTGACTCATCAAAAGTTGTGTGCATGCCACATCATTCACAACTACTGGCATCCATTTCTTTGGCAAGCAATTACATTATTCAAATATCTTCAGACCAACCAAAAGGCCTCACAAATGGCCCAAGGATGGATTTCATTGTACTTGAGAAGACATTAAGTGACATGGTTCTGAAGACTATTTCTCAGGATAAATGGTTGAAAGGAGAACAGTTTCATTTATTTATTATTCACTGTAATTTTTTTCTATTTATAATTAAATGATCAAATAATAGCGTCACATTATTTCAAAATGAACAGGTAAGTGTAGACAGTTGTTTTCATACTTTTCCCAATGTTTAACAGCATTAACTTCTTCCTGAAATGATTCCTTTATGCTGGCTAGTGTTGGAGAGATCTGCATTACGAGAAAATGCCAAGATCGTAAAAGGTTTAGTGTTCTGGCGTCTGATGTTACTGCTGAGAGCTACTCTCGAAGCCACAAAATGTAGAGTTTCCTACTTATAATCATTTCCCCATATTCAAAGAGTGCCAAATGTTCTTAAAAAGAAATGCTGTTGTCATACAATATTAAGTGTTCAAGCCAGGCTCCTGGAAAAGTGTTGCAATCTGCTTTGATAGAAACGACATTTTCTGATGTATCTACGGTTTATGTTGTTATTCCCGGTGACAATATTCAGTTCGTAACAACTGATCAAATCATTACAAAAAATACCTTATTCAGAAACTTGTGCAAAAATCATCAAATCCACATCCTGAGTTATTTCCAAGACAGGGCGAAAACTACACACAGCTTTGTATGATCCATCCAGAGTTCAGAAAAGTACCGGAGGTTTATTTTGTTGGAATCAATTTTGAAAATGGTATTTTGTTCTTACATTCTAAGAGTTTGAACAACTGTCGATTGTGCTGTGGGACCGGCAGAAATACTATTTTAGAAACCTCAAGGGGGAGACAGTGTTCCAAAGCCGATGTGTTCAACTAATTTTTTTCATTAGGAATCATCAACGAAAAGACATTGACGACTCCGTTGCAAGTGTGAGATATGGGCAGATTTTTTTTTAAAAATTATTAAAGTTCCTTTGTACAGTTCATAAACGCTGGTTATCTGATTCTCACGATTCCCACTTTGGGGAATTGCTCTGCATTTGATGTGCCTCAGTATAAAACTAGTTGCTGTTCAATTATCGATCGTGCATTTAAAAATTAACCACGGTTCACCACCTAATGATCCTGCAATTTACAGCCTGCTGTTAAAAAGCAAGTGGAGGTGTTTGGACCGCTGTGATCAGGGAGTTTCCTTTCAATTAGAAAAGTTCAAAGTGTTAAGAGCCCCCGAACGCAAGCAACAATGCTGAAATACATGAATACATTAATTACACTAATCCACAGATTTTTCGTTTGCATTATTGATTCCACATGCCGACAATATACAATTAAAGCTCCAAAATTATAGAAAACACTGGGCTACCTATTGTGTTTTAAAAGCCTTCTTGTTACTGCATACCTTTCAAACAACTATCAACAATGCTGCAAATCAAATTGCTATAATTTGTAATCTCCTGCCTTAGTTCGCATTAGAGCAGAAATGTACGTCAATGTAAATATTATTTACATTTTTTTTGAAATTCAGTCTTGCATTCAAAAACTCGTTTTGCGTTGGTCTGGCGCCGCAGTGTTCCAGCAAGTGATTTTTTATAGGAATGGTTATGTCACATGACGAGGCTTTAGATTTTGTGGATCTGTTCCAACCTGATATAATTAAATATTGAACAGAAGGTGAAGGCCATAGGTCTTGTATGGGGGATGAGACTTGTTCAGTGTCGGCACCTCATCAGTGCATACAAGGTGGACTTGCCAATCCAACAATTGCAAACTGGGGATATATTAAAAGTTTATTGCACAGGGAAAGCGCTCTGATGCTAGCAACTTTCAGGATTTAATAGCAAAGGCGAACTGGGTATGAATAAATATTTTACTTACTAGGGAGGGGAAGGGGAGGTGCAGGAACTGCACGCTTTTCCCTTCACACAAGTTTGTTTCTCTCACTTCCGATCACTTTCCCCCAATTAAAATCAATAGTCGGCGATAGTTCTGTTCTGGGTCTCTGGGGAACAGGGGTTAATAATCGCGCCCATAATGCGACAAGAGAAATACGAAGGGTTTCAATGAATGTGGAAGGTAACACTCATGTCATCAACTACAAGGGTAATTTACTTTTTTCTGGATATTTTATTGCAATGACCAACATTTAATGTTGTCAGCCAAATCAAAAAAAAAATCTATTCGGTAAATACTAAATACAAACAGTGTAGTCTGTAAGGGCATTAAGCTCATGGAACTTACTTCTGTTTATCTGTTCAACTACCTTCACTGAAATTGCTTGTCTCCTTAGTTAAAAGGAACAACTGGTGCTTTCTTTTTTTCTTTTCAGAATTGCAATGCCCAGTTTACTGTGTACCAACAAGGTGTTTAGCGATGGAAATATGTAATTATTAGGCAATGGATTCATATTAGCATAATTGAAGCCTGTTAGTGGGAAGAGGTGAATTAAGTAATGCTTTAAACATGAATATATTGACGAGTCAATAGAAAATCATTACTTTCAACCTTACTGTTGGGAAAGACGTTTAGAAAACAAAATTAAAAGCTTAAAACTACGGAAGGATAATTTTACAAAAATGGCAGTACCGTGAAAGCTTATCTAGAACCACGAAGTTACTTTTAAATGGCATATTTATCAAACCAGTCCAGGGTAGGTAGATCAGAAACAGGCGTCTTTTTCAACTGGGGGAGGATAGCGGGTGCTAAATGCCTAAAAGCAGTCATTGGGGAGGTAGTGCAGGCTTACAGCTCATTGACTCACAATAACTTGTGGCAGCATATAACATGGGGAAGCCTGAATTCGTGTGCCATGTTTATTATTTTCTATGAATGACTATTAATGATTTTCCCAGCGTACAGACCGTCAACGAAAAACAAAAAGTATTCACCAAGATTGTAGATTTTCTAATATTTCATGAAACTCGCGTTGTCTACAGCACTAGTCTTTCCCCAATGATTAGTGTTGAAAGAGTTTAAAATGCGCAGTAATTCGGCTTTGCTTTTTGCTTTAATGCTCGGCACAAATTAAGTATATGATAATTAAATAACTCAGATTTCGAAACAGTTGATTTGAAATTGCGTAAAATGGTAAGCGGTGGAGTTCAGGTTAGTTACAGGATGACGTCCTGCTAACGGCATCTTGAAGATAAAGGGCAGCTTATAAGAGTTAATTTTCAAACGTAGCAAAGGAGGAAGAGCCAATCCGACGCTCTTTAGCAATTGGCATTTTTTTTTAAACTCACTGGGAATCCGCTGAGGGACTCGCAGTTTTGTACAGGTGTTTAGTTCTGAACGGAAAGCTTGTTCCACAAGGTTTCACCCATTGATTTACTGACCCAGAAATACTAAAGGCCTCCCGGAAAGCCGCCAGAAAAACAACTCCCTTCCCCCACTAATCCCCCCCCCCCCCCCCCCCCCCCTCCGTGATGGGCAAAAAATTAAAGTGTGAAAGAAGAACATTGGCAGAAGGGGCGTTTGAAGTTCCGGCATCCATCTGAGCTGTTTTCCACTTGTCAGCCTCCATCTTCGTCTGAGATCTGGCAAGTACCCCCCTCAGTTCAAATTCTCTAAAAGCTAAAAGCTTAACGTTGGTAAAAGTTACAAGTAAACACTTTGAAGGGAAATTGGCGGCGTTTGGAGCAATGAAATGTTCTGAGATCATTATTGCAAGACGTTTCCATCCAATCAAGTTAGAATGTGGATAGACTTGTCTCCGCAGAAACTGGTGTATATGTTGTTGTCCATTTCCACTGAGTGCCACATGTGCATTTTAATTTAATACTGATACCTGTAGATTTCAGGGGTACTGTATATATGAGGTGTCAATAGTTGTCATAATGTCACTGAAGAAAATCAGAACTGGCAACGTTCCACTCAAATTTGGAACCCGACACAAAATATGATCAAAATACCTGAGGGGCGGCATCCCCTTTTTTGGAGATTTCTAAGCGGCCCTGTGAATTTCTGGAACATTTAATTATTGAGACAGAGAATAGGAGGAAGGGAGGGAGGAGGAAGTGTTCCCATTGTAAAGCTCCAAAAAGGAGTCGATTCAAAAGGTCAGCTCTTTCTGTTTGGCCTAACCCTTTTCTGTAAGCCAGTCCTGGTTCCCAGGATTGAAGACACACATGTAACTCTAAATAAAGATACCCCAGCACCGCCTACACATTGGCCTTGCTCACCAAACACAGAAACAAAAAAGTGTAAACTCGTTCAGATGCGCTTCTAACAAGAACGTCACAAAACTAAACATATCAACCATTCCGGCCAGATGCGAACTCCTTTCGATAGTGGAGATGCACTTTGTATGTGGGCATGTGAATGTACAAAAGCTCCCTTTCCTCCGACTTCCAATATCTCCTGCCTCCAGCGATTGCCCTCCCTGCCACCACGGAGAATTTGGGAATCCAGGTTACAATGGGAGAGAGATGCTGAGGGATTTTGAACGCGCAATATTTTCCACAACTGCCACCCGTGTTAAAATAAGCAGCGGGGTGTGTGTGTGTGCGGGGTGGGGTGGGGATGAGAGAGACACCTAACCGTGTTTACATTCCAAGGCTCCACAGAAACATTTCTCAAGCAGCATTGGAGGAAAACAGACCCTTGGCAACGTTCCGCACGCAGAGAGCTAGGCTGCCTTTAAGAAATGTCTTAAAATAAGTTCAGATAAATACTTCCCAACACAAAGAATCCAGTCTGCCTATTATTCAACGTGAATATCGTGCATGAGGCCCAATTATTAAAGGCAGCAATTCACATGAGCCTTCCCGAGCAGTCTGAGATGCTGAGGTTTGGTGGGGGGGGGGGGAATGCAGGGAGAGGTTAAGGTACTTTATTCGCTTCACTATCAGTCTGGCGCTGCAATGCTTTCAAATAAAGTGGCTCTATTTTCAAATAAATACGTTCGCCTCGTTTTGTTTTTTTTCTTTGTCGAATCAGTTTTGAAGCTGGCACCTTTCATGTGACACAAACAGGCTGCATTCCCAAAGCGCCCCTTGCCAGCAGCGAGAACTCTCCAAACATCACATTACGCTTTACTCGAAGAGTTGCCGCCTGAACAGTGTATCAGTTAAGAAGCGGCGCAGTATAAATATCTAAGTAAACAAGACATGCAAAGGATGTTGCTGGGAGTCGAGGCTCGAAACCACTGCGGGAGGAAATGGGGGAGTGGGGGGAGTGGACCCCACAAGTGGAGGCTCCTATTCTGAAGGGAGGGCGCCAGAGGCTTCCCACTGACAAAGCGATAAGACTGACCCTGTTGCTGGGATGGGGACATGGGATTTAATCACGGCCAAAGACACTATTCTTTGCTTATGTTTGTCACAATTCGAAGCCACAAACCGTAGGTTCAAGCACAGGAGTTAGTTACGAGCTAATGTTTCTAACTGTCGTGTGGATTGCTTCATTGCTGTCACAGGGCTAGGGGTTGGCGTTAACTGGGCTGCCCCAAACTCAGACATTGCCTCAATACAGACAGCAAGCAGTCCCATTCTCAGGAGCCAGTCGTGGCCGGTGAGGCTGTCAGGGTGGGAGTTCAGAAAGTCCTACCTGTGTTGTAAGCTGTCAGGTCAGCCGCCGGTCCTGGGCTTTTCCTCTTACGGGGCCGTCCTTTCTGCACAGTGCCCATGCCGTTGTAGAATGGCAGGCCCAGGGCAGCGCCGCTCTTGGCGCCCACGTCCGTGTGATTGAAGTGAGCCTGAAATTCCCCCTGAATCAGAGTCTCGAAGTGAATCCTGCAGTACACCAGGCTGTCCTTCATGCCAAAGTGATCCCCGGTCGCCAGCATCTTGTTGCAGGTCGTACACGTGAAACAGTTCAAGTGATAGACCAAGTCTCTAGCTCTCATCACCATTTCTGATGCTGAGATGCCCAGGTGACATCTGGCGCACCTCTGCACGGAGAATCTCCTGCGGTGGGGGTTGGAGGGGAGGAGGGTGTAGAAAGGACAAATATTAAATGTTGGTACCTCTTGTCGAATCAGTTAGAGCTTAGCATACTTTCAGTATCGCTGTGAATGTTCCGTCGCCGTGTATAGAGTATGAAAAAAAAACAGGCTGTCTTGGGAATGCATTTTTAGGTTAGTCCGATACACTCACCTCTACCACGCCCCTTCCCCCCCCCCACCAGCCCACCCCCCTAAACAAACAGCAACAGTGCCCCTAGTCCACCCTGCAAGTTTTGGTCGCTAAAGCCAGTTCCTGTCCGCGGTGTTGGGGAGTTTTGCCAGCTGTGATGTGAACAGGTGACAATATCTTCCCAAAATGAACCCTCCGAAACTGACGAGATGCGTTTGTTTGTTTCTAATTGTCGGTCAGAAATGTCCATTTCAAAATCATTGCGAGAGGCGATTGGGTTTGTAATGCCATCCTTGTGTGGTGAAGTTCTGACCATCTTTAGGTAGGGTAGACACTGTCGAGGCAAAACGTTACAGAAAGCAGTTTCTGCTGCACCTTCTGAATCTTATCCCGTCTTCTGTTGTACAAGCATTGATTATGGGTTTTTTTTAAAACGTCATTTTAGTACCCAGATTCTACCGCTGAAATAAATTTACTTCGTTTTACAATCGGTCGTTATTTTGATAGTAAGTTGCTCCTGTGTGGAGTTCAAAGGTGAAACACTTGGTAGGGTCCATTGGAAAATTATTTTAAAGTCCAGATTGTAATGCCTGAACCTTTCGAATGCAGCTCCACTTTCATTGACCATTCAAATAATTGCGAAACAAGCATTTTTTTTCAATCAACTATGACCTACATTGGGAAAACTGGGTGCTAAATAATTGCCCACAAACTGTAAGTTTTCTCGCCAAAGACTAGCATAATTTAATTGCATTACTGTTAGTTTTCGCCGTTACAGTCTCAACAGAAACACATCGATGCGATCCATGTCCATTTTGCATTATTTGTCTCCTATAACATGTCAAATCTGTTTGGCTAATCCTGTGTCTGTGAAAGAACATGCGCTCCTGAAATCAACACCAGGTTTGCATTTGGCGAGTTGCTTTAAATTTCGTGGCGCGGTCCTTTAATTGGAAGATCATGCATAAAACATTACGCTCGGTGCAAAACAGCATCATTAAAATATTAACTGTTTAAATGAACTATGCAAATAAAAGAGAATTCAGCAAAATTATTGCACGGGACAATCTGACCATTCCCTGCCATATCTCCGCCATATAGCCCTGACCTTTAGACCACCATCAGCTCCCTGTAAGAGTTTACCGAATTCGCACTGAATGCGGATTTTGTTAATTTAAATTATTGCTTTATTTTTCAATATTGTCATTCATAAACATATATGTATCCCGACTTTCGAAGGGTCTTGGTTTTCCGATTATCTCCTATTAATGCGGGAGGGAGCATTTAGCTTTTCAGTGGCTTACAATGACAATACGGAAAGTTTCTTTTAAGAAAATTGAATCATGATCAACAGCAACTAGTGCTTAACTTGCCCTGAATGTTCAGCTCCTAGTTTAAAGAGCTTTATTTTTTTCTCTCTCTCCTTCCTTGTCGAATATTAATGGCTGCAAAAGCTATAGCGTGAACTGTTCAGGCAAAACAGAACAGCGCACGTCGCTCTGTACTCGCTCCAAGTTAAATTCAGGTAATAGGTCAGTAATAGTTCATTGTCCATTTAATACTGTAAACAACCCAATACAATTACAACTGGCTAACCACAGGTTGGTTCATGCTTAAACGGCTACGTTTCTTTCATTGTCGTCTTCATGCATTGAGAAGGTGTGTTTTCTGCCAGTTTATTCCTACAGACTTTTCCCGACTGGATGTTGTTCACTCCATGATTTTTAACCACACGAATCTTAAATGCCGGCGTTACATTTTATCGAATGCCATTAGAACATAATTAAACATAATTGGAATACGAACAGAACCCCATTTCGCTTTCTATTAGACCCTATTTTCAACTTTTTAAATGCTAATATCTTCATTTTTTAAAAAGTGTAAAATTAAATCCTTCGGGAGTGGGTTAGAAGCCTCTTGGCAATTTATCCCTGTGCCTATATGATATTTTCGGAATTATTTCTCCCAGAGATAGTTAATCCATTTGCGGTGTTTGATCGCTATACTCCTGAGCAGCGTGGTAGGACTTTGTAGTAAATAAATCTTAAACCTTGATATCTCATTATATATAAAATATTTAAAGAAAAGGCCCTACGTAAGCTATTCCAACCCAGTCTGCCATTTGAAAACAACGCTCCCAGTTGCTTCGGTTTCAATGGGTAATAAATATGGTTGTTTGTTCTGAAGTACTTTTTGTTTTAAAAAAAAGTCATTAATAGACGCACCGGTTGCAGACAAGGGTGGCGGTAAATGTGTATCGTTACTTGTTTGCGTATCAAGATCGACTACTCAATGTACTTATTGTAAAATTCCAAATATTCTGCCCGGCTGACTGCATGCAAAGTATTGGGCCTCTATTTTGCTGCAGGTTACAGTTGACATTTTGACTGCTTTTTAAACATATCTACGTACCTGTAGTAATCTTCTTTGCAATAGATGCTGCCATCCTTGGCGAAGCAGGTCAGTTCGGATTCCAGGGCCAGTTTGCATTCACAGCATTTGAGGCAGCGCATGTGCCACTGTTTGTCCACAGCCAGCAGATAATAACGGTCTGAGATCTTCCCCCCACAGCCTGCACACAGAGCCGGTCTCTCGTTACTAATGGACGGCATAGTCTGCAAAAACACCAGCAGGATACACCCCATCAGCACCCACTTTGCAACGCACCAGAGATTGGATTACAATTTATCATCAGGGAGAAAGAGCAAACACCAACCATTAAATCAACCATGATTCAGATAATTTTTCAAAGGGACACAATGCGTGGGTCATGTCGCCTATTTGGTGCATACATTCCAATGCAGTGTTTTTGTTTTCCAAATGATACGGCCCGTCTTTAAAAGAAGTTGCAGGATATACTTTAGGAGAAGTTGTGCTGCCTATTATTTAGTTTTTAGCTAGCCAAACGGCTAATTATGTCATTCGTCATAATTGCAAATATTCGTTTCATTCTCGCACCTGGCCGTATTTTGAGAATCGCACATGTACTCACGCCGGCCCTTGAAATACTATTACATTCAAATTCTCACGTACATAACAGAGGAAGAACTGCACCAGCAAGTCAGGTCTACCTTCTCTGTTATACACAAAGACCTTTGCTTTCTACATTCATCATGATGATAACTGCAGTTTAAAATCGCTTCAACAACACTCAAGTGCGGGACATTCCTACAACCAAGTCCACATCCCAAGTATTTCGCGTACATATAGTTTCCTATTTCTTTTCCAGAAGATTAATCATACTCTCTTGCAATAACTGTCAAGTTTAAAGTCGCAGTTTTATGCCATGTGTTAGTATTTATGAGACAGGCCTTTCCTGACCAATACTCATCCTGAAGTCAATGCAAGCGACTGAACCAGCCCATTACAGACAATTCTTAGTAATTTCGACGGAAGCGGTGTGAAACAAATCTGTCCGACTGAAGTCAAATCAAGTGTGTGTATTCTGTTAAACCGTGCGAATCGTTTTAAACCGCATTCTGAGAGTTTACTTGTCAATTAGGTTTGCCAAACTGCTTCCAAATTGACTCAATTTGATAGATTTTACGAAGTTAAATCAGTTTTGTTTTATTTCTTCCTTCTAGAAACCTGAAACACAAGCAATATACATTCACATAAAATAGCTTCAAAAATATCCCGATCTTCTTCAGTTATAGCGTACCCACCGGCTTTAATCGCTTTTGAAAAATAAATCTTCATCAAATTAAAAGGAGAATACTGAGTCGTATTTCCGTGAGTTTTTTAATGAAGTTTTTGGTTTGGTTTGGGAGAGCAATTTAAAAATAAAGTTGGGTTACACAAATCGGATTTGCTCATATATCGAGTTTTCTTTTTTAAAAAAACTCGTTAGAAATCTCTAAAGTTGCTGGATCATCCGTGTACATCTTTATTTAAAATCTAATTAATTATACCGCCTAATTTAATCACGCAAATCTGATACACACTCCAAATGAAACTTAGTTATTTCTTTGTGACATTAGACATTTTCATATATATTTTAAGTTATTATGCTCTCAATTACTTAAAAGAAATAGGAATTAAAACACAGAACTTACTTCGTGAAGCGTAGATGCATAAAATGATTTTAAATAACAATTGCCCAATCTCAGTGCAGTCCTCTATAGATTTTTTGTTAAAGCTCTGTTGCCTACCGTTTCTCTCTCCCCCATGTCTACCCCCGAGCTGATTCCTGGCTCGTTCTTGGATCGTCTTTCCATCTCCTCCATAACTCCCTGCATTTCACCCCCCGAGATTCCGTGGAAAAGCATCGCTGACTGACGGAAATTACACGTGTCTTGTTCAGATTTCGAACCCAGAACTTCCATAAGACGCAGACCTAGCCCATGCATTTAGCCACAGTTCTCTCAATCTCTTCCCTCAATGGTTTTGTTTTGAAAAGACAAGCGAGGTCAAACCACAGCTCCGTTCTTAAAAAGCGCAGGAAAATAAAAATAATCACGTTACTTGGAACCGTGTTTTTAAGGGGGAGGGGAAAGAAGTCCGCTCTCTTTAAACAGCTCCCATGAAGATGTGTTGCCGTTAGTTGATCACAGAAAAAAAATACAGGGTTTGGTTTTTGCAATGTCTGATCTCCATGCAAAAGAAATGCTGCAGACTTGAAGGCTTGTTGTTTTTACTAAGTTACTCTTCTGCAAAGCACAGCCTTGTGTGAGTAATTGGGGAGGAGGAGTTCGCTCTGCATTTAGTGTAATCCTTTAACGCCACCGACTTGCAAAGCGTTTTTCTTTCTCTTTTGATTGACGGCTTGGAGCAGCGCGGACTCCGCGCCTTTTCTATCAAGACGTACCGTCGCCGCCGCCGCCCTCCCGGGTACCTATTGGCTGTCGGCACGTCACCTCCTTCCTATGATAGCAGCGTGTACTAAGCGATTTCACTTTTAAAGGGAAACTGCTTAAGGTGCCCTGGACCAAAAAAGAAACATTTCCAGAGTTCAACGCTTTGCACAGAGTTAAAGGCGAAGTCCCATAATGAGTGAGTTTCATTGTTATCCTTTAAATCAATCTCAAGCCTATCGCACGTGTACGCTTCTTTGCTGCAGTGACCCCGCTCTCGACAGCCCCTTTCCAAAAGATACCAGAAAACTTCAGCTATGTCGAATAAACAGAAAGCAGAGACTCCATCAGCTGTTATTTACAGTAATTACATCGATTGCACAAGGCAGGACATTTCCTGGCAATATACAGACCAGAATTGGGACTATAAAGTGTCTTTGAGTTATCGATTATCAATTGCTTTAAATTGGATTAGAATGGCTAATTCAACTGACCGACACAAGCAAAGGCAGGTGGACCCACGGATTCAACTTAATTTAACCAATCCAATTCTTCAAGCGCATTTTCAAAGACTCCCTTTAAAAAGACAGTACATTACAGCCAAGCCAAGGATCCACAGCACCGCTGCAGTTTTCTCCCGCAGGCCAAATACACATTATCCTATAGACTTTTCAAGTGATAGTTAGCTCGGAACAGGACATGTATCCTGTACCAATATGAAACCTATTTACATTAGCAATGTCTGGCCACAATGCTGCATTTAAGAAAATTGGATAAAAGTTTCAACAACATTTACAAGTGTTGTGAACTGTGAGGAGGATAATGACGGACGTAGGTGGAATGGGCGGCCACGGAGCAGATGGCTTATATGCAGGGAAGTGGCACATGTTGATAGGAAGAAAGGGGGGAGAAATTCATGGTGCTAAAGGAGGTGCAGGACCAGAGAGACCTGGGGGGATATGTGCACGGTGATGGTAGCAGAGAAAATTGTACAAATGGTTATAAGACATGTTGGAATTCAGGGTTTACAAATAGAGACAGGCAGCACAGAAGTACAGAAGTTGTGATGAACTATTATAAAACAGTTGTTCGGCTTCAACTCGCTTATTTTGTCCAAATCTCAACTTCGAACGGGTTTGAATGCAATTATGGAGGAACAGGAGAGGATTGCCTAGGCTAAGAAACATCCTTCATCAGGATAGGAGATTGGAGAAGCTGAGATTGTTTACCACAGAGAAGTTGACAGGGAGAATTGAAAGTGGCTAAAATTACGACCAGAGTGGCTCGTGAGAATTATCCCTCTTGGAGGAAGGATAGAGAACCCGGGGATACTGGTGGAAGGTGTTTGCAAAAGAAGCAAGGGTTACATAAGGAAACGCCCTTTTTTCCCGAATAGCCAGTCGTTCGAGTCTGAAATTCAATGGCTGAGAGAGATTGGCCGGAGATTCAGCTGTGGCTTTCAAAAGGAAATTGGATAAGCATCTGAGGAAGAAATACATTGTTTGACTGCCCAGGCAAGGGTCTCTTTCAGAGAGCTGACCTGGACACGGCGGGCTGAATAGCCTCTTTCTGTGCTAAAATCACCCTGTGCTTTTATGATAACACGAAAAATACAGGCAGCGTCGTTTGCTATTTGTTAAGGAAACGACACCACTTTAAGTGCAACGCACAGACTTCATCCGCCTCGGTTTACAAATCAGTTTCATCTTATGGGTTCGCGTCGTTTTGTTTTCAATATTTTAAACTCTATAGGCAGGAGCAGTTTACTTACCGAACTTGCTGATTTATTGTTCTAGCTTTGTCTTTAGAAGTATCTTTTTGACAATACCAACTCATATTACAAATGATCTGATACAAGTTAGTGCCAGATATGTACATAACTCTCCAGAAACAGTATTAATTCACTACTAATCAACGATAGAATCTACAGAGCGATGTCTCAAATTCACGATGTAACTGATGGTTGGCTATATACTTAAAAGGCATTTCACTGCAAATGCAGCGTTATCCTTTGCTTTTCCAAAGAGCAATGAAACTCAGATTGAATTGTCTGTGAATTAGTAACTGTCAAGTTTGTAACTACCTGTGGTAGAATATTGCACAAAACCTTGCGCCTTACTCCATTGGTGTCAACGTCATCAGTCTGGTCTCAGCGGCAGTAGCCAGCCAAAAGGGATGATCAAGTTTAGGTGGCAGCCCGTCTCGCAAAATATTGTATGTGTGTGAGAGACATAAATAGATAGATAGATAGATAGATAGATAGATAAAACGAGAGAGAACAGGAGACTGTGTGATTGAGTTATTTTAGTATTAACCATTTTACAAAATCATGGTACATGGGACAGAGCAAAATCTAAAAATGTATCCCGGTGTATGGCGCATCGTCCAGTGATGATCCAAACGTGTTCTTGTGCATGTTGCCGAACAAGTTCAAGCTTTACTATTTAAATAGTCATTTCATAAAACTGTTAAACCAACCCGTATGCATGCGTTTAATTACAATAGCATGCTGACAGGATCTGGATTAATGATCGTTTCCATTTCTCAGGACAAAACAGGGGACAATCAGTAGATCATTGATACTTCAGAAGATTATGTTGCTTAATGCAATTGGAAAGGAGCTATGTGACTGACCGATTAAATCATTGTATGTAAAATAAGATAAAGATATCCTGTGTGTGCCTGTAACCGTGTGCGCGTCTATGTGTGTATATTGCTGGCGAGACCCATATGTCGCAAATTTAAAATGCAAATACCTGTAGTGCACCGTAATTATTGTCTGTGGACGTATAAGTTTCGTCATTAAACAAGTTGTTAAAACATATTTGAATAATCCTGAGACATTACCTCTATACTTACTCCTGCTTCCGCTGTAAGCCTCCATTTCTGACAGATGAAAGTTTATTCCCTTTTCGTGACAAAGGACGCTGGTGTGCGCCTATGGGGCAGCTTTGAATACGTCGCAGGGGTACGCTGAGGCAAGTGAATGTGCTGCACCTCGTCCTTTCTGCAGCTTTATCTCCCTCCTACCCTGAGGGCATGCGGTTCATCCTGAACTAGAAATCATTTTAGCGCTCCCAGTTTAAATCATTTCTTTGAAGTATACAGTAATTACAATTTTAAACCATCAAATGGAATATAAACATATACGTTCGCACGGTATTTTCCAACAGTGAAGATTTTGAATCCTACAGTAACTGAAAAAAATGAGTCAAACGTTGGCCCGGTGCCATGTTCTTGTTAAATCCCCAAGACGTGGATCCCAGGCGTGACGTCTGAACTTTTTTTTGCATTGCAATTAAAATAATTCCTATCGGAATATTCACACGACATGTATTGCAAATATAGCTGATAGCGCCAACCATTACACAGAACGCACGGTGGGTGTGGGGGATCTTGTCTGACACCAGACTACAACCAGATCGCCTTCAAAAACAGAAATAATCGTGTTAGTCCAGGGAACAGAGCGTGCCCAATCAGAACAAGATTAAACTTGGAAATCAAGGCTTTCTACAGTGATTACAAAGAAGCCGGGGGCCATACTGGATACAGCTGTAATTCAAACAATAGCTAAAGTGAAACCAGCGCCACATCTAATCCACAGAGTCAAACATGTATATACTGTATGTGTGCATTTATCTTGCAAATCGTATTTGTCCACGGTTCTGCCTCTCTCAATTTGCAAGGTCATGGTTGCATGGAATCCATGTGTAGAGACAGGCCTTGACCGAGTTTCTGCTGCCATCTAATCCATGGCGCTAACTGTGGATGGGCATTCTCACTGTTTACCATATCAGGTGAATCGTAGTTTAATATTGTAAATTTGATGACATTCAAATATGCTCTGCATTAGCTTCCGCCGCACATAATCACACACAGCTTAAATTAGCTATGGACTAGTAGGTTTAAGAAAAACAATTGAAATGTATTCATTAAATTGATTGACAAAGGCTGTTCTCACAGTAATACAGGAATGTGTGTATTGGTAGGTATTGATAGTATAGACCGTGTTTGCAGGTTGGATTTCGTGCGACGGGTAAAAGGTGACAGGTGAACAAATCGTAGGCCTGGAGCTGCTAGAAACAGCCTCTCTCTGTAAACGTCACCATCTCCAGTACCATCTGCTGTCAGTCGGCTACCACACTGACACACAAAGGTACCAGCTTCCAACCAGCAACCGTGACTAACTCCTAACAATAGAATTCAAATCGCAGACTGCTTAATCCACAGGATCGAGGTTTGCACAGATAACTGACAGGTTGTAGATTAGTTACAATTATCTAGCGAATCTCTTGATATTAATAGATGACATAGCTATCACTAAATTCCTCCCTCCTTAAATGATTTTATCTGAATAGAAAATGCAAGTACTTCATTTCATCGAAATTGAACTGTGAATTAAAACCTGTAATTGCTTTAGGCTCCTAATATATTGCTTGATGTTGGTTTTGTGTCTTCATACATAGTGATTGACAAGCTGTAATTAATCATCGTTATTGCTCTTGTACTATGCGTTTATTTTGAAGCGCTCATTAGTAATTTTTTTCCAGTACAATAATCTGGCGTTTTATTTTCGTGCGTATTTTTGTCTAAATCAATTGATAGGATAATAGATTAAATTGCAAATAATATGCTTACACGAACTATTTAATGGTACATTAACGGCACATTTTGATCGCTGGCAACCTCTGTGAATAATATTTAGATTTCCAGCCCTATTTAATTCCCTCTTCCTATGTCTGTTTGTTAGGCTCATCTACACTACACTTTGCCAAACATTCGCCTCTCTCCTCCTGTGTAAGAAACTATTCGTAATGATCAGTAATGGAAAGTTGAAGTGATTATGTCTGTTTGAATTTAGAGACCCGGCTGGAGAGGAGAGAAAGGGGATGTTAGCACTGACAGACAGAAGAGATACCACATTTCACTCCAGTGAGTGGCATCGTAATACATGTTTATCAACTAAACGGCCGAACTTTCTCAATGTAAACACATCCTAAAAGCACTTCGGTATTATTGCAGTCACAGCTCTACTTTAGACCAGCAATCGGAGCGGGTAGGGGAACTCAAATTGATTCTCCAAAATAAAGTCTTTAAACGTCTCGGGTCTTTTACCTGCGAGCAGTCTCTGCTCACTCGGTCAGTTCTCCACTTCTATCCCACTTCCCAAGTCTGAGTGGAGGGAGTGCTCAGGTTGGGCTGCAGGAGGCGCTCACAAACTTGCAGAGGCTGCACGATTTGCACGGGACTGTCCCTCCACACAATTAAGAATTGTTACAGTTCTCATACTAATGGCTCGAGTTGAAATTTAGCTTAGTTTTTAAGTAATTGACCTCTTGTTCCCAGAGAAATGTGAGAGGAGTTTTTTTTTGTAACTGTACAACCACAATGCAAACATTCGGATTATTTACTCTTGGTAAATTTCAGCAAAAAATTTAAATTAAACAATACGTGGATGCCGGCCCATGTGTGGCAGGAGTGTGAAACCTACTTACTTTAATTGTTACTGCGTACTGACAACTTCATTTGTCATGGTCTCAGTGCCTATATTTCATTTCAGAAGATGGATCCCAAGACGTGAGGAATGCGGGTTATGGGAACTCTACATGACAATGTACAATACTCCGTGAGCTCAATATCACACGTAAATACAAAATGAAGAACCGGTGTAAGTCATAAATCATTTTCCTATTACCACTAGCGTGTATTCAATATATATTGTGTTAGCTAAGACGAGTTGGCTTGGAATGTGTCATGAGCGGAAGATTCCAGTTCATTTAAGTTCCACTTGTTCATGCTCTGAATTGGCTGAGGTCTATGATACAGCTCAGTGAGTTTACAATAAGTGATCAGTGTCTCCCTCACTTTCTGAACGGACCTATACATAGTTTCCATTCACTATGAAAATCAGATTAAACCCTCCCAATGATATGAATAATTCATGTTATTTTAGAAAGACGACATTCACAGACTCGGTTGTTTCTTTTAAAAAAAAACTCTGAACGGACAGCTCCGGTTTTGGAATTTCAGTTTACCCAGTGTTGTGAGGAAATTGATTCTGGGTGTTGATTTCTCGGCCTGGGCCAGCTCAGCCCGAGTTTTCCAGCGCTTTCCCACTTCAGCCGCCCAGGCATAAATAGACAATACTGTAAGAACCCTTCCTCTGCAAAATAGTTCCCAGTTTGTTTTTCTACAGCATTTTCTTTTTAAAATCTTCCAAGCAGAGCATATTTTGCTAATAAAACTGTTTGATTATAATCGCATACCACATATATTTCATTCCTGACTCAATTAATATCTATTAATTAGAAAATGCAGCTTGTTGAGATGGTTGTCAGTGCTATTGCATTTCTTGCATCATTCCTCCTGACAGTTACCAAGATCGTGAGTATCCAAATACGACATAACCCTACCTCTGCGCGCGTGTGTGTGTGTGTGTGATTCACTGGGGACAATATCTGACTGGATTGAAATATCCTGCTACCCCTCCCCCTCCAGCTCTCTGTATTTAACAGTCCAAAATTATCATACGCCAGGATAATAAGAAAAAAAACGCCCAGTCTGATTTAATTAGATGAGAACGTTATGATCTGGATAGTAACGATTTGTCCTAACTAGGTAATTTGATCAATCATGGAGCCCTACGAACAAGTCAAAAAGAGCGCAGCATTTACAACTAAAACGGCGCTTTGAAAAAAAAACCGTGTAACTATTTGAGAAATGCAGGAGATTCGCAATTCCCGATATTTGCACCAAGGTATAACAAGGATCCGAACTGTGTGATCCACCACATTGCCAGTACTCGCTGATAAACTCAACCGCTATCGACTACGTTCCTACAACGATCAGACTTAGTTAAAATCAATCTTTTAAGGCAAGTTTACAATAGGCTGCTAATAAGACGGAGACGATTTCATAATTTCCTTTCGACATCAAAAGGATTCAAGACGCTTAATGTACTCTCTCAAGGAAATATTATGTCGCTCTTTAAGTAAAGAATCCCCTTTTTATTTGATGTGTTTCTGCACGTTTTCCTTTTTTTATGAGCAGAGTTATGAGGTTCGCTCCAGGGAGTATTCGTCTGCGGGAAATCTGTCTACAAATGAATTTTTTAGACGCAGAAGTGTTACTGGAATGTTCAATATATTCGCTTTCTTAGTTAGAACAGCACACACCGGTATCTAATTACCCCGCAGGCTCCGGGAGCCCAGCATTCTGGTTTGAAGCAACAACAAAACGGCGAAACGATGTTGTTTCTCCTTCGAAATGATGCTGTTGTTCATCTAGCCTGATTCTTAAAATCATCCAGTTAATGGATATGGGAGGGTCGCTTCCCCGATCCTATTGTTTGGTTTGAAACATTTTCAAGCGTTTAAAACAAAATAAAGCAATTGGAACTTCAAAATGGTCCAAATCTATTCAGCTTATAATATTCCCGAAAATGTGAGCGCGTGGAGAGGTTTTCAAAACCCAGTTTCAGTTCTGCTTCTTGCGACCACACTAATAGGTTTCCAATCCGGTGATATATACAAAGCAAACAACCGGGAACTTGTCTTCATCCCGAACAATTCCACATGGAACCGGACCGCTTTATAAATTGCTCCTTGGGGCTTGCACTTTATCTTGACGTGAAGTGCATACTTCTTTATTTCAGAATGTCGTTTTACACAAATTTATTATTTAAAAAAAGTTTGTGTTCCAAATCATGAAAATAAAGACAAAATGAAGTTGACATCTACATTGCTATATGTGTGACTTCGCGTGTTTAGGAATACCTGAAAGGTTTTCAATCCGTAAGAAATAAATAACAGGGACGCATGGCAGGGTCAAGATGTGTACCTTTAACTCTGTTAACGCCATAAGAAGTTAATCGAAGCGAGAGTATAGAATGTTAAAAATGATCACTTAAACATTCAGTGTTGTTTACACCAACTGATTCGGACACATGTCTGTCAGCAGAGAGGTTAGAAAAACTTCTAAAATGCTTTTGTCCTTGAGAAAAAAGTCTTATCCTTTACGACACGCACGTTTTAACGTGTATCTTATTCATTATTGGTAATAATTGTAACTTCCTATTTTGAACGTCTAAAAAGTAAATCTATTATACTCGAGTTTCCTTGTCCCACTTCTCATTAAATTTAGCCACCTGCAAAAAATATTCCTCACATCAACCCTGCAACCAAAAGGTCGAGAGCTACATCGTGCCATTAATTAAAACTCAATTGAACACTTAAATGTCGCGCTTGCCTCATGATAGGGAGAAGCCAGCCAAAATGTCCAAGGGTCCGCACACATAAACGCTTTTAAACAAAATTAGAAAGTACACTTCACACATTATTCCAAAAGTACTTTTAACATCTTTGCACATCAACTCAAGGAGCAATTAACTGGTCGTTTCATTAATTAACTACTCCCTGGTAGATTTTACTGAGGGCAGGCCATTACACTCCATTGTAGAAAGATGTGAAAAGAATAGAGACGTATTTAATAATTCTCCCAACGAGAAAAGGAATGCGGCGAATGACTGAATTTGCGGTTTGTAAAAAAAAATACTGCTGCTTTGATGGGAAACACGTCAACATCTTCCACGGGAAAGTAGATTAATTAAGTGCCAACTCAAACATAAAAAGGTGAAAGGTCAATTATACGAGTTGAGTGCGATTATGACCATTTCAGTACTGCCCAACACCATTTCAACACTGTTTATGTAGGAGTGGGTAGAATTCAAATCAAAGTATTTTGTCAGTTTTACAAATCCAAGCTGAAGACAACCGGAGGTGCATTTAATTTGTGATTATATTCTTGTTTCGCCAGACCACCAGTGTTTTTCCACATTATGAAACTGACAAGGACTGTGCGGCAGGAATCCTGTTGCTGTAAGAGCTGAACCAGTTTGGAGCCGAGCTCGAAAGGATCAAGTCTAACACAGTTTACTTACCTCAGCGAGAACAGTTTAAACAATCAAAGGCTGTTTAACCTCAAACGGCCACACTGCTTTGAGACTTGGTAAGTATGTAGAACCAGTAAGAGCCAACTTCTACACTCCTTGTATGTACAGTTATTTGTGTTAATCCGGATCATTTTTACACCGATATGAGGTGATAGAACATTTCGACAGGTGTCTTTTTTGCTACTGGTAGTCATATTATCAGTTTAGTGAAACGGCGATGTGTTTAATCCCACAAAGTACATTAGTTATCACTGATCTCATGAATCTATATCAAAGCTCAATGTTTTATTTTCATTCTTCAGAATAAACTTTCAACAACATAATTTATTTCACTTTTGTATCGATAAGAATCTGTTCAAGTATTTCTAGATGGCATCACTCAGTTTAATATGCGACCCAAAGATATGTGAAATCTCATATTTGGAGCTTATGATTTAGTTTTGAATTTTGGCCGTTAGAATAAGATGCAACATAAGTAGATATTGGTTGTTTGCATTTTAAAAGGATTCAAATATCGATATGATGTAGCAAACATTGAAGGAAAAGGAACAAACATTTAGAAGCTAATTTTCCAGATGCCGAGTGAAGGAGATAAAAGCCTTAACATTGGTGGGTTTTTAAATACTCGCTAAGTTAAAGTACACAAATTTCAATTCAATCATACACACATATACTACATGTGTAAATTTAGTACAGGAAAAAGTTACTTCTTTTACTTGGAAATTCATCCGAAATGAATAGGAACGTCCTATTTTTGTTGGTGCAAGAAATTACTGACTGTTTACTTGTTTTGCTGAACAAGTAGCTGAACTCACACACCCACCACAGGAACCAATCTATTAAATGGTTTTGTTCACACCTCTGACCACGTGTACAGTGAAATCTACACTGCAACTTTTAGTGCAAGCCACCGTTTGGAAAGCAGCTCTTTATGTTAGTGGTCGAAACAGTTCATTTATGAGTTTAAGGCACAAATAGCTGTTACGGTGACCACCGACGAACCCTGTTGTCAGCGTATTCTGTGTTGGGAGATGTCTGGTCAGCTGACTACGTCTGATCCTGGATGTGAACAAGTCTGTTGTAGTAACTGGTCCCTGTTGTACAACAGATTAATCATTAATTCAGCCTGACTGACATCTGTTGACCAGTTGTTACCTCTCTACCCTAACAAGGCGACTGGGCTGACGAAACAGTTCAAGCATATTGGACTTTATAATCATTAGTTACTTTAGTTAATCAATTGAGAAGACCTGACCGGTCAAGCCATTAATACACAGTAAACCGGAATAATTAATACTGTCTGTTAACATTGCAAGGGTGATATGGGTTCAACTATATAGAACACAACTGTGCCATTGATAGATTGAAGTTTGGATGCTAGCCAATGGGGAGCTATGGGTTGACCATGGAATTAGACACGAGGGATTTCTGTAAAGCTCAATATATTCATAGTAATGGAGAGAATAAGATGCAATATAAGTAGATATTGATTGTTTACGTTTTTAAAGGATTCAAATATCGATATGGTGTAGCAAGCATTGAAGGGAAAGGAACAAATATTTAGAAGCTAATTTCCCAATTGCTGAGTGAAGGAGGTAAAAGACTTAATCAAACATCGAGAGCAAGCGGACAGGATGAGTTCTAAGAGTAATCAATGGTGCGAGACAATTGTAAACATTTGTGTTCCACAATTTGCATTAAGAGACCTGGTTTAACTAGTGCTCCGCACCTGCTGCCACTTGCTGTCGTAAAACATGTCATTTGTTAGATTTTTGAGACTTTTCTTCCCTCGGGTGAGGCCAACACTAATTCAAATTCTCCGTTAATTTCTTTACGTATACATAATTTCTGATTTTCGAAATCTGTGGGTAGATTTATCTTTGCCAATCTGCGGATCCCTGCATAATGGATGTTGTTACATTAGCCTGGTGGTAATGCCCAAACCTAATAAAAGGTTAAAGCAAGCATGATTTTATTGTATGATGGTGTGGGAAGGCGTGAAATGCAACATGATGACTTTCTGGACCATAGCCAAAGTCAATAGTGAGTCACTGACCATAGTTTTATATTAATAACACAATTAAGTCATTACTCTGTGGAGAGGTTTGCAATACGAAGACCATCTTTCTGGCTGATTCACTCCTTTACAATCATAATCGGTAATTCATGACGTTGAATAGGTGTCTTTCCAATCCATCAAAAAGACAGTCCAAGTTGTCAGCAATTGATGTGCCTTATACTGTCTCATAATGTGATCTATGCTGCACATTTTGGTTGTGACATCAATTCATTCCACACTTGATTCATGAATGCAGTCCGTGGATCAATCAGCAAATTGGGTTAGATGGCCTACTTGGATCTATTATATTTCATGCCTTTTATTCTAATCATTCACAAGAACCATTTTCCCGTTCTATTCGTACTACGTGATACTTATGTCAATGTCAAGATATTGAAGCCACAACAATCCACATCCTTAAAGTCTACTAACTCCCGATGAAAGGTGTCAGAGGTATCAAGTAGAGCTACCGGGTTCAATCACTCTACAAAGTAATGCGTCGAACATATACCAAACCATAGCATTTTAATCTAAGAAACCATATTTGAAAACACATTGGTAGGCGTCTAGGCCCGAAACGTCAGCCTCTCTGCTCCTATGATGCTGCTTGGCCTGCTGTGTTCATCCAGCCCTGCACCTTGTTGTCTCGGATTCTCCAGCATCTGCAGTTCCTACTATCTCTGGTAGGCCATATCTATTGAGTTAGTGTAATTTTTAATGACAAGTACTATTTGGTGGAAATCTGACAAACATAATTCCAACTTGTCAATGTGGCACTTGATTCCAAACTTGTGTTGAAAGATAGGTTTGCATTTGCAAAAATTGATCACCCGGGAGAAAGTTCATACTGCAGTGCATTTCAAAACAATTGCCTGATCGCACACTTAACGTGGATCGCAACATAACATCTTGGACAGGAACACGTTGTGAGATGCTGCTACTGGTCACAAACTGCAATGTTATCCAATAATCCGTAAATTTAACACCTTTGTCTGTGACATAGTTCACAACCTATAAGCAATTGTATCGTTCCATTGATGTTTAACATATGCCAAGAAAGAAAGCAAACGTTTACTTTTTTACTTTATGTCTTCCAGTATGCCACTAAGTTAAAGAGAATAGTTTGCACCTTTTGTTAACTGGTTTAACCAACACGAATGCTATTGTGAATGAAACTGAATATCCCACTGGGAAAAGTGGACTGACCTCACTGTACTCAGCCTAGTTTAGAATTTCTTAATTATAACAAACACTGATATTTAATTTCGGATTTGTAACACATTAACGTGGACTTAAAGTTTCTACAAACCAAGTGTAAATACAAATGGACTTACAAAAAGATAATGTTCTCTTTGAATTTTTTTTTACAAACTTCACAACAAATCAATTCTCCACATCTGCTCTAATATGGTACATTGCCAAGTTTAGCTCCTATGTAAGTTTTAGCTTGCGTAATATTCAAAGGTACATTTCACATCAGACTTAACTCTTTAAAATAGCATATATCTAAACATCTTTAGCTGTTATAAAATTACAAAATTCAACAGAGAATTGTGCTTGTCTGAAACTCAACAGTTCCATCATTTGTTAAACATTGAAAGCAAACTCTTTAGACAGTTTATAATAGGCAGATTGTTTCAAAGTTCTGAGTGGTTACCCACCGCCATTTCGTAATTAAGGATAAAAGAAGTACAGTAGGTCGCAGTACGCATAATGTTCTTTTATTTTCAAATAGATTCTCACTAGATTTCTTGTTCTGGACGAGATCTAAAGCAGCACACATTCAATGAAAGTGTTCGATTGCCTGTGTTGTATTAACATTCCGACAACATACGTTGGTGAATCAAAGATGACAACTGTAAATATATATAACTATAAATATGTCACAGGAGATAGACATTGAAACGATCGAGATACGGATACGGTATTTCTGGGAAAGCAGAAGCATGCAGCCTGGTCTGCCCTGACAGTGGATATGGCAATGCTAATAACGGGAAAGCGCTATAGGAGTAAGTCAAACTATCTGGAAGCGACATTTGGATAATTAGCCACCATTGTACAGAGAATCAAGCGAGCAGAAAAACAGAACAAAACCCAAAAGTGGAGTTGCAAAACAAAAGAAACCTCACCAAGCACAGGATTAACCGTTCTAAAGCGATCTAAATGCTTTTGTGTTCCAAAGGTCCGGTGCCCACTATAGTAGCCTTCGTTCGGTTTGAACTACCTTATTTCAGTTAAAAAAATCACGCCAAACTGATCTTACAACTGCAGCAATACATCGGATCATTACTTTTAACTTTCAAGTATTTTACAACATTCAGTTTTATCCTGACAGAAAACTGCACTTAATGCATTGACTCAAATATTGACAATAGAATGGTCTGTATGCCCATGTTTTGTGCAATTACCGTCACTGTTTATAATTTCACATCTATCTGTGTTCTTAACGCTACTTCATGATGTTGAGGATTAAAATCAATAACCTTAAAGCGTCCCCGGATCTACATAATAACACTGCAACTGCTTAAAGATCGGCCTCGTACTACACGGACCTCATGCAAATTAAAACATGCAGAAGGCGTTATTGAATAAATACATATTTAATACATGCACATTCTATCAGGGCATCATAACGTCTGGATGTTGGTTTATACATTATACATCATTCTTATACACAGGATGTCTGCAGGCGTGCATGAAATATGATATTGCAACATTCACAAACGATTAATGCATCAACCAAGCATAAATTAATCACTGGTGCTAAATCTTCACACTCTAATAAATTTGCAGTTGACTCGAATAACATCACGCCACCATTGGATAAATGATGCCTTACCGCCAACCAGTCTCGTCCTCTGCACGCAGATTTCCAGACTTGGTGTCCTCACAAGCCTGTAACCTGGTTGTTTACGGGCACTTGGACTATCTACTGTTCGATCTTCACTAACTCAGACGAAACGCCACATTCAGCTGTGATCTAGAGCCTCACTCCCTTTATAATCATTGTGTATAACTGACCTCTGACCCATCCGCATCGTCAAACTCCTTGGTTGCATCAATTCTTCATCCATTTTTGAACTTTATAAAACAGGATCGGGTGACTTTTTCCTGTTAAAAATGTCTGCGACAGTCAAGTCAATCACGTTTGATCATGATCTAGGTAACGCCAATGACAACGTACCTCACATTCGTCAGTTTTTTGATTGTAGCCTGCACAGTACAAATACTCGGTTTATATCTGCCGACTCATTTGACAACAATGAGAAAGACGTTTTATAATGGATTGTAATTAATCCTAACAACTGCTTTGCGAGGTTTCAGAGAACTACCTTAATAATGGTTGGTACCGGGGACAGGGTGTTTAACATGTTAATGGTGTTGAAATAAAACGTACCTCTTTTGGTATAATTGTTGCACAATCACACTGTCTCGGAATAGCAAAAGACCCTTTGCACCGCCCGTTTAATAAGTTCAAGACATGCCCTTTGCCTTTATTTCCCTTAAACTCACTCAGTGGAAATCAAATCCTTCCGATGAAGTGCTATTCCGGAAACGAATAACTACTTCCACGTCGGTTGCGTCTATTAACAGGAAAAATCATGTTCGCCCTATTATGACAAATGGTTTTTATTAGCTTTTTATAGTCAGTCACCTCATCTAGCAAAGCCTCTTGAAAACCAAGCACATGTCCTTTCTAACGGCATTAACCCGAGGACAAACATCGGGTCGTTAGCGAAAATAAAACGTCGTTTTGTTTTTAAAAAGAGATTTGCAAACTTGTAGTTATGAGTTGAGCTGATACAAACTGGTAGAGGAGGACACCTGGCAATGTCTTTAAAATGCGCGCACAGGCAAAGACAGAAAGAGGAGTAACTGCAGCTAAAAAGAAAGGTCTGATTATTACTATCAGACTACTTGATGGACAAATGGCTGTTCCTTTGGGGTTTTGTAATTGGTATTGATTCTTAATCTTGTAACAGCTTTTATTTTATTTACGCAATTGAGATAGAGTTTATTTTCTGCCACACGAATTGTCTTTAATCTATCCTGTCACAATCCACATTTCCAGGATGTAAATGAACACTTCATGTGCCCGGTTATCCCACATAGCCTTTCCCAAAGTTCTGCGGTGTCATTATTGTGAAAACAGTCTGTTTGGAAGTGACAAGAATGGTAAGCACGTACTTCATTTACATCATTCATATTACATGAACCCACTTAAAGCCCCAACGTATGACAGCGCTCTTTCGCTGTAGCAGTAATGTAAGAGAAGCAGTTCAGTGCTCAGGCTGCTTTACCTGCATCCATCCCAGGTTGGCATATCTGATGGAGCAGGATGAGTCGGTTTAAATTACCACTGGCTCTCCTGTGCACAAGCTGATGACCCGAGCTCTTTCACATGATGCATTAGAAATGACATTCTGATGATTGACACTTTCAGAGACACTCTTAAATTCATGTGTTGCAAAACCGTACATCATTTGGCACCCTGGCATTTCTGGCTTTAATATGTTTCAATGTTTTCAAGAAGTGACTATGCATGTCGCTTTAATGAACTTAAAACAGAATCACTAACAATATATCAACACAATTGACAACAAGTCATACATTGGGGCGGCATTAGAAATGTAAACACGTCTTCGAATTATATACTATTAACTTGCTTAAAAGGGCTATCTTATTTTCTGTGATTATTTTCCTTCGTTGCAACATTCTATTTAACGTTTCTTGTAGTAACGATTTGAAATTACATATAGAATTATATTCATAAAAACCTAAACATTTGGTGTTTGTTGGAGTTTTAATTTATACAACACATAATCGCTGTTGTCCTGCATTTAATTGGACTTACAATTGCCAATAGCGAGATGTTAATCAAAATAAATTGGTGTTAAACAGTAAATCATTAAATCTGTATTGCAATGTAAGTGTAACTAATGTGTTTTGACTTAAAGCAACTGAATGCAAATAATGAATCTGTCACTGAAGATGTGCTCATTAAATAAAGCTCGGTGCACCAGGGTCCGTCAGATAGAAATTATACTGTCACGTGTGTAAGGGGGAGCGGAGGAGAGCTTAACATAATAATATGTTAAAAGGGGAAAAAGTCAAGAAAGACGGCATGGAAAGAGAAAGCAGAATATGAGACAAAACATTTCTTCAAGAAATGCGCTGGATCAGTATCTGAGCTAAAGGGAGCTTTGGATATTAATACGCACATCTGAAATTACACCGAACGAAATGGCCGATGCTAACATAGAATCATTCGACCTTGAATTGGTTTTGAAATTTCCTAGAGAAGTAGAAATCTGAAAACGTAATCCGATTTTGTTATAGGCCAAGTCGGAGCCAGTCAGCGACTGCTCAATGACACACAGTCCAAAACTCTCGACACAATGCCAGTGAGAGGGAACACTACCGAGAAACTTTTCCCCGAAGACTACGCAATACTTCGGCAAATATAGGACGCTGAAGTTTTTTTAAATTAAAATTGATGACCTACGAGCCATTATGGTTGCAGTTACTCCGAGGTTTCCACATTTTCTTAATCTCCTGCCTCAGAGTTACATTGCTCACCAGAAGACCAAATGCTCTCAGGGATTATAATTTGGGTTTCAAAGCAACCTCAAGATTGGAGTGGAACCGTAGCAATCTCTTTTGCCAGCAGGTGAAAGATGATGTTATTCCTGTGTTCTCAGTTTCCGAGTTTGTACAATAATGTCAATCTTGAACAATTAGCTTCGCCAAAACGTAATCACTACACAATGCAACTATCCTCGTTTAACAATCGACCCTAAAGTCTATAATTCTGTTTGTCAATGTCTTTCTCTGCTCTTTACTCCCAATCACCATTCATCAATCTTTTTTCTCTGTCAGTTTTTCAATAACCGTTCAATATGTTTCTATGTGCTGCGAAGTGGCACACGTATAATATGATCTTACCCCAGTTTCATCTGGAATTGCTTCGAAATGTAACTTTACAAACGTCGATTCGCAAACTATTTTGCGCAGACGTTGAACCTTCGCATTTCCGACGTAATTTTGCAAGACATTAACTTGCTTGATTTTGAGAGGAAGTTTGCCTTATGTTTTGTTGCAAACTTACTGACAATTCAACTGGAAAAGATAGCCTTGACACCTACACTTCTATCTGACTGATAATACAGTACACAGACAGCAAGAATTCATTCAACTTTCTACTTTCTTACAAACATAGATTTCCTTATCTATGGTCAAACTGTTGATATCAACTATAAAAAGACACACCGTTGACGCTGGACTGTGATCTTTACAAGATTCATTGAAATGAATGCGCAGTCTTGCAAACTTTTATATGATTTGTTAAATGTGAAATGTTAAATGTTGCAACTCCCACCAACGCCCCCACCCCACCACCTACCCCTATCTTCCTCTCGCTTTCATCTTATATACTGCAGGTCCATTTTACAATTTTTTTTTGCCTGTTCCTTCCTCCTCATCCTTGCATTGTAAATATCCCTTCCCATCTCTTCCCCGCAGGGTTCTTCCCCAGTCAAAGAGGTTCGTAGTTGGTTATTTCCATCACGCCCTCAAACATGACCAAAGTTATGCCTGGACGTGAGACCTCAAACCATTCTAACTCAGCTGATAGTGGGAGAAGAACGCACTGACTGAAGATCAAGGTGTTAGCCAGTGTTAGCCATGCCACCATTAACACAATCTAGCCAAACAAAATAAAACAAAGAACAGCGCATGTTGGAAGTCTGAAACAAAAACAGAAATTACTGGAGATTTTCAGCAGGTCTGACAGCAACTGGGCGAAGAAAGCAGAGTTAACGCTTCCAGTCCGGTGACTCTTCAATATTTCCAAAGTTGGAGCCCAATTCCTCTCATAAGCTTTACCTGCCTCTGTGAATACATAGTGACTCGATTTTCCCCGTGTATTATAGAACCACTTATTGCCCCATTTCACGCCATGTGGCCTCTTGTGGCTGTGTTACTAACTGTCAGTAACTGATCTTATGGTGCACTGACACTGTCCTCACCTCTAGGTTCAAGTTCCAGCGCGGTGGTATAACAGGTCGATTGAAAATACTTATCCTGGGTCCAGCTAATGCATGAGATTCAATTGCATTTCACGTTTTCTTTTCATAGTTTCGGGTTGGCCTACCGGTAACCAGGTCAGCCTGAGGAATGAACCTGTCACTGCCCATCCATGGGGAAGCCAGTCACTCACCAAAATGTGCTTGTCTTCTGGTAAGCGCTATTTAGAACTCAACTCAGATATTAAGTCTATCCATTTTACAGGTAGCGACACGCACAAAGACTTCTTTCTGAACTAGTCTACCAATTGTTTGGTGGTTGGGTCTTCTTCCTGTGTGAAATGAGAATGGTTCAGTGACACGCGGCTCTTGTCATGTTTTAAGAGGGAACTTCATTCACCCTTGGGCTTTCCAGGGGGCTCAGTTGGGTTGGGATTTTGGTGCAGGAAGAGTGCTGAGGCCACTCAGTAAACCGGCTCACTCTCGAGGATAACAAGGTGTAGAGCTGGATGAACACAGCAGGCCAAGCAGCATCAGAGGAGCAGGAAGGCTGACGTTTCGGGCCTAGACCTTTCTTCAGAAATGGGGGAGGGGAAGGGGATTCTGAAATAGAGAGGGGGAGGCTGAGCCTTTAGCCTCAGCATCTGGTTATATACTGCTATGGGGAGTTTTACAAAAAAACGCAGCACATTCCCCTGAACCTGAACACCGCATTCCATCCCCCCCAAAAAAAAACCCGGAAACCGGTGGCACCCCGCGCCTTGGTGTTGCTCATTTCTCGGAGGTGCAGAGTAAAACGATCTGTGGTTGCTGCCGGGTATGGGAACCTGACTGAGCCTGAACGCTTCGTTTGCAATACACTGTGCTCTTTGAAATCTACAACAGTTGTTCATAGTTGGAGTTTTAGCTCAATTTCTTCACACTATCAATTGTTTTACAGTATTGTTGGGAATATTTTATTTTTAAGCTTTATTTTTCTCATTGATTTTACGGTAATGTTTGAGGGTGGAGAGGGGAGGTAGTGGGGGCGAAGGAACTTGAAAAGTTCTGGAGGAAGATAGGAAGAGAGTCGGATGTTTTTTTTAACCTAAGGACCACCCATGTGTCAGCCTCTTGTCCTCACTCTTGTAGTCAAGAAACTGGGGGAGGGGCCGGCTGGCCGCTGGAATAGGAGCGAAGTAGATTCCTCTGCGACAGACGGTATGGGTTGCATGCATTTAGCAAACACTGACCAACAAAGCGGACAGACTTGGCCCACTCCCTTTCTCAACAATACTGCCCCCGCACATTACAAGAAAGTTAGCAAATGCGGAGCGGCAATTTCATGTGTAAATGAATCCCGTTTATAATTGAATGATATTCTGGCAGTGCGCAGCATTCAAGGGGAAATAACATTATTTCATATATATTTGTGTGTCTGTGTGTTTATACACATGTATAATGTGCGTACTTGCAGCCGACTGCAGTCATGTTGTTATGTTGCTTTAAGCTGACCCCTTGGAAATAAATGACAACTTTTGTGCTCATTGTGCCTGACTGTTCCTGCAGTTTTGTGCAGTGGACTCATACCCGCTGGGAACTCTAGCCTGAGAACGCCCGGATTCATCTTGCAAGTGAAGGTAATCCCCGGAGAATTGACGGAGAGACAATGTATCAGCAGAGAGCACAAAACCGGAGACGAATGGAACCGTGCAGCGTTCACACAGCCAGCCGGCAGCTCCTTTCTTTGCTTATGTTGGAACTCCAAAGTGACAGAAATCAGAAAACGCTTCGGAAGTCTGCCCATCATCACGGGAACGGTGTCTGTAGTTGGTGCAAATAAAAAGAAGTGCTAACACTTTGAAGGCTGTTGTGTAATTACATGTGCTCCAGAATAACAAGTGTTTCTATCGTCTTGCTGTCATCTGGCTAGATTTCCTGACAGTACATTGAACGGTGTGAGACTGCCAAGGTACACAAAAGAGAAATATTTTGTCGAGTTGATAGCTGCAAGGCCCGCCATGTTATGCGTACAGTCAAATCGTAGCAGCCTAATCTTAATACCCTCTCTGCAAGCGATAACCCCGACTTCTGGTCCAGCACACCTTCAAGGCAGCGTTTGATTGAAGAAAATAGATCAGTCATTCCTTTCAAAAAGTAATTCGTTGTGTGAAGTGCTTTGAGACATTTGAGGCGCCCGCACACATGCAAGTAGTTTTGGAAAAAAAAACTTCAACTGCTGAGAAACACGAGACGTAATACAAATCCTTTTTAAAAAAATGAAATTATTCAAACAAGGCTGCAACTGAAAGAGTGAAATATGTACCTTGCAAAACACCAGCCAAATGGATTCAGAATTAATGTGTGCGATATGGGTTAGGACATGAATAGCAAAACGCAAGGATTAATAACAAAAATGTTATAGCCAAGGTTTGCTCCATTTTAATGCATTAGCTCATAAATTTGCAACTTTTCCTTGTTCTGGGAGCAATCAAATCGTAAATGTTAATTTGATATTAGTGACATCAAAAAACCGCTCATCTAGATTCACCCAGTATTAAAAACCAGCAGGCAGCATCTGCGTCATAATTATCTTCAGTTACTATAAGGCGTGAGGGAGATGGGGAAACTTTTGTGTGAATTGGTGCTCCAGGGCAGGCAATGAATGAGTAATTGTTCCACTGCCAGGTGAGCACTGGTTGTAAATAGCACCAACCTGTGAGGAACTGGGCAATGAGTTTCAGATCCCGCAGGAAAAGTGAAGTTACAATGTTTCCAATTTAAGGTCAGGTATCAGTACAGTCTTTTCATACAGATACTTACAGACTAATCTTAAAAATCGAAAGAACTGCGGATGCTGTAAATCAGGAACAAAAACAGAAGAAGTTGCTGGAAAAGCTCAGCAGGTCTGGCAGCATCTGTGAAGGAAAAAAACAGAGTTAACGTTTCGGGTCCGTTGACCCTTCCTCAGAACTGTTGTGTACTTCTTGACTGTAAAAGGAAATCTTGCCACACGATGCCGCCTGAAAGTATGGGCAGAAGGTTTAGAGGTTATGTGAGGAAAAACTTCTTCCGCCCACAGGGTGATGGGAATCTAGAACTGCCTGCCTGTCAACGTGGTAGAGGCAGAAACCTTCATAGCATTTAAAACAATTTAGATGTACACGTGATGCCAAGGCGTACAAAGGCTATGGGCCAAGTGCTGAAAAATGGGATCTGAATAGTTAGGTGGTTGCGTAGATGCGATGGGCTGAAGGGCATTTGTTTGTGCTGTTAGATCACTATGACTCTTAGACTCTAAATCGACGTGTGCATGAAATTGGTTGTCTTGCATCAGTTCAGAAATAGAAGTGAATTCAAAGTTGCTAATTTACCCCACCAAATGCATACATTCACCCTTCACAAATTAAATGCAAGGAACAAAATAACAGGGATTCAAGGGGAAGAAAATCTTCTAATCTTTAAACCCTGAGATCAGGTTCTTACTTTTAAAGTGAATAAAGGCATTAGGAGATTTAGGGATTGGTGAAGTTGGAGAAAATATCCATCAATGTATTATTATGATTATTCTTTATTGTCCCATCATATCCATGCAGGCTTGTTGTGCAAAAATGCTTAATTGTTCATCTAATGAGAATTTAATATCAATGTGGATGTGAATTCAAGTACTCATAATTATCATTTTCTCTTTTCACATTGCCCAGAAGCCTCTATAGTTACTGTTACACCAGCTCAGATGCCAGCTTCTTTTAACATTCTTAAACAACAATACACACATTATGAGAGGGTAAAATACAAGATTTAAGCAGTTGTGGGCTTGCTGACTATTCAGTGGTCTTTGGAGTTAGATCATTTGGGTTCTGCATTGCGCCTTCACAAGTCATGACTTATTACTTGCAATACATGCATTGATCACCAGTCCCACTTACCTTGTTGAATTGATAGCCAGTTGATAGTTTGCACAAAGTAATCCTGGATAGCTTTGATGAGTTTGGTTAATAAATGGAGGGGATTAAAAGAACATATGAAGTCTCGTGAGAACATTAACTTTAACAACGGCATTATGAGAAGTAGTATGTGGCTCCACAAGCCAGTAAGGTGGAATGCCAGCATGTATCTATACACACATAATTGCTGGCACAACATGTGAAAATGCTAAACTCAGTGGGTTGAGCAAGGATTTTCCCATTAATGATGCAAATATATTATAGGATTTTCCAGTTAACACATTGTGAATTGAGATGATGGAATACACGCGCTTAGTCGTGGCAGTGTGGAATTGGACCACATACAGCAAAAAACAAGAAAAAGTACAGAAATGGAAATACTATGATACCATAGAATGAAAACTCTAGCATCACCTGCATACCAGGGAAGTGAAATCTTTCTGTATCTATGTTGTAGTCCTCCATTCTTTTCATCATGATGGCTGCTAGAATAACATGAACTTCACAAATCTTACTTGTTCAGTGAGTGGAAGGGAAAACATAACACAACTGAAAATTGAAAATCTATCAAAGAGAAAGTGATTAAATTGACTTATACAGCTCACTGGAATTTGGAGAATAAAGTTAGACCTACCCTCCTATTGTTGGGGCTCAGTCTGCTAATGTACTTTAAGTGTATAGAGCTGGATATGTGGTAAGTGAAAGCTTTGTTAAAGCAATAATGTGTGATACAGTATCTGTCTCTTGCACCTGTGGGTGTTTGAAAAACCATCTGTAGAATAAATTTTGAAGGAAGAGGTACTCTTCACTGCTGCAGTATGAATAGTAATTTGTGCCTTCAGGAACTAGTTAACACATCTCAGTTATAGCATGCTTACTCTGTCAATGCTGTACTACTGGCCCAGGTAACTGACAGCAATATGATACATTTGTTGCCTCGGGTTGTACTGGTAATCTTCTGCTTCAGTTAACATGTATAACTGCACAAGTTGTTGCAGAATCACATGCTACAAGCTTGGCTAAAATGGCCATTGCACACATTCTCTGGGGATTAAAAAAAATCCCATTGCACATTACTATTTTGATTCATGATACTTCTGTGCTTCCTTTCGCAAAGTTTAATCATCTTCTGAATGGCCATCATGTTTTCTGATATTGCCAGAAATTGAAAGTCTTAAATACAAGTCTTTAAAAAGTTCTTTATAATCAGAAAATGAGCATTTTCCTCTCTCACTCATTACATCAGTTTCAGGATGTGATAGGAAATTAAGCCAGAAATATTAAGTCCACAAAATTAGGTAATTCACTTCCCTTTCTCAATTTAGTCATGAGTCTCTTGCTAAGATGCACACACCAGGAAGATTATCTCCAAATTAACTATCTCTCAACTGAACATGAGGAAGACTTGAGGCATTGGCTTAGGTCCATGCTGCAAGCTCCACTCCCTAGCCACTAATTTTATCCCTCTCCCTGGCAACTGTCAGTGGCTGACCAGACTGTTCACAATCTTGGTATCAAATGTGACACCAAGATTCAATCATATATGAACACCAACAAGACCATCTCTCTCTCTCTATCTCTGGAGCATTAGCCAAACATAACCCTGCCTCAGCTCATCTGCAAATTGTAATTCATGCCTTTGTGGCATCTGGACTTGATTATTCCAGCAGATTCCTGACTGGCCTCTCATGTTCTACCCTCTATAAACCCAAGGTCATCCAAACTTTGTGGCCCATGTCCTAACTTGCACCAAGTCCTGTTCAATCATCACCCACGTGCTTGCTGATCTATCTCGGCTGCTGGTCAAGCTTTGCCTCTCTTTTAAAATTCTCATTCTTGTTTTTGGATTGTCTAAGGCCTCACCATACTATTTATGTAACTTTCTCTGGATGCACAAACCTCCCAATTACCCATGCTCCTCTAATTGTGGCCTTTTGAGCATTCCAAATCTTATCCAAAAGTTGTAAAACCTTGAGCTGTCTATTAAAAGTCTGTCAAAAATGCCCAGAAAAATTGTCCTTCTAGATTTTTATAGAAATTTGTAGATAACATATCACAAGTGAGTGTAATGTAAATAATAGCATAGTATTTAAACAGTTTCACATGGAATATTTTTATATTTCACACTTTTACACTTTAAATCAGTTCTGTCAAATTTACAATAATGAACATTTTTTTCATGTTGAAACCAACATTATGATCAAAATGACACTAAGCTGAAAATATATTGTTGGAAGCAGAGATAATTTTATTTTTTCTTCAACTTTTCCAGTAAAGTTCAAAAGAGAAATTGCTGTAATTATTCACAATCTGTGTAACATAGGGAGCTAACATACAGCTAACCTTCTCAGACTGGTATCTGGAAAACTGTGTCTCATTGCAGGTCTCTCCAGCTCCAGTGCTTTCCGCTATAAATGAGTTCTGTGAATGCACCGTTGGAACCACATCTTGTGCTCTGTTCTTGGTGTGGCAAATATTAGTGAGAGTGTTTGATCTTTTTAAGAGCAGTAAAAACAGAAAAGGTTTCAGAAATTCTCGGAAAGTCCAATAAAATGCTAGTGGCTCTTGTAAAATTCAGCTTTACATCAAGTTGGAGTCATACTGCACTTGATCGAACTTATATTAATGCAAATCTATCTCCTAACTTAGTGTAAATGTATTTGGACAGCAAGATCAGAAAATTAATGAATTAGTGGTGATGTAACTATAGTGTTAATCTTCTACACTGATGTCTTAAGTATCAACACTACCAATATACATGTTATGTCTAAATGAAAAAATGTCATTTCTAGTCCAAAATATACATGTATACATCTATTGCTCTATGTAGTAGTGAAAGTGCTAACTGTTTTATTGCATAAAAGAAGTCATTAGGTGTTAAACTGTAAAATAGATTACTGTAGTTTGACGTTAAGATCAGAACTGGTACCACAGTTCCCAACCCTGCTGTTTCACAAGCTGTTGTTTTGCTACATACAGTATTTGTTTAGTGATGTCTAATGACTTGAGTATTTAAATCGTATCTACAACGGTAAACACAAAGCACCACAATTACATAAGAGACATCAACACTGTCATGACTGCAGACATTAATGTAGGTAATTGCTATCAATGCAAGTATGATACCTCAGAATATAATTTTGACCTGGTATGAATCACTGTTCATATCTAACACTGAGACAAGTAGTGGAAGGTTACTTACACACTGATTGCATAGGTCCACAGACCATATTCTCACATTACTTGCTTTGTTGCACATTCAGAATGGAAGTCCATCAGGCAGTGGTCTCTATCATGCAAGAAGAGGAGATGATGGATCATGAAAGATGGTTCCCTGAGAAGACTTTGTCAAAGTTATTTGTCAGATTGCCTCATTGCCAGAATTTTCCATCAAACACCACGGCACAGTTTGGCTGGCGATGAGAATTTCCTTCACTTTAAGCTCCAACAAATAAATATCCTGTGTCAGGTCCAGACCTGCAGCTCTCAAAGACAGAAGGAGAGCCTATTGCCCACTTTCTTCAAAAGGGCCTTTGCAAAGAAGGTCTGAAAAGAGATGTGGTGGTTATTGCTGAAGTTCATCCCAGACAATTCCATAATGTAGGACGTTGTGCCCTTTGATCTGTTCCCAAGGATAGACAACAAGTTCTTAATTGTTGCTGGAGGCCATTAGCTCAGTGAAAGATGCGCTTTGGTCTGCTAGGAATTTGCTGGTCTTCCAGTACATGGATTTGTCCACGACTAAGTAGAGACTGACACATTTCATGATCAAGTACTTCAGATATTTTGTAGTCAACCTGTTCAGAAATGTTATCACACATCTTTGGAGTCAGTAGGACTTGAACCCAGGTTTCTTGGTTCAGAGGTAGGGACACTATCACTAGCCCAAAAAAGCCCAGAAGTCCAGTTATGCTGAGGAGTGGTCTAAAGCTTGGAGCAAATGCTGCAAAGGTTCACTGTGGATGACAGTTGGATGGATTGAGATCTATGCCTTTCTGTCAAAGTACACCAAGGGATTGGTAACCATAAAAAAAACTTAAATCTTGTGTACCACAGAATATTTCATATGAAATGGAAATAGAAAATGTAAATATAATCTCTAATTATATGTATAGAATGGCGCTGCAGCATGCCATGTACTGGCGATTGAAAGCAATTGAACAATATTGCACTTTTTGTAAAATCACATTAAAATTATTATGTGATATACTGTTAAAACTAAGTGAATGAAGTATTCATGTACAATGGGTTCACTTCAAAAATGGCAAGTTTTTTTGGTTAGTAGCTATTATTTACAAAGATCTTTAAGGCACTATGAAATCAGCATCTAGAACATTGAAGTAGAGATAGTAGGAACTGCAGATGCTGGAGAATCCGAGACAACAAGGTGCAGGGCTGGATGAACACAGCAGGCCAAGCAGCATCATAGGAGCAGAGAGGCTGACGTTTCAGGCCTAGACCCTTCATCAGAAAAGGGGGAGGGGAAGGGGGTTCTGAAATAAATAGGGAGAGAGTGGGAGGCGGATAGAAGAGGGATAGAGGAGAGGATAGGTGGAGAGGAAACAAACAGGTCGAAGAGGCGGGGATGGGGCCAGGAAAGGTGAGTGTAGGTAGGGAGTTAGGAAGGGGATAGGTCAGTCCAGGGAGGACGGACAGGTCAAGGGGGCGGGATGAGGTTGGTCGGTAGGAGATGGAGGTGCGGCTTGAGGTGGGAGGAGGGGATAGGTGGGAGGAAGAACAGGTTAGGGAGGCAGGGACGAGCTGGACTGGTTTTGGGATGCGGTAGGGGGAGGGGAGATTTTGAAACTTGTGAAATCCACATTGATACCATTGGGCTGCAGGGTTCCCAAGCGGAATATGAGTTGCTGTTCCTGCAACCTTCGGGTGGCATCGTTGTGGCACTGCAGGAGGCCCAGGATGGACATGTCGTCTGAGGAATGGGAGGGGGAGTTGAAATGGTTCGCGACTGGGAGGTGCAGTTGTTTGTTGCGAACCGAGCGTAGGTGTTCTGCAAAGCGGTCCCCGAGTCTCCGCTTGGTTTCCCCGATGTAGAGGAAGCCACACCGGGTACAGCGGATGCAGTATACCACATTGGCAGATGTGCAGGTGAACATCTGCTTGATGTGGAAAGTCTTCTTGGGGCCTGGGATGGGGGTGAGGGAGGAGGTATGGGGGCAGGTGTAGCACTTCCTCTGACACTTCCGCCATCTGCAATCCGATCCCACCACCAAAGACATCTTTCCCTCCCCACCCTTATCTGCTTTCCGGAGGGACCACTCTCTCCGTGACTCCCTTGTCCGCTCCACACTCCCCTCCAGCTCC
>NC_063359.1:22296388-22309997 GCF_021869965.1 Rhincodon typus | reverse complement strand
GGTATACTGCATCCGCTGTACCCGGTGTGGCTTCCTCTACATCGGGGCAACCAAGCGGAGGCTCGGGGACCGCTTCGCAGAACACCTACACTCGGTTCGCAATAAACAACTACACCTCCCAGTCGCGAACCATTTCAACTCCCCCTCCCATTCCTCAGACGACATGTCCATCCTGGGCCTCCTGCAGTGCCACAACGATGCCACCCGAAGGTTGCAGGAACAGCAACTCATATTCCGCTTGGGAACCCTGCAGCCCAATGGTATCAATGTGGATTTCACAAGTTTCAAAATCTCCCCTCCCCCTACCGCATCCCAAAACCAGTCCAGCTCGTCCCTGCCTCCCTAACCTGTTCTTCCTCCCACCTATCCCCTCCTCCCACCTCAAGCCGCACCTCCATCTCCTACCGACCAACCTCATCCCGCCCCCTTGACCTGTCCGTCCTCCCTGGACTGACCTATCCCCTTCCTAACTCCCTACCTACACTCACCTTTCCTGGCCCCATCCCCGCCTCTTCGACCTGTTTGTTTCCTCTCCACCTATCCTCTCCTCTATCCCTCTTCTATCCGCCTCCCACTCTCTCCCTATTTATTTCAGAACCCCCTTCCCCTCCCCCTTTTCTGATGAAGGGTCTAGGCCCGAAACGTCAGCCTCTCTGCTCCTATGATGCTGCTTGGCCTGCTGTGTTCATCCAGCCCTGCACCTTGTTGTCTCAGAACATTGAAGTATACTTGTGCAAATAGAGTGTGATCAATTTGTCGTATAACAAATTATTCATTAAGTACTATGCACAGAGATTGTTGAAACAATTCATTGTACAACGACCAGAAGGATTAAAAAAACCAAAACAGAATACTATCTTACAAACACAGAAACCTATAGCAAAGAAGGAGGCTATTTGACCAATTGTAACTGTGCTGGCTCTTTGAAAGAACAGTTCTGTTTAGTCCTCGACTCTCTGCTCTTCTACACTTTCCAAAATCATGTTAATGATAGTATATTATCTTTCCATATTACCCTATACACTCATGTAAAAATCAAGTTTCTAAGACTAAATTTTTAGTCAAAAGGTATGGGGTTGACCTAACACGAATGGTGGCATGGTGGCTCAGTGGTTAGCACTGTCTCCTTTACTGTGCCAGGGACCCTGATTTTATTCCACCCTTGGGCAACTGTCTGTGTGGAGTTTGCACATTCTCCCCGTGTCTGTGTGGATTTTATCCAGGTGTTCCGGTTTCCTCCCACAGTCCAAAGATGTGCAAGTTAGGTAGATTGGTCATGCTAAATTGTCCATAGTGTCCAGGGTTGGCTGGGTGGGTTAGCCATGGGAAATGCGGGGTTACAAGGATAGGGTAGGGGATGGGTCTGGGTGGGTGCTCTTCAGAGGGTTGGTGTGGACATGATGGGCCAAATGGCCTGCATCCTCACTGGGGGATTCTATGAAATGGAGTTCTATGAAACGAGAAACATTTCAATGGATTGTAAATCACCTTCTCCTATTGTTTTACTAGCACTGAGTTGCCAGATTGTGGACTGTTCTCACCCCTTAAGAAGCACAAAAGTAGCCAGAAGTTTTTTTTTATTCCTGAATATTTTTATGAAAAAATAAGAACCTCCATGGAGACAGAAATTAAGTCTCTACACTATATTTACCAAACTCATCAAAACCCATAAAAACCACCAGCCTTGCCTACAGAAACAGGTAACTCATCCCAATCTGTTTCTTGAATAGCAGTGCTGTATGTATAATGAACATAATTTTCAGCAGCAATTGTTTACCAATCGCCAAATCATTCCAATAATCATCCTCTGTGCTACCACGTGTGGTGGATGTCCCACATTTCTTCAATGATTTGATGACAGTCTCTGTTCTGAATACATCCCAAGTTTTTAGAACCCATTCACATCAGATTGCTGATGTCAGGGTTTGTTCACAGTTTTGGTGAAACAAGAAATGGAAATTGCTGAAAGAGCTCAGCAGGTTTGGCAGCATCTGTGGAGTGAAATCAGAGTTAACATTTTGGGTTGAGTGACCCTTCTTCAGAACAGGATGTCTTCCCTTCGCTGATCATCCAGTTATTTCACATTTTCTCATGCTAGCCTAGAAGGGCTTGGTCAGACAGATGGGGCAGAGAGATGGTCGAACAAAACAGGTTAGACCACAAGGAACCACTGCAATATCAACAACAAAATGTGACTGAATATGTTACAGATGAGAAGGTCTTTTCTTTACGTAGTGCTCTTGGTCATAAACTCCAGACATTCTTGTGTCATATGTTCAAGCCACCTCACCTCTCCATCCTTTGTTGTGAATGTGGGATAACTACTTATTTTGGGATTTATTGTTTTGACAAGGTTTTTCTCTGAAACACGACCGTTGGCTTAAGCTTTGTACTATTGGACATGCACTGCTCTTTTTACAACCAGTTGTCTTCACTAACTTTGTTTACTCTCCAATTTTGCTCACTGTTTGACTTAGTGGTATTTCAGAATTCGTGGGAGTCTTATATGTGTTGCAAATCTTCCTCCATTCTTTTGCTGATGTTTGATTATAAACCATTGAAGTGTTAAGCCTGTCATCAATTTTTGCTGGATGTCACAGTTTTTTTTCAGAAACCAGAACTGGCTTTAAATCTGGAGTCCTTATTTTGCTTATTTCAGATTGAAAATTCAGATAGATCCTCAAGAAACTGAGGTCCATTGTGGTGATTTTGATTGGTATATTTTGCAATTTGATCTTCCAACTGTAGGCACATTCTAGGCTTTTCTCCATTTGCACATTTATTTATAGGCACCTGCCTAAAATGTTTGGACATCTACCTCAAAACTCTAACAGTCTTCTGCACAACAAATTGTCCACTCTATGACATTAACAACTTTTAAGTTTCAAGTTAGCTGTGTGTCTGCCATTTCTCCTTCATGCCGTGTTGCCATTTGAGGGAGTGGGATTGGTGAGCACACAATGTGCACCAGTGAGATGGTCACAAATTTTTAATCATTCAAGGGATGTAGATGTCACTGACTAAGCTAATATCTATTTCTCATCCCTAACTGCACTTGGGAAAGTGATTGTGAGCTGCCTTCTTGAATCTCTGGTTTGGTACACCTACACTTCTGTTAGGTACAGATTTCCAGGATTTTGACTCTGAAATTGAAAGAACAGTATGCAATTCCAAGTGAGGACAATATGTGGCTTGGATGGGAATATGCAAGTCGGTGGTGGTACTCCAAGTATCTGTTGACTTCGTCCTTCCAGGTGTTAGAGATCATGGGTTTGGAAAGTCTTCTCTAGGCAGCCTTGGAGAGTTGTTGCAATTCATCTTGTAGATGGCAAACACTGCCATCAATGTGTGTTGGTGGTGGAGAGAGTGAACATCTGAAGTTATTAAATGGGATACCAATCAAGCAAGCTGTATCATCCTGCATGGTGTCAAACTTCTTCAGTTTTGTTGAAGCTGCACCCATCCAAGCAAGTGGGGAGTATCCCATCACACTCCTGACTTGTTCCTTGTATCTTGTGGATGGTAGACAGGTTTTGGGGAGTCATTTTCTACGGGATGATGATAGTGGAGGATTCAATTATGGTAATCACATTGAATGTCTAGGGATGAGGGTTAGATTCTCTCTTGTTGGAGATAGTCACTGACTGGTATTTGTATGGCATGATTCTTACTTGTCACTCATCAGCCCAAGATTGACTGTTGACCAGGTCTTGCTGCATTTGGACCTGGACTGCTTCAGTACCTGAAAAGCCATGAATAGCACCGAATATTGTGCAATCTCACCTTATGATGAGTGATATTCATTGATTAAACAGCTGAAGATGGTTGGGCCTACGATTGTGAGCAAATCCCATAATGGTATCCTAGATTGAAAATCATTGACCCATCATTTTTCTTTATTTCATGTCACTGAGTTACCTCCATATCCAAACCACATTCCCCTTATTTCCAAAGATTTTCACATTCTTAACAAGTCTACTTCGTGGCACTTCTGTCAAAATCTTTGGAGGTCCTTATGAACATGTACTTTAGTAGCATGACCAAACTTCTCTACTATCTTCTCAAAGAATTCCCATTAAGTCCCTCCAACACAAATTGTCTTTAACAAATTTATGGGCTGAACCTTACATTTTTTTTGGCTAAATGAAAATTTTGTGGTTTTTTTTTGGAAAGATTCTCACTATGAGGGTCAGCGAGATTTCTCAATGTATTTTACCAAATACACCTTATCAAGAAGGCCTGATATAAGAAAAGCTTGCTCAAGGATCACGGTCAGAGTAAGCCACATGGTCAAATTGAGGCTGAGTTTATCAGCTTGAGATTGAGACAGAGTGAGTAACTGGGAATTTGGTCAATGTTGGAATTCAACTGGTAAATGTTTTGCAAGTTCAATTATGGAGTAAAACTCAGAATCAGGCCTAGATCCAATAGCCCTTAAGGAAGCTAAAATAGCCTAGTTAAACAGGCAGCTGCCTGATAGTGGTTGTTATGTATCAAACACCTGAACTACTTTATCTAAATCAGGTTTAGCTCAGTTGGCTGGACAGCTGGCTTGTGATACAGAATAACACCAATAAAACAGGTTCAATTCCTGTACCAGCTGAGGTTACTATGTAGAATTCTTATTTGCAATCTCTCCCCTTGGCTGAAGTATGGTGACCAACAGGTTAAGCCACCATGAATTCTCTGTCTCCCATGAGAGAGCAGGCCTATGATCTATTAAGACTATGGTGACTTGACTTTATGTGATTAAAAAGGGGCTAACTAACCATCCTTTAAAATAACTTTTCAGGATGAATGACTACAGGATGATAGAACTTTACATTATGTTTGAAAAAGAGGTAGTTTATTCTGAAACAAGGATGTTAAATTTGAATACGGGAAATTATGAGGACATGGGGCATAAACTTACTGAGGTGGATTGGGAAAATACATTACAAGGTATAACTGTACATAGGTGATCAATAGTCTTTAAAGAACTATTACATGACTTAGAATGACTTTATGTTCCTCCAAGGTGCAGAAATCCAAAAAAAAATCAGTCAACTGTGGCTTACAAAGAATTTCAGGACTGTATAAGATTAAAAGAAAGGGTTTGCAAAGTTTCCAAAAATAACTGTAATTCTGAGGAAAATATAATACAAAGGAGGACCAAGAAGCTGATAAGAAAAAGGGAGAATAGAACATAAACATAGCGGAAAACATAAAAATGGACTGTAAAAACTTCTTTGTGCCAAAAGAAAATGTTTGGCTAAAATGAATGTGGGCCCAATACAGACACAGTCAGGAGAATTTATAAAGGGGAATGGAGGAATGGCAGTAAAGCTAAATGATTACTTTGCATCTGCTTTCATGAAAAAGATGTCAGAAATCTCCCAGAACTATAGACTCAAAAGCAATAGAGAATAAGGAATTGAAGCAAATTACTATTAGTAAGAAGGCTGCACTGGAGGAATTATTGGGAGCAACATTTGATAAATCCCGCAGACCTAATTGTTTATATTGAAGGAGGTAGCTATAGAGATAGTCAATGCATTACTGATTGTCTTCCAAAATTCTATCGATTCTAGAATGAATCCTTTATTTGGAAGGTAGCAAATATCACTCACTCACCATTTAAGAAAGGAGCAAGAGAGAAAACAGAACTACCTGGCCTAATTTAATAGTAGGGAAAATGCTAAAATCTATCATAAAGAATGAAATGAATACACACAATATGATCGGGCATAATCAGCATGCATTTATGAATGAGAAATAGTATTTGATTCACTTGTTGAAGCTTTTGAAGATGTTACTATCAAAATTGATAAAAGAGAGACAATGGATAGGGTACTCTTAGAATTTCAGAAGGCTTCTGATAACACCCCAACAAGAGACTGGTTAGAAAAATGTAAACACATGGGATAGGAGGTAATATACTGGCATGATTAAAGGTTGGCTAACAGGCAGAAAACAGAGTAAGAATAAATGGGTCAGTCTCGTGTTGGCAGATTTTAACTCATGGAAAATGCAGGGTAAGAACTTGGCCCCCAGCTGTTCAAAATGTATATTAATGATTGCACCAAGAAATTAGGACGGCTAATGGAATGTTAGCTTTTATTGCAAGAGGATTTTGGGTATGAAGTAGTGAAGTCTTCCTTCAGGTGTAAGGGAGCTTGGTTAAACTGCACCTGGAGTTATGTATGCAGTTTTGGTCCCTTCTCAGGTAAGATTTTAATGCCATTGAGGAAGTGCAACAAAGATCTACCCAATTTGTTCCTGGGATGGTGATACTGACTGATCAATAGGTATTGGGCAAGCTGGGACTATATTGTCTAGAGCTTCAAAGAATGAGAGGTGAGATAATTGAAATTAACAAAATACTTAAAAAGGATGGACAAAAGATGGTAAAATATTTCTAGACTCCCCCATTTAGGGAGTCTCACACTAGGGGACAAATTTAAAAATCAAGGCGATGCTACTTAGGACTGAAATGAGAAGAATTTGTTTTACTCAAAGGGTGGAAGACCAGTGTTTGAGTATGTTTAAGGTAAAGATGGATTGATTTCTGATTATCAATGGCATGCAAAAAATACAGTGAAAAGTTTTATAGGTCACCATACCACAGCACCTAAATTAAATGACAGAAGTCCTAAATAAGAAGAAAAAAAAGTATAAGTTCATCACAGTTTAATTAATGGCTCCTGGGTTTGGAGGTATGCTGGAAAACTGGGCTGACACTGCCACGCTAGGCTGAGACGAGACCTCCACGCTCAGAATAGATGTCCACAGCTGGGCAAGACCACCACACTGGGAGACCACCCTGCCAGGCACCAGAACTGTACTGCCATTCCAGACCACTAGAAGCCACATCGTCGCTGGGCCCGGGCCAGAGAACTTACCATCCACCGAAGTCATTAAAAGAAGATAAGAAGCAATAACAAATGGAAACTATTTTTTTTAAAAAAGCGTAGAAAGAGAAGAAAAGAAAGTAAAACTAACAAAGTAGATGAGCTCCGGGCTTCTGGGCTGAGGATCTTGCACGTTGTGCTGTTAATTTGCCACAATCTTGGAAGTGTATTATAATATTCAATCAGCCATGGTCATATTGAATGGTGGAGCAGGCTCAACAGACTGAATAGACAACTGCTGTTCCTATTAACTATCCATCCCCACACCTATGGCATCCCTGACATTCAATCCATCCTAGCCTTATAAAATGTGCTGCTTCTGGAACAACTCATCACTCACCAGAGGACAGAGCCACTCCCTGGACTGCAGGGGCATAGACCCCATGAGCAAGTACACCCCAACTGGACTCCTGACCATGGCTCATCCCCTGATATTGGAGGCTGCCCTTTAGCTTCTGTGTTGGGAACCCCTGACTGATGGTTGGCTCTGTGAGGACTACTCCCTTGAGACTTTGAGATATGGCTGTTTGCTTGCTCGACATGCAGCGTATTTGCAGATAGGCTACTGGCTCATCATGCAGCTGTGAAATTCAACATAGTACACTGTTGTACAGCAAGATATATGCCCCCTTGACTGAGAACTGCTGACAGCAAGGCAAACTGCCTAGTCATGTAACTGCACCAACAGGCATGGCAAGGCAACAGACACTGCGAGCATTCAGGTAGGTGCTAAGTGAGTGAAAGAAAACAGTGCAAGTGAGCAGCCTGAGAAGCAGCCTGGTCTGGTCCGTGAATTGACAGCATGTGTATAAAGTGTCCTTGCAGTAGCCTGTCAATGCTAATTGTCATGTGCCGTGCAGTAAAAGTCTATGCTTCATGAGTGGCCTGCAAATGGATTGGAAAAGTGTTATGATAGTCCTGAGGGGCTGGCAAAGCCGGATGAGGGGTGCCTGCAGCTGGTGTCTGGAGATTATGCCCTGAGATGTTGTTTTGTTTGAGCAATATGGAAGTCTTTTGGGATGAGTGCGAACTCCAGTCACCAGGCACCTGCTGTGATTTCCATTTTGAGATTTCTTTATGTCTAGCTTGTTTGGTAAAATTGGTAAGGTAGGAATTTAACCATTAATGAGGCAAGTTGAGCCACTAACAAGACATTTAACAAGCAATAATCCCCCTTATTTGCAACTCACAGCTGCCTAGAGAGAAACTTGCTACGTCACTTGCCAAAAGCCTGATGTATGATGTGAGACACTCTCAATGTTGAGAATGTTGAGATAGACCACACTGGACTTCTCATCTGATTCTGCCACAAATCTCACCATAATCCATGTCAGCCTGACATCTATAAGATTCTGCCTATGGAGTCTCTTTGCGATTAACCTGTAACATTCCACTATCTACCCTAACACTGATGTTAAGATGACTGGTCTGTTGTAATACTGGCTACAAGGACCCACGCTATGTATTGTGACTTCTGTCAGTGTTTTGACAGTTGCAAGGGCCCTTTAAACATTTAGCATCATAGAATCCCTACATTGTGCAAAGAGGCCATTTGGCCCATCATGTCTGCACCATCCCTCCGAAGAGCATCCCACCCAGACCCAACCCCCTCACCCAATCCCCATAACCCCGTATTTACCATAGCTAATCCACCTAACTGCACATCTTTGAACAGTGAGAAGAAACTGGAAACCCACACAGACACAGGGAGAACATGCAAATTCCACACAGACAGTGACCCAAAGCTGGAAATGAACCCAGGACTCTGGGTGCATTGAGGTGGCAGTGCTAACCACTGAGCCACCATGCTGCCCCATGTTTGGGCATTCTTTTTCTTGTCAGTGGGCATGGCTCAGTTGTCTGTTCTCTGAGATGCAATTGCTGGTATAACCACATCCTGCAAATACCCTGCAACCCATCAGTTGTTTCAGGTACAAACACAACAGTTTTAACATCACCCCTCTCCCACAGTGGACAACACTCCATTATCTTGCCAGCCAATTAACAACTCTCCTCCTTTCCCAGGCCACCACAAAACAAACCTGTGGCACTAAAATGGAGTCGAATCAGGAAAAAAAGCTTGGGAAGCATAGGGTTAGAAATAAACTGCTCCACATAACAGCAAACTTAAATAAGTCATTTGTGTTAAAATTTCAGGAACGAAAATATTGAAATTTACTGTGAACTTTGTTATTGTACAAACACTTTGGTCTAGAAGTTATTTTGGATTGGCAGATGAAGCAGATGGGGACAGGGATCAATCCCCATTGGGACATATGTTGATATCTCCAACCAGCTTGCCGAGGAATAGCCATTAAATTCCAAGTCTTTGTGTCACCAGCAGTAGTCTTCAGGAATGTCTGATAATTCTTTTCTTTATTCATTCTTTGAGGGAAATAGGAGTCATCACCTGGGCCAGCGTTTGTTCCCTCATCCCTAACTGCCCCTGAGAACAAGAATCTTTTCCAAATTTAGAGGGGATCCAGGAAAATTCCAAATAGATCCAGAGATGGTGAGGAAACTTCCTGATTTAAAAGAACTACACAGCAGAACAACAGAAACCAGCCAGCGTCCTGTGTCCTGGGAATAGGGACACAGAAAAATCCCAAACCAGGCGGAAGAATTTAAAGGGAAGGATGACCAGAAGTCTGGCCAGCCAATGCCACCTTCCTGAATTTAGACAGATGCCAAAGAATTGCCCAGAGAAGCATGCAGATGGTGAGAGAGAGGCCTAATGTAGTGGAAGGACCAAAGAGAATCATTACCTGAGCTGGGCAGCCACCTGAGGGCAGTAGGATGCCAAAGGATGTGGGACATGCTGGGGCCAGCCCTTCACCAAACTAAGAGGATGGGGAAAGTTTGGTTTCCTGAAGTTGCACTGCACTCGTGACTGCCACAGGAGAATTTCAAGTGCAGATAAAACAGAATCCCATACAGCCCCAGCAGAGAGTCTGCCAGGAGGCAGCTGTAATGGAGGGAATACAAGATCCCCTGGCTGAAGATCCAGCTGGCAGACACCAAAGACTTAAGCTCATTTCTAGTTAATGTTCCTGACCAAAGAGCAGCAGGAGGCCCTACCCACAATTTGGGAAATTTAAAGATATCCAAAGGGATTTGCCAGGATGTATTCCATGAATAACCAATGCTATGGACATGAAGAATACTCACCAATAAATCAAAATCCCCATCACGTTACTAAAATGAACACCAATACTTTTACAATTGCTTCCCCACCTTGCAATGAAACTCTAATGAGGGAGATAAAACTACACTGTTAACTTAACAAACTTCCAATTAGTCCAATTGGGCCACCTGGACCTAAATGCCTGTCCTTGACATAAGCCTGATATCAGAGCTTGTTAATTAACTTAAATACAGAATTCTGGGAGTCTAAGTCAGTTGCTATTTGACCTCCAGAGGGAAAGTAGGACTCTAGGCTGAGTCGGCAGCCTGCCTTGGACATGTCATTCTGTCTTCAAGTTGCTGGCCAGAAAGAAGTCTACCATTTGCCAGCAAGAAGGAAAACAACTAGGCCCAGCTCACTGTAGAAACTATTAGAGGGCACTGACCCCCAGGAAGTTGTAACTTAGGTGAACTGATTTTAATACTTTTGGATTTACCGAAACTTGCAATTTTTATAATCCATTTCCTCTCCCAACCTGTTTTCCTATATTTCCCGACTGCTTCTGCATTTTGAAGTCTGTTAATAAATCCCACCTTTAATATCATCTCAAAGTATTTTGATGTGGGTTTATTTCAAGATCTGGAATTGAAAAATCCAGGTTTGGGGAACATTCTTCAGCTTACCTCAGCAAGGGACCAGACAGGTGGCTTAACCTGAGGGTCACCATACCTCAGGCGAGGGGGTGAGGTTGAGAAAGTGGGATCTTCACAGTAACTTCAGCCAGTGCAGGAATTTAACCCACACTGTTGGTGTCATTCTGCATCATAAACCTGCTGTCCATCCAACTGAGCTAACTGACGTCCCCCCCACCAGTTAACTGATATATGTTAGCATCCTAGAACCAAGTATTCTGCATCCCTCAGATATGCATACTATCATGTGCTAATTGTGCCCCTTATTCATGGCCAGCCATTTCTGTAAGTAGCACAACTGGAATGTAATACTTTATATACAGGGACTCCCTGATTTATGAAGGTTTGACTTACGAATACTCATACCCACAAAGGTGACCTCATACATGGGTGTAATTTTAAGATCTGACATACAAACATTTCCTGTACTTACAAATTACTCCCTTATATTGTTCTGCATTGTGTTCCACCTTGCATATAAATCAATTTGCAAACGACTCCAGAATAGAACCCATTTGCAACCCAGGGAATACCTGTCATTCAGCCTTTTATTTCCTATATCCCATTCCATGTAGGAAAGTTCTGGTTACTCTATCCTGGGCAATGTGACAATAGAATTGAACTACCTGTATTGAAATATCAGTATTTAAATGATGAGATTACTACTAGAGTTATAGGATAGCATTATTAGAAATAATAATGTACTTCCAGATATTATCTCATAAAACACAGGATGTTATTAACAATTACAACATTTTCCTCCAATTTTAATATTGCACTTATAATTGCAAACTTCATCCAGGAGCTTCATTAAATAAAAATCTCAAAATTTCACCTACCATGCTTAAGTTGGTGCAAGAGGCATAAAGGATATTCAATTCTAAAAAGTCTTTAGTGAAAGAAAGGAACAAAAATGAATTTTATGGTTGCTGCACAGAAATTCAAAACTTGTCTCGCAACCTTTTAAAGGGTTTGAAACATCATTATGGACAAGGCTATTTTCCTTGCAGGGAAATGGGAATCTTTTCAAACTTTTTTCAGTAATCATCTGTTTGTCAGAATTTTAGGCATTCTGTCTCCCTGAAACGAGAGACCTTATAATAACCTTATAATCTGTAACCTTGGAAAACTGGAGTACATGGGAACGTTCTTTCTCTTTTGGCAATTATTGACATGTTTATGTTAATTGAAATTTAATTGATTGTATAACAATAAAGAAATAAGTCGCACATAATAGTGTCAACTCATTTATAAAATTGTTCCAAATCATGGATTTTAAGTTAGAGTTGTAGCTTTGTTGCATTCTATTCAGAAACCTTCTGATAAATGTGAGAAGATATAACCCATTAGTGCATTGAGCAGAAGCTGCTTCTCATTCAACAATAGAGATAGCAGGTTGCTACATGGAGCAATTCTCTGAAGGGAAGATTTCATTATGAACAAAGGAAAATTGGCTCACTCAACAAGAATTCTTCCTATCAATTTGCTGGGTATATAGGATTACATTCCTGTGTGATTAACTACTCAGGACAGGAGAGGCGTGTCAGGAAAATGGAGAAGTTAGAGTCAAAAGGTGCTATCTGAAGTGATACCTTTAACCAGATTCATATTAAAACAGGGGAATTGGAGTCAATCATGCACTGGAAGAAACCAGACAGAACAGGAATTACTATGAGTCATGGCTACAGAAAAATCATGACTGGGAATTAAACATGTCAGGGAATAAAATGTTTACAAAAGATAAAGAGAGTAAAAGGAGCGGCAGAGTAGCTGTTCTTAGAAGGAATAACATATTGGCAGTAGGAAAAGGGAAACAATGATCAGAAAGATAACGTTTGAATCTGTATGTCCAGAGATAATAGCACAACACAAGACCAAAAGACACAGGAACCGAAGTGGGCCATTCAGTCCACTAAGTCCACCCTGTCATTCAATGAGACCATTGTTGAACTGATCATCCTCATCATCATTTTCCTGCCTTATTCCCATAACGCTTGATTCCCTTATTAGAAATGAGTCTCTCACAGCCATGCATATACTTTACTTAATATAAAGTCGTCCATAATAAATAAAGAATGCCACAGATTCACTACAATCTGACGGAAGAAATTTCTTCTCAACTCTGCCTTAAACAGTTGATCCGTTACTCTGAGATTATGTCTTCTAATTATAGATTCTCACACAAGGGGAAATTACCTCTCAGTATATATCCTGCCAAGCTCCCCTAGGATCCTACAGTTTTAATGAGGCTGCCTCTCATTCTTCTAAACTCCAATGAGTGCCCAACACACCCAACTTTCCCTCATAAAAGCAATTCGTTCATACCTGGGATCAACCTAGTGAATTTTCTCTGGACTGGCTCCAATGCCAGTATATCTTCTCTTAAATAAGGGGACTAAAAATGTTCACAGTATTCCAGCTGTGGCCTTGTATAAATTTAGCAAGACTCCCTATTTTTATACCAATTCCCTTTGAATTAAATGATAACATTCCATCTGCCTTCCCTATTAACTGCTGAACTAGTATGCTAGCTTTTAGTGACTCATACACTGGGATCCCCAAATCCCTGTGCTGTAGTGTTCTGCAGTCTTTTCCCATTTAAACAATATTCAGCTCTTCAATTCTTCCTGCTAAAGTGTATAATCTCATACTTTGCCACATTATACTACATGTTACTTTGATTTTTACAAGGGAAATAGAATCGTTAGATATGGCATTTGCTGCGAAATGAAGAAAGACAACTAAATCAAATCAGAGATAGTAGGAACTGCAGATGCTGGAGAATCCGAGACAACAAGGTGCAGGGCTGGATGAACACAGCAGGCCGAGCAGCATCATAGGAGCAGAAAGGCTGACGTTTCGGGCCTAGACCCTTCATCAGAAAAAGGGTCCTTTTTCTGATG
>NC_063359.1:22257586-22286388 GCF_021869965.1 Rhincodon typus | reverse complement strand
CTCCTCTGATGCTGCTTGGCCTGCTGTGTTCATCCAGCTCTACACCTGGTTATCTCAGATTCTCCAGCATCTGCAGTTCCTACTATCCCTGTCTCTAAGTCTTTTTGATCTGTATATTCTTTGCTTGCTGTGATCTGTCTGCACTGCTCGTAAACAAAGCTTTTCACTGTATTTTAGTACATGTGACAATAAAATCAATCAATAAAAGAAAATCCAGAGGAACTAGCTGCTGTCCCTTACCTTCTCTTGTGGGCTACTCTGTCCAGAAATGCTCTGCTGAATGGAAAACGGGGAAAAAAAATTCAGAGGCACTGAAAGGGCAAATCCTCAACCACTGTGAGTTGAATCTTACAATGTTTTCTGTTGAATTTCATTGAGGCTTCTCGCTGCAAGGCCTAATGGTTTCTTGTCCTATCTTCTCACACTCGCCTCATTAACTACCTACCCTTGGCAGTCCCTTGACTAAAGCTAACCCAATTCTACCATTCCCTGATGCCTAAAGAGCTTGTCACTGGCAGGATATCCCAGAATAGACTATCATCCCTGGTTTTGGCACCATCTCTAAAAGCCTATAGTGTACTCAGCCAAGCGCTGGCATTTCAGAGCTGCCCTGCGTAGCTCATGATATATGCCTCAGACTTGACAGAGAAGAGGAAATTGACACACCATTTTGCAGGCAGGGACCTGAAGTTCCTGGTAGATACATTGTGCAAAGGTGGAATGTAAACATCCTCTAGGCCCAGCAGAGGAGGCTGCTCACCAGATCCTGCCAGCCTGGTCCAACGTTGCCACCATGGTCAGTGTTGTCCCAGACATGTGGGGAGAATGTCCAGCAGTTTAGGAAGGACATGAATGAAGGTTCTGTCTGCTACCTCAATCACACCCATCCATGCTATTGCAGCCATCCATCACGTATACAACAGCAACCCTCACTTGCATCACCCACTTTAAACCCTCTGTGCTTCCTAGTCACTGGCTCGGTACACACTCATCTTCCCCATCTTCAGCAGCATTAACAGCTATGCCACCCATTTTCATCCCACTCAATCCCTTCTATCATCTCAGTCCAGGACTAAATGGTTATTATATGGCAGAAAGAGCTAAGATGTGTGTTGGTCCTCATCCCCTAAAAGGACAGCATTCTGATTCTTACCAGCCAGGTAACAGTCCCAACTCCCTGGACTGGTTTTGGAGGCTACCTTTGACTCACTGTGCTGTAGGCCTCTGACTGAATGGTGTTTCCCTTGGCATGACTGTGCTTTACTCCTGTCTGATTTCAAGTCATGACTATTTAGTTGAAGCACATGCAATGAGTCTGCTATGTATGCTGTTGACATTTGGTGCAGGTGTAACAGTGACGGAACATAGTGACGTTCAGCAATCGGTCATCTCCTAGACTGGTTCAACAACAGCCAGAACAGTGAGGTGCCAGAAGACTGGAGGTTGGCTAATGTGTTGCCATTATTTAAGAAAGGCAGTAAGAAAAAGCCATGGAATGAAGGCCAGTGAGCCTCATGTGAGTAGTGGGTATGTTGGTGGAGGGTATTCTGAGGGACAGGATTTACATGTATTTGGAAAGGCAAGGACTGATCAGGGATAGTCAACATGGCTTTATGCTGGGTAAGTCATATTTAAGTTTTTTTCAAGAGGTAAAAAAAAATTGATGAAGACTGTAGATGTTGTCTATATGGACATCAGCAAAACAGTTGACAAAGTTCAGCATAATAGACTGGTTACCGAGATTAGATCACATGAATCCAGGTGGAGCTAGCCAATTGGATACAAAATTGGCTTGAAGGTTGGAGATAGAGGGTGGTGGTTGAGGGTTACATTTTGGAATGGAGGACTGTGACCAGCAGTGTGCCACAAGGATAAGTGTTGAGTCCACTGGTCTCTGTCAATTAAAAAAATGATTTGGATGTGAATATAGAAGCATGGTTAGTAAAATTGCAGATGACAGCAAAATTGGTGGTGTAGTAGACAGCCAGGAAGGTTACCTCAGAGTAAATTGGGACTTTGATCAGATGGGCCAATGAGCCAAGGAGTGGCAGATGGAGTTTAATTTAGACAAATGTGAGGTGTTGCATTTTGGTAAGGCAAACCAGGGCAGGACTTATACAGTTAATGGTAGGGCCCTGGGGAGTGTCACTGAACAAAGGGACCTAGGGATGAAGGTGCATAGTTCCTTGAAAGTAGAGTCACAGGTAGACAGGGTAGTGAAGAAGGCGTTTGGCACACTTGTCTTCATTGGTCAAAACATTGAGTAAAGGAGTTGGGACATCATGTTGCGGCTGTACAGGACATTAGTGCCGCCACTCCTAGAATACTGCATACAATCTGGTCACCCTTCTATAGGAAGGATGTTGTTAAACTTGAAAGGATGACAATTTACAAGGAAGTTTCCCAGACTGGAGGGTTTGAGTTACAGGGAGAGGCTGAATAGGCTGGGCTTTTTTCCCTGGAACGTTGGAGGCTGAGGGGAGACCCTGTAAGAGGTTTATAAATTCATGAGGGACATGGATAGGGTGAATAGCCAAGGTCTTTTTTCCCAGGTTAGGGGCGTCTAAAACCAGAGCGCATAGGTATAAGGTGGGAAGGGAACAATTTAAAAACGACCTGAGGGGTAACTTTTTCAAACAGAGGGTGGTTAGTGTATGGAATGAGCTGCCAGAGGAAATGGTGGAGGTGGGTACAATTACAACATTGAAAAGGCATTTGGATGGATATATGTATAGGAAGGGTTTAGAGGGATATGGGCCAAATGCTGGCAAATGGGACAAAGTCACATTGGGATGACTGGTCGGCACGGACGAGTTGGACCAAAAGTTGTATGACTCTATGATGACTGTTGAGAACCGTGACAAGCTGCGTGGCTTTGTGACTGCAGTCAAATAAAATGTATCTAAGTAACCGCAAAGTGAGAGTGTGCAAGGAGAGCTGACGAGCAGCTCCAAGATGGAGCCTGGACAAATCCATGAGCTGAGTACCTGTCGCTGTGCATAAAGTGTCCTTGCAGCAAAATTGCATTGAAACTGGCTGGTGCACTCCAAAGTGTAATGTTACAGTGCAGAACCATACTGTAAGTTCACTGGAGATGCGCCATGATGGTGCACAGAGGTTGGCACATGTTGGATGCCAATGTCCACGGAGATAGGATGCATGCAGACACTGCCATGGAACGTGTCCTGAGACGTCTGTGCTAAGGGTCCAAGATGGAGGACTGAAGGAGCAAGCTGGAGTTGCCAGATACTCTATCTTTCATTTCATGAATTCTCATTGTCTGGTTTCTATACAGCACATGGTTGATTATAAACCTGCACGTTGACATGGTGAAATTTGGTGGTAATGAGGGTGAAAGTGAACAATATTTCCTGTGAATAGACACCTTGCCACTCACAAACAAGAATCTGGTCTTCACATCCAGAACCTCTGTTGGATAAAGGTACTTGATCCCGCCATCGAGAAAGGCTTTGCTCAACTTCTCATATGATTCATCCAGATTTCTCATCATTGCTCTCCTTGTTAAAGGCCTTATAGAATTTTACCCTGAGAATCGTGCATCCACAATGTTATTTCATCAGCAAAGGGGGAATTGAAAGGAAATGAAAGAAAACAGCTCATCAATGTCTGAGGTCTGAACTGGTGTTATTGAACTGTGTTCCCCTAATTTTTTTTGTCTAGCTATAATATTCATGTCTTCTCTGTTTTTGTGCATCTGTCTGAATTAATGGGAAATAATAAAGCCAATTAAGTTATAGAGTTATAAATTGTGAAATATAATTCAAGTTTGTTTTTTGCCATCAGTTAAAAACAAATTGTTACAATTAGTTGTTATTTGCTTGTTAATGGAAAACATAGTGTGCATACTCTTTGTATTTAAATTAGAAGGTAGAATTGGGCAATTAGGTGATTTACTAAAATTTTTACATTGAATAATGGGGCTTGACTTCCAATGCACCACCCTTATGAGTCAGATATGGTCTTTGCCTTATGACTCAAGAGGCATGGTAGGTACTTAAAGGCTAGTGACCTAGTGCAGGAAAATGGGACTAGTATAGGCAGTGGTATATTTTGAGCAGGTCATACCTGATGGGCTGAAGGGCCTCTTCAGTACTGTATGATTCTATGACACATATGAGATGTGACACCCAGAGTGATGCTAGCATTCCCATTTTTTGGGAGGAGAAAAGTAGGTTCATTTTTTGGCAGCATGTAGTGATAAAAATACTGAATATACTCAGTGTTTTATGTCAAAGATGCAAGGATGTGCTCACTTTGTAGCTGTCTAAAATTGAAGCTAAGTTGAATTTTTACATTTGGACTTTTGGTAGCATGCAATGGATGGTATACTTGTTGAGTGACTTGAGTCACTTTACATTTTAGGAAGTGATATAAAATGAGAATTAAGCATACTAAATGCAGTTTCCTGCGCTGCATCATCGTCCAAGATTTCTACTTATTATGGTGAATGAACAGAAAACTATGACCTGGCAAACACATAAGAACATATGCGCACACAAACAATCATACAAACATATTAATTAGAACTGCAGTAGGCCATTTGATGCTTGTAACCTGCATTCAGATTCAATAAGATCATGAATGATCAGGTTGTGGCCTCAACTCCAAATTCCTGATTCCGCCCAGAATCTCTGACTCCCTTGAAATTGTTCAATGGCCTCAATTCCCTGGAGAAGAGAGACCAAAAGACTCACATCCCTCTGCAAGTAATACATTTCTTTTCATCTCTATCTTAAATGGAAGACCTCTTATTTTTAAACCGTGTCCCCTCTTCCATCAGAGGTAGCATGCTTACAACATCTGACCTGTCAATTCCTCTCAAAATCCTACATGTTTCAATGAGATTACCTTTCATTATTGCAAACTTTAATGGATGCAGGCTCGACCTGTTCAAGCTTTCATTGTAAAATAACTGAAAGGAGTGGGGGCGGGGGTGGGGGTTTGGGGTTATAAGCTGAGTGAAATTTTTCTGACCTGATTCTTTTTTAAGTAAGGAGACCAAAATTATATACACAGATACAACCAAATGTGACCTCACCAAAGCATTGTAAAACTTTGGCAAAACATCTATACTTTTAGATTCAAGATACCCTGATTCCTTTGTACCTCAGAATTCTGCAACTTTTTTTTTCCATTTAATATGTTGATTTTTCTATTCTTCCTACCAAAGCGGACAAGTTCACATATTTGCACATTATACTCAATCTGCCAATTTTTTGCCCACTCACATAACCTACACACATCCCTTTGCAAACTCCTTAGCTCTTGTTCACAACTTACTTTCCTATCTTTCCTACTTTGTAACATCAGCAAATTTAGAAACCATATATTTGGTCCTTTCATGTTATTGACGTAAATTGTAAATAATTAAGGTCCCACAACTAATGCTCGTGGCACACTACTTATCACATCATGCCAACCTGAAAATGCCCACCCACTGCTTTGAAGAAGTTCCGAAGAAGAGTCATGCTGAACTTGAAACGTTAACTGTTTCTCTAATTCTATTTCTGTCTCCACAGATGCTGTCAGACCCGCTGTGTTTCTCCAGCACTTTCTGTTTTTTTATTCCTCTCTGCTTTCCATTAGCCAATAAATCCCTGATCTATGCTAATGTGTTAACCCCTACACCATGAGCTCTTATTCTGCATAGTAAACTTTGAGGTGGCACTTCATCAAATACCTTCTTGAAGCATAAGTTAGAAATCCCAAACTGTGCTTTAAGTCTTTATCCTCATTAAAATATTTGCCAAATACATGTACACACTATGTTTATTCCTCATCCACATCATATCCCCATTATCATTATCAATATTTATCATCTACATGATTATGCTATGCCAATATTAGCATGCTTAATCCTCATTCCTCAGAATAGAGTTTTTAATGTAGACTAATAAGAAATCTGTAATCTGCTCCTCAATGAACAATTATGAATAATGTATGTATAAATGCATCAATTCCCATCTATTGATTGAACTTGGCATCTGATTAGTTACTTAGGTGTTTCTTCTCCTTGACTCTGTCAACTTTTCTTTACAGGCGAAACTGTTTTTCAGATATGGTCATAAAACTTTGCAAAGATAAGTGCAGGAACTTTCCTATATAATGAAACATAAATTACAATAGAATAGCAGTTCTCATCTTAATCATGCAAGACTGATGTTGTGAATGTGAATGGGACATTTCTTCCCTTATGGGATCCAAATGAATTGAAACTTTGCCTGGGATTTACTTGTAGGGGTGAGGGACCCCAAACCAGTCACATAATCAGCGGCAGCACTCACTGCTTTATTTCCATGGGTGAGTCCCAACACAACTGGCCAGCATTGGTCCTTCTGCTGGATTTTGGATTATGAGTGCCTGAAGCCTCTGGTCAAACTGCTAGTGATTTTCTACTGTCAGCAGTACCAGTGCATGTGGTGACTGTGGGACAATCCAAGGTTCAACACTGGATCCCAGGACAAAGATGAGTGGGTTGGGGGATGGTAGAACTGGAGGTGCAGGGTGGAGGCCAGGGCAGAGGCATGAGCCTCATTATGCAGAAAGCAGTAGTCCCTTCTGTCCTAATGTTAGGTACCCAATTGGGAAAGAAGCCCCGCAGAACCAAAGGCACATCCTATAGGGCTTGTTTGTTGCCCAACACTGAATTCTGGTGGGCTCAAGGATAATTAATGCCAAGTGCCTCATTCGTGAGCCTAATCAGGATTTCCACATTGGACTCACCCTAAAATAATTCTATGCAGGTACTCCTATTCGACCCCTTTTTTTGCTGCAGCTCCCCTTGCACCACCTTCTAGCCTGTTCCAGTGGACTCAATGAAATTCTGTCCATAACTCTATTTCTCTCCAAGGACTCTTCCTGACCTGCTGAATTTTTCTGTAATTTTCTATTATCAACAATCTTAGATACATTAAGAGGGAAAATAAGCTGTGATGAGTCTGCAAAGAAACTGCAAAAGCATTTACACAGGTTGATTGCTTGGGCAAGAACTTGGCAAATGGAATAAAATGTGGGAAAATGTGAAGTTACTCACTTTGATAGGAAATGTTCAGGGTTACTTAAGTGTCTGTGTACATGAATCAAACAAAATAAACATGTAGGTAACAACAAGCAATTAGGAAAGATTACGGCATGTTGTACTTTATTGCAAAGTGACTATTGCAGAGTACAAACAAAAAGAAAATTTAGGACAACTCTGTAGGGATTTAATGAGATGCCACCAAGATGTAATGTGAACAATTTTATTTTCTGTACAACAATATAAATATATCACACTTACCATAATAAAATATATGGGGTAATTCACAGAAGCTTTATAAAGTAAACAAACAGGAAATGCTGGAGAATTTCTGTATTTGTTTCAGATTTCCAACATCTACAGTAGTTTGCTTTTATTTGCCTTTAGAAGTCTGGGACTGATCCTCAGAAAGTGATATTGGGATAGATGGCCAAATGTTTGCTCAGAGGCAAGTTTTAAGAATAGAAGAGAAATGGAATGCTTCAGGAACAAAACTCCAGAGCTTAGGGTCTGGTTTAAGAGATCCACAGACCAGATAACAGGTTTTGGACAAGGAGTCACTTAGCGTGGAGGCATCATGGTAATTTATTAAGGAACAAAAGTTATTCTTACCTAAAGAAGGCAGTTAATATCTTAGTTCAGGTAAATCTAGTGGGTATATACAGCTCATGGCTCCTTCCTTTTTTTCTCTCCCTGTGTCTACTTTGAAACTTTGCACCAAATACCTTCAACTGAGGAAGGGTCACTGGACCCAAAACATTGACTGTGATGTTTTTTCTTCATAGATGCTGCCAGACCTGCTGAGCTTTTCCAGCAACTTCTGTTTTTGTAACTTCCTGACTTATTTTATCCTCTGCAGCCGTGGGACTTGCTAATATTCCAATGTTGTGCTGATGTTTTAATACTGTATTGCTATTGTACTTTGACCTTGTTGTTTCATTTGTCAGTGGTTGTGGAATAATGCTTGCAACCCAAAGGGGGGATTAGAGACATATTGATAGTGTCACTGGACTGCTAATTCAGAGGCTCAGGCTAATGTTCTGTGGACATGGTTTTGAATCATGGCAGATGATGAAATCTGAACTAAATAAAAATCTGGAATTAAAAGCTATTCTAATGGCTACCATGAAATCACTTTTGAATGTCACAAAAACCCACCTGGTTCTCAAATGTCCATGATGGAAGAAACTCTCACTGGTCTGGCCAACATGTGACTCCAGCTTCATAGCATTGTGGTTGAATCTTAACTGCTCTCTGAAATGACTGAGCAAACAACTCAGTTCAAGAGCAATTAGAGATAGGCAACGAATGCTGGTCTTGCCACCCACAATAATATTAAAGAATCCTCATCACTTAAACAGCTCATTATTATAACCCTGGATGACACTGCTAAATTTATTTTAGGATCTGGCTAGTGACCTGTAACTGTTTATTTACATTTGACAAAGTTTGAGATCCAAGGTACTCACTTAGAGAATAATGCAACAAAATTTCATGCTTTTTAACCAAATGAAATAAACTTTACTATATAAAGTTAGAAACGTAAAACAATTTACAAGATATATAACTTATATTCTAACATCATTAATCAACAGGGGGTAAATATTGGTTAACAGACAAATTGTGGTTGAACACAACAAAATGTTTTGGAAACTGAAGCGGAAGTGACTTAGAAGTCCTAGTTCAGGACCCTCTTAAGGTTAACATGCAGGTTCAGTTGGCAGTTAGGAAGGCAAATGCAATGTATAGCTCTATAAGGCTCTGGTCAGATCACATTTCCAATATTGTGAGCAATTTTGGACCCTGAAAAACGGATGTGCTAGTCTTGAGGGGTCTAGACAAGGATTAAAGGAACGATCACAGGGATAAAGGACTTATCATATGAGGAATGGTTGGGGACTCTGGGTCTGTACTGAATGCAGTTTAGAAGGATGAGATGGGATCTGATTGAAACTTACAGAATACTGTGAGGCCTGGATAGAGTGGACATGGAGAAGATGTTTTCACTAGTAGGAGAGACTAGGAATCAAAGTCACAGCTTCAAAGTAAAGAGAAGACCCTTTGGAACTGTGATGAGGAGGAATTTCTTCAAATAAACAGAGGGTGATTAATCTGTGGAACTCATTGCTGCAGAAGGCTGCGGAAGCCAAGTCATTCACTGTATTTAAGACAGAGGTACATAAGTTCATGTTTAGTAAGGAGATCAATGGTTACGGGCAGAAGACAGAAGAATGAGGTTGACAAACCTATCAGCCATGATTTAATGGTGGAACAGTTTCAATGGGCTGACTGGCCTAATTCTGCTCCTATACCTTATGGTCTTTTTTAACTAATATGAACATATTTGATAATAATCACCTAAAATCTGGAAAAATCACACCACCTGGTCTACTGATCTCTAAAACCAATTAAAGGTGCATTTGGAAACACTAAATATACATTTACGCCGGAATGAACACAAAAAGCGTTAAGTAAGGAGTTATAGCGTCATAGAGCCATACAGTATGGAAACAGACCCTTTGGTCCAACCAGACTGTGCTAAACATAGTCCCACCTGTCTGTTCCTGGCCATATCCCTCCAAATCTCTCCTATTCATGTATTTATCTAAGTGTCTTTTAAACATTGTAACTGTGCTCACATCCGCCACTTCCTCAGGAAGTTCATATTTAAACATATTAGCCCAATAGTATGCAATATGCTGTATTAGTCTTGATATTGATTGAATGTTGCAATGTCTGCTCACCGCCCAGTGGTTCATTCAGCTCCCTGGGACTGTGTTCCACTGGGCTCCTAAGACTGCATCCAGCACTGACTCATGGACACAAATCCAGCTCTTTTGCAGACAGGTTTGAATATCCAATTGAAACAGTCCAAGAGTATCCTGCCCTTATTACTATACAGAACTTTCCAGGGCTTTTGTTACAATTTCCACAAGTTGTTGGTTTAAAGGCACAAATAGAATCAGAAAGGGGTTTCCTCACCCCACTTGTAACTTTTTCCTGTATAAACACTTCTCAAATTTAATGATTGGTATCCATATTTAGATACAGTTGCAAATTATATCTTTCAAAGTCTATCTTTGATCACAACTGGGAACACAGCTCAAACATCTGTCCCTACTCCCCTTCTTTTCTTCATATTGTTAATTCACACAATCAATTCCTGTTACATTGCGACCCTGGTCCAACTCAAGCAACAACTCAATTCACAAATTTAAGATTAACCCTCCACCTACACAGAATTCATACAAAATACACATAAAAAGAATTCATAATGAAAAAAAAAGCATAAGAAGAAAAAGATATTCATATTGGAAGTTGAAGATAGGGCCACCAATGGTGCAACAATTAACTCTTGGATGCTTAAGGTCCCATAAATAGATGAGCAGGATATCTTGGAGGTTAGAGAGGTGCAAGACCTTGAAGGGTATTGATTTGAAATAGTCATAAATCACCTTTGGGTCAAATATGGCATCAAAGATATGTTTCAACTCAGACTGTTATCAAGGCAGAGAATTGGTGCTGGTAGATAGAATGGAGTTTTCAGAAGGATAGAGTGTATCAAAAGGAGGCCAGTGTGTGGTATCACACTTTCAGATGCCAATCACCACACTTGGTCTTGCCCAGCTTTCTTCTGCATCAAATTCCTAAGCTCCACTGGTCCCTCTGCATCCTCATCTATGCAGTCATGACTCATCCTCAGCCTATTGCTTGGTCACATCCATATTTCATAGTCACACTTTCCAAATGGTGCCCTTTCTTCTCTGCACAAATATGTTACAAGTATTCATACCTCTGCAATTTTTCCTTGCAGAAGTGAACACCCTCCTTGTTTAAAGGCAAGGGGAGTTTGGATAGGCATTGGTGCCAAGGGAATCCAAGAGAAGTGAATCTTCGCTTGGACACCTTGTGTTTGGTGTCTTGTCTCCTGCCAGCTGAATTTTAGTGTCCATCATATCTGCCTTTTGAAAGGGCATTTGACTGAGTCAGTTCATGCTGTTGGCAGCGGTGTGGCTTCTGCTCTTTCCCCTCACCACATGTAGAAGGTACAGCTCAATGAACTAATTCCATGCCATTGAGTCATACAGCACAGAAATAGACCCTTTGGTCCAACTTGTTTCCCGAACTAAACTAGTCCCACTTGCCTGCATTTGGCCCATATCCCTGTAAATCTTTCCTATTCATGTATCTATCTAAATGTCTTTTAGGTGTTGTAACTGTACCTGCATATAACACTTCCTCATTCCATATAGGAACCATCCTCTGTGTGAAAACATTGACCCTAAGATCCCTTTTAAATCTTTCTTCTCTCACCTTAAAAATATACTCCATACTTTCCATTGAAAGTTGCAGCAAGATTTATAGAGTTGTTGCATGTGAATGGAGTGCTTTAAATAGGTGGTGACTTCCGTGAAGCTGATGATAACTGTCAGACTGATTGCACTCACTGAGGGAAGAAATGTTTTGAATTGCAACCTCTTATCTGGTCATGGCTGGAACTCTTCACACCAACTGATCAAGTCTTCCAATTTTATTTTGGAAGCTCCACCTGCTGTGCACTCACCTCAGACACTTAGCAAAATGCGGAAACTGGGCGCTGTTGGGAAAGAAGGAATCCAGAATTATAAAGGTCCATAATTGCCAGTTAATTTCACCCAAATGCCAACCCTCCAGACCCACTACTGGTCCTGGAATTGAAACATTTTTACCCCATCTAAGTACACACAGTCCTTTATAGTTATGTAATTCAATCACTCATGTCTTCTGACTGAGCCGCATTCATCAAAAAATAGGCAATGGCTGTGACAACATATCAGAATATCACTTTTGTCCCGTGCAATGATTGCAAAGTTCTGTGGATCAATAAAAGGGGAGTCAATCAGTGTCCCATCACAACGGGTTTGTTTGGTCACTGATGCTGGGGGAACAAAAGTTGGCAAAGTCCAGATGCTGCGTTAGCGTATGTTTACGTCCTCACCACGGGTGGGGTGCGCTCTGGGAGTTGTAGTTATTACCGTGACGTTTGCTCATCGAAATAAGGGGGGCGGGACCAGTCAGCTGGACTACAGCTCCCAGGGTACTTTGCGGCCCCGCTGGTGCTCTCTCCGCCTTGGTGACCATGTCGTTCCCTGGTTTTGCGTGAACGCTGTGAAGGGGCAAATACTCGGCTTGTTTCTGCCGGTTCTTTAAAGCGAACAGCAGCGCGGTTGTACAGCGAGCAACCATGGGATCCAGGATTAAGTGAGTTTATTTCTCTCTCTCCGTGTGTTGTGAGGATTTTGAGACGTTGGGCGATTCTTCAGCCTGTTGAGCGGCGCTAGGCCGCGGCTTTCCTGGAGCTTGCCTGCTCTGTCCACCCACCTTCCTAACAGGGCAACACATCCAATCCAAGCCGCTAATCTCTTTAGTACAGTGGGGATATAAATGTGCCCTTGGTTGCTAAGAGGTAAAGCAATAAAGGAACTATCTTTCTTTGTTACTGGGCGAGCAAGCAAGAAAAACATGAGCTGATAATACCTGGACTGTCGATGCCTATGCTTCAGTTTGGAACCTTGTTGGATGTGGGTCAGTTTCTTCCAGGCACTTGTCGCCGCCTCGGCTTTCATTTTATTTAACACGCACGAGCCACCATCATCTTGCATATTATGTGCAAGTAAATGTCACCGTGTCTTGCTGCCACTTAGCCTTTTAGGTGGATGGGTGAGGTTTCTGAGTTCAACACGTGCAAAGAGCACAGAAACTGGACACGCATGACCCTGATCATGTATAGTGAAACTATGTTTGAGAGATTAGTTCCCAAGTGTGATATGACCAGGAGAATAGTGGGCTCCAGATAAATTGTTCCACACGCTACAACTGGGGATTTAATTTTTTTTTTTCTTTTCTCACTCTAATGATGTTGATAATTATCAATCACAGTGCATCAGACAGCATCCATGGAGAGAGAGCAAGCTAACATTTTTGAGTTTAGAGCTGAAGTGAACTGTGGATGGGACAGCATTTATGCTATAGTTTGGTGGGAGGGTGGTGGAATGTTGGGGTAGTGAGTGCTGGGTGCTGGTAGAGAAAATAATTTGATAGCTCAGATTTAAGTGATCAGAATGTGAGAATGGCAGAACAATGGTGTGTCTCCTGGCAGACTTGAAAGGATAGACGGTCCCACTGGGGTGGGGGGAGGAGAGAGAAGACATAACAGAATGTAACAGGTTAAAAGAAAGGGAAAAAATGGGAGTTGGTTCACAATTTGAAGGTGTTGAACTCCATGTTGAGTCCAGAAGGCTGTAAAGTGCCTAGTTTGAAGATGAGATGTTGTTCCTCCAGTTTGAGCTGTGATTCACTGGAACACTGCAGTATGCTGAGGGCAGACACATGGGCTTGCAAGCAGGATGCTGTGTTAAAATGACCGACTGCAGGAGGGTCGGGGTCATGATGGTGCACGGACCGAAGGTGTTGCGCATAGTGGTCACCTAGTCTGCATTTGGTTTCTCCAATGTAGAGCAGGCCACATTTAGTGTAGCGAATACAGTACACAAGATTGGAGAAGGTACAGATGAAATGCTGCTTCACTTTCCAGGTGTCTTATCTGGGTCAGAATTATCCTTCCATTATGAATACCCATATAGGCAGCTAATGTCTTGTTAGACTTTCCACTAATAGTCTGATAGCTGTGAAGGTTTAAAACAAAACACTGCAGTCTTTTTTGGAATCCTGTACCTCCTTTCAAAAACGTAATGAAAGAACTTATATACTTTAAAATGGTCGTGTTGGAAAAGTGTGATGGCAGGGTACTTCATATGGCATGTAAATATGGCTACATAGAATCACTCATCACTCATAATGTTTTCCATTTGGTTACTTTTTTACACTGTGAAAAATGTGGTTTATTAAAAAACTTGGTTAAACAACACCAATTTGGCAGCTGAGCTTCAAAATTAGATTCATATTTAACAACAAGACATATCTGGGATAAAGGAAAATACTTTTCATATGGAATACCTTTTATTCTTAATTTGTAAAGTCTTAATGAAAATCTAAAGCCTTAGTTTAGAGCATCACTACATTTTTCTTTAAAAATGTAGTCAAGTAAGGAATTATGGTTGGGTAACATGCAGCTTTCTGTGAGTGCTTCTGTGATGTTCCAGTGGAAGTAATCCTTGCGAGACCCTAAACCTGATATTAACTCTTGTTATTAGCAACAGGAAAGAATAAGTAATGGCACAATACATTTGTTTGGAAACTGTTGTTGATGAGTCGCATAGCACAGAACCTCAATAAATATCAGTTTTGTGAAATCGAACCTGTGGTTTAACCCCACTATTCTTGATGAATTTTTCTGTAATGCACTGTCATGTGTTAATTGTATTTATAATTAATGGTTCAAAGGAGGAGCCACATGGTGCAACTTTTAAACAGTAATTTAGGCTAACAGCTAATTATCTGTAATTTTAAGCGACAATTAAATGTTAATCTTTATGCAAAATGCTGCCTTTACTTCTTTGGCAACAGCAAAGCTTCATTAAACTGCAACCAGTCATTTGTTATGTCTTTGCACAGAAATGTTTTTTGTGAATGTACACATTTATTATTCAAATGACATTTGTTATTGATATGATAATTCAGAAGTAAATTTCAGAAGACGTGCAAGGAGGCGCCAATTACAAAATTTGATGCTGGTTAGGATGAGGAGATGTGCAACATAGAATTTGCCACGTGCCAAGAGGTCATTCAACTCTCATTTTTTTTTATGCAAGTCTGCTCCCACTCTTTCTCTCTTCTAACTTTAAGACTAAGGTTATAACTTTTATAATTTTTAGATTGATGCATCAGATAAGCTTCACTGATTTGTCATAAATGGCACAATGTACAGATTTGTATAAAGCAAAATCTGGATGTTGAAATTTTGAAACGAAAAGCAAGAGAAATTGAAGTAGGGTCACTAGATTAGAAAGATTAATTCTGTTTCTCTCTCTACAGATGCTACCAGACCTGCTGAGCTTTTGCAGTAATTTGTTTTCATATGCATTATATTGATATTGGCTTGGATTGGTATTTAAAAATATTAGCTGAAGTTCAGCTTGTTTTTAACTACTTCAGGGTAAAGATCTGTTCCGTTGGGCATTGCTCTGTCACCTTAGTTGTGATGGCCAATGGTCACTCTTGCAAATACCTTTAGCAAAGTATCCCAAAGCAAAGGAATGGTTGGAATTTACACTAGACCCTATTATGTAACCCAAATGGAACGCAAATTGTTCTTAAATCTTGATGTACCATGCCTGTTTTAGAGATTTACTGGTGGAGTAGCTAAAAATAACTAACAATAATAGATTTAGAAAGTTGATTTTAGGAGTGACATGTATCATTCAGTCAAATGTAACGTGTTCGTAAGTCAATTATACCTCATCAGTAAACTAACACACAATTAATACAAAACGTCCCTTAAAGATCATAGTCCTGAGCAAGAGTTCACTTCAAGTTAGGTTATTTAGTAGTAGAGGTGTAGAGCTGGATGAACACAGCAGGCCGAGCAGGAAGGCTGATGTTTTGGGCCTAGACCCTTCATCAGAAATGGGCCTTCCTTCTTAGCCTTCCTGCTCCTATGATGCTGCTTGGCCTGCTGTGTTCATCCAGCTCTACACCTTGTTATCTCAGATTTTCCAGCATCTGCAGTTCCTACTATCTCTGAGGTTATTAGTAGTACTGGTTTTGTTTTAAATTTTTGTAGTAACTTCATTCTTTGCCCATCTCTGGTTGGCCTGAGAAGGTGCTAAGTGAGTTGTCACTTTGAAGCACTGCAGTTTGTATGGTGAGAGTGCTTCCACCGTACCACTTGGTAGGGAACTTCCAGATTTTGAGCAAGGAGCATTTTGTAATTTAGCAAGGAGCTTGGAGATGATGGTGGTTTATTGTACTTGCTGCCCTTGTGGGTTTGGGAAATGTTATAGAAGAAGCCTTGGAGAGTTTGCCTAATTTTTACCCAATATTTCTAATTCATGTTTTTGGTATGCTTCCACAGAAGTTAACATCTTTGTGGTATATTGTCGAAGTGATCATTTAGAGTGAGTGATAAAAGGATTATGGGAAAAACGTTTGCATGTCGCAGGAGTTACTGCTGAAGTCAATTCTGTCCTCTTCAATTTCCACACATGAAACTTTCCTTCTGGGCTGGTGGGGGGGGTCACTTGGTAACGATCAGGATAAGAGCCTTTACTTTTGCTGCCCCTTCCACTTTGTTTTATATTTCTGAAATATTGTGGTTAATTGTCATGAACTAACTACCTCATGTACTGCTATCAACTAAATTATCACAGTCCTGTAATTGAACTGAGAACACAAACCAGGTCTGTCTAGCTGTTTGTGCATTTATTACTGAACTGGAGTCAAAATTAGCAGTGATGTGTATTCAACCAGGATTGAAAATTATTGATATATTCACAGCAAATATACCCATTCACTGATTGTGATAACTAATACTTGTTTACATTTTTATTTTTCCAAGCAAACCAAAACCGAATGAAATTTGAGATTCTCCTGAATCTAAGCATTGTAAATGGTAGCACAAATTGCCTTTGGTATCCTTGGGTTAGAGGTTAAAAGAAGCTGTGATTACCACATCTGATCACTGTCTATGTGGATGTCATAGAAGGCAGAATTATGTCTGCTTGCCTTGCCATCTCACTGTTGGAAGAACCTGCCAAAATCTTATGATCAAAGCTCATAGTGAGGTAACTGATGTCAGCATCAGCCACAAGTCAAACCTTCAGGAGATGAGATTACAAAGACAGAGGAAAGCATTCTTATCAGCCTAATTCCCAAATGGTAATTGAGATGATATATCACTGCTGCCAATACGCTATCCTGTCATTTTAGTACACTCGTTAAGTCGTGTCTCTTCTTGCTCCCTGTAGTTGTGGTCCGATTGAAATTTCCCCTAACTGTAGATGGTATTAATCAGGGGTGAGGAATGTGCGGCCTTTTTGGGTACTAGTTGCAGCCTTTTGCCTATTTGTCCGCAAATACTAAATCCGCCTTTTTAAATCTGTGTACCATTTTCAAAACTAAGAGGAGAACATTAAAGGAAGAGAACAGAGCATTCAGTGAAGAATGGGAATTGCAGTATTACATAGTTGCTGTGAAAGATAAAATGATGTGTTTGCTCTGCGACGCCATAATTGCAACAGCGAAGAAATACAACGTGTATCACCATTATGCAATTCATAAGGACCACAAAATATGCTAAACTGGAACGTGAATCCGAAAGTCTGCACTCAAGAAAATGAATGATTAAAAGCAGCAGCAGCAAGTATTTAAAATGATGTCAGGACAAAGGACTGATATCACTGAAGCAACTCATAAAATAGCATATATACTTGGAAGAGGAGGTAAGCCATTTAGCAATGTGTAAATCATAAAAGAATGCATTGTTGAAGTTGTAGGATGTTTAGATTTAGATAAGGTTAATAAGTACATACAACTACCTCTTTCAAGAAGGACCATAACTGATCGGCAACATGAGTTAGCCCTCAGATTAACAGAACAACTTAATACAATATGTCAAAGCGAAGGCATTTATTATTCGATTACTGACCTTACTGACTCCGTGCAGGTGTTATTTTTTATTTGTGTTATAACTGCAGATATTCATTGCCACGAGGAGTTACTATCTTTGGGTACCCTTACAGCGAGGACATGTGGAATTGACATCTTTACTATCTGCAAAGAAAAATGCCGTGAAATGAAACTGAATTTATGTAATTTAGTAAGTGTATGCACAGACGGTGCACCTTCCAAGAGAGAAAAACATGGAGGATTTGCCGTGTTACTACAGAAAGAATTGCCAGATCCAGATACTTTGATTTCCTTTCATTGTCTTTTGCATCAACAGAATCCCTGTGCCAGATTTACTGTTTTAAGTGACACATTAAATAAGGTTATAGGTATTGCAAACTACATTTGGGCAAATGCATCGTGCCAATTTCGCAACATGTTTCATTCTAAAGTGCACTGGTTGTCACAAGGACAAATACTTTTAAAACTTTTTTATCTTTTCGAGAACAAATCGCAAGATTTTTTGAGGAACTGAATGAACCATGTGAACCGTCAAGAGGATTTCTGCAGAAATGCTGCATTTTTGTGTGATATAACGTCAAAGCAAGATGATCTGAATTTGTTTTTGTAAGGCAAGACTAAATCTATATATATGTGGCTAAAAATCCAGGCATTTGGAAAAAGTTGACCCAATCTGAACTTTCAGCTGAACACTTCCCTGAACTGGTAAGGGTAATTAATGAGCAACATACAAGCAAATCGTTAAGGAAATGCAACGTGAAAGAATACACAACTGTTCTAGACTCCCTGATTGTATTCTTCAATGAAAGGTTTGCACATTTTGAGGAACTTGACCTCATACTGAAACTAGCTTTTCAACCACTCCTGGTTTATATCTCTAAAGCATCTGATAACTTACAGATGGAACTGATTGAGCTCTCAGAAGATAATAATCTGAAGTCTCTATTTGACGCTAAAAAGGATCTCATTGAAATATGGAAAAATGCTGTTGAATACCCACATCTATGTCAACATGCTTGTCGAATGCTGTCTTGTTTTGGCACAACCTACTGTTGTGAATCAACATTTTCGTATGAGACAAATTAAAACGCGCACAAGATCTCAGATGACAGATGACACTGCTGACCTGGAGGGCCAATTAAAGCTACGGTCAACAATGCTGGAACCAAATATCTGATTTCTATCTCAAAAAATCACTAAATGGTTTGTTTTTCCTAGCTTTTCACTTGGTATTAGTTCCATTGTCAACTTTGTCAAGCAAGTGAATGTGTCTTTGAGTTTTTATTTTGTTTAAAGTCCTCATATGGTAACAGGCTTTAATTAAAATTAGTAAATATGTTGACAAAAGTATGACATTTTATTGTGTATATTAAATTCTCAGCATGCGGCCTAATAGGGTCTCTATTAAATAAAACGTGGCCTTCCAATGTAAAAAGATTCCCCACCCCTGGTAAAAATGTTTGTTTTGCTTGGCATTAAATCACTTTCATCAATGTCATTGAATCTATCCTGAAAATCAAGGTTTCTAATGGATACTAAATGCCCCACTTTTGTGTTCTGAATGAGTTGTAGAAATATAATGATTTAATTTAATTCAATAGCAGACGGTAGTGATGCTATAAAGAATGTGAGCAGCACTGTGCATCTTCAGGTAGACATTATCAGATACTTCTTTTGTAAAGTTCATTTGAAAAGCTGTATGTGAAAGGTATTAAACAAAAAGGTAACGCTTTTTGGCTGTTTATACTCTAGTGGATTGTCAGCAATAGTATATATTTTGACTTTTTTATGTGATCTGAATTGTTGTAAACACCATTTTATCCTGCTTGTTAACTTTATTTTCTAGGTGCTTGTACCTTTTTATGACATTACATCTTGCATTGAAATATTACAGTGAAACAAAGATGAAAATAATTTCTGAGGGCATTGATGTAATTCCCTACTTGAATTTTGAACAAGATGGATCCCTTTCGTTGATAAAGATTTGAAATTTAAGGAAAAACATCCCTTCTCGGAAGCTGAATTTTGTAATGCTTGATTATGCCTTAAAACATCTGGCTGCTTGCTTACCAATGCAAAACTCTTGCATTCCATAGATAGTGATAAATTTTCCTTTGGCTCTCAAAAAAGTTTGAAAGCTGCTATAACGCTGCTGAATGGTAACCGTCACTCCCAAATAAATCGCAGCAGATTTGAGGGATTATTGCATTTCACGTCTCAATTAAGAATGAGACCTTGATTGTCATGTTAGAAAGCAGACTGGTGTAATGTGATACTGACTTTAAAGAGTAACTTCGTATTGCTGTTGTTTAATTGAGATTTACTGTAATAATTCATTTTCCTTTCTGTGTGGCTAATACTGAGTGATTTTTTTTTTTTTTTGTTTGTTGCAGGGAAAATCCAGAGAAGATATTTGAAGTGTATGCTGAAGTAACACATCCTGAATCCAGTGGTTCAGGTACAGTATTTACTTTTTTGATTACTCAGTTGCATCTTCTTTGAAAGTAATATATTGGAGAAAGTAGTTTTAAGCTGCTCTCCATGGCAGGTGGTTGGAAGTTTAAAACGTGATGGTATTCAAGCGTTTTTACAACGTTTTATGTCCAAAGTTTGTCAGATGTGAACTTCAGAATTGAGATGCCTGATGCTTGAAGAAACCAATTCCGTAAGACTGGATAGCCATTCTTTTTGCAACTGTCTCACAGGTTATGTCTTGTGTTCGCACGCTGGAACAATTTCAACTGGGGTCATGTTAGTCTCTGAACCATATTATATTCATGTTATATTATATAGCTGCAGTTTCAGCTGGAATTATGATGATGTTAATACCTGAACACTTGCTTAGATGACATGGTCATTTTCTGAAATCCGAATGGTTTCCTCTGTTGTGAAATATTAATGGAAGTAATGATAAGAGTCAATATGCAGGTAATGTAAGGTTCTGGGATATATTGTGCGTATATTTTCCTTGTAATTAACTTCAGAATATTTATAACACAGCTACAGTAATGACGCTTTAATAATTAATTTCATTGTGTGAATTTGAGCCTGCCAACCCCAAGTTAGAGTGAGTCTATATAAAAACAAACTGAAAAATTGCTCTACCACATGCAAAGCAGAGACTGTATATTGAATGTTATAAACTGACTACAATGAGAGATTAAAAAGAGAAACAGTAAAATGAAACATAATATTGTGCTTCAGAACCTCTTCTGAAGAAGAGTCACTGGATCTGAAATGTTGACTCTGATTTCTGTCCACATATGCTGTCAGACCTGCTGAGATTTTCCACCAATTTCTGTTTTTGTTTCAGATTTCCAGCATCTGCAATTCTTCTGAATTTTTCTTGGTCTTGTTTTAAAGAACCTTGTGTTTAAGAGAACTAGAAAGGAAGAGCTAAACTCTAAGCCCATAGACCCTATATGCTTAAAACTTAAAAAAAAAGTGAAGAAAACATAGAATAGTATTAAAAATAGTTTTTTTAAAAAGTATGAAACATTATTCTACGCTTCATTGAGTGAAAACAATTGAGTCATTGACTTGAAGCATTCAAACATGGATGTCACTTTGCTGCCTACAGAGTTTCATAGTCCAATAAATAATGTGCAAGAGATACAGTAAAAGACTGTAGTACTTGTTGCTATAGTGCAGTTAGAAAAGTAAGTTATAAAGAAATAAAATAGATTTATTTATCCATTGTTCGTGAGACAATGATATAATTCATAAGAATCTAATGAAGTAAATATTTTTCAAGTGAAATAATATCAGTTGAAGGCCTAGATGTGTATTTGACCTTGCAATGCAGTCTTTGAGCGAGGTTGAAAAACCTACATCAGTAACTACTGACAAATTGAGAGTGAGAGTAGCTTACTATAATTGGTTACATACTTTACACTGGTTAAATTTCATCTTCATCTTGGTCTCTTGAGGGGGCAAAAAAATTGCTTGTAGACTGTCCTGTTTTCCTTTTGTACACGCGTTGCTGTCTCTTATTACAGATTCATGTTATGACCTTAAAAACTGAAGCTAAGAAATTAGAACTGCTATTACAGCTTGCAAATCTCAGCCTACGCACTTTGTTTACATACCTTGAGAAATAAACTGGAATGTATAATGTGCCAAACTTTTTTTTACTGTCAGCATATGGGAAACAAACAAAGAATCAATATTAAGACTGATATTACAAATCAAAAATCCATCAATGAATTCCACAGATTCACCACCATCTGACTTAAGAAATTCCTCTTTACCTCCGTTCTAAAGTGTCGTCTTTTCGCTTTGAAGCTGTGACCTTGTGTTCTAGTTTCCACCAGTAGGAGAGACATCTTCTCCATGTCCACTCTGTCCGTGCTTCTCAGCATTATGTAAATTTCAATCAGATCCCTTCCCTCATCCTTCTAAACTCCATCAATACAGACCCAGATTCCTCAAAAGCTCGTCATATATGACAAGCCTTTCGTCCCTGAGTGTTGTTTTAAAGACTGGTGAAAAGTAATCAATCTTCTTCTTTATCCAGCCCACTCATGATTTGAAATAGGAAGAAGCTGTTTTTGCTTGTAAGAGAAACAACAATAAGAGGGCATAACTTAAAGTGGTGTGCAAAAGAAGCAAGGGTAATATGAGGAAAAAAACATTTTCACTCAACAAATGGTTAGGGTCTGGAATGCACTGCCTGGAGATGTAGTGTAGGCAAGTTTAGTTACAGCATTCGAGACGGCATTGAATGATTGTTTGGATAGAAATAGTGTGCCAAGTTATGGGGAAAAGGGCAGGAGATTGAATGATCTTGTGATGCATAGTAGCTGTCCTTGTGTTTTATGGCATTAATGTCAACGTTAGATGTTTGTTTGAAGAGTTAGTTCAAGCACCATGGGCCAACTGACCACCTTCCGTGCTATAACAATTATGATTTGACTTTCTAATTTTTGTAATTCATCTTCTCTGGTTGAAAGGGCGGGAATTGGGCTGTTGGTATCTTCTAATGGTACTACAGTTGGTGCCGTGGGAGACTTTCTGCTCTGTGCCTGATATTTGCCAATGCCTTCACTCCTGCCATGATGGCAATCAATATCATTGACAGTGATACATGTAAAGCTAACTTTTGGAAGAGTATTTTTATGTAAGTATCTCATATCACCAAGTAAGGTATAATGCTTTACCTCTTTCTGTTTATTTAACTGTGATGGGGCCTGGGACAAAGCTTAAATCATTTTTTTAGAAGTATTATGCTTATGAACTTGATCAATTTTAAAGATGTTAAATCACAAAATAAAATCTTGTGTATCTTCTCTGACCACGTTTTTTAAAAACAGTACAAAGTTGTATTTACTGAAATTTCTCAATATATCATTTTGAAAAGCTGTTTTTCAATGACCCAAAACCCTACAATTTCTGGTCTTCTGAATGATCGTTGATAAAGATCTTGGTCTTGATTTCCTGGTATTCATTGGTTCAAGTATCCTGGTACTTGGCACATTTTTGAAGTACTGAATTGCTTTAGAATTTGAATTTTAAGTTCCTATAAGGAACTGATTTATAGTAGTGTTTGCAAAGGAATTGTTATAATGTGACTAGTCAAACTCGGCTTTTGAGTACACCACACCCTGAAAAACATTTTTGCCTTGGGGATACAGATAATAGAAGGGTGTTTTCGACTGTCTCTCAGCAGCATATTTGGTTTTGTTTTTCCAAACTGTCTTATCAACTTGGATCAGTGCCAGAAGAATGAGAACACAAACAACTCATTATTTTGGCCTACATTTCTGGTGTTGATCAGTGGGAAATAATTGGGGGAGAAAATTAAATTTGCCCCATACTTCCTAGTGGTTTGTTCCTGTTTGGGAATAGCGTGGTATGGAGGGAGCTATAGGCAGATAATTATACCATGTTTTATCTGATTTATACTATACTGATAATCAATAACAGTAACTCACATTTATACAATGCCTTTTAATGCAGTTTGGCCCAAGGCACTTCACAGGAATGTCATCTAATAACATTTAACAAGGAAGGAGACATTAGGACAGGTGTTTCACAGTTGAACCAACAAGATACTTTTAAGGACCAGCGAGCCTCCCCAAAATAGATTAGGAAGATAGCATAAGCCCTAACTTTTATTTTATTTTCAAGTCGAGTGTAAGGCACTGTTCCAGATGTGATTTCTATTGGTCCATACTAAGTTCCAATCAAACACACTTTCTTATACTTACAACACAGTTAAAATGCAACAAAACAAAGAAACGGTATAACTTTATTGACTTACTTAACAAGACAATGTCTGATTTAACCACTAAACATCTACTGTTCCAATATAGGCAGCATCCCATAAACAAATTTTTTGGGAAAAAATGCAATGCAGCAAAACAGTTGTTGTCGTCAAGTGCTGTCTCTCTCCAGGCCAGTAGAAAGAAACATTGAAAGAAATAATCTGCCCCTTCCAATTTTCTAAGAGGAAAACTATGTTAAGTTTTTTTCCATCTAGCAGCAGAGCGAACTCTTGCTGTTTTGCTGCAGCAGCTAACCATCATAAAAAAAAATCAACTGAAAGCAAAACCAAAGACCCCTGGGTCCTTGTGAGGCTGAGCCCACCCACTTATAATTCTTTTCCTGTGAAAAATATCACTCCGGGAGAAACCCAAAGCTATTTACAAACTGCCTCCTGGGAGGAGACACCTCGACACCACTGTGACAAACCCCCCAGTCCCCCCGCAAAAGAAACTGGACAGAATGCATCTTTTAAAGGGACAGTATCATCACAGTATGTGTAAAGTAGTGTCTTAAAAGAACAATGAAAGATTTAGGAAGGAAATTTCATTGTTTAATAAGGCTAAAGTGGGTGAAGACACGAGGACAGGAATAATGAGATTGAATGTGAGTTAAATAAAGAATGAATGAATCTGTATATATGTAATTGGTATTTGGGGTTTTGGATGAGCAAATCCAGGAAAGCATTGAAATTGTAAAGTTTAGAGCTAATGAAGGCATGAATGAGGCTTTCAGTGGCGAATAACAGGAAGCAGTGCATTCTCCCAAACCCAGGGACAGCATTAAATGATGTGGGTATTAAGTATTTTTGAGAAGGCTCTTGTGGCCTAGTGGTGGTGAACCTACCTTTTTGAGCCAGGAGGCTCGGCTCAAGGCCTATCTGCTCCATTTGTGTATAATGACATTCCTGAACAGGTTGCTAGAAAATATTTAGTGTGTGAATGATCTTAATGAACTGTGTAGTGCCCAATTCAGGTAGAGCACCATGGTTAGGTTTAGCAAATATAACTATTTCACCAGAAATGAAGAAGCATTAATGTTAGATATTCAAGCTGCAGTAATCAACAGAATTTTGACAGTACATTTTGATAGTAATGTCATAAAGGTATAACTCTACTGTCCAGAAATATGGCCACTAATAGTGACTGAGAATATATCTAGGAAATGGGTTTCATATCAGAAAGAAAAGATGGCCTGAATATGCTTTCACATCTTTTCTATTAAGAGCCTGTGATGCCTCACCGTAGTACAGGTTCATTTAGAAAATATCTATAACCTGTTCTTTCAATAGGGCATGTAACTTTGTGTGTTTATGTGCAGTAATTCTTCAAGCTGATACTGTCTGTGGTTGTCCTGCTGCAGATTGTCTGCTTCACTTATTTGAGTGGGAAATGTAGAGCTTGGAATAGGCAGACAAAGGGCAGAAAAATCTAATGCAGAGACTGTGAAATGACTCATTTTGATAAGAAGAATACAGAGACAATATCAAATAGTTTCCAGACTTTTCCTAATGGGACCCTTTTTTTTTTTGAGGCTTGAAAACAATTGTGACTCCTCAGTGAGTGGTGGGTGAAAAAGAATGTCTGTTAGAGCAGTGGAAGAGGTGGGGGGTTTGTGTTTGCTATTGCTGCCCGGGAACCTGTGACCCCACTTGGCGTCATAACTCCCACTTTTGGAAACTCTAACATCAAATAAAATGCAGTTTTAAAGGGGATACATGAGCAAAGGGGTCTGGTTGTACATGTGCATAAAACATGGAGTGTGGCAGGACAGGTTGAGAGCCCAGTTTAGAAAGCAGACTGTATCCTAAGCTTTGTTGATCAGGGCATAGAGTGCAAAAGAAAGGAAGTTACCTCTATCTTGATTAAAATGTTTTGTCCTTGATTGTCATGACATATTCGGTTCTGGGTGCCACACTTTTTAGAAGGGATGTCAAGGTATTAGAGAGTGGGCAGAAGAGATTTACGAGAGTGGCTTCAGGAAAGAAGAGTCTCTGTTACATGTAATACCAGCAGTGACTGCAAAAATTTGGGTTCAAACTAGCATCTTAATTGTAACAGTGCTTCTGTAAGCAGGAGATTCTATAGCTGTTCATTCACCAAAGATTTTTCCAGAGTGAGAAGTTTTGATTCTGCTTTAAGCTACACAAAGCTGCCCATGCATTAGAAACAGACAAATCTTGTCAAGTATCCCTGAGCCTTGTGCCTTGTTTATAGCCATTAGTTATGATAGTCTAATTTGGAAGTGTTTTCCCCTGAGTTAGTATGGAAGATTTACATCTGGTTCTAATACTATTTGAGAAATAAACATGCAATTTCCGTGCATCTACCAGTTGTAATTTCAGCATCTATCATCAGGAAAACAGCTCTCCCACCACCATTATTGTTCTAAGATGAGAGCTCTTTGCTACAGTACTTGAATTCTAAACATTTTAATTGCTTACTTTCAAGGTGACATGTCTGTTGGAAGTGCAGGAACTTTGGGTACACTTTATCATTCTCTTTTTTGTTAATGGAATCATCATTGTATTCTCTAAATTCATTTGGTAGCTTTTCTGATTTTTCTTTTCATCCTAATCCAGTGAATATTCATTTTGTAGCACAAAGAATAACTTATGAATAATTTGCAATCGGTGGTATACTCAATAGAGTAGTTAAATTAAGGGACATAAAAATATCCAAAGTATCATTCTTTTAATGAGTTAGTAGTTTATTTGGTGCAGAATATTTAAGGTTAGAAATGGTATTAATTGAATTCAGAGAAATGATTTATGTGATTTGTACAGTTTGAAATATGCTGAAAAATAGAGATCTTTTAGCTTGGTGTTTAGTTGTATGGATGTGAATGTTACTATGAATTTTAAATTACTTTGGATCAGTCAAAGTTTTGTCAGCGAGCAAGTTAAATTAATTTCTTCCAATGGTTATGTGTTCTTTGATAACATTGAGCGCTGATTGATCTCCTCCTCCCTAACCATACGTTAATGAGTAATGATGGTGACGTGATGAATATTGGTTATGCTTAATTTAGGTCTTAATGTTCCAATTTGGTCCCTGGGTGAGGGTCTGCAATTGTTGTGATTCTGGATGGGTACTTTTGGGTGAGGGGGGCTGAGCTAGCTCCCCTTCTTTACTCAGCCCTTCTCTTAATTGGTTGATCACAACAAGCTTAATTTGAAAGCGATCTCTTTTCTCGTGAATACTTCTTGCTAGCTGAAATACATTTATGTTTTAAAAGGAGCCAGTTCAACCAAGCATTTAAAAGTAAAGTGCACGTGTGCACAGATATGCAATCACACACACACACAAGGAATGAGAATTGAGTCCAAAAAAAAATCAGTTTTGGCTTGTTTTTGCTGAATAGATTGTGAAATATTGTGGCTGTTAGGTGGGTGATTCCAGCAGCACTGATTTTGGCAGTTTGGAGGTTCTTGTATGTGTAGTTAGCTGAAAGGAGTTTCTTTCAACAGTGGCCTTGCTGATGGATTTTTTTCTTTTTACCTGCACACACTAGGATGTCTGTTGGAAGTTCTCAGCTGCTCCCCTTCACAGTACATTTTGTTTTAGCACAATGAAACTTGAATCACAAGCTAGCACAGTAGAATGCGGAGACCAGGGGTTGCATTTAGTTTTTAACCTTTTTGTTTGTGTACTCCTGGACAGGTAAAATATCTCTGATACCTTCCTCTCCTTGGACCTCTCTGTCTCCATCTCTGGTGACTGCCTCGCAACTGATGTCTATTTCAAGCCCACAGCTACCTAGACTACACTTCCTCTAACCAACCCCCCTGCAAGAATGTGATTCCATACTGCTAATTCCTCCACCTCCGCTGTATCTGCTTCCAAGATGGGGCGTTCCACTCCTGCACATCCCAGATGTCCTCCTATTTCATGGACCGTAACTTCCCCACCCCCCTCCCCTTCTGGTGATCGAAAATACCTTCAGCCACATTTCTTGCACTTCTGCCCTCGCGCCCCCTCCCCTCAACAAAAATAAAGACCAGAATCCCCCTTGTCCTCACATATCACCCTACCAACCTCCGTATCCAACGTATCATTCTCTGCCATTTCCGCCACCTACAATCCAACCTGACAACTAAAGAGATATTTCCCTTCCCACCCCTATCTGCCTTTCGTAGGGACATCTGTCTCCGTGACTCCGTCATCCACTCCACACTCCCCACTAGCCCCACCACCCCCGGCACCTTTCCCTGCAACCGCAGGAAGTGCTACACCTGCCCCTACATGTTTCTTTACCACCACCACCCCCCCGCCTCCCAGAACAAGACTAACCTTTCACATCAGACAGAGGTTCACCTGCACATCTGTCAATTTGGAATACTGTATCTGCTGCTCCTGATGTGGCCTCCTCTACATCGGTGAGACCAAGCATAGACTTGGAGACCGTTTTGTAGAGCATCTGTGCTCTATACGCGACAAATGACAACACCTTCCAGTCGCCAACCATTTTGAAACCTCCCTGGGTGACAAGTCAATCCTGGGCCTCCTCCAGTGTCACAATTACACCACCCGCAAACTGGGGGAGCAACACCTCCTATTCCACCTTGAGAGCCTACAGCCCGATGGCCTGAACATGGAATTCACTAGTTTCAAAATCTCCCCACCCCAGCCTCATCCCGTGTCCAACCGTCCCTCTCATTCACGTGACACAACCTGTCCATCTTCTCTCCCACCTATCCATTCCACCCATGCCTCTGCCTGTGGCCAATCCCCATCATTCTCTACCTGCACTCACCTATCACCATCCCACCTACCTTCCACAGCCCCACTCCTCCTCCTCTCTCCATCTCTCCATTTATTTCCCAGCTCCCTTCGCCCTCCCCATTTCTGAAGGGTCCTGACCTGATGCCTGGCCTGCTGTGTTCCTCCAGCTCCATACGTTGTGTCTAAAACACATCCATGTCTTTTTTTTT
>NC_063359.1:22244594-22257086 GCF_021869965.1 Rhincodon typus | reverse complement strand
GGTTTCTCACTGTCCATTGGAAGGTATGGAAAGAGCAGCCTAGGTTTTTGGTGTTTCCTCCAATCTGACAGTCTCTAGGTCTCCCATCTCCTCTGACAACATTCTGGCAATCCAAATGACACTGGGAGCTCGAGGCACAAACAGTCAAACGGAACAGCCATGCAACATTTAGAAGACATTGGCAAAACAATCTGCAGTATTCTTCAGTCAAATATATTTGCAAAATATATAATGATATTACAGAAATTAAAATTCAAGGAAATTGTAGATGAGAACAGAATATGTTTAAGCTCAGTTTATAGAAACACAGATTCAAAAAATGGCTTACAAAATACCTAAACTCTTTTAAAATTGTAGCCATTGCAGGAGGTGAGATTTGAAACTTAGCTTCCTGGTTCAGAGTAGGAACACTACCACTGTACTTAAGCGAGCCATTGCTTCAGGATATGCTTTATCAATGATCTTCCTTCCATCATAAGAACAGAAGTGGGGATGTTCACCGATGATTGCACAATGTTCATTATGTTCATAATTCATAACTCCTCAGATACTGAAGCAGTCCATGCTCAAATGCAACAAGATATCACACCATATCCACGTTTGGGCTGATAATGACAAATAACATCCATCCTACAGCAGGCAATAACATGTAACAACTAGAGAGAATATAACCATTCCCCCTTGAAATTCAATAGCATTGCCATCACTGAATTCCCAACCACCACCATCCTAGGCATTACCATCAACTAGATGCTTAACTGGTTCATCTTATAAATACCGTGAATGAAACAGGTTGGGAATTCTGCGCAAATGATTCACCCTGACTTGTAATGGTTTTCCACCATCTGTAAAGCACAAGTCAGAAGTGTGGCATAATATTCTCTACTTATCTGGATGAGTACAGCTGCAACAACACTCGAGGAGTTGACACCATTGGGTCCAAGCAGCCTGTTCATCGCCTTAAGCATTCACACCCACCCCCGCACATCCCCTGGTGCAGTGACAGCAGTGTGTATGAAGGATACACTACAGCAACTTGCCAAGGCTCTTTTGACAGCACCTTCCCAACCCACCTAAAAGAGAATTGGCAACAGACTCATTTAAAAACCACTACCCACAGGTTTCCCTTCAAGTCACACATGATGTTGAAAGGTTTTGCTGTTCCTTTATTGTCACTTTGTCAACAAACCTAAACTCATTCCTTAACAGTACTGGGCTATGTACCCATATCACAAAGACTGCAATAGTTTCAGGTGATGGTTTGCTACCACCTTCTAAAGGACAATAGAGATGGATAACAAATGCTGGGAGTGCCAGAGATGCCTACATCTCTTGATGAATAACAATGCTACCTCTCTTATATGCAGCAAACAGATCAATGATGAAACTAGCAAAAATAAGCAGTTCCCACTTTTAAGGCAACACACAAGAAAATTCAATAAAGTCACAAGTCTAATCATTGGTCTGTGCTGTTAGTTGGTCTAAATCAAATTAAAAGGCATGGAGTGAGTGCCCAATAGGTTTTTACTGCTCCCAGGATGTGGAAGGGGCAAATAACCAGTGATGCTGCTCTATTTGCTCAGGTGAGCTGTGAGGGATAAGGACTGAATCAGGATCAGGCTTTACCCTAAAGCCCACAATAACTTGGCAAGTGAAAAATAGCTCTTTAGATCATAGACTGACTGCTTTACTTCAAATCTGCCAACATCTAGTTCCCAGCTAAACTCCTGACTGGAGTGCTATGTCATTGTTGAGAATTATTTGCAGAAAGATTACAAGCAATTAGAAGAAAGCTTCTCATCGGTTACCAGTGCAGCAGAAGTGGTTACAGAAGTGTTTTCCACCCAACCCTCTGAGTCATAAATGGGTTTATGAAATTGAGCTACTACATGAGATAACACATAAAAGATGCAGATCCACAACAAGCAATTTGTTCCCAGACAAGCTCAAACAGCTCTTACAATGAATTCAGTGGCAGTCTGGGAACGCAGAGGTGGCGTCCCTATCTCTCAAGGTAGTCCCTACCTCTAAGCCTTTTGGGTGAGTTCAAGTCCCATGCCAGAACTTGGCTCCTGATGGACTGTACATTCTCCTGCCACCATCACTGTTCTCAAAAGGAAATAAGTGCAGGTGAAGCTACACTAAAAAGAAAGTCTCACTGCATACACGTGAAAAACCACTTTGTGCCAGCGATGTGTGAATTCAATGTAAACTGACTCAACATGCTATGGAAAAGTGTAATAGAGTTCACTACACAATTTTGGCCAATTTTATAATCGGCCAGAGCAATAGTCCGATGACACAAGCAGCTTACTGCATATTGTGTTGTAGTTAATGTTTGAAGGAGAGTGACAATACTGTCCACACCTTTCAATGTGGAATAATAGTCACCCTAATAATAAAAATGATTGTGTTTTAACATTGACCACTTTCTGACTTTTTAATTTGTCCACAGTATCAGTTACCATTCACGATATATTCAATGAATGCCAATCAGATTCCAAAATCATAGAAAGCTTCAGAAGGAGACGTATGTTCAGAAGGAGACTTCCAAGTTTACTTGCATTGCTGTTTGGTTTACTGGCTGGTGGACCCAGATCCTGTGACTGCCTCCTCAATTTGTCTGTCTCATTCCACCTCAGCCTATTCCAGCTCTGATGCTCCCGATGCCTTGTCTGATCTGACTGCCCACCTGACTCTATATGTCTCACCATGCGACACTACCATTCATCAGTCTTGGGAACTGCTACAGGGGAGGTCAACTGCGCTATTTACTATAACTGATAACCTGATGAAGTGAAAAAAGCAGCAAGGTTGCAGAGAAAATATAGCAGGGAGGAACTAGCCGAGTTGCTGTGAGCTGCAAAGAGTCAGCACAGGCATAATTATAAGTGTAACCACTCAGATTACTACTATCTTCTCTTAGTTACAATAAACATGGATCAAATGTGTGTCTGGCTAGTGTACCAGCATTTGGATCTTTTGCTTTAACTTGCTTCTTCTCCAGTTTATTTATACTTTCAGATTTGTTCTGTCAGAAAGAACATTCCAAATTTGCATTAAAGAGCTTTGTATTGTGTGATTAGGGAAGGATAAATGCATGAATAGGTTGCTGGTTAAGATAATGAACACTCCCTATACTAAAATAATTCAACCATATCATTCCCTGAAACATAGAATGTTTGAACCAACATGTCCTTTTGCCTAAATAGGGATGAGGGCTTTCCCTGATGCCAAAAAAATGCCTGGAGAGGCGGATGTCATGTTCAAAAGCGGCATCTTTCCAGAATGCAAAGAGAAGTTCTGATCAAAAGAGTTTCTACCAGTGCAATGCTTGAGAAGTCAATTTATACAGTTAGAAAAAATTCACTTGGCCACTGGATTCATCTGGAATTAGACCTTTCCAGTTTATTTCCCTGATCTTGTCTTTGCTTAATCACACTGCCACACGACTCCCCATCTCTGTCTCCCGTCTCCTCTTGATTGGATCGTTCTCTCTGACAATGACAAGCTTCTCTCAAATTTTAGCAGCTCAGATTTTACACCAGGTATCCGATTATCCCCACCTCATTGATAAACAGCAGGGAGAAGTGTTGAGCAGACAATACTGCACTATCTCACTAGTTCAAATTTGATTTTCCAACTGTGATGGATATTGGCTTGGCTATGGATGGGGATCAGGCAGAGCAAAGAACACAAATGTGGAACAGCAATCACACTAAACTGTAAGTCAGCTCGGAACAAGACAGTAAAGGTGAATACAGAGTTGATTCAGCCCACTCAGCCTATCCACAACAAGCAATTTGTTCCCAGACAAGCTCAAACAGCTCTTACAATGAATTCAGTGGCAGTCTGGGAACACAATAGTGGCGTCCCTATCTCTCAAGGTAGTCCCTACCTCTGAGCCTTTTGGGTGAGTTCAAGTCCCATGCCAGAACTTGGCTCCTGATGGACTGTACATTCTCCTGCCACCATCACTGTTCTCAAAAGGAAATAAGTGCAGGTGAAGCTACACTAAAAAGAAAGTCTGACTGCACACACGTGAAAAGCCAATTTGTGCCAACGATGTGTGAATTCAACGTAAACTGACTCAACATGCTATGAAAAAGTGTAATAAAGTTCACTACACAATTTTGGCCAATTTTATAATCGGCCAGAGCAGTCGTCCAGTACTGGGAGCAGAGACAGACGGCTATTTTGTAACTAACCTGGAAACAGAAAACTGGGATTAGGAGAAAATAAAAACAAGAACAAAGCCCTGTGCCAAGGTGTTCATTAATGTAACATACTTGCAAAATATTCCACTGTGTTGTGTGACAGGGAAACTCAGCATGTACACCCAATACCTACGGCTTCTTTTGTAGAAAAGTAAAGTGAAGATGCTGAAAATTTGAAATAAAACCAGAAAAATGTTGAAGATACTCAGTGGGTCAGACAGCATCAGTGGAGAGAGATTGAGTTCATGTTTCAGGTCTGTGACCTTTCTCTCTTTCTTTCTTTCTCTCTCTCTACAGATGCAGCCTGACCTGCAGATTATTTCCAGCATTTCCTAGTTTTGCTTCATTAAGTTAAATGGTTGGTTTTGATAGGCTTACATATGACTTTTCACAATTCTCTTTTTTTTCAGGTCTGGGATATTGTGCCTGTTAAAACAATCGTAAAATCAATAAAAATGTGGTTAAAGACATTGGGAGCTTTGGAAATGTGAATCGTTAAAAATAAAACCATCATTTCAGACATAGGCATTTCTAAAAGCCTTGTGAAGACACAAATGAAAAATTATGACAGAAACCTGTATCAAATTCAAACTCGCACATTGTGAATTTAAATGTAACTATCAGCTCAGGTATGTGTTGAGACTGTTCTGATGCAGTCATAGAGTCCCTACCTCTGAGCCAGGTGTCCTGGGTTCAAGCCATACCTGCTCCAGAGGTGTGTAATAACATCGCTGAACAGGTTGATTAAAAACGCGAAGGTTAGTCCTCTTCTCGGGTATGATAGATTCTCATGTTAACCAGCAGTTCACCCCTTCCTCCTTTACACTGTCTATTCATTCTCCATATCAATAAAGATTAAATCACAAGCCAACCCGGTAACAAATATTCCAGCTGTTTGAATGTGATCCCAATTTTTGGGAAGGCATTTCAATGGCCATAGCAATGGTTGCTGTTTGGAGCAGTTTCTTCGCCCTATCACCTAGAAAATAAAAGATCCAACAATGACAGGGGGCAATTCAACACATAAGAGGGAGAGCCAATCTCCAGATCGCAGTGGGAGGATATGTGAGACAGACAGTCAAGTGAGTTAGGGTTTTAGTTAAGTTCTAAGCAAGGAACAGGGCTCGAGGATGTGCTGTGTCCCAACTTTGGGCTACTTTTCTGTCCCTTGCTGCAGGTACTTGATTGAAGCAGGCATCAGAGGAGCACATCCTAAAGATGGATGTAGCAAACAGCCTCTCATTCTTCTTTCTGATCATGGCTGTGTTGTGGCAAGTGAGGAGTCAACCTCGACTGAGTGTTGCAGACTGGCACATTCCAAAATCCAGGACTACGTGCTGAGGAATCCACTGAGGCAGACGCCACCAAGGTGCAGTGGGGAAAGACCGCTGTCTGAGGTCTTTCTATTTAAGTTAAATGGGGGTCTATTCAGTTATCGGACCCTCCTAGTGCCTCAAATGCATGCAAATACAGACTTGTATGTTTAAGAGATGTCTTTGGTTTATTTGGATAGAGTCAAACTCCAATGTTCATTTGTTTCCTTGATATGCTACTGTACAGAACCGAACTGTATTCATGATTATGTATATATACAAAGATATTTTTATGAATAAAGTATATTTTTGAAATAAAAAAAGTGATCATAAAGGAGGGGTGGCTAAAAAGAGGCTAAATAGTAATAAACTGCATCCAAAACTACTATTTGACAGCACTGTAACCAACCATCACAGCAACCCACTGAAGGTTGCATTAGAGATAGTAGGAACTGCAGATGCTGGAAAATCTGAGATAACAAGGTGTAGAGCTGGATGAACACAGCAGGCCAAGCAGCATCATGGGAGCAGGAAGGCTGACGTTTCGGGCCTAGACCCTTCCCAAAACATCAGCCTTCCTGTTCCTATGATGAAGGTTGCATTATACAGTCAAATCGAATTAGTATCAGTTCAGTCGTTACAAGCCTTTTCTTCGTCCCTTGTTGCTACATGAAATTCCACTCAAGCCTGTGGAGGTCACTGTCAGATAAGAGAGTCTTCATAACATAGTGTGTCCCACCACCCCAATTCAAACAAGCAGGGTGTTTGCTCCATGGGAAAGCTACTTCTGGGATGACAATCTGTACAGCTGGAACTCACTGGAAATTATTCAGTAATAGTCGAATCTGCAGAATATGAATCTCATAAATGAAAGATCTATTACAGTAGTTAGAATTTTCAACCTGAGAGCCACTCTTTAAATAGCCAGGATACAGCCCCACAGTAATAACAACATAGAGATTAAGATCAGAAGTACACCATTTGGCCCTTCAAGATAACTCTGCCTGTTAATAAGATCATGGCTGATCTTTTGGGTTTCAAATTCCAGATTCCCATCCATTCTCAGTAACTCCTGATTCCCCTGACTAACAAGAATCTATCCAGCTCCAACTTACAAATATTCAAAGATCTCATCTCCACCAGTTTCTGAGGCAGGGTGGTCCAAAGTCACACAATCCAAATTTTAAAACAGTGCCTCCTATTGCTGGATGCACCCGCAAGAGGGAACATCCTTTCCACATCCACCTTGTCAAAGCCATTCAGGATGTTATAGATTTTTTTTTTCCTAAAACAACCTGTTCAGAGATGTTATTACACACCTCTGAGCAAGTGGGACTTAAACCCAGGTCTCCTGGCTCAGACACTGTCACTGCAACACAAGACCCCTTATTCAGGGTCTTAAACACTTCAATCAAGTCATACTCATCTTCTAAAGTGCAGCCTAAAAACCTATCTTTATAAGATACTCAATCCAGGTATCAATCTAGTAAAGATACAGTCACTGTAGTCCTACCTGATGATAGAGCTGCTCTTTTATCACAGATGGAGGGAGAGAGAGGACTGGTGATGCTTTAACCTGAGGGTCACAACACCTCAGGTTAGGGTACAGGTTGAAAAGGAGTATTCTTCATGTAAACCTTAGCTGGTGTGGGAATTGAACCCATATTGTTAGCATCACAGGCAATGAAATAACCATCAGCCCACCCCCAACCACCACCCAGCAACCTCCGCTGAACTGCCTCAAAGGCATTTATATCTTTCCCTAAATAAGGATCACCAAACTGCACACAGTATTTAAGAGGTGACCTCACCTTTTCCCTGTATAACTGAAGCCTAGCCTTACTTTTACATTTCAATTACTCTCCTAATTCGGATAGTGTCCCATCAGTCTTCTTGATTTTGTGCTGTACCTACAAACTAACTTTTTGTGATTCATGCACAAGAACACTTCAATTCCTCTGCACCTTGGATTTCTGCAGTCATTCTGCATTTTTGCTTTGCCAATCTTCCTGCCTAAGTGAACACATTTTCCTGCATTATTCTCCACCTTCTAGATTTTTGCCCACTCTCTCAACCTATCCATATCCTTCTACAAACTCCTTACATCTTTTTCACGATCCCGTCTATCCTTCTGTCATCTGCAAATTTAGCCACCATGCATTCGCTCCCCTTGGCTGAGTCAATGACATGCCCTCCCATCAAAAGATTATCGTTGTGATCCCATCAGTTTATGATGAGAAATTTTGAATGTGTGTTGGTAATTGAAATCACTCCACAGAAGCTGGTATCCCGTCACCAAGTCACCCTTTATCTACATATGCATAGCACTTGACAATGGTCCGGCTTCCTCAGAACCTGCTCTCAAAGTGAGCAGGACCTCTGACGTTCCTGTTTATATCTCTCAGCCAGGGGTCCTTGATTGGATCAGATTAGCAACCTTAGTCAGGGAACTCACATACTGTGAAGTCCATCTGACTGGCCTCGTTACAATCAATATGGCAATCCTTTCTTAAACTAAAACTATTTTAAGTGTCTATTTTAAGCATTATTATTAAAGCAGTGGAAATGTCTGTAAACTGATATTTCTGTATGTTTGGAAACAGAGTTTAGAAATAACCAGCCCAATTGTTATGGGGGAGGAGGAGGAATGAGGGCACCTGATATTTATTTACTGAGATTGTTGACGTTCCAATTGATTTTCAGCAGCAAAGTGAAAGTCAGCAGTCAATCCCAGCTCCAAACCATGTCCCACCCCTATCCTGTCGCCCCTATCCATAGTTTTTGACTTGACAGCCCTAATTGGGAGCCTTCGGTGCAGCATATGGCCCAGGTTTTCTACTTGTGCGTATGACAGCCCATGATTTTCCCGTCCATTAAAATGAAGTGGGGGAGGGAGTGTGCAGGTGGAGAGAGGATGTCAGCTTGGCTTTAAAACTTCTCCCAATAAGTTTAGGAAATGTAATGCAAGGTTGTGTTTCTGAGATGCAATCTTCACTGCCTAAAGAAAAGACTTAAAGCAGCTTTTAAATTGATCAGTCCTTATGACCCTGATTTGTGTTAGTTTTGTTTCCACAGTCAAATGACTGTCTCCTCACTATCTACGGTTCAGCTTTTATCTCACTAATGAATCCTGGAGTCAAATGCCATGATAGCTTCTACAGGGATTCTGCAATTATTTTCTATTGGACGCTTTACAAATGTTAAATAATGAGACATGCAGCAAAGTTTCCCTTCGTCTCAGTCACATCAGAATGTTGCTCCCATTGATGTAAGGCTTGGGCTGCTGTTCCTTAATAAACATGATGTCATTTTAATTTCATTCACATTCCTTCCAGACAGCAGCTGTCAACATCACAGAGTAAAAATACCAACTTGCCTCTGACAGCTGCCATTTGAGGCACTTTGTTCTATGCCTCCCAGAAATCTGTGCAGTCACTCACATGTTCCACCGAGCATGCTCACTCTTGGCAAGAAGACTGCAAACCACAGGGTATTGCATTGCCCATCCTGCTGGGCTGTACACAGTTATCACCAAGGTGCCACCACAGCTTCAAATCAAATGCTTTGGCACCCAATGTTCTGTTGAGTTAGAATAACTCATACGGCAATGTGTCCTTAATTGGCAGCCTCTGAATATTAAAGTCAGGAATAAGAAAGCGGAGGAGGCCAAATTTCGCCTCGCTGTAAATCTGATCCCTAATGTCACTGTGCACACATTTCATCCATCCACTTGTACATGTGTAAACAAAACTATTTGTCACTAATTGTGCTGACAGTTTTTAATTACAGCCAGACCACAGGATGTTAAGAGACTAAGCTCTCTACCTTAATTGCCAGTGCTGCTATTTTTGATTCCAGCTGTGCTTTAAGTCAGTGAGCCAAGTCCAGGGAGTCACACCTGTCTTGCATGTTGTCTACAATGTCTGTCTTCTTCTTTCTCCATTGCCTGTGATTGGCAGCTACAGTGTTTCAGCAACACATCCCAAATAGACACAGCATAAAGTAAATGGAAGCTTATAACTGGAAATGCATACACACATCCATAAACCAAAGCATTTGGAGTAATGAAAGCTTCCTTAAGTTATCTTTTGTCATCACATATATCCCTGCTTTCCTTGAAACTCTACATGCATCGATTTTCCAAAGGGATAGGTAGATCATTGAAGTCTAGTAGTGATTTTCCTTTCAAATAAGTTACTCCCTCTTGCGTAACTGCATCACAGTGAGGGGTACAATATTCATCCTTGTTCTCAACACACCGCTACTTGTTTTAGCCAAAGAAGTAAGCTAAGGTCTAGTGATTTTATTACTTCAGTTGAATATCCCACAAAAAGCCTTAAGCTTTGTGGCATGAAAATAAATTATACTGACCAAAAATTAACCAATATTGGTTTTATTTTTGTCCAGAAACGTTGAAAGTATGCAGCCGTCTTAAACCCCTGTTGAAGGTTGTGAGCTGATATTAATATTGTCCAGAAGCAACTTTTGGCCTAGACTACTATTTAATGCATTTTGACAATAAGTCTGCATTAAAATGACCACCAGGTGGGAACCAGCCCCTTTGTTTTTTTTAATATGAGCCTCCCTGGTGGACTGTTCTCATCTTCAAATGCACTGGCGTCAGCTTGAGGCGCATGCAGCTTAATCACTTTTTTCCATAATTAAACTGTAGGTGTTATGGAAAATTATTCAGGAAAATAAAGTTGGGGAAAAATAACCAGCTTCTGAAAACATGAAATGAAACAATATTTGGACCAGTGCCGCGAATGTTCCTTTAGCACTGCAACCAGGCTGGCATCACCCTTGAGTCCTGCCGCAAACTGAGCAAGTCTATGAATGAATATCAAGCCAGACTTTGCCTGTGGCAGTCTGCATTAGATATTCACCCTCCATCTATCATAAGCTTTTACAAACTGGAGCACCTGTTTTCTAATTTGAGATGATCATTTTACGAGCAATCAAGCTAAGAGAAAACGTGTGCAAAGGCTTGGTGAAAACATTTAACTGTTGCTGGCAGTCACCCAAACAGCAGCTTCTGTGGGAAGTCAGACACAACATCTGCACTCGAACATACACAGCATCGTCAACAAAAATGGCTGATATGTCAAAATGGACCGCTGGTCCTGCCTTTTACAGGCACTTCTTCCAATCCATTCCTCAGTTGTTGTTTCTGTTCTGTTGGTTGAAGTGCAGACCAGAACTACTTTCTTGGCTTGTTAAAAATTAAGTACCAGACTAATTAAACAGCCAATTGGTATAACACAATACTACGCAATTCCACGCTAGTTATGTCTGACAAAGGACATATTTGAGACATTATGTTAATAGCTCTGTCTCAAGCAGGAGCCTGACATAAAATAGTAATCTATTCATAAAACTATCTTGTGAAAATGTTCATTCCAAGATTCTAGGCATCAGAATTATTTATAGTTTTCATTTGTGAATGATGGAATTTCCATTATAAACCAAATATTTTAAAATTCAATCATATGCAAAATTAGATCACTTGTTAAGCAAATTAACCCGCACTACAATGTACAATGACAAGTGAACTCCACTCAGACTAACTTGTTTTAACCTAATACAGCAACAACCCATATAGTCAAATAATAAAATCCAGCAGGACATTGTTTAAATTAAGTCATATTTCAATTATTTTATTGATGTATCCTTTAAATCACACTTTATTTACTTTCCTTGATGGTAGTTAGCTACCCTGTGTCTGCTATTGTTATTTTAATCAACCAGTTTGGACATGTTATGACACATTTCTGGTGAGGCATTTGTGACTGCTATACCTAAGACAATATTATTCCAAGAAAAACAGAAAAGATTGCCATTTAACTAGCCCCTTATCACACTGGATTGCAGTGAATTATTAAATCTGGTAGCAGTTTTTCGTCAACAATATTCTATCGCCAACAGTAAAATGAATGGTAGGAGAATGAGCCTTTGATATTCACCTGCAAAAGAAAATAGGGCCATGGTGATTGAAATATGATGTTACTTCTGCACTTAAAGACTCTATGCAAAATTATATAAGCACTACAAAAGACACTGTATGTATAAATAACTAATCAGTATTTGTTTAATGTTTCACTCTATTAAACAAGCTACAGTTTGCTCATGTAATTAAAGCCATTTGCTAAACAGCACACAAAGGGTCCCCACGAAATCAACAGAAAAATACATCACATGATGAAATAAGAAATTTTCAAGGATAATCCCCTGGTCTGGACTAAAGAAGGTGGTCGTAACAGAACCAGCAATTTCCTCCGTATCCTCAATTTAGAAAATTGTGGGTGTGAGGAGGGTTACAGTGACTAGTTATTGGAAAAAATGCACCAATTTCAGGGAAGAAGAGAATCAGGCTTGGTTGTTACATCTGCCGTAGTGAAATGATCTGCCAACATATACTACCAAGGCATGGGATGAGGAATAGACAGATTCTAGTTTCATGAGACCATATTCAAATGCAAGATACAACTTTTAGAAAAGATAAGATGCAAGAAGAGAGAAAACAAGGCTGGATGGTGCTGGATGCATCTGGAATAGAATACACTCTGACACACATTCTGCAACTGGATTTCCAAGAGCTGGGGCTGGTTACTTGCCCACAATAAAGATCCAAATTAAGGAGTTGGCAAAACAACCAGAGATGATGCAAGGAGAAACTATTTTATGCAATGAATAGTTAGGATCTGGAAGGCAGCTGGTAGGATGGTAGATCCAGATTCAGTGGTTGCTTTCAATTCAAAATTGGATAATTATACAAAGGAAAAAACAATTGCAGGATTATGGGAAAAATACAGGCCAGTGTAACTAACCAGAGATAGTATGAACTGCAGATGCTGGAGAATCTGAGATAACAAGGTGTAGAGCTGGATGAACACAGCAGGCCAAGCAGCATCAGAGGAGCAGGAAGGCTGACCTTTCGGGCCTAGACCCTTCTTCAGAAAATC
>NC_063359.1:22169094-22244094 GCF_021869965.1 Rhincodon typus | reverse complement strand
AGCAGGGAGACACAAGGGAGAAGCAATGATAGAAATGAAAGATAGAAAAACAAAAAGCAAATGCAGAAAGGAGAGGAAACAAGGGCTATTAGTAAGTTGGGCCATTGTATAAAAATGAAAAAATGCTCAAAATACAAATCTAAAGGTGTTAAGTCTGGAATACATGTATTCAAATAAGGTTGATGAATCAGCAGTGCAAACAGTTGTACACAAGTATGACATGATTGCAATTAAGTTGACACAGCTACAGAGTGACCAAGTCTGGGAACTGAACATCAAAGGATATTCAATGTTTAGGAAAGACAAGCAAAAAAAGGAAAAGTGGGTGCAATGGTGTGATGAAGAAAGGATGAATTCAGTGCAATAACGTGAAAGGGCTTGACTCGAAATCTCGATGCAAAATCAGTCTGGATGGAGCTAAGAAGTGACAAGATCTACAGTCCTGCAAATAGGATTGTAAGGTAGGGGACAGCATTAAAACAGGAAATTAACACTCCTTAATCTAAAAAGGATGCTGCAGTAATCATGAGTGATTTTAATCTACGTAAAGACTCATCGAACCAAATCAGCAATAATACTATGCCAAAATAAATTCCTAGACTGTGTACAAGATTTTTTTTAAAACTGTACATTGAGGAAGCAACTGGGGAATAAGCAATCCGAGATTTGGTATTATACAATGAGAAGGGGCTAAGTAATAGCTTTATTGTGCGGGATTGCTTAAGAAAGAGTGACCATAACATGATGGCTCAGTGGTTAGCACTGCTGCCTCACAGCACCAGGGCCCAGGGTTTGATTCCACCCTCAGGCGACTGTCTGTGTGGAGCTTGCACATTCTCCCCGTGTCTGCGTGGGTTTCCTCTGGGTGCTCCAGTTTCCTCCCACAGTCCAAAGATGTGCAGGCTAGGTGAATTGGTCATGCTAAATTGCCCGTGGTATTCAGGGATGCATAGATTAGGTGGATTATGGAGGGATGCATCTGGGTAGGATGCTCCGAGGGTTGGTATGTGCTTGTTGGGCCAAAGGGCCTGTTTGCACACTGTAGGGATTCTATAAATAAATCTATAAAATAACAGAATTCTTCATTGGGATGGAAAGTGAAGTAGTCCAGTCCAAAGCTAGTATTCTAAATCTAAAAAAAGGACCATACTAAGGTTTACAGGGGCGAGTCGGCTACATTAACAAATACACTAGCCTTTCTTGTGTAAAAACACAACAGGATAAAGGATCGAATCATGATTAACAAAATAAATTCAGGGTAGTATTAGATCCAATCAGCAATCGTGTAAACTTTCTTCCCCCTTTCCTCTTGAAGCCTCTCATTTTCTTCAAACACCCCAAGGGTAAACAGGCAGCTCTCCATTTTTATCCTGGCATCAACATAAAGGCTGCTCCCAGCTGTCACTCCCCATCATAGCCTCAGCAAAACAGCAGCTGACCTCTGGGCCTCCGCTTCTCACTGCCTGGACTCAGCTCACACCAAACCAAACTTATCATTCTACAGCTCTAAGAGCCAATGGAAAACTTTACAAGAAAGCATCTCCCACAACAATCAAGTCAAGGACTTCAATTAAAACACCTGCAGTGGAGTTTAACTACACTTAATTGTTCGAACACTCACACCATTTCAACTCCAAAATAAAAACATTCAGCCCATTTTCAAAAGGAATCCAGCATCCGAGGACAAAGTCACTTGTGATGTTTACTTTAAAACTTATAAAGCATATTGAAGCTATTATGGTGCTAAGCCAGTGTTTATGGCTCCTGGCTTGCTCACTCTAAAATAAAAGGAGCACAGTATTTAATCAAAGAAACATCATTAACCTACCAAATGTTCAAAGTCATCCATAAAATGACACAAACAATACTGAAATGCAAAATCCCTTTTTTTCCCCTGAGCAGGTGGGAAGTGAGAAACAATTCTACAGACACAAAAATATATACACTTCAGTTTTTCTAGTTAGTACAGAAGGTAATGAATCTTGGTAGCACAGGGATTATTCTCCTTTCTCTCAGGTATTGTTCTACTGTATTTATCAAGAAACTCAAGAATTCAAAAACCAAAATTAATTCTTGAATTGTCTAAGCCAGTGCAAATAAGCTCCCTTCTGACAGAACTGTAGAACAATTACTTTTTAAATTGAACTACCAAGTGCTGTGTTTCACCATAAAGACGATGGACAAAAGGTACTTCATTTTGAGACTGAGAGTGCAGGTGTTTGTCATTTGGTGCAGTTGTATTGCATGACTACATACAAATGGACCTCAAGAACTATTTTTAAGCAGAATAGAATAATGCAACAATGATAAAAAGAAAGTCATTTCTGCAAAGCAACATGGAACAAAGTTCTTTTTAATCTGCATAATCAAAGAGTACACTTGTAGTGCTCAGAGTTCTGTGCCAGTTTAACCTGACAAAATATAGCCACCTATTCAAATTCAAAAGATTCAGTAAGGGGGTTCTTGTGATGAAAGCAGCTTTGTTTATAGATGAAAACTGCAACAAACTTTCTGTTATTGAGAAACCGAGGTAAAAGCCCAGTTCAGGACACAAAGATGAAAACAGAAGAGAAATCACAATAAACGAGGATATAATGATAAAGGTGGCACAAAGTTTATGAGTTAGAAGCCTGAAATAAAGTAAAGTAATAAGTTACATATTTCTGAAGACCTGAGAAATAATAAATTAGGATAAGGGGATTAGTTTCAACAGAATGGAGAAGCAGCACACTTTTTTTAGACAGTACGGTATGTGTAAAATAAAAATTTCCTAGCATTAAAATCTAAAACAAAATCCTCAAATATCATTCATTCTTGTAACCTGCAATACTCCAATCTGTTTTCTGGCTTCACATTAGTATAGACTTGGCAGCTCCAAATTATATTTCCCTATTTCCATAACTATCCTTACAAGTTTCTCTTTCAAAAACTTTACAGATATTTGGAAAACTTCTGTTTTCAAAACGAAATTAAAGCAATACTAACTGCTTTCCTTGTGCCACTAATCCACATATTCACTGTACCTCAGGAATTGAGAAAATCCTTTAAAAGCCAACCAGTCTGAACAAAGATCTTCAATATCTTAGTTTGCAACTCCAAATTAAATAACCTGTTTACATCTACGTTATTTGTCCTTCAGTATTTTCATAATGACAGTCTTTCACTTCTCAACCATCTTCAAATGAAGAAGGTGGCTCAATTTCATGAGTTTCCCTTTTTACTCCAACAATACATTCCATTTACAAAAACATTTAAAAGGTATTTTACACTAAGATAGATGTGTAACTGAGGTATAAAGAAACAAAAAAATACTTAATCAAAAGGCAAGATTGTTGGGAATAATTATAGCCATAATCAAAGAGATGAGTTCTAAGGATGGCATAACAGAAGGAAGTGGAGAAAAAGGGGTGTTGCAAGGAGGAATTCAGGTCTTCAGTATAGTCTGAAGGCATTCAACAAAGTTGGATGCAAGAGTATCAAAAGAATGAGAACTTTTGAGATGTGACAATCTCAAATTTAATATTCTAGTTCTCCTGTTTAAAGGCCCAGAAAGCCTCACCTTCAGCACTTCCACAACATTCTCCCCACTTACGATTTCTTCCCCATTCCTCAAGCTCTGTCTGTTATTTTGGGGCTTTTTCAAGTCAGCTTTATGGATGACCTAATAAAGATGAAGTTATATTAGGGTAAAACGTGATAGATCACTGCCCTGCTTGGTGAGAACCTAAGTCACACAAATTTGCCATACAGTTTACTTCTCAGTTAGAAATAATTTGAGTTTATATAGCACTTTTCATAAGCACAGTATGTTCCAAAGCCCTTTACAACTACTGCTGTAATGTAGGAAATTCAATTGGACATTTTGCCACTGCACAGCATTATTGACCAGATACTGTGTTTCGGTAATGTTGGCTGAGAGCCTAATATTGGCCAAGGGTAAACAGAGGATCTCCATGCTTTTTCAAATATTACTGCAGAATCTCCACTTTCACCTAAGAGGAAAGGTGGGCTCTCAGTTTCTCTCGTCCTATCCACTACCTTCAACAATGCAGCACTCCCTCAATCACGCAATGGAATGTTGGCCTAAACTGGCGTTCACATTTCCAGAACAGGACTTATGTCCACAGTTTTCTGACGCAGAAGTGACAGTACCACCACTGAGCCATGCTGATAATTAATTCAAAGTAGCTTCGTTCAAATTATCCGATCATTTATTTTATAGCACTAGCCACCCAACATGCAATTTTCATTACTTATTCAAATTATTGATTATTTCAATTTTTGCACAAGAACAAATTTGAAGTGAATTCAACAGTTTTTTGAAAGAGTTGAGTAATAAAAGGTATGGGCAAGAGTAGGTGAATGGGATTAGATAAATTAACTCATAAGGAACATAACATCGGCACCAGCTTGATGGGCCAAATGGCCCACTTATATGATCAAAAATTCCTTTGTTGTACTTCTCCAGTAGCAGGAAAGTTGTGTTACTCTTCAATGATACTGTGCATTCGGAGAGGGATAACAAAATTGTTAGCAGCTTGGGCATAGGGACCGCACTATTAAAATAATTTCCACAAAATCTTGGCACAAACTAAGCTATTTGTTTTGTCAAAGCACACTGAAAAGATTTTATCTACAGACGATAAGTCAGACACAATAGTCATCCTTTGCAATAATGCCTTTAATAGTTGAAGGAACAAAATAAGCTGGATCATATCAGAAACGTCATTTAGCACATTTAACGGGAATGAACTGGTGCAAGTATTTCCGAAAATATACATTCTCTTTTAGTGTCTATTTTTAAAAGAACGTATGCTCTTTTCAAGCTTTCAAAGCAGCAGGAAAACTTTAATTACATCACCTTGTTTGAATTAAATGATTATTCCAATTTAATTGCTTGCTGGTCTTTCATCAATATTTCATAAATATATGGCAGTTATAGTGAAAAATCACTAAGCAGCAAGCCTGTAGTTTGCATCTTGTTCACATTACACACCTTCCTTGAAATCCTGAAAATTAATAGACATCAAACAGAACCTGGAGTTGACCACAAGAATGACTTCGAACTTTTAACCATGCACCTTACTATTACAATCGTAATGAAAATGGACGATCAATATTCAACTTTTATAATGGGACTTTAATACCAAAGTCTTTCAACGACTAAAAATAGTTTTTAAAAATAATACTATTTGACCTAACTTCATTGCTGTGATTACCTAATGAGCACAGGCAACCCACATGGAGTACACAAAAGCAGCTACATCAGAATTATCATTCTGATCAAGAGACACTAAAATATAGAGAGGCATCAAGAAATTTACAGCTTTTTTTTTTGTAAACTCATACTGGCACAATAACTTATATTGAGAAATGAATGTTGCCCACAACTACCCAGGTTGGAAAGAAACAACAACACAGGCACCAGAATCCATAAACGAACTGTACAAAAGGTAGGAGGAGTGGAGACCATAAGACATGGGAGCAGAAGTCGGCCACTTGGCCCATCAAGTCTGCTCTACCAATTCAATGAGATCACAGCTGATTTGATGATTCTTAACTCTATGATCCTGCCTTTTCCACACAAGCCTTAATTCCTTTAGAGATTAAAAATCTGTATTGAGTATACTAAATGAGCCATCCTCTGCAGCCCTTAACAGAAAAGAATTCCTTAGGTTGACTACTCTTCAAGAGAAGAAATTCCTCCTCATCTCTGTCTTTGACCCTTTGTTACTCTGACACTATGACCCCTTCCCAGTTTCAGACTTATCCAAAAGAGGAAACAACCTCTCAGTATCTACCTAAATCAACTCCTTCACGATTTCTCTGTCATGAAGCCACGTTTGGTTATGCTATGCATTTCTAAATGCTTTGCTATTAGATCCTTAATAATGAAATTTAACATTTTCGCAATGTCAGATGTTAAATTAACTGGCCTATAGTTACCTGCTTCTTGTAACTCCCTTATTCAAAAAGGGAGGGAAGAATTGACAGTTTTCCAAATATCCAGGACTTCTCTGGAATCTGACGATTCTTGAAAGTTAACCGGTGTATGTGACATCTCTATAGTACTGCTTTTAATATCCTAGGATGCAAGCTATTATGTGCAGAGGGCTTAACAGCCATCTGCCTCATTAGTTTCCTGACTTCTTTTTATCCTCGCTCAGGCTACAGCTATTGTCTTTATTTCCTCTTCTCCATTTTCCCCTTAATTATCTAGTAATTTTGGACTGTTATTATCATCTTCTACCATGAATACTGCTGCAAACTATTTATTCAACTCCTCTGCCATTTCCTGGTTCCCAATCTTATTCTCAAAGGGTCTAATGTTCACTATGACCTTTCTTTTCCTTTTTACGTATTTGAAGAAGTTCATCATGTGTGAGGACATTGTCTTTTTATTTCAGTGCTTTTAAAAATGATGTACTAAAATAAGAAAGCATTATTTTAAAACCAATGCTTTCAAAGGATGGCTTCCTGTTTTGAAAAGCCAGTAACCTGTCATCTAGGACAAGCATCTAAACAAGCTGTTTGAACAACCAGTAATTGAAGTGGTTGCAGATGAACAGGAGCTGAAGGAGCTGGTGGCAAAGAAAATTCAAACTGTCTACAAACTAGGTCCTTTTCCTTGCCAACAATCACGAGATCAGTTCTCAGGTAACTGAATAGCTTGGAGCTACGAGCAAGATATAAACAGAAAGATTGATCTCCACCAGCTCAGACACCGACTCTTGGCTCTCTGCACTCACTTTAAATCTGAAGAATATCAGTTACTCTTTCCATCAATAATTGCTGTAAGCTGTCATTGTTAATTGATAAACAGATATATTTTACAAGTGAACCAGCCACCCTGTGCCTCTTGTAAACCAGTGGAAACATTTAGAAATAAGAAAGCCAGGAAAAAGCCTTTGCATCAGCAAGGACCAACTCAACAGAATTTGTGGACAAAGACTATTAAGTTGTCTTTCTAGATTTGCCCCTCTGATGTGTTTGTGTGTGGGTGCACGTGCGCACACAGGGAAGTTATAAGAGAATGAAATGATTTTATTAGTAGTGTTATATGCTGACAGTTTATAGTTGTTTACCTGTGGCTAGAGCCTAATTACTTGTAATAAATGGTAACTCTTGTAAAGTACAAAAACCTGGTCCATGACCTCTGTCAACATAGATCAGAGAATCAGGTAAAATTGGGGAATTTTGTGTACTTATTTTAAAAACCTTTAACTTCTGTGACAATTCCAGGAATAGTGAAGTTTTAGTTCCAACGTGCTACTCCAATCAGTCATGACAACCATCAGTTTTAGTGTTACTTGCTAGTATATTCTCAGTTGATTTTCTCCCTTTTGCTTGGTTATTTTTGGTTCATTTTTAAGACTTTCTCAATATTCTGGTCTACACTAATCTTTGCCACATTTTGGGTTTTTCTTTCAACTTGATACAACCCTTAACTTCTTGATTAGTTTATCTCCTCCCTAGAATCCTCCTGCCTGTTCAAGATATAATGTCGTTGTGATTCATGAACTAGTTTCTTAAACCTCTGCTGCTGTTCATCAATTGCCTTGTTTGCCAAAACCCCTCCCCAGTCTATTCCAGCCAACTCTGCCTTCATTCCTTTGTACCAAATATACTCGTGTAAAAGTCACATTTTTAGACTGATTTTTAGGGTTAAATTTATGGGGTCGACTATTATACAGCTACTACTTTTGAGGGGCTGAAATTCATGCTACAGTCCAAAATACCATGTCATTAGTAGAAGCCCAATTGATCTCTTAAACAAATAAAAGAAAAAACACAACAAATTGTGATAATTACAGTAATATCTTTTAGTTCAGCAGACAGCTTTTGAGCAATCTTAGTTCTCTGCCGATGTACTAAGACATGCCTTCTCATGCACCATCCAGCACTTGCCTTAAAATCCGAAATTTCATCCTTCTTTGATTCGTGTCATGCACGGATTCGGATGACTTCAAGACTAACACATTTTCTATTTTGACAATTTTCAAGTACCCATTCAGCAAATTTTTCCTCTAATTGTGGCCACTTACTAGGTTTAGCTGTTTTGGCACACTTTCGTTTTGGCATTGTCTGAAGTTGGTTCAATATCTCCAGTCTCTCAATTCTCTCCGAAACACAAAATTCTCTTGCTGCTGCACAGTTATTTGTCTCCTCTGCAACTTCAATAACGTTCAGTTTAAACACTGCTGTTTTTTGTGTTTTTTTTCTGGATGGAAGCATTTTGTTTTTTTTTTAAAAACACAAAATGAAGAAATTTCAAAAGACATAATAGCACAAAAAAATTCATTTCCTCATCATAACATTTATGCACAGGATAATTCTTTGACTCACAAATGTTAATCTGTTATCTGTGAAGAAGTAGGGTCGACCTTTATATGAGATATATAGAAAATTCCAGACATTTTGGCCAAAAATAAGGAGTCAACTTTTATGAGCGATCAACTTTCACTCAAATGTATATGATAATTACCCTCGTTTATGTTTCTCACTCAATCTGAATGCTAAATTCTACCATATTATGATCACTGTTTCCTAGGGCATCTTTTAGATCATTTATTAAACCAGCTGCGTTATACAGTAGCTTTTTTTTGTTGGATCCACACACTGTTTAAGGAAACAGTTATAAGTACAGCGGGTTCTTACTCATGGTTACCTCTGCCACTTTGATTTTCCAATTTACAAGATTAAAGTCATGCAGTTTTAACATTTTTTTTTTTTAAAAAACATGTCTTCACTATCTCTTGATTTATTCTCTATTCTACAGTGAGGAGGTGAAGAGTATTTTTTTTTTTAAATAGTGAAGCTAGAAAAAGTGTTGATGTCCTGGTTTATAAGTCACTGAAGGCGAGCACGCAAGTGCAGCAAGTAATTTAGAAAACAAACAGTATGTCAGCCTTTAATACAAGAAGATAAGAGCTTAGAAGCAAATAAGTCGATCTTGAGTTGTGTAGAATGTTGTGGTGACACCACACCCTGAAGCATTGCTTGCCAAAGGAGGTACACACTTGGGGTTGAGGGATGCAGCAAACATTTTCTTTTTAAATCAGACTGATTACTGGGATGGTGGGTCTGTCCCATGAGGAAACACTGGGGAGGCTGGTCATGTACTCTCTAAAGTTGAGAGCAATAAGAGTTAATGTGATAGAAGATTATAAAATTCTTAAGAGATAGACAGAGTAGATGAAAAAAAGAATGTTTTCAGTCCCTGTGGAATTTCTAGAAACAAGGTACAGCATCTTAACATAAAAGACATTTAGGATTAACATTAACATTTAGGATAGAGATCATTCAGAGGTGGTGAATTTTTGTAATTCTGTACCTCAGAGGGTTGTGTAAGCTCAGTCATCAAGTTCAAGATGGAGACGGATAGATTTCTAGTTGATAACAATATCAAGAGATATTCGGATAATGCAGAAATATGGTTTGAGGTTGGTAATCAGCCATAATCTAGAATAGCAAGGAAGGCTGATGGGCTGATTGGTAGGAGTATAGGCAAATAGCAGCCTTTGAAAAACAAAAGGAGAGAAATAGCAATATGAACTGATAACTGTAAGGATACTGAAATCTCTTCTCTCCTTCTCAATCTCAGAAGCTAATGCTGGTGAATACATTAGGAAAAATACTTTTCACCAAGAAATCAAAGCTATGTACAAGCTTCTCCAATCCAGAGGAAACAGAAAAACAGCTTAAATTGGGATTCAAGTTTCACTTGTGACTCAAGGATTCGAATAATTTGGCTACAATGGTCTCCGCTTTCCTGTTTGTATAGATACCCTCATCCTCTCTTCCTTTAAACTTCTTTCAGGAGTTGTATGTGCTTGATGTCACATCTTATTTTTATCAGGTTTAAAAAGGTAATAAAACACCACTCTCTTTTACTCAAGAAAATCTTTGATTGGATCTCCTTCATTTTGATCTAGTTAACTAAGTTAATTGAAGTGTGATAACTCTGCAAAAGAAATGAAAAATGTTTGTTGCAACCAACTGAGGAGGGTTTAAAAAAAAGGAGCCAATTACCCGCCCTCATCAGGACTGAACAATATAAAATGACACACCAAGTCAGACATATGAGCCTCCTTTTATTAATAGTGAGGCAACGGCAGACAAAGTGGTGAAGGTGAGCAATAGTCCATCTCAACGATGGTAAAACTCTGGGCAGATGTGTATCCTTCATTGCCATTTAGATTTTGCATGAGCCAGATTAGAGCTTCAAATGAAAATGTTCTCACAGGCAGCTCAGAGTGATTCCATACCACATCACTCTCCTAGGTTAGAAGCTGAAACGTGCCTGAATCAGATGATCCCTGATGTTGATGGTAGTTGGACCTCCCTGCACACACAGGACACCTGGATTCCTTATTCATCCCCATCTGCCTTTTCTTACACATCCTCTTCTCCCTCTAACGTGTGCAGCCCTCCAGGGTCCCAAAATCACAGAACATAGCCGACCACACAATGAATGAAATTCTTGCAAGGCACCACTGGACCAGTCAGGCATCAGAACTGCATCTTTGGAAGCCCTATGTTTGATGGTTGTCATAGTGTGAGATGGACTTGACTGTATCACTTCCAGTCATCTGTTTCAGATTCTTGTATTGAATCACCTTTTCAAAGAAAGCTTTCTTTTCCTCTGGAGTCCATCCTAATTAGTTTGAGGTGGCACAATGAGCTGCGGTAGTCAGGACTGGTGAAGGTTCAAAACAGACTTTGACCAAGAATTAAAGTATACAGATGAAGAAAGCTCTTAAAATAAAAAGAAAGTGTACTGGAAACACACAGCATGTCAAGTCACATTGTTGGAAATAGTTTCAGATCAAGATACAAGATCCTGAGGGGATTTGACAGGGTGGATGCTGAAATGATACTTCCCTTTAGGGGAGAGACTAGAACTAAGGGGCACAGTTTAAAAATGAGGGATCTCCCATTTCAGGAGAAGACAAGAAGAATCTGTTTCTTTTAGTTGGTTGTTGATCTATGAAATACTCTTGCCCAGAAGGCAGAGCCACTGAATACTTTTAGGCCAAGTTATATAGATTGTTGATTAGTAAGGGAGTCAAAGCTTATAAAGGAGATTTAGATCAGTTATGACCTTACCAAATGATGGAACAGGCTCATAAATGATGGAACAGGCTCATACTTAATAGAGCTGTAGAAAGACACACATGTAAAGAGTATGTAATCCAGTTTTTACTTGGGGGGGGGGGGGGTGCGCGCGCAGAAGAGTGAGAGCGTGTGCGCGCGCACGCATGCATCTCTCTCTTTCTGTGTATTTGTCAGCAGGTCTAAGGGTGCAGGGCAGGGACATAAATGGTAAGAGAGTTCATGAAGTTAGAAAAGCAATAATGGGTATACTAAAGAAACAAAGGCTGCATTGAGATGAGGAGCAACTGGCTACACAAAACCATCTGTATGCGACATTAACAGATAAAGGACAAAACATGACAAGACGAGATCAGCTCAGCAAAAATATTAGCAGCAGAAATGCTGTGGTAACCATGGGTCCAAAGTCTTAGTCGTTGGGATTTTGAAAGTACAGTTGCAAGAGAACTGGATAGTGGTATTTTCCATTGATGGATACAGAAAAAGGCACTGAAATATAGGGAGAGTGACACAATGAAAACATCAGAGATGGTTTTATCTGCAATTTAGACAACTTAAGGAGCAAAATCTTGAGATGACAAGGTTAAGGAGTGGGGAAAAAAAAAAACAAAGTTGCTGGAAAAGCTCAGCAGGTCAGGCTGCATCTATGAAGAAAAAAAAAAGTCAGAGTTAACATCTTGTAAAGGTGACCCTTCCTCAAAACTTCACCTTACCCGACATGTTAACTCTGATGTTTTTCTTTACACATGCTGCCGACCTGCTAAGCTTTTCCAGCAACTTCTGTTTTTGTTCCGGATTTACAGCACCCGCAGTTCTTTCGGTTTTTACAAGGTTAAGGAGTGGCTGTGAAGAAGACATTCAGAGAGGATAAGAGGGCAGTGAACTTGCAGGAGTGACAGTTTCTTTTAAATTTCATTTGCACTTAATGGGTTGCTCCAATCAAAATGTTTAACATAAATAGCAGTTTGTATGTTATCGACGCAAGATTTTTGAGACGTCGCATCAGAAACACAAGTGCATGAGATGCAACATTTTTAATCACATAAGTGTGTGGGTAGCTGTTAAGCTCAGCTGTATTTTCATTAAATTCATCCCATCAACTTAAAAAGGAATAGTATACACAAAAGAATTAATTAATATCAAGTTAGAGAAAAGATTCTGAGACAATAGTAGGAAGACTATAATATACTCATTTGGTTCTTCAACAAATCAATTTTCTAATAACTGAAAGTTTTATGTTCTTAAGTATTATTAAGTTTTTTTAAAACTTCAAGACTGTTTGTGGTTCTATCATCAGCAACTGTGAGATAACCGATTTGCAACACAGTTTAATATTTATATTTATTCCCATTGAAGTGAGTGTTTGACTTCAGTGCTTTGAGAGACCAACAAACTGCAAAAGTATTGCAGTCACACAACTTGCTCTACCTTGAGAATTCTGAACCTTGAAGTAATATTAAAGCATTTACAAGAAAGTATCTAGCCCAGTCTATGATGAAAACTATATAATGTATGAGTTTACTTTCAAATACAAAAATTAGTCACTTCAGTTGACTGCAGACACATGTGGTGTTAATGGAAACATGTTTATGACAGGTAGGTTAAAAATTGAATTGAATCATTTATTGTCACGTGTATTCAATGTAAAAATACAGTGAAAAGTGTGTACCTTCACTGTACATACATGGCGCCATTCACATTAACTCAGAATAAGATAAGAAAAAAAAACTTGGGAGTCCAACTTTCCTTTCCACTGTCGTAGTCTCGCTCCCAGAATTCCAGCCCTCACCATGCCTCCACCAACATCCCACTCCGGGCTTTCCAGCCCACGCCATGCCTCCCATCCTGCTCCAGGCTTCCCAGCCCTTGCCGTGCCTCCACCAGCATTGCATTCTGGACTGCCTCACTGGCTCGATCTTACCACTGCTGCCTCACCGGCTTGCTCTCGCTGGCCCACTCTTGATCTGCTGCCGTCGCTTCAGCCCATGCTTGATCCGCCGTCGCTGCAGGGCACAACCCACACGTTCAGCTCCTGCCTCGTGGTTTCTGGTCATGACTCAGCTCCTTTCTGACTCCTTAGGTAGATAGTTAAAAGGGGTGGGGGGGGAAAGAATTACTATAGGAGAGAGAAAGGAGGAGGGGGAGAAAAAAAAAGGAAGGACAAAGAAAGAAAAGAAAGAAAGAAAAAAAAAAGAGAACTGACAGAGTGGAGCTCTGAATGGAGCGACTTATCTTGCCACCACCTTGCCAGAAATTTGAATTTATTGGAGTTGTTTCCATTTCAGAAGAACCTAGAATTGAGTTAAGATTTTTATTACTTCTAAACTCAACCTTGGTGTTTCCTGAATTAAGTTTAATTTCTATCCTTAGGGTAGTTCAGGGCAGTTCATGGAACAAGTCATATCAGCTGAAAGAGATAGTAGGAACTGCAGATGCTGCAGAATCCGAGACAACAAGGTGCAGGGCTGGATGAACACAGCAGGCCAAGCAGCATCATAGGAGCAGAGAGGCCCGGAAGGGTCTAGGCCCAAAACGTCAGCCTCTCTGCTCCTATGATGCTGCTTGGGCCTGCTGTGTTCATATCAGCTGAAAGGTCTGGTTTGTGAAATTACAAATTGAGAAAGTGTGGTATGAAATCCACAGGTAATTACAACAGAGAAGATTTAGGCTCTGAGATTTTTGATAAGTTATGACAGCAGACTTTGAAAGAATTCATCAAATTGTCTCCACAGTCCTTAGCAAAGTCATCAGTCTGTTAACTAGAACCATCATGACTTAAGATGGTGTGTAATATCTCTAGACTTTAAGTCTTTATAACAGATAATGTCAGAAAACAGGTTGAAACTTTGTTTTGCTGTGTGTTTTGAGTTCTTTCTAACTGTCTTCCATGATTAGGCAGCTTGCTTTTTTTTTGAAAATTTCTTTTGACGTAAATAAACGTCTATTGTCAAAGAAAATCTACAGTCCCATGTGAGTGTATCTGAGTGATTAACTACCATGTTAACTAACGAAACAAAACAAATATGATCTATCAAGGGCAGGGTCATTCTGGGATTTGTCTTTTACCATCAGCTGGAATCACAACAAATGGCACAGTTCCAGAAAGCAAAATCACTAAAATGTATGCTGTGGAAACTTTTATTCTGACAAACAAAGAGCACAAAAAAGATAATAAATTTTTTTCTATGAAGAATATGTCAAAATAAGCTACTTTAGCCAACTTTTAATTTCTTGACTAAGATCAAACGTAGCTTGGATTACAATAAAAAACAGCCAAACCACACGATTATGTTTTACGTCTAAAGTTCAGAAGTGTTAGTTGAAGTGCAAATTGCAAGCTGTGAGGATATTTCTGACAAGAAGACATTAAGCTGAGGCACCTGAAATCATAACATTTGGAACAGTTCACTGCAGTTCTGCACCTTTCAAAATATAATCTTAAGTAATTGCAAGAAGTTGCATATTTGATTAACCCATCACAGGATTACAGTTCTTCAGTATTTACCCCATAAATACCGAATAAAATACAACAGAAAATTACTCCTGGCATCTAACTACAGAATGCTGACAATAAATTAAGTGACCTAAATGATGTTCAATGTCTACAAGTAACACTAACAGTCATTACATTTTTGTTATTCTTAATACGTCCTCTTCATTCACTTCACATTGTGTCTCCCATATCTTTGTTTAAAACTTGAATGATGAAGTAGCCACTAAAGTACTTTGTGCTCAAGACTGATTCCAGGACATTAAATAAACCAAACTGACAGCAGAGATTTACATTACAAGTAATTGAACGATAATTTGTGTCACTCAGCAAAACAAAACAAAACAAAAATGAAACTATCATAATTTTCTTACAAAGTGCCCAAAACAGAATCTGATATTTTATTTTAGCTGTGCAACACCCAAGTCCCAATAGTGATGCATTCTTTCACCTTCCAATGTACAAACAAATTGGTGAAGATTTGTGCAGCAGCTTAGAAATTATAAAGACTGCTGTAACAAGGATATTCTATGAACCACAAATACAACATCACAAGAGCAAGAAAAGCATGTTTCAGATAGATACAGCCAATTCTACCAAGGGTGATGTTCTTATTCTTTTTAAATTATGTTTTACAATATAAGCGTTTTTTCTCAAAATAAAATTATATAAACACAATTATTTACATTGTACAAAACTAATGGTAGTAGGTTTCAAGTGCTAGACTTATGCATTTTAGTGCAATTCTTTTACACACCATCCAAGACACCAGAGTTACTTGGTGACAGTCCATATTTCTTCACTGTTGTTTAAACCATGAAAAGCCATGGATAGAGATCACAAGGAACAATAATATCAAGCTTAGACAGTTCTTTGGAGGGACACAGGAGAGAAACAAAACAACGATGGTGCTTTATCATTGTACATGCCAACTGAATAATGCTTACAGCATTTACGAGGGTGGTTGTAAAATGAATCTATGATAACTGGTCAACATGGAACGAAATCCTCTTTTAGCCAAAGCCATAAGACTTCAAACAGGCATCTGGTTAAAGTGTTTGAAAATGATCGCAGCACTATTTTAAAAATGTAAAGTAAACAAACTGTGTTGGTGGATTGGAATTTATAGGATTTAGTCAAGACCAAAGCTAATAGTGCACAGGATTTATACTGTGATGGAGCACAAAGCTAACTAAAGCTTGTTAAGTCAAAGCCCTTTCCCACTATAAAAACAAACCATTAATAAATAGGTGCAGAGTAGGCATTTTGAATGCACATGGGGCTTGTATTTTACTGCTTTTAGTTAGCCCTACAAAACTTGGAAGATACCCTTTAGCTACTGCTTTTTTGTGCTCTTTTGAGTTAAAAAAAAAGTTGCTGAGTAAATGCTACTTCCATTTTGTATCAATAGGTTACAGTGTTAACCTTCCACTACACATCTCATATTTTTCCCCCATTTAAAAAACACCCATCCTCGTGCCTGTGAAATAAAATGGAACTTAATTGGGATAGAAATAAGGCTATACCTGTGTTTTGAAATTACATTAAGTATGTAGACATTCTGCAAATTTGCATGAAGTGCAATCATTTTCTTCCAACCTTTTGCACTTGGCTGGTCAAAGTCAGAATCATTGCAGCATAGGAGCAGGCCATTCAGCCCCTTGAAATCTGTGTGTTTTTCTGTAGAGTAATCCAATCAGTTTCACTCCTCTGCTCCATCTCAGGAGCCTGACAATTTATTTCCCTCAATATCCTACAATTTCCTTTTGAAATAATTGAACATCTCAACTTCCATCACTTGTTTGGGAAACAAGATCATTGACACTGCACATAAAATGCTCTTCATCACAACCCTCTGCACCTCTTGTCCAAAAATCTTAAATTTGTGTTCCTTCATCATTTCCCATTATTTGATGGTACACTTTTCCTTGGTTTACCTACATTTATCTGGCACACCTCTTATAAAATCTGCCCTCAATCTACTTAGCACCAATGAGAACAGCCCAGCTTCTCCAAACTAACCCTGCAGCTAAAATCCTACTCCCCAGCATCATTCTGGAAAATCTCTTTTGCACCTTTTCAATGTCCACTGAGATCTGTTCTAAAACGTAGTGACCAGATCTGGATGCAATTTTCTAGTTGTGACCTAACCAGAGTAACGAAGAATTCAGCAAAATTTCTCTGCTTTTCTGCTCAAGTCTCTCTGTATGATGTCAAGCCCAATAATTTGCTAATTACTCTTTCAATAGCCCCTGTCATCTTCAAGGATCTGTCCGCGTGGACCCTAAAGTCTCAATCTTCCCCCACAAACTGTATGATTAAGTTTATATTAACTTTCCATGCCTTCTCTGCCAAAACACTTCTCTATCTTAAATTCTGCATTCTATCCACCTACACATTACGCTAGTCAGTCTTCTGTTACAGTCAATTTCTGTCATTGTCACGGTTTGTCACGGTTTGCCACGTTTCCATGGTTCACAACATCAATAAAGATTTCAGTGCAAAACAACTTCTTAAATTATGATCCAACTTTTGTGACAAGAGTATGTTCAGCACTCTGAATGTACACCAATAAAAGTGATCCAATAACAACGATGTAAGCCCTAAAGATAAATAAATGTTGCACGAGACTGGGAACATGTTCAAATAAAAATATAAGTACATTAAGTTACTGTAAAGATTACTGACAATTCTTCCACAAAAAAATTGCAAACTCTTTGCCAATGAATGCAACCAAAACATTCACCCCAAGCATTGCTGAAACTGCATTCACAGATAACTTGGCACAGCAAGCATACATCTTCTTATCCCCCTGACAATTTCATGGCTTTTTTTTATACTTTCTGGCAAGTTAAGTTGACTAAAATGAAGACATTTTTCTTTTCTGGAGAGAAAGGTTTAAAACACAATTATACTAATTTAGTTCATTCAATTATATAAATACAATTTCAGCAAACTTAAAACTCCAACATGATAACTTTCATTATTACAATATTAAAGTTTTGAAAACTATTGAAACAATGTTAGAAACAAGGCATTTTATATGCAACAGCTCCTTGCAAGCATAACACACATTGGGATTTTCATTATTAACATACGCAACTGAATTCTTAAATTATAGCTGGGTAGCAAGCTTAATACCAACCTTTTCACTGCATTGACTTTCATTTTGAAAAGTGCTTACAATTACAAGCTGAAGAATAATTCTGAAGCATTGGATCACAAATCAATAATCCCATCATTCATCCTTCCTGCATCCCCAACACCACCCCCTCCCCATAGAAGATAGAAAACATATTTTCTCTTGCATTTCCTTTCATTGCTGGCCCTTAAACCAAACCTTAGGCTAAGAATGAAAAATGACCTGTTTTTAGGTCTCCAAATTCCTCACTACCAGGCTGGCCAAGGGACAGAAAAGAGATTATTGGTCTCCAGCCCTTTCTTTTCATCATAAAAGAGGAGTTGGCTTATGTTGGGTCTCTACTCCTTCAAGCACAACAGATTAGAAGTTCAGCACATGTAAACAAACATTAAGAAGCTAAGGTGGTACTAAATAACAATTAGACAAAAGCTATGTAACTGCATAACAGTGGCCTATTACCATGCTGATTCTCAATCAACCCAACTGTTCTACACCAGTGCCTACACTACAAGCCTACGTCCATTCTACTGATTTCACAAAATCCCACACATGCTCTATTTCTTTCAACCTCATCTACTTACTTAGCTTCCCCTTGAATTCATTCATGTTATCTACCTCAACTATTCTGTGGTAACAAGTTTCATGTTATGTACTCACTAACATTCAGTTTGGCTTCCACCAGAAGTGCTCAGCTTCTGACTCCATTACAGCCTAATTTCAATCATGGACAAAAAATATTAACTCCAAAGTGTAGAGGAGAGTGACTGCCCTTAACATCAAGCTCTCATTTGACCAAGTGACATCAACGACCTCTAGCAAAACTGAAGTCAATGGGAATCCAGGAAAAACTCTGCTGGTTGGAGTTATACCTAGCTCAAAAGGAAGTAAGTTGTAGTTGCTGGAGGTCAGTTATCTTACCTCCACGACATCACTGCTGAAGTTCCTCGGGGTAGGTATTTTCTAATCAACCTCTTCTGAGATGTGTTTTTATTCCGATGGAAATGGGACTTGAACCTGGGCCAGTGGTTCAGAGATAGGGATATTACCAGTCTGCCACAAGAGCCCTTAAGTTCCTCAGGGTAGTGTCCCATCTTCAGCTGCTTCAATGACCTTCCCTCCATCATAAGGTCAGAAGCAGGGTTGTTCACTGACTATTACACAATATTCAGCATCATTTGTTACTCCTCAAATACTGAAGTAACCATATCCAAATGCTGCAAAACAGCTAGGTGGCAAAATTTTTTGTGCCACAAAAGTGCCAGGCAATGACAACTGCTGACAAGACAGAATTTAACCATTGTCCCTTGACATTCAATGGCATTATGATCACTGAATGCCCCATTACCAACATTGACCAGAAACTGAACTGGACTAGCTACAATTCTTAGATTAGAATTTTTCATCCTATATGATACAGCTTTGTATTATATTAAATATCTTGATCATTTATTTCATAACATCTGACCTCTTCTCATCATATACTCAATGCCTTTGACAGTTCCAAATTCAACTGGTGGAACTGAAATTCACTCAGCAAAATTTTATAATTGAAAACAAGTCTCAGCAATAGTTACTACAAAATTATCATAAAAACCCATCTGGTTTACTTACATGTGACTCCAGATACATAATCATTCAGCTGACTCTCAAGGGCCCTTTGAAATTACACAGCATGATACCCAGTTCAGGGGCATTAAGAATTGAACAACAAATATTAGTTATGCCAGTGAGACTCACACCCTAAGAAGGAATAAACAGATCTAAATACAATTATTTTAACACCCACTAAGTTAATCAAAGATCCTACAGCAAAGCAATGCGGTACTAAACATCATGACTTTGAACATGGTTAAGAACAATGAATTATGGAGCTAACAGTGATTACAAGTACAACCTTTACTGGATCTTTCGAGCTACCCGTGGAATCAAAGAAATGTTAAAGAAATCTTTGGTGCTCAGGAAAATGTCGAACCAGCATCAACTCTAAAGCAAAAATATTGGAAGTGACCATTATCCAGATAACTCTAAATCTACTCCCAAATGTCCTCAACCCCCAAAAACCTTTGGAATAACATGTCAAAGAAAATAAACTACAAAGGTGACTGGAAGTATCCACTACTATGTTCTCTGCTTTGTCTAAACACTGAACGGACAGTGTATTCTCATCAATATGCCAACAGACTGAATTTTGTAAAGAAAGGAGGAAACAGTAACCTGTGCTTTTAATTTAGTAGCTCTGCTGGAATGTTGTCCAATTACAGACTAGCTTGCACTTTAGCTCCAGAGTTGGCCTTAGCTGCAAATGAATAGGACAATTATATTACTCTGAATCCACTCATTAAAATTATGTTTACTTGCAACTGGGTATTGCGTCTTGACTCATTTATTATCACCTGCATGATTAAGTCTTGTATGCGGTGGACTGAGGTTTAAGATCAAGGTATCTTGGGCAGTCCTCAGTAGTGCAGGAAAGGAGGCTGCAGAAAAAGAGAGAAACTGCTGGCTGGGCAAGTTTAACTTAGTGTTTTGCACTAAAAAAAGTTAGGTGTTAACAGTCACAAAATAGTTACTGCAATAGAAAAAAATTGTTAAATGAGTATAGGGGTTAGGACATTGTTGTGGCTGTATGGGACATTGGTGAGGCCATTTCTAGAATACTGCGTTCAATTCTGGTTTCCCTGTCACAGGAAAGATATTGTTAAACCTGAAAAGGGTTCAGAAAAGATTTAAGGATATTGCTGGGATTGGAGGGTTTGAGCTACAGAGTGAGGCTGATTGGTCTGGGGCTTTTAACTCCTGGAGTGTCGGAGGCTGAGGGGTGACCTTACGGAGGTTTATAAAATCATGAGGGGCATTGACAGGGTGAATAACCAAGGTCTTTTTTCCAGGTTAAGGGATTCCAAAACTAGAAGGCGCAGGTTAAGATGAGAGAAGAAAAAAAAAACCTGAGGGGCAACTTTTCATGCAGAAGGTGGCACATATGTGAAATGAACTGCCAGGAGGTGGTGGAGGAGACTGGTACAATTACAACATTTAAAAGACATCCGGAGGATACTCGAATAAGAAGGGCTTAGAGGGATATGAGCCAAATGCTGGCAAATGGGACTAGATCATTTAGGATATCTGGTCAGCAGGGATGAGTTGGAGCAAAGGCTCTACAAAAGAATATTTTCTCATATTCACTGTGTGGGAATATCAGTTTCCAGGAAGACAGATTCAAACAAATCTCTTACGTTGTCCATGATGATTCCAAGAATATTATCTCCTGCTTGTGATGTGGGAGGGATCCAAATTATGAGTATTTACAATTTCAATGTATCAAGGATCTGTTATACAGATGAGTTGGCTAGTCTCACGCAAGGGACTTGGATTGGCCAATTATCTAATTCTGAACTTAATGAGCAATGTGTATCAACAGTTGTACTGCTGCAACAGCCAGTCAGGAACACTAAGGACAGGCTGAACCTTATACTGGCAATTCTCTTTTCAGAAAGAGAAGAATAGTACTCCCATATGGTATTATGAACTCATGCATCCTTTACACCCAAGGCAACGTAGATATGTTGCACACATATAACCTGTGGTGATCTGATTGTCATCAATAGCACATGTTTTAAGAATTATTTTACTGTAGTGTGGAATTTAAACTACTGAAATATTCTTCAATCCGAGAGATACTTCACAGAAAAAACTAGCTTTTTTTTCCACTGCCTCGATGACAAAGCAGTAATTTCCATAGATAACCTCAAAGTTTTGACTGGGATGAAGTTAAAACAGCAATGTTCTTTCACCATGAAGATCTGGTGACAAACTTAGTCCAGGGCAGGTTAAATGCTAAAAGGCAAAACTGACTGTTTCAGCCTTGCCAGTGCTCACCAATAAACTCAATGTTCTACTGAGCTGAAAACATATTTGTGAGATTCAGCTGATTCTGTGCATAAGGATGCATGCACTCATAACACTAAATGGGAACTCTATTGTCTGCTTCTCTAGTTTGCTTTTGAAAAAGAAAATTGCCATTATAAGCTTCACTGTTACTGTGCAGATTCGGTGGCATTTGTATTATTTAGCTAATGTATATTAATTACCCTAAAAATAAATCCGATCATAAACTTTTCATGAAAGCATTTCAGTCTCTTGCTACAACATTTTGCAGAAACTGGGTGTATTAAATATACACAAGCCTCCTGAACCAAACTGTATGGGATACAAAGAAAGAAAGAAAGAAGTCAAATCAGTAACACTCTGGTTGATCGTTCTCACAGCTTCATCAATATCTTAGGAAAAACAGAGATCTTAAGAATTTACCCACTATCCTAGTCATGAAACTGCTTAAAGGCATTCTACAGATGACCTTAACGTGATAATTTATAGAAGCAATAGGTAATGCCAAACATATATAATGGAAATCCTGAAAGGGGAACCAAGTTAGTAAACCAGTATAATAACAAGAAAACAAAAAGCACGGAACACAGTTCTTCATACGAGGCTAGTAAGGGAGCTTAAAAATCATGAAATACTTGCAAATTGATTAGGTAGACTGAAATTTGGTTTGGCAGGAAAACAAAGAGTGGTGAATAACAGAAATATTGTGCTGGCTAAAATAACAAGAGTGCTGATTCCCAAGGGTTGTTTTGGCCCTTTCCATTGTTACCTGCAATATCTCTCAACATTAGGTCTGGTGGAAGTGAGGAATTTAGTGATATTATTAGTAAAGGAATAGTGCTAAAGAAATTAACAGGACTCAATAGTTATGAAATTCCTGAAGGTGAAGGCCTGAATGCTAGGGTTACAAAAGGGCCAACTGTTTGCCCATAGGGTAGGAAGTGATAGTTCCTCAACTGCTTTCTGAACTGCTTTCTTCTTTAAAAAAAAAACTTTTCTTACATTCTTCTTCTGAAATAGATTCTAACTGAATTTTAAAGTGGCTGCTATTGAATACAAAATGAGCAAGTTGACTGCTCCAGCAATTACCAGGACAACCGCAAACTCATCACTGGCCAGAATGTGACAGTCCTTGCAATTTACAGCCAAGTTAACACAAAGAACTAGTAGGTGAGAGGTCTACTTCAGCCAGCTCTAAACAAAAAAAAACAAACATTCAACACCTTATTGCTTTAATTGATGCAAATGTCTCCACAGTTATCTGCTATCAGAAACTATTTTGTTTGGCAAAGGAAACATCAAAACTCTCTCATTAATTGAGAGTCTCAACTAGAGCCCCAATCACACAAATGAAACTGCAAACTGGTTTGAACTGCCTTTTAACTATAAGGCTTAGACTTTTGTTTGCAAGTCTGCTTGTAATACCAGAAGAGTAAACAGCTCCAGGCTTAACTAACAGCTAAGCCTGATCACAATATCTCTTACTGTACACTGTTACAGTGATGTTCTACAATGCACACAGGTACATTAGTTACACGGTAATCTTGTAACTGAAGAAGTTGCACCTAGGTAATTGTGTGCCTAAGATGGTACTGTAAGTGGTGACATATAAACCTTTCACTGTACTTGAGTATGTGACAATAAAGTTACTTCAAATTCAAGTCTGACTTCTGTAAAGAAACCGGTGTCTCACCAGCAAAGTCAATCAATTCCAACCTTACAACTATCATGCCTTCACCTGTAATTCGAACTGCACCACAGCTCCTATAAAAATCACTTCTGTGCCCAACTAACTGAAAGAAACTCAACTGGACCCTGACTTATCAGACTCTAAATCTTGGGAGCCAATTCTGATACCTTTAGTTTTAAGTGATTTGCAACTTCTCTTCTTTCCCCTTTCTTTCTTTCACATTCTTATGTTGCATGAATGTAAAAAATGGATATCATAAATTACATTCCCAGAGTTTGAATCAATAATAAATCTCCTTTTGATTCAACCTGAAGATTTTGCAGTGAAGGTCATTTTAATTTGGACCTTACAGATAATGGTCAGGGAAAGCACACCACTGTCTACTTTTAAAAAGAGGAAAAGAAAATAAGCAAAGGAAAGTTTAAAAAGTAACACCTGTTATAGAAAGGAGGAGAATAATAAGTAACTTCTCATCGACACACTTGTCACAAAACTAACAGTTGAGACTTTACTTTTTGAAAATTCATCAGCCAGCATTAATATCGTAATCTACTGGACATGCTGGATAAAAGAAAAGTAACAATGATTGATGTTCTGTCCGACTAATCTAACCTTCAGGTCTGAACAGGCTAGAGACCTTATCCAAAGCTCAACAACGAGCGGTCTGTGAGCTATTAGCTGTTTAAAAAAAACTGTTGCAATAGTCTAATTTCAGAGGCTTTATGCAACTCTATTAGGAGGCTGCGTTTACATTTGTGGTGTCTGCTCCTGCACTCTCCTCATTCTTCCTTCCAAAATGTACAACCTCACACTTCTCCCCTTGAATTTTATTTTCCCATGTTTGCCCATCGCTGGGTTATCTGTCCTCCTGAATTTGTTAAGCCCCTTCGAAGCTTATAGTATTTCTGAATTTCACACTGTAAATTTTGAAATTATGCCCAGTATAAATAACCAAGTCCAAGGCATTTCTATCAAGAAGCAGTGATCCTGGGGAATACCAGTGTATAATTTTCTGTAGCCAAATAAACCTGCTACTCTATCTCCCTTAGCCAATTTTCTATCCACTCTCCCACGGTCCCTTAATCCTGTGGGCTTCCATGTTGTGAACAGGACTGTGAATTGACACATTATTGTCAAACGCCTTTTGAAAGTCAAACAACTTCAGCTGCAATACTTTCATTAAACTGTTTCATTATTTCTTCATCAAGTAAGTAATCAATGTTAACCATAAGGATTGTAGGCCTTTGGCCAGACCAAATTCAGGGTGCCACACTTGATCACGATCCCTTCAAAAACAAGTCTTTATACAGAGAGCTAAACATTAGGAATGGGATCTCCAGCGATACCTCTTCTGTCAATTTGTTTTGTTGATGCTAATCATCTGGGACCACAAGCAAGGAATGGAAGTCTGAATGAGGTAGCAGATGGCTGACGTCCATACTGTCTATACCACAATACTAAGAATTACTCCTATTTTCAGGAGAGGAAAGGAAAATTGTGAGAACTGATGAAATAATTGCTGAGGCACACAAACAGTTAACAAGTAATGTCTTCAAAGGATAATTGCTTTTCACAAATAAACATTTAAATACCCCAACTTAAATTTGGGGTGAATTTTCCAAAATTTTTTCACAAATCAGAATTTTTGTGGACACGTTAAATATTGAACCAATCTAAACTTGGTGCTCTAGACATCCAAATTGTGAACATAATGATCACTTTCACTGGTACTTTAGCTGAAGGCTTAAAATCTCTATAAACATTGCACAGCCTACACAATACAAAGCTGTCTTCTGTGTTGTATCTGAATAAATGAAGACAAAAGTGGCTGGCACTGAGAGGGAAGACCTTGGCTGGCTATCAACAATGAGATTAAACTACAAACTGTATTGCTGAGCTCCTTACAGCAGCTTATCACATTCATACTCCACAGTGTAAAACCAGGCCACAGCAAGAGGAGGCTGAACAAGTGTTTACATTGGTATTACTACTTATCTTTCACAATTCTTCCTTTCAAACTATGACCATTCTATGTAACTCTTTCAAAATGCTACTGCTAAATATTCAAAGCTCAACTTCACAAGTTTCCAAATGTGGCAGCTACTTCAGTATTCCACATGGTAAAATTGTATAGCAAGAGATTTTGAACTTGAACAAGACAATTTGAACTTCAGCAGACTTGCTAATTTTCTACAAGTCTGGGTGGAGTTCTAGCTTAAACTTCACAGTGGTAACTTTCAGTTACTGCCTAGATCAGGGATGCCTTTATTTATGCACTAAAATACTGGATTACCAGTCGGAAATAAATTCATACAGATTATGTCCACATAAATACAAGACTCAAATCGTTACTAAATCGCTTCCCTCTCCAGAGGTTTCAGGAAACAAACACCAGCCTGATCTAAAAAGACAAATATGCTTTAAATCACTAACGTTTCAACCTGATGCTGAGAAAGTCCTTTAGGACAAGGGGTTTCCAAACTGAGTGGGCACCCCTACCTGGGGAGCAGCAAAGCTGTTGGGGCAGGGATACAAAGTGACACCTTGGTCAAAACTAAATTCAAATTATGTTTCAAGTGCCTCCATTGTCAGGGATATCACTTCTATTTTATCACCGCATCAACCAGGATCACCAAGGAAGCAAAGGGATTGACAAAATAATGGGAAGGACTAATGAGAATTGATGGGCAGGCAGGTGATGGAGGGGTCAGTAGGGATGCAATACAGACAAAAGTGGAGACAGTGCACTCCTGCTGATGGGTCTTCATTTCACTCTTCAGGTCATCTATGTTGTGGACTGATCCATTAACTGAGCACTGTTTTGGAAATTTGATGTTTGATCAAAATAAGATCAAGTGCTTTATAAATGTGTTTGCAATAAGAGTTAAATTCTGATCAATATTTTACTAAATATTTACTCTAGTAACTTTTTTTTAATATTTAAAAATCCCATTGCTTCTTCTCTTGCTGAACTGTGATTCTGTGAATATGAAAGGCTTAGGATATTTTATCCACTAGTCATATATTTCATCTGAACCAGATCACCCAATTTAGTTGCCGCAAAATCATGAAGCCCTACAGTAACATCACACTGAAGCTCACTTTCCCTTGCAATTTGCTCACATCATCTTTAAAAATAAAGCAAAGCATAAGTTAATAAAACAATTCACAAAAACAATGAGCACAATGTGTCTTTGCTGGTATTGCAGAAACTCAAGATAACAAATTGTCTGCTTTTTTAAAAAAACACGGATGTGCATGTAGCACCCATGATTTAATGGAATTTCCTAAGCTGCTTCACAGGATTTTTATAAAACAAAATGCATCCTTGCCCGATGAAAGGTCATAAATTTAAAGGGTTAATTGTGTTTCTCTTTCCAAAAACATCACCAGATCTGTGTAATATTTCCAGTGTTTTCTGTTTTTACATCAGATTTCCAGCATCCACAGTATGTTTTTTTTTATTTTGGAATAGAAAACATTCCCTCACATTGCTGTGCAGATCAACTTCATCTATCTTTCTTCCCCCACTTAGAGACCATATTATTTTTTTTTTAAAAATGTCTGATGCATTCCATCCAAGGTCAATTTGTCCTGATAAGGTGAAGTGCCCAGAACTGCTCTCAGTATTCCAACGTGGTCTAAACAGGGCTTTACACAATTGCAGTAAAAATCCAACCCCAAATCTAACTCAAGATAATCAGAACGTACTAATTTTCTATCTTTTTAGGTTTTGGTACATTCAGAAGATGTCCATTGGCTTATTGTTCTCATGTCTCCAAGTTGAGTAAAACATTAAGCTGTGTAGTGGTACAGAGATTTAAAATATGGTGATGTCAGGAAATTTGAATCATGAACTTTCTCAGAATTGTTACAAAATGACGATGGTTAGATTTATAGAGAAACAAAATGGAGAATTTGTTGTACAAATGTTCAAAATGTGAGCAATTTCAACCTATTCAAACAATTTCAGTCATGCTACATGTCATAGAAATGATCAAAGACAGTTAACGCACAAGTATGCGTTAATCTTGCAAAGGCATATTTAAGATGAGGACCCTCCCCTAGAACTTCCAAATCAGTGCGCAGCTTGATTTTTCTATCCCTTTAGCATTTCCTGTATAGGAAACACTGCTGCTTGGTTACTACTGCCTTGATAACCTTTGTCTATTGAAAGTACACCAGGAGTTTGCACTCGTGCTTCCAGAGCAAACTCGGAATCAAAACACAGTTCCGTACAAAATAAAGGAGATCTCGCAAAACTGCCTGGTGCACATAGTCTCACAAGGATTATTATATCGAGCTGACTGTTATTATACAAAACACTCATTGCTATGAATGAGCAGAAGTAGGCCATTCAGCCCGCTTCGCCACTGAATAAGATCACAGCTGATCAGATTACTTCACATCTGCACCCGATAACCTTGCAGTCCTGCAAACCCCCTTGACCTCGTCCCTTGCTTAGCAAAATGAACAAAATGTCCACCTGGGTTTTTAAAAAGCTAAGATAACTAAAGAATGTGACAAATAAATTCACATTTACAAAATTCTCCCATACAGGCTTCAACTTTGCAACAAAGATATATTGTAAGTGCTGGATTGAAAGAAATTGGTCATGTTTTCATGTTAAAAAGAACACATCACCAACTTATTCCTTTTGTTGCAATAAAAGTCTGAATGTAATTATAATCCATCAACATCTCAAGAGGTGATTACAGAATACTGTGAAAATATTGGTAGCATTGTTCACATAATGACAGAACATTTGCAGATCCCTTGGCAACTTCATTCAAAGAGTAAAGCAATACATTACAAGGTAAAATAAACTGCCACCAACCCTGAACTATTCCTGACACATCTGCAAGTCCTCACTGAAGAACACTAACTTCTCCCAAAGGCCCCTACTCTACATAAAAATAAATCGGTAGCCTCCAAAGAGAGGGTCATATACACCACACAGAACAAGTCTACAAAGAATTAACGGGATTAATTAGTAAGGGATTTGAGGAACAGTTGCGCACTGAAAATCCAAAACAATAAATGGTTTAAATACTTTGGCAACAGATCAAGGTTTCTAGGGAGCAGTAGGCACTGTGCCTACCCTTTCTGCTGTGGTTTTGTTTAGATGCATTATGCTAAAACCTGACCAGAAATCCCAAGATGATATTGCAAATGCATAGATGAATGACCCATACTACAAAATGCGACAAGCTGTTTCCAGGACTTCCATTGGGTACATGGTCAAGTAACATTAGTGAGAAATCGAAACATAGAATGCTAGTAATATTCAGCAGATCTAGCAGCATCTGCAGAGAGAGAAACAGAGTTAACATTTCAGATCCGTGGCTTTTTCTGAAACATAAATTTGTTTCTCTCTCCACAGATCCTGCCACACCTGCTGAGCATTTCTGGTTACTTCTGATTTTTAAGATCTGAAGTACTTTGCTTTGATGCTAACTTTATACAGCATCAGTTGTTCTCGGTGCATGTAAGGAGATACAGGATACATGAAAATACCTGAACCATTTATTCAGGCACTGTTATTAACACAGATGAATTAAAAAAACTAATTAAGAAATACTCAAATCACACATACGTAACCATTGTAGATACAATTAAAGATAGATATAGACGGTAAAATGAATACATTGAATGCCATGCATCATATTACTGCTTTCTAAATAAAACTTCCATGTAACAGCGACAGAATTAGAATTTAGCAGTTTGCAAAAGTAATGCAGTCTCTGGGTTAATTTCAATTGATTTGGACTGTTGTGCCAGATTACAAAGTAGGAAATGCCTCCCAATTTAAGACATATATATCTCTTAGATGTAAAAGTTAAAAAGATGCACTTTCCCATAAATGTCTCTGATCCATTTTAAAAGTTTGGCACTACACTTTTGCCAGAAATAGTTAATCTTAAGCAATGAGGAGTCCAATTAACCTTGATTAAAAATATTTGGAGGGAAATGGATAAATTAAACATTGAAGAACTTTCAATTGAATGCCTGAAAAAATAAATGCAAAAAATTCTGTTGTCAGCAGTCAGAAATGTCAGTATTCTAAATGACAGATTCTGCAATAACACATTTGAACTTAAAGTGTTGACTCAGAAGTTTGTAAAACACTCACTCCCTTTTCTTATGCATGTTACCCTCTACCAGGACATACTGGTTATTTAACCAGACAAGTAATCCAGGACTAAATGGCCAGGAAACACGAACAACAGCATTTAAGGAATTTACAAAAAGAAAACCTGGAAAACAAAAAAGGTAGAATTAGTAATCATTACTAACAAGCTTCCAGATTGTTGTAAAAATCCATCAGGTTGACTCACTGCCTTCATGGTGGATAATTTAGCTTCCTTATTCAGTCTGGTTTACTACAGATCCTCAGCAAAAAAGGTATGCCTTTTAAATAGCCTAGCCATTCAAGTGTATCAAACTGGTACAAGATACAAAATGAAAATACCTGGGATACCTGCCAGTATCAACCAATGCACCAGACATCACTGAAATACGTTAACATCAGTCATTCCCTGGAAGGTCCTGTGCATGACCACATGGGAGACTTCCAATGAAATTGGAACTATATTCCACTGACCAATCAAATAAGCCCTTTACAATCCTTGGGGCTTTCCTGCTGCCTAATTCAACATATGGCTATCAGTCTGCTGAACAACCTCAATTGGTGAATAATTACTGCTGCACATTGAATACCAGTTGGAAGAAGCAAAGTAGAACGTACTCCAGGTAGGAGACAGGAATTTCCAACTAGGATTCTTTAATAGCCTCAGTGAAGAACTCAGCCACTAGATTGGGCTTGTAGCAGATGGTGTGGGAATCAACACTAAGGAAGAAAACCTACTTGACCTTGCTGTCACCAATACGCACAAGAGCTAGAAAGAAACAAGAAGATGAAAACAAAGTATAGGATGAAAGATAGAAGTATGGAGAGAATACAACGTGGGCTTCAAGGAAATGAGTTAAGGCAAAAGCACATCAAGAGGCAATTTACTTTTGTTTATATGGAAAACAGCTCCATGCAAAATAGCATACTACGTTGAATAAACACAAAATATTTTGTGCTAGCAGCGCTTTCCACACACCCACCACTGTGTGAAGAGCCTACCTCTGGACATCTCCGATATACCTTCCTCCAATCGCCTTAAAATTATGCCCCCTCGTAATAGTCATTTCCGCCTCGGGAGAAAGTCTCTGACTATCCACTCTATCTATGCCTCTCATCATCTTGTACACCTCTATCAAGTCACTTCTAATCCTTCTTCGCTCCAATGAAAAAAGCCCTAGCTCCCTCAACCTTTCCTCACAAGACCTGCCCTCCAGTCCAGTCAGCATCTGCAACACGACTAAATATCAGCACTTCTAACGCAACATCCACTTTGTCTACTTCACGTACTACTGATTTTCTTTTCACGTAATGTCTTCTTTGAGCTTCTGCTCAGTGATGCTCAAACTGTCCTTCATGATCTATTGAAAAGCTCTGCAATAGCCCTCTCCCCAGAGAGTTGAATGGGCAGAGTTGAATGTTACCACCTAGTAGCTCAGTGCATCACAGACGTTATCAGTCACAGACTGTTAGAATTAGAACTGTGGCTTGCTGCGTAGAAAATAAACGGACACAGCAAGATTTCATTACACTTATCAATGACATGACAGCATTTATGGAGAAGTAATGTTGATACTTCAGGTTAATCTGGGAAAATCATTTGGATGGAAGAAATAGGAAAAAAATTAAAGCTAGATTTAAAGTAAATTTATGTGCCAAATGCTCAACACATTAACAACAGAATACTAATTCAGGGTGTACTGATCTGCATATGCTGCCACCATTGGCCAAAATATAGTGGGCTAACTGTCCTCGGCAGTCAGCAAGCAGATGTAAGCAGTTATAGTTAAACACAAAGGGTCAAGTGGAACAGTAGGAAAAGATATTTGAGTTTCACTATCCATCTTATTTTTCTAAATCCAGGACACCTCTTCATCCATCACTCCTCAAATGAGTGGGTGTTTCACTGGTGTTTTGGGGCCACTCCAAAACTGAAAGCCACCTCAAAACTAAGATCAGCTTACTGAAAAACACCAGCACCCATTTTGCTTTTATTTCACAATGGATTTGTATCTATGCTGGAAAACAAAGTCTCTTATTCTAGTTAATGAGAACTTGGCAGAACACTTGAAATATGTGCTCGAAACTGGCTTCACGCATTCATTCTTTTGATGTCAGCAGCACATCCACTTATCAGTTTCTCTGTCATGTGAAAAAGGATGAATGAATCATGCTAATTGTTAAAACTTAGAAATGAAGACCTTAACTGGTTAATAATCTGGAATCATGAGCGAAAATCATCAGATTTTGGAGACACAAGGGACATTAGGCATATGAAACTATGTTATTAAGCCACAGTAATTTATAGTACAGTACTGTGTCCTCTTTGAAAAATTTGTATGAGTCGATGTGTCCTCTACTTCATAGATTAAATCTTGTTAACATACCTAGACTTTATATTGGACATTCAAACCAATTTAAAATAATTTGTAAATTTAAATCAGAATTGTGAAGCAGCCCAATACATGTGTAACACAAAAATTTATTAAGCCATCACACTTTAAAACTGCTATATTTTAAACATTTAGTATTCATGCTTTTCCTTCATAAACAACACTAAGTTTGGTTGCAAACCGCCTTAAAGCACTTACTGCAGCAGGATCAGTAAACATATAGTTACACGTCAGGACACAACAATATAAAAACACTATATAAAAATGGATTGTATACATTGCAATAATATGTTATCAATAAGTAAATCATTTAGGGGAGTATAGAAATACATTACTTGATTACATTGGAATAGAAAATAGTTTAATGTCATATCAACAGTTAACTATCTCCAAGTCTGGGAGATCTATACAAAGTTCATTTCACAACCTGTTATTTGGAGTTTTCATGGTGGAGTTTACTTTTCAAAAAAAAAGTGGTCACCATAGTCTTAGCAGGTCATAGGTTATACAAAAGTAGCAGATCCCAAAGCATATTATTTGAATTGGTCATCAGAAGAACTTGACAGAAATGTGGCTGAATACAGATGTAACATTTAGTCTGTGGAACAAAATAACCTTTACCAAATGGCACTTTAAATCTAGAACTAAGTCAAGGGAACATCCCAGTATCTAGCAGCAGTGATGTCAGCAAACAGGATAAGCAACCTATCATACTGAAATATTGTCTTGAAAATAAGAAAATAACAAGAAAATAACAGAATTAAAAGCACTTTACTCTTAATTTCCAAAAAGCAAGATCAGTTTGGTACTGTAATCAGTTGTATACTCACAAATGGAATAGCAAAATCAGCAATTTGTAATAATAAAAAGTGTCTTTAACAGAATGAACCATTCCAAGGCAGTTCACAGCAGCAGTAGAAAATAAAATATAAATCCCAAGCCGTACAAGGACCAAAATGTTGGTCAAAGATGTACGTTTTAAGGAGTGACTTGAGGAGGAACGTGAGGTAGATAGGCAGAATTCCAGAACTTAGGTAACTGAACACACAGCCACCAATGCTGCAGCAATAATAACTGGGAATGCACAAAAAGCCAGAATCAGAAGTGATCAGTTATGTTTCTTTGGGGAGAGGCATCAGTGGTCGTGGGATTGGAGGAGATAACAGATAAGGACGAGCAAGGTCTTGAAGGGATTATAAAAGAATGATGGAGAAATTTAAAACAAGATGTTGCTTAACTGGAAGCCAATGTCAGTCAGCAACACGATGACAATGAGTAATAATAGTGATAGCAATTGAAACTCCTCTCTTGCTTTATAATGAGCCTGTTTTCCCCAGCAGTGCCAACAATGGAGGCAAAGCAATCTTTAAACTTTGGCAGAACAGACACAACTTGGGGGTCTTGAGCCAAAACTCTCAGGTTCATGGTCCATGTTTATATGTCCTCTGTTTCCATCTCAAACAAAAGTTGGGGTTCAAGTTCTTGCCTGTTCTTAGCTGGATCAGTGGCCAGGGCACTGCAATTAATTTTCAGGATAGGGAAATCAGCCAGAATTACTACTACTTATCACTGGTCAAACCCTTTCTGAATGGCCACAGGGGAAGAAAAAGATCAGGGTTGAGTGTGATATTTGCCTCACAGTTAAATCAGCAGTCCATGCTCTCAAGATACTTACTGACCTGTAAGCATAGAATCAAAACAAGATCTGGACAAGAATGCTATCAAAAGGAGCATGGAAGAGTGAGAAATAATACAGAAAGAAAACAGAATTTTTTTTTATACCATAACTCTGTAATAGTTCATTTAAACAAATGTGGCATGTAATTAGTGCACACTATAAAATGAAAAGAGTTTGAATTTTAAAGTTTCCCAAAAAAATTAGGATTAAAGAGGTTTTTAAAAGTATTTCTGCTTTTCAGCATGCTTCGATGCATCAGACTATTCAACTTAAACTTTGTTTCACACGATCTGAATGAGAAGTAGACTCTATTAAAACAGCCTCAATACATGTAATTCCTATGCACTTCGGTCAGAGTTTTAAATACCACTCTAATTTTGAAGGCACTAATCACTAATCAACATACATATTTTCAATATAGGAAATGACAACTTTTTTTAATAATCTAAGGAAGAACAAGTCACATTCTGTAGCATTAATTTATACAATTTAAAAATAATTCCATTAACGTACACTGAACTTTATCAAATACATCCTGAAATAACTTCCCCATAAAGACTAAAATTCAACTTGGAAACCCAGTTTCCACTTTTGATAATCAACATTCCTGTTTGGCACGTACATCAAATATTCTTTCTAAAAAAGACATATTCTAGTCAAAAGTAAACATTAGTGCATTGGCAGCCATTTATTATTCCAGTCCATTTTATGTTTAAGTAATTCATTTTTAAATGACAAACTTAGTAGATTTAACAGTGGGCAAAAAACTAACATTAATATCCGACTGCCACTTTGCTAAAAGGATATATTTAATTCCAGTTTTGAAAATCTTGGCCACAACTGAAAATACAAATTACTTCAACAGAAATGATTGAATATTACTAGTGGCTCAAGAGAACTTTTTTAAAAAAAAACACAAGTTAAAATCATGATAAGTCAAATTGCAAGGGGTCTACCCACAAACTCATGTCAAGTGGAGCTATGTGGTAGCTAAGGAGGCCCCTATTTAGCCGATTTCCCTATAAACATGCTCTTTGTCAAAGCAAAGAAATGAAAACAGAGAGACACCATAAAGATGTGAAAATAGTTCTCAATGTGTTCACACCAATGACCTGACTGTACAGTAAAGGACACTGAAACCACTTAGAGTTAGCTTCATAAAACTTGATAATCTTTTCTTCTTAGCCTAGTGTCTTTGGATTAGTGTGATACAGTTTGCCATGTCATCAATGCAGTTAAAGACGTTTTCTGTGTTTTCAGATTACTGTGTGATCTCCAAGGCCTTTGCAGCTTCAGCTAGGAAACAGACCCATCGGAGTCTTCAGAGTCACAAGCTTCCTTAGGCAACCCAGTTGAACAGCATACTGCATTTACAACTGTTTCATCTGTTAATTCCAATGTGCAACATTTGACATTGCCCACCTTAGCTCAAGTTTCCATAGTTCTCTCTGCTGCAATTTCCACTCCAGTCTTCCGCAGGTGAATGAAAAAGTTGGCTTCACCCTACTCTTCCTCAAAGTTAGCATCAGGCACAATCGCAGACCATACAAATCCAATGTGGCAGAAGTAGTACCAATTGCAGTTTCTAATCACCATCACCCCTGCCTTCTTCAACATGAACAGGGCCCCTAGAACAGTTGGGTTGTATTGCTGCTTATTGAAGAAGGTCTCATAACCTGAGAAGTCAGCTACCATCAGTCATTGGACTCCTTGATCCATTATCTAGAGTTTGGTTGGTCATGGTGTTGGAAGGCAAAACAATCCGGACGTCAGTAGGGTGTTGTTAAAAGGATGCTCTTTCTCTTTTTCTTATAAATTGTAATCTGAACTGAAAGGAAGAAAGGATGCTTGAATGCGTGCAAAGCTGAGAGGATGGCTCAAATAAGGTGAAATCAGGGCAGGTACAATCTTGAAGTAGATTTGCTAGAGCATGTAGAGTTCTTGGAGCTTGATGAACGAAGGAGTGACAGTTGCGTAGAATTTAGATAGGAAGTTTTGATGAGCTGACGTATGTGAAAAATTATGCTGGAAAGCTGCCAAAAACAGCACTGGCAACTCAATTAAACAGCTGGAAGTTTGGATTAAGGTCAAACAGAAATGGCACAGAATCAGCATGTCATCAGTGCCACACATTCACTTCCAGTTTCCCCAGTGCTGCCTAGCATGGACCTCTGAAGTTTGTATAGCGCTGGAGAAATTTAAGTGACCGTAGGGCATAAGTATACATGCATAAGCTGCTACCTGCGTATGCAGGTGCAAGGATGTCATCTTTCTGATAAACTGGATGTGGGATACTGTGAAGGGTTAAGCAGAACAGACAGATCTAAAAGCAATTATTTTTAAGGCAGTAAATAAACCATCTTTTAAAAAAATCTAAACGTTAAGTCACACTGGAAAAGGCACAACTTCAAAATGCAGAAAAGTATCAAATTTAAAAATGATACAGCAGTCTCAAAACCATTTTTTTTTGCATTATTGAAGGAGCTCGAAATACTCAATGCATTTGTTTGGAAAAGGTTGGACAAAATAAAATTGTATAATTGAAGGCCAAACAAAAAAACTTAGTGATGATCATCGTCACAAGAAAGTCTGGAAAGAAATTTACTTTTCAGCATTGAGTAAGCTCAACGGCAATATATACTCTCATATTGAGGTCATAAATTGTACACTCAAGACTTTCCAGCTCTGAAGATCATTAAGCATTACTGAAACAATGCAATAACGTGATTATATCTCAGAATTTTGCACAAAATTCTTGCCATTTCCATGCCCAGGTAAGATCTCAACATCGCAGTTTAACCTCAAACAGAAAAAACATAAATCAATAGTAGAACAGGACCATGTTAGAAACAACTGGTGAAGGCTGAAACTCTGTTTAGAAGAGGGTTCTTGTTCTCTTGGGTAACAACATATGCAAATTTCAGGAATTCCATTGACTACACAATTCAAACAGTACACCAGGGTCTAGTTCTATTCCAAATTTACTTTGAAGCAGTCTCTGCTGGATACACTGCAGAAAAGCCGTTGACATTCTTAACTGTGAAAATTGGCCCAACCTGGCAGGAAAACATATACGAAATCAAAGTGCCTAATAACTTATGTCTTGCAAATCCTTACATGGGATTTCTGAGAGTATATAATTTAACACATATCTGACAAGAATAATGAGTGAGAATTGAAAAGAATACACCTTGACAGAGACAGTAATTTACTTCATTTCACACCATCGCGAGTGCTGGCACGAAAGGCCACAAAGACTGATTCCAAAACAGCAGCTTGGCCAAATCATTTCTCTCCTCTGGGTACTTTTTTTATTTTTATCCCCTTTCTAAAAGTTGCTGCAGTCCCATTAGACCAATGTCAAGAAATTCAACCTTTATTAAGAAAATGAAAAAAAAGATGACGTACAGCTAAGTGCTGAGAAAGCTGAAACAATTACTTTAGTTTCTAATGATCTCCAAACAAGCAACCATCAATACAGAAATTTGCATTTCAACATATTGCTGCAATAAACCAGAGACTGCGCAGCTTTGTCATCTTTTTTTAAAATTTGTGCCATCTGAGAAAATCTTTCACGAAAGCAACTCCAAAAAGGTAAATGTGTAGTTCCAGAATTTCGGAACTAAAATCAAGCATTCTACAAAATGTGCTAAAATATTCTTTCAAATTAATCAATTTTTTAAAGCACAACAGCTATGTTAATCATTCTGTATTCATCACAAAGTATCTGGGCTATGTTGAACAAAAGATAAACAAACTTTATCTAATATTAAAATTGAAAGTTGATAAAACCATTTATATGTTTCTCTTCTCAACTTCAAAAGATTATATTGTATTTCTCCTCAAAGGTGATATTAAAGTGTAAAATAACCTGGATCTACTATGGTAATTATTAAATACATGCATATACTTTATACTAACCACTCGTCATTTCTCAACCCAGCAGGAAATAAATCAAATGAGTGAATATTAAAACACCAGATTGTTGTTCATTTTATAAATCAAAACATAAAAAAAGTGACTCAAAAGATCATCTCACTTCTTACAAATTAAAATCTCTCTCTGAACCCAAATATTTCATTCAATCTATAAGCTATAAACATTTTAAGATCGAGAGTGCAGCCCAAGTTTCTGTCGAGTAGCTGAAATGCACAAATCCTGAATTAGCTGATCTTAACCAGGCAACATCCCAGTGCTAAACTGGATGCAAGATATTGGGGGGGGGGGGGGGGGAAAGAATCTCAAAAGATTCTACTCCTAAATTCTCTCCAGTGAATGTGAAGGAAGGGCTCATATATAAAATAAATCGAGAGTTCAGCGAGCATTCAGATATATTCCATACATTCAGAAGATGCTTAATCAAAAAACAATTACTGTTTCTGTCCTTGGAAACTACAAACCCAATTTTCCTTTTTACAACAATGATGCCCTTCGATAATACTTCACAGGCTGGAAAGGATTTTGGAATTCTGTCTCATTTGGCACAGACATGCCACCTCATTTTTTGCTTCTCGATTTGTTCACCAAAGCAGTGGGCATGGCTGACAAATCACTGAATTTAGATATGACGAAGGCACACATAGCCCAACCAAACCTGCAAATTCCTACTCACCAGCATATGGGACACATGTCAGAGTTGGGAAAAAACCGTCTTAGAGACGAATCAAAAGACCGCTTGAAAGCCACGCTCAAAATCATATTTTACAGGTACCCCTCAAGACAACTCCATTCGGATCCCTGGGTACACTCTATCCCATAGGCAAGATAGACCAGCACAGGTCCAAGAGACCTTAAAGCAGGAATTCCTCAGACTACAGTTCTAGGCCCAAACGTCTTCAATGGCTTCATCAATGTCCATTCCTCCATTGTAAAGTCAGAAGTGGGGATACTCAATGATTGCACGACATGTTCAAAACCATTTGCAACTCCCCAGATATCGAAGCAGCCCAAGTCAAGATGCAGCAAGACCTTAACTAGTGAATAACAAGTGCCAGTCAATGGTTAACTCCAACAAGACAGTGTCCAAAAATTTCCCTTGACATTGCATATCATTACTATCACCAAATTCCCCATCATAAACATCTAGTGGTCTCCACTCACAAACACTGAACTGGACCAGCCATATGAATCTAACCTGCCTGTGCGATCACGATAGAGACTGAAAATTCTGAGAGTTACTCACCTCCGGACTTCCCAAAACCCATCCAATACTCCCAATTTATGCCCGGGGTGGGGTGGGGTCGGGGTGGAGGTGGTGGTGGTGGAATGCTCTCTATTTGCCTAGGTTAGTTCAGCTCTAACACTCTTGAAGCTTGTCATCATCCATGACAAAAGGAACCCTCTTGGTGGTACTCCATCCATCAACTTTAACTTCATTACCCCGCCACCAACACAGAAATAAGCCACACACCATTCTGCCTTGAAATGTTATCACCATTCCTTCACTGTCACTGGGACAAAATCCTGGATCCTCTTCCTAACAGCACAGTGCATGTCCCTACACCACATGGAATTTAGTGAGTCAAGCAGACTACTTACCATCACTTTTTCCAGGAGGAATTGGGATTGGGCAACTAACACCCCCCACATCCTATGAATGAATAATGCCAAAGTAGTATATAGCAGGCAGGCAGTGCCTGTGGGTGCCCACCATATCAACTTCAGAGGTGATGTAATCTCCTCTAGTGAGGTCAAGTCTGGAAAGCATACAATTTTCCACTCTCAGCTGATGGATTGAGATCTCCTCCTGTGGAATGTCACTTAGAAGACGACCATAAGAAACAGGATCAGGAGGGTGCCTTTCAGTCCCTCGAGCTTGTTGTTTTGCCATTCAATAGGATCATAGCTGATCACACGTTCCTCACGACCACTTTCCTGTCCTTTCTGTATAACCCTCGATTCCCCTACTGGTCAAGAATCTATATCAGCCTTAAATATACACAAGGACTCAGGCCCCCACAACTCTGTGGCAAAAAGTCCCAAATCCTCACAACACTCAGAAGAAATTCCTCCACATCACTCTCTTAAATCAGCACCCTTTTATTCTGAGGTTATGCCTTTGGGTCCTAGATTCTCCCATGAGGGGAAACATCCTCTCAAGAAGCTGAGGCTAGCAAGGGCACAGAATTTTGCTTGGGCCAATGGTCCAGGAGTACTATTTCTACTATAGCAAACTGACCAAATCCTAAAGGAATATGGTTGCTAGACTGGCATTGCAGAATATGCTGACAGAAGCAGCGCAAGGGGGAAACTTACGTGTCCTTGTCATCACCAATCTAACAGTCGCACACACATTTCCATTAAATTATTGGGCAGAGTGACTACTATACTCCTTATAGAGACAATGTTCCATCTTAAATAGGTGTGGTCCCTCTATTATGCTCAATAGGATTGACTTGAGAACAGAGTTAGCAGCCCCAAACTCAAGATGCACAGATGTGTCATGGCTATCAACAGCAACAGGACTGCATTCAAACAGAGGCTACAACTTCAAGGCCAAGCTTATCCATCACTCTACCATTACAACCAAATTATAGGATTAACTATGAATTATTGAGGAGTGTAAAAGGTGTACCTAAAAATGAGGTGTTACTCTGGGGAAGCGATAATATAGGGCCCCATGAATACTAAACACTTGAACCACAGGATCAGATCAACACCCTGCAGTCCTGCCACATCCTGTCATTAACAGTGGTTGGAAACTATTTTACCAATAGGAAGAAAAAGTGTCTTGAACATCGCAATCCGTACTAAATGGTGAGCCCAGCATACAGCACAGATGTATTTGCAAACACCTTCAACTTCCTCTGAGGTCCCTACGAGAACATGTAGACAGGGTGCTGAAGAATGCATTTGGCACCCTTGCCTTCATTAGAGCACTGACTGCAGGAGGTGAACGTCAGCTTACAGCTGTGCACGACATTGGTAAGGCCACATTTGGAGAACTGTGTACAATTCTGGTCACCCTGCCGTAGGAAGCGTGTTATTAAACTCGAAAGGGTGCAAAAAAGATTTACAGAAACCGGAAGTTGAGTTATAAAGGAAAGGTTGGATGGGACTATTTTTCCCCTGGAGCATAGGAAACTGAGGGGTAACTCTATAGAGGTTTATAAAATCATGAGTGGAACAGGTAAGATGAATAGCCAAGGTCTTTTCCCAAGGATAGGGGAGTCCAAAACTAGAGACCATTGGTGTAAGGTGAAAGGGGAAAGATTTCAAAGGAGCCTGAGGGACAACTCTTTACACACAGAGGGTGGTGCGTACAAGGAACAAGCTGCCAGAGGAAGGAGTAGAGGTGGGTACAATTACAACATTTAAAAGATATTTAGACAGATACAGATAGAAGAAAGGTTTACAGGGATATGGGCCAAATGCAGGCAAATGGTACTGGTTCAGTTTAGGAAACCCCTTTAGCATGGACTAGTTCAGCCAAAGGGCCCATTTCCATGCTGTATGACTTGGTGACTCTATAAAAGCAGCTCAGAAGCTAATGAACAAGCTTTAGTGTTGTGATAATGAGGTTTTTTTTTAGAATTTGTAATCTAAAGTAGAATTAAATGCATTTTTTTATGAAAAAAGTCAAAAGTCATTTTTTGACAAGGGAGTCATTCCAAGGAAGAATGTGACTGAAGTCAAATAACTAGCAAGCTACCTAAGCAGTTAACTTGTAAAATGTTGACAAAGTTGAACTTTTATAAATTACAAAAAGATAACAGCAATCGGATTGCAGTGAAAATTAAAACCAGAAGGACAGTTATGTTTATTGCAGTCTCTATGCCATCAGAACTGGATCGAGGTCTTAACCTGTTTATCAGTTCAATAGGCTGTATGTTTTTTTTGAAACAAAGTTAGTTAGAAAAGTCAGTAAGTTAGCCAGCATCTATGTATCTCAGGGAGTGGGAGTTGATTTAGCTCAGTTGGCTAGACAGTTGGTTTGCAAAGCAGTGTGATGCCAACAGCATGGGTTCAATTCCCATCACCTAAGGCTGAGGTTACCATGAAGGACTCTCCTTCTCAACCTCTCCTCTCACCTGAGGTATGGTAGACCTCAGGTTAAAATCATCAGTCGTCCCTCTCTAATGTATGAGACTGATCAGACTATGGCAACAATGACAATGGCAATCTCAGGGAGTGATGATTACGGAGAGAATTACATCAGGTGAATGTGAGGCAAGTTTTAAAGTAAATGCTTCTAACATCGCCAGTTGAGTAAGAAGTTAAAAAGTTATAACAGGAGTAATGTTTCACTGGGATATATATTTTCTCTTACTTTAGTGCAAAATACACTGGCAGCCTCGCTTGAATATCTTCAGTGACTAACCACCACGGTAACCAAATTGTAAAAACGAAATTTAAGGTCTTGCAAGCCAGGTTTCACTCTGACCTGGACTTGTCCAGTAATGGTATCGGCTGATATCATAACAGTATTGATTTCTCAGAGAACAGACAAATTACCTACTCCTTAACTTCTCTCTAATAAGCAGCTCACACCCAATGTATTAGAAAACTTTTGAACCTTTTTTGACGACTACAGAAACTGAGAAATAGAGGTCTGGCAGGCTTCAGAAACCATGTGAAGCACAGTCACACTTCTTAAAACAAAACTCAAAGCAGAGGCTCAAAAAAGACTGAGAGGTGGTAATGGAAAGGAAGCATAGAACTTAGTTTAAGTCAAGCAAGGCAATCCACCAACGTGAGACAGCAAAACATGTTATTTATTTTTGTATTACTCTGCAACTACACTTCATTGACATTGAACAAAGTGAAGCGAAGTGAAGTGATGCACTGTAGGTTCACTTGCTGCGAAGCGACTTAAACATTTGTTTTGAGCCTCAAATGTTGCTTGACCTACTTTCTGATAGATTGAAGGAGGAGCACAGTGAGAAACAAATATTTAACCCAGAACATAAAGGATCATCCATAAACCATAAAATATTTTGAAATTAGATCCAAATTTATAAGATATAATCAAAACGTCTCTGCCTTTTGAGCATATTTTGTAAGTAGACTCATCTCCATGATAACAGTATACACTTCTTACAAAATCTGTATGATACTTTAATCCCAAAACTAACAGTTAGTTAGGATAAACGAACAGAGTGAAAATGTATCAAAACCTTTCGAATGTTATTAACAAAATTAAAACAAAAATTACACCTACACCTCAATTACTGTAAATTTTGAAAACTCACACATCATCAAGAAATACTATTGTGACAACCTTAAGTACACATCAGTTAAGTTAAATGGAGAACTATGTCACACAGTGGAGAGAGGGATGTTTTCCTTCAGTTCTTGGACCACATTCCTATTCTGCACTGGATGAAAAATCATCTTTATACTTTGATGGTTAGTTGAAAGTAACGATTTGGGAAATTTCATTTTACTTTCTCATGGACTGAAATCAACAAGCTACCCCTGAATTTTCACACAATTGGAATTATTCATCAACCTGACAGGAACTCAAAGGCTGGTGTTAAGAAGTGGAATTGCTTCATACATGTGGCCTGAGGTGTTCTTCTCAGGTTGGGGTTTAAGCATAATCAGGATAAAGGGATACCACAGTGCTACTGTGCCTGCAATCAGTCCTGGAACCTAAGAAGTGTGAGATGCTCTCGCTGCGTGTAAATTGGAAAAAAAATGTTGCACTGCCAGAACAGTCACTCCTCACCTTGTGAGCTCAACACCCAAATACACAAAGTAACAGTAGCAAATAGTATTTCAGTACTACTATTTATCACTTATTACTTCTTATCAGTATAGCTGTACATGACCTACAGCTGAGACCAAAAAGTGTGTTTCTAGTTTAGTGGGACTTTTCATAAACAGAACCATGGAGCATCTGAACAATGCAAGACTGATCGTCATAAACTGTGATTCCTCCTCAGCTTCTGGGACACTGTATTCCCAGAATACACAACAGAACAATACTTATATTTATAGAGGATGCTAAAACTGAAAAACACTCCAAGGAAATGCACAGTGAAGAAATAAAAGCCTAACAGCAGAAATATTAGAAGGGTTAACCAGATGCATAGTCAAAAAGACTGGCTTTGACATTATAGAAGGAAACAGCATGGTTTAAATTTCCCAACAGAAGGGTTACAAAAACAGAAAGCTTAGGCCGTAATGCTGAGGCAGAAGGAAGACAATACAAGACTACAGAAATGGAAATTGAGAGTACCAGAGCAGCAGGTTAGAGAGGCCAGGTGGAAGAAAGTTAATTAAAACAGGAATTTTAAATGTGTTAAATCAAGGAACATAGTAGTAGATGATTAAAATGGAAAATAAAGAGAGAACGAGAGCACTAAATTGGAACCCCCAATTTCTCTCCCTTACTGCCCATACTGTGTTTTTGTTTGGAAAGGTAGAAGTATGTGTCTCAAAAGGGTCCCTTGGCAAAGAGTCAATTTGTTTTTAAAACAAAAAGTAAAAAAAATCCTTCAGTTTAAATAAAATTTTACTTAATTTATTCATGCTTTCAATCTTAAAAAAAGTCTGAGCACAACATCCTTCAAATCACATGCTTTTACTTAAAGAAAAAGCATTGAAAGAAAATAATACACTTTTACGAAGAGTAAACAAGAGGATGGATTCAAGATGGTGCCGACACAGGGTGACTGAGCTCTCTACAGCAGATCTTATTCTCACATTTCTGAGAATCATTCTGCACTATTAAACCTCAATTCTAAGCCTGTTAAATTACTAACAATGTTTAGCCATAACTTTGTGTCCCTCGCTCTGTTCTATCATCCCATGATCTTTGTACATTATGATCTCCCTGTACTATGTGCAAAACAAACCTTTTCACTGCACCTAGATACATGTGTCAATAATAAATCAATCAACTCAAAAAGGACAGTTCACGGTTCATTTTTTTGGCTTGTATTGTATAGTTGCAGGTATTGTGGAGCTGATAAAGAAAGAGGTCCTTTCTGCTGCTGAGCTGTCGGTTAGTTTAACTGGGTTAGAATGGTATGTAGTTGGGCATCGAAATTATTGCAGGATTCCCTTGAAGAAATGGCCTTCCAACAGATCATGAAGTAGCTTCCTTGTGCTCGTCTTTGCAGGAGGTCAGGTTCTCTACTTTTGTACTCAAAGGTAGATCTTTGAGAGAACGGAAGTAAATTGGGAGATTTTAAGATTCTACATCCTCATATGCTTAAAAGGCAAAAGATGGTGTGACTGTTTTACTGCAGCTGCTGCATCCTGCTGTTTACACTGCAGACTGCCCAGGTCTATCTGGGTGTTTAGACGCAAAATCATCTCAAACTGGTTTCGGTAACATCACCAATACCGGTCATACCTGAAAGGCCAAGCTGAAACTGTTATACAATGGAAATAAATGAGGAATTCTGTATCACCACCACAGATCATAGCCCAGATTACGACAGATATTCAGCTGTTGTTTGAAAACAGACACCTTGGGACAACCTGAAGTAGCATCAAGGAAGCTTCAAAAAGGGAGAAATGCACAATAAACTAAACCGTAATCTCCTAGGAGTTACCCCAGACAGCTAGCAGGAGCAGGGCAACAAGTGTCACCTGTGTGACAAGTAAAAGACTCCTTCAGTCAATGCTAGAAACTAACTACCAGTCAAAAGGAAAGGAGTAAAAGAAGGACTCTTGCTCTGACTAATGCCAGCTCGCCAACATCAAATTAAAACAGGTCAAAAAATTTCATCTAACCTACAGAGCCAAAAATCTTGAATTTGAAATGTTTAACTGTCAATGTTCAAATATCTACATTTCACAAGCAACCTAGAGGGACTGATCTGTACATCCTAACTCTTTTTGGATTCACTTATTTCTATTGTGTGTAATGCATTATTATTTCTTCTCACATTTATAAACCAATAAACTCATTTTTATTAATGCAAGAAAAATTTGTTTAAAAGAAACCAATTAAATGAGGTTATTTGGTTGGGGAGTGTATTCACAGGGAAAGAGATCCTTTACAAATTAATCTTGTTGCGATTAACAAAAGGAAGAAGAGATGAATAAAACAAAAAAGCGCAGCCATTTCATCCCTTCTCTGGAGCTTGACAATCTCATCTGAAACTATAATAACTAAGCCTCACTCACAATCTGTTTATAACATCTTCACACTTGTCACAAAGTGGTTTCTACCCAGCTCTTATTAGGGTTCCAACCCTGAGACGTGGAGTCTACGTTTATCTTTTGTCTTCCATGAAAGGAAAAATATGTTGCAGAGCAGAATAAGTGTGCCATTGAGAAATATAAATGCGAGCAAATGCATGCTTTGTGTGCAAAGAAGGGGCATGCCATTATATTTGTTCTTAGAAATTTAGTAATGCCCTCCAAATAACATGGTATGATAGCCAATGTATAATTATGCAACGTAACAGAGTTTGTACAAAACAATCCAAATTCAAGAATAATTACTCTAGAAATAGAGAGGAGAATCATTATTAGGAGAGGGTGTGCTTCTATTTTAAAAGGTTTTGTTGACTTCCTATGAAAAGATAGTGTTAATGCACATGCTGTCACTCTGTGCTAATACAGGACAGTGGAGCATCTAAGATCTTTCCCAATCAATTAACATTTTTTAAAGTACAAACATATTTAGATGCATATTTTTCACCTTCTAAAAACAATTCAAGTGGCAAGACAGTTTCTTTCAATAAGTAAAGTAATTTATTTGTTCCTGAAAGCATGTTCGGCCATTAACAGACAATATTCCCACATGAAGCTGTGAAGTGCACCCCAACAAATGCCTTAGTGCATTACAGATTCCCATTACTTATTAAATCATTGCACCAGTCTTGGAATGCCATATCAAACGTGGAACACTCTCACTCAGATCTGAAGATCCAGAATTGCTGAAAATCTCCATTGACACTAAGGTACAATGTATCACCGTAATGCTCAAATCAAAATTGCTGGCAATTATCTGCAAATACTAGGTGAAACCCTATTATTATGAAAACAAAGGGTTACCATTGACCAAATACTGAACTGGACCAGCCATATAAATACTGTGATTATAATAGCAGACTGTAAATTACTCAACTCCTGACTTTCCAAAGACTATCCATCATTTACAAAGGTACAAGTCAGTAGTATAATGGAATACTCTCTATTTGCTTGGACGAGTGAGTTTCAAAAGCTTGATATGAGCCAAGACATTGCAACCCCCACCAAAGCACAGAGACAGCAAGGTTTACTATCTGTAAGCTGACAACTCAAAGCTTCTTTGCCAGCATCTTCCAAACCTCAATTTCTACCATTTAGAAAGACGAGAGACGTCTCAGAGCAAAACATCAGAACCAGCAAGTTCCTGGACAAAATCTCCCTCCATCCTGACTTGGAACTATATTGTTGTTCCTTCACTATCAATCACTGGGTGAAAATCCTGAACTCAGTCCTAAAAGCTCTGTGGATTGGAAATGTACCTGCACCAATGGAATGCTGCAGTTCAAAAGGGTAGCTTACCACCACCTTTTAAAGGGCTTTTAGGATGAGCCACAAATGCTGACCTAACCAACAACTCCCAAATCCTGAGAGAGAAATTTAAAATACTAAAAGAGCAAAACCAATCAAATACAGCTGAAGGAAGCAATCCTCCATGGAGCACTGAAACACCAATTTGGAATGTAGCTTGATGAGAAATACAAGTTCAAGGGTTAATAGGTAATCATTTGCAACTCCTTTTACAGTGCGTTGTTGCCATATTGAGAGATAGTAAGAATTGCCAATGCTGAAGTCTGAGATAACAGTGTGGAGCTGGAGAAACACAGCAGGCCAGGCAGCATCAGCGGAGCAGGTAAGCTGACGTTTTGGGTCAGGACCCTTTTTCAGAAATGGGCGAGTGGAAGGGGATTCTGAAATAAATAGAGAGAGGTATTAGTTGGGCTGGAGAAGGTAGGTGGGATGGTGATAGCAGGTAGGTAGTGGTGGGGATTGGTTAGTGAGATGGGAGCAATGGATAGATGGGAGAGAAAACAGACAGGTCAAGGAGGTGGGGATGAGAGGGAGGGCTGGTCTTGGGATGAGGCCAGGAGTGGGGAGATTTTGAAACTAGTAAAGTCCACATTGAGACCATTGGGTTGTAGGCTTCCAAGGTGCAATATGAGGTGCTACTCCTCCAGTTTCCGGGCAGTGTCGTTGTGACACTGGAGGAGGCCCAGGATGGACATGTCGTCCAGGGAGTGGGAGTGGGAGTGGGAGTGGTTCAGGACTGAGAGGTGTTGTCATTTGTCACAAACCAAGCATAGGTGCTGCACAAAGCGGTTGTTATTGCCACATTACTGCACCTACCTCAGATGAAGCAAAAAGAGGGGGAAAAATACAGTTCAAGACAAAAAAAAGTCCCTTCCAAAGACTAGTCTTCGTGAACCTCAAAGTTTACTTTGAGGTTGCCAGCAATTGCACAAGACTTGTGCATCAGAAGCTAACATTACCACTGATTTGGAGTACTTTTGTTTCGTTTTGGGCAAGACCAGAACATCATTTGGAAAATTACAAACCTAAGACCTCAGAATTTGGTTAGGAAGGAATTCACTATACTACAAACGAAGAAAACAAAGCACCAAATTTTTGTTTGTTAAACATTTGGTTATAAAAACCAAAAGTTATGGGATATTCTGAAGAAAATAGGACTGCAGTTCTGTTCACAAGATTTAGTTTGAAGTGCTTTTTCAGGTGCATATTATCTATGAAACTATGGAACATTACATTAATCATACTCCAAAAGAATTAGAAACGTACTATAAGAAAAATATATTCGATAATATTTTTATGAAATATAGTAGGATAGAAAGCTATATACTAATACCTGTAATTTTAAATCCACATGCAGAAGAATCAGAATCTCAAACCTTCGTAAATACTACCGTAAGCACACCAAAAAAGTTACATACATTTTCTTGCTGCAATTTATATTTTGCAACATGTTCCATAATATGGAACCTGGAACAGAAGCAACAAAATATATATTTTACTGTAGGATCTGACAACTGAAGGATCAAACAAGGGAAAAAAACAAATCACTTCACTAAAATAAGTTTTACAGAAGTGTATTCTGGCTGTAAAACATCTGAATTGGATCCAAGCCTAGACAATAAACACAGGACCTGCAACTCTGTATACTCATTTTTTTTTTGCATCCAAAGTCAGGAGCTGTAGTGTCAGTCAATCCTCCTCACTTTTTCTTTGAATGAAAGGAAAATCTGACAGATCACAGGAGATTGCCTTTGTAAACTAATTCTAGAACTTTCATGCTTCTTATTTGTTAGGTCAAAGGTTAAATTGCTGACCTCCAACCTCCTACTTGGCAGACTTTTTCCTTTCTGTAAAGCTTTATTTTGTGGACCATATTTACATGGATTAGACCCTTTTCACGCAGGAAAAAGGAATCGGTACACAGTCAAAGCCTGAGAGCTGGTTATACAGAAAGCAGCCACAATTATCCACTGCCAGACAATGACCATATTGTGGTTTCACAAAAACCCGCCCCTGCCATGACAAGTCTTGTTCTTGTGGCAGGAAACAATGGGCAAAAATCTTATCAAGCATTCAAGCGAAAACAAACAAAGCCAGCACACTGTGAATTTGATGAAGATGTCAAGCTTTTCTGAAAGATAAACCAACAAAACATTAAGTAAAATAGGTCTACTCTGTGAAAGATTATGAGAAACTACCTTTTCAAACCAGGTCCACTTTCACATCATCCTTTGGGGATTGAAAGCCTTTATTTTGTCAAAGTAGAAATTGCAGCATAAAACCCACTTATTAACTAATGAATAAAGAAGACCAAAAAAGGTACAGAAGATGCCAGCACGAATCTATGAGATACAAGAGGATTCTAATTGTCTATGACCAAACCGCAGAACATGTAGTCCACTCTTAATTCAAATTATACAATAACTGAATTGCTAAGCACTAAATTTCCACTTTGGTTGACTCACATTTTTGGATAATTCAAAAATCTACATCATCAGGAGTAGAATATACTCACAGCTGTCTCCAAAAATCACTAAAAGGAATTCATTAATTAAAGAATTAAAGCTTCATAGCCTTACCCAAATAATTCCAGATCCAACAGTTATGATAAATTCAAAAGGGTTAAAAGACAAAATACACAAATGTAGGTGGTCATCGGAACCTTACAATGAGCCCAGAATTCACCGATCCATAATTGGCTCCACGTACAAATGACAGTCAGAGTCTGACCTGGTTATCTGGAAGCTCTGGTCCAGCAGCTAGTGTGCAATCAGTTAAAAAGGCCACAATATAAAATTTACATCATGTCATGCATTGCACAGCATGCTACAACACAAATATGCAGTTGTTGGCAGCTAAGAAAAGTTTATATAATATGTAATACTGTGAAATATGTATACTAAGCCATTACCAAGACAATGAGTTTCTAGCCCAGAGTTGCCAAAATCAAACATATTTGGAAACATTTCCAATGTACAGTTTTGACACTAATTCTAAAGCAAATTACGGTACTTAACGAATGAGTTTTAGCGTACCAGAATTGTAAGACAAGTCTAGATGCCAATGTTTTAGAACAAAACATGCAAAAACAATCTAATAAAGATCCTTGTAAGTATAGTAGCCTTTATGTTAGGTCTCATCACACAGTCAATATTTTGGTGGTAGCAAATGTGCAGCAGATGCCAAATTAGTTGTCTGAGATGCTGAGCAATTATTTGAAAAGTTACACACACACACACACACACACACACACACACACACTTTGTATGGGGCAGCAGGACAGAGTGAAAACTAATAACCCACATTGCCAAACACCACCCCCTGCATCTCTTCCCTATTTCTTCCCAATATCCTTTGCTCAATCCTATCATATCATCACCACTGCTTTACCCACAACCTCCCACTTCTCCACTGTTTGATAAACCCAGATTATCATCCCACCTCATCACTTTCTGTTGCCCTCTTTCTTGTACGCTTTCACACAGAACGTGGGAGTCACTCACTCTTGTCATCCCTAATTGCCTAGGCCGATGGTAAGCTGCCTTCTTGACCCATTGCACTCCATGTGGTGTATGTACACCCACAATGCTGTTCATAAAAAGTTGTTCCAGGATTTTGATCCAATGACAGTAAAGGAATGATGGTGCTGAGCTTCTCTAGTGTTATCGGAGCTGCATCCATCCAGGCAAATGGACAGCATTCCATCACACTCCCGACTTGTCCCTTATAAATGGTAGACCAGCTTTGGAGAGATAGGTCGAAGAGGAAGGAAGAGGAATGAATAAGGATTTCTGTTGATTTTAGGCTAAGAGAGAGAAAACGGGAATAATTTGACTTGAGGGAAAAATAATACTGAAAAGATACTGAAGTTCTAATAGCTCACTGGATGATTGTTGAGGGTCTATACCTCCATGCTGACCTATCTTACTCCCTCCCCAGTGAATCCATTGCATCCCTCTTTCTATTCCTTGTGCTTTCCTCTGCATTAGTCACCTCACTATCATAACCACAACTTGCAAATTAGACTGACTCAACCCTATACCTGTCTCTTCCTTCTCCCACTGCCCTTTCTTCTGACTCCCATTCTGTTCCTACCCACATGTCTACCACCATCCAAAATACCCTCAGCCCTTTTATATAACCAATTATAATGATTAAAAATTGTTGCTCATGAAGAAAAGCACTTTAATATAAAACACAGAATCTCCAGCAGATTGAAATGCAGAGCTTCTGCTCCCAAATGCTGCTGAGGTAGACAGCAGCCAAGAACAAACAGATGTTAAGATCCCAACTGACGATATTACTGCACAACTCAGATCCAGTTTGGCACATTACACTATGATCATACTTTGATTCATTTTGCATCTAACAAAGTGATTTCTTTCTGAAATACAAGCGCAGTGCTGCAGATTTTGCTTTAGCAACAAAACTGAACTATATTACAAAAGAGATTAAGATAAAATAAAATAATCCAAACCACCTACTTACAACAAAACTTCAAAAATTTTTAAACACGCAGCAAAAATATCACTCCATTAATCCCAAAGCACTCCTTTATAAACTGAAAAGAAACAAGCTAGCATTTATATATGAAAAAAAACTTACCCCCGGTACAGTACTCAAAACACTATTCTTACAGTACTCACACCCAAGTCCCTGCATCTAACACCTCGGTAAGTTTAAGCCACTGCTGGCTTCAAGTTTTACACTGGAAGTGCAGACAGCTTCTTCCTGAAATTATTATGCACTTGTTTAAAAATGTACTTGGCTTTAAAAAACCTCTTCACTGCTTCCTCCCAACACTTTTGATCTGGGACTAACACCAACTCTTCACTCTGAAATAACCTATTTCCCCATGTATATTTCAATAACTACAGCGCCATCTTATTCTAAGGACTTTACAAACTTCCTACTCAAAATCGAAAAAGGAAACTAAACGCCTGTCTCAGCTATGGATATTTCTTCCAACCCTAAAAACAAAATTCCAGAAAACTTAAAAAAACCCTTGAGGTGTCATTATTTACCATAGTGGGTCACAAAACAATGCGAATAAACAGAAGTTCATTAGCAGTACACAAAACTCGTTCACTCTTAAAAAAAACTGTAAAAAAAACTGTAAAAATAAAGAGTCACCATCACTACAAAAATGATTACAAATTAACTTTTCACTTCAGACATTGAACAATTCCACCAGTTACAAACTGAAAAACTAGACATCCAAATTCTCAACAACATTAAAATTATACATTTAAATCCTACAGTTTACATTACAGAGTGTCCAATTCCATCAAGAGGAAATAAAGGCAGTCAGGTGCTGTAACGAGCTGCAAGCAAATACATATGCAATTAGCCATAACTCACAAAGGATCATAGGTATCCCTCTCAATTAAAAAAAGCAACTGATTAAATAATAGCTTGAGGGGCACCACTTCACAAGTATTGGGAAAGTTGAGGAGGCTGGCCTCCAGGTTAGCTCAATTCATAAGATGCATACAGTGTGATGCAGAACGGTGCAAGTAGAACAGGTTCAATTCTTGTAATGGCTGTGGTAGCTTATGACTCTAAGTAGCCAATGGAGATTAAAACAAGGCAGAGAGAGTGTAAAGATGATGAGGGGAGAAAGAAAGCGGATATCTTCATCACATAAAGGGCATTACCTCAAATAGTGGCACAAGATGCTGGAAGTATATATCCACATTAGTAAATCTTATAACATGTTGCTGATTACAGACTGAATTGTTTGCTAGATTATTAAACATTCTGGTTTTTGTACTACGGAGAAAAAAACATCAAGGTGGAAAGTAGTCTTTTGGAATGATACCACTGTAAAATCGCAAAGTTTAGCAGGGATTTAATCTCATAGGTGGATTGATACTTTCAGTTAGCAGCAAGGACAGAAGGAATGAGCCTAACAGCACATTCAGGATGATGGAATTGTCTTCTTCACTTTTCCACTTGTTTTTCCGCACTTTCAGGTGAAGCAAAAAAAAAAGCAACACACTAAAGAAGGATATTCTCTGTTTGTATCTTCTCCTAATGAACCCTTTAATGGTCTAATTAAAACTTTCCCATTCTGCATTTTGTGTAAAAACATATTTAAAAGCAAATTGAAGTCTTGTTAGACAATATTTTTAAACCAAAAAATACAAACTTAAACAAAGCACTCAATCAGTTCCATGTCAGATCTGAAGGTTTACTATTTTACATAAATACCCACAAACTTTAGGTAATAAAATACATACAACTGGAAGCTAAGACGAACAATAGAGCAGATGGATTTACTACATGCCAGTGAGGAAGCTTGAGAAATTGTGCCACTGCAGACATTTACTCAGTGCATGGAATGCTATGCAACAGGGTGTTCTTGAGATGGGACCACTGCAGCTTTATAAAAGTAAACAAGTGCCTGAACATGTAAAGCATAGGATGATACAGAACTATGGAACAAAAAAACAAAAGTAGTAAAACTAAACATGGAGTTCTCTGCCAGTTATTACAGTTTAAAATGTACGGCCTGAATTTTGAAGAGCTCTGAACATACCATTTTACCTTGCGTGATACATAACAGGAGCTACCAAATGTCAAAGCAGAAGCTCTTAAATTGCGCCAAGTTACAGACAATTGGTTGTTGTGCACAAGAGCAAGAAAAGTAGGAAGTATTCAAATTTTAAACCTCAGATGCAGAAAACTCTATGCTCTTGTATGAACAAGATTAGAGGTGCACTAAATTCCAGTGCAATTCAAATGTAAATATCAGTCTTTGCAATGAGTGTGATTAACTTGCTTGGAGTCAATAGTTCCCTTGTTTGAAAGAAATCTATTCTTTCCCCACAGCAGTACAATTGAAAGAGAAGGAGAAGGAAGTAAAACTTGTGGAAAAGCTTACAGTAAGATCTCATCAATTCTTTCCAAAGTAAAAAGAAATACAAACCACGTTTCATTCGCTAATCCTATGAACAAGTATTTCAATGTGCTGGGGACAGAAATGGAGCAATGATTTTGGTAGAACCACAACTTCAAAAGAGATAAGAGATAAATGATAACTGTGCCTGTAAAGGCAGTGTTCCTTGTTATTTTCAGAGCTTATACATCACAAAGTCAAGCAATTTTCTGTAAATTTACACAAAGGGATCTAAATTTTATTTTTGAAAATGCATTTGTTCTTTTCAGGACTTTGGTCAGTAACAAAAACAACAGGATCATAATTACTGCATTTGGAATAATTTTCTTCATGTTCATCATTGTGAGCTCCAAATAAAGTTAAGAGACAAACTATTACTCAATACTCATAATTAAACACTGGTCCTATTTCAACATGATTAGCCCAGATCAAAACTTAAAACATAAAACAGACACCAAGGTGAAACCGAGTTGGGAAAGCACACCTGTTTTTCCAAAGCTTAACGATTTGCTATTTTCTCTAAGTTCCCTAAATTTAACAGGCCACAAATGCCAATTTAAAATTTACTTTCAATGAAAATTTTTAATTTATGACTAAGTTAAGAGCAATTGCATTGTATATTTGCATATGCAAATACAGGAAATGACTAGTAGGATAAAGCTGTGAGACCCTGGATACTCCACAGAGCGAATTCTGATCTTATTTCGTTTGAATAAAGCTTTACACTATTCCAAATTTGGATTTGTACAAAAGAAACTTTGATATATCGGTAAGAAAATTACATTAGAAAAATTTTGTCTACATCTCTTCCATACCAACGTTAAACATGGAACCTTGCTGCTCCCTCTCTGTAGAAAAAAAGTCTCTTGTTGATTAGCAAGCTTGTGTAGTTATAGCTTTACTTCAAACAAAAAAGCTTATACATCAGGTACAATAAAAATAAATAAACATTCAAACTTTTAAAGCTCTTTGTTACATGTTTATAATTCAAGCTTTTAAGAGAAAATAATATTTTGACCCCACTCCAGCAGTTAAAACAATTCACTTTTGACAATGCTATAATAAACACATTCTGCAACCTTAAAAGATTATTCCTTACTAGATCACAGCACCTCTGACAAAAGTCTTCATGTAACAACTGAATTTGAAGCACGCTTCACTGGTTGAGAGAAAACCTGCAATGCTGTGCACTCTTAATTAAAACGTTAAAATAAATGATTTTTCAGGCACTCAGGAGTCTCCCTCAACTTTTAAGTTTCTTTAGTAAAGGGAGAGCTTTGGTAACTACCTTTATATGCTGTTTACAACATCTCCTTCTATTGAAGTGAAAATGATCCAAAAACATGTGCAGTAGTGCACTGCACTGCTCATAAGCAATACAAAAAGGTACCTTCTGGCTTTTGGCAAATAAAAAAAAAAAAAACTTAAAAATAATAAGTAAGGATTCAAATAAAAACAGATTCTCGCTCACAGGCACATTTATTGTTAAGTTTTGAAAATAATGCATTTTTTCAAAAAATTCAACATTTAAGAAACATTTAGACAGGTACATGGATGGCATAGGTATGGAGAGATATGGACCAAATGGGACTAGTTTAATTGTGAAAACTGGGCAGCATGGACACATTGGGCTGAAGGGCCTGCTTTGGACCTCTATGACTCATGAGCATCTTAAAACACCAGTAATAAAACACACAAGCATAATTTATGGAACAACTGATTCTGGCTGTTCAAACTCAAACTGAAGAAAATCTAGCATCACACTGAAAGCCACAGATCAGGAGCAGACTGAAGAATTAAAGAGTCTAAATGAACCTTTTGGGTGACCCTTCCACACAAACATTCTGCTCAATCAGCTAACCATGAGCTTGGTATAAACAGATTCAGTAAAGTTCAGCCAGAACTGCCTTACTCAAGTTCTATTAATTAAAAATGACAAACTATTATATCTAGATTTTCAAAAACTAACAGCTCCTTTCATAATCTTATTCAAGAACTCAAGTGTCTGCTTCTAAAATGTAAAAGATAAATCTTAAAAACACACAAATCAGAAGTAAAAGGACAACTCCACTTGAAAAATTCCAGGCTTTGTAGCATCACCAAAGAAACAGAATTATTGATCAAGTGCAGTCTCAAATTCTTACAATGCCAATTTCCAGGAGATGCATTTTCTTAACCCTTGTGTCTGTATTTGCCAATTACTTCTTTATCACAAAGGGTAAAACAACAGCAAGATCTGCAAAAACACTGGGAAAATGGTCTTCAGAGAAAAGAAGAAAAACATTGAAGGTAATATGCAGCAATATCATTGAAGCAGCTAAGTATACAGTAAAATAAATATCTGAATCACAAAAGCAGCTTCATATATCGATATTACCAGCTACTTCTGAAGAAATGCTGAAAATAAGGTTTAAAATTCAATAATTTAAAAATTGTCATGTATACATTTAACATAGAATAGGGTGTGCACAGATTTACTGGAGGTTTTGCAAAAGAAGGTGAATACAGGTGAAAGCCATTCTTAGGATAACACTAAAAACAGTGTTTCATGAGACCTCATCCATGTGAAGAAATTCATTAACTAACACTAATCAAGGCACTTTTATTTAAAAGGATTACAACTACTGACAGTGCTAAATCATAACCACAATAATTCTAAACTTACTAGTTTATATCCATATTCATCACTCATGAGACTTTTGAATTTGACAGTACAAAGTTCAAATTTATCAACATGAAATACATTAAAATAGAATTAAAGGATTTGATTTTTCAGTTTGTTTCTTTTCCTAGGGAAAGAATTTTTCCCCCATTTTACAGATCAGTGACCACGAGTAAAGAATTTAAATTGTTTCACTATAATAAAACAAATGTTTTCTGTCATTCAACACAATAATAAAAGAAAATGTATTTTTCAACAGCCAATGAATTCATTTATTTTCTTGTTTTAGCTGTGTTTTGGATCCCTACTTCATATTGATATATACTAATGTTACAGCACTAACAAGAGAAAGCTCGCTTGAGAGAGATTATTTTGGGCACTAAACAAGGCAATAGCACTCATCACTAATTTCAATTCTCACAGTAGTACCAGAGTCAAAACAGTATAACAGTCTTCACTATTAATCCCAGTCTACCTAAACAACAAGTGGAAGGAGAAAAGGTAGGAATTATCAATGGCATCTCAATGGTTGGTGTACATATCTAATAATTATTAGGCTATCCTCCACAATCAATTGTAGAAGCTCACCAAAATCCGGTCAAATTGGTTTTATTTATTACACCAACTGTAAACAAACCAGCTCAAAAAGTATTTTCTTCAAATGTTAATTACAAAAGAAACACATTACCACTTTGTATTTCTCAAGAAAACATACTTTCCTCAGGTTAAACACAGACATCAGTCTTACACCAATTCAACAATTTGCAACATGTAAATGAAATGTAAAACACATTTCAGGGGACAAAAAAATAAAATATATGCAGACTCAAAAGAAATTTAATTAAATTTGTAATTTAGTAATTCCTGGAGAAATAAAGCTAAGAGGTATTCACAAAACTTGAAGCTACAAAGCAAAGAACAAAATTTGTGAAACACAAAATATTTATTTACTTAGTCTTTTCTTTCCCAAGTAGAATGAGGTTTAAATTCCTTGTCTGAATCGTATATTTAAAGCTGCTCTAAATAAATTAGTAACAATGAACAATTTACGTATCATCCCATTAGGTGCCCATTGCTAAATTGTTCTAAAAGATGTTCAAATTAAAAAGCACAAGGATCTCATGGAATAAAAATTAAATTTAATAACTTTTATATAACCAAGGATGTAATACTTTTGACTCTTTATATAAAAACTGTTTAGCTGAGAAAATTATTTTTACATGGTGGTGAATTGTGCAAGATACTATTGATCAAGTCACATCTCAACTGACTGACTAGTTGGTTCAGCATATATTCAAAGTGTCTGTTGTATGATTGCATATTCCTCTGAGAAATTCACATCCCCAATTAATTGAGGGAGAAAAGCAGATACTGATGTCATCTACTGACCCAGCTGCAAAGCTTGGAAATTAATTCAACAAAAGCACTAAATATTATTAAGAATCACCACCAAATCTCCCATGGCATGCTCACAACAGGCAGAATTTTTGATCCAGAGTCCCAATCTCACTGTTGGGTTGAAACACAGGTAGGGAAAGTGGAATTGCTGGTGACAGGACACTGAAGGAGATTTGGCAGAGGGTGACCAATCAAGTATTCTCCTCAGGAAATCCCATCTAATTAAGGACAGCGGAGTGGAATCCCAGGTCTGGAGAACAATAGGCAGTCATTGAACAGAGATTGGCAACCCTACTGTAAAGGCTATATATCTATTTATTTTGATTGTGGACTGAAATTAGAAAAAGACTGTTTTAAAAACCAAGGACTGTGCAAAGAATTGCTGATTTTTCTCAAAAAAAGGAAGTTACCTGACTTATTGTAATTGCCGTTTATACTGCTATTTGTTCAAGCAATGAGGTAAGGTGTCTAGCTGCAGTCAAACTGGAGCCGAGGGGTGTGTACGAATGGGAATCCAGCCACCAATAAAGTAGCTGATTCATTTGTGGGCTGGTGACCAATTTTTGATGACAAAGACCTCCTGCCTGACAACATCCATATATGACTGGCTGGCGAGTAGCTAAACAGTTTGGGTGTATGAATGTTGGGGCAGAAGCCATCAGAATTCCGGAAAGGAAGAAGCTGTCCTTTCCAGTTGATTTCACTTACTAGCTGCTGTAAGCTGTGGCTTTTGACCAATAAGGTCCAGTTGCCCTGTGCCTCCTACAAGCTAATGAAAGTATGTAGCGATGGAAGATCAAGGAGCAGGAAGTCCTGATGAGCCAAAACAATCTCAGCAAATCCTGTGGATAGGGACCATTGAATTGCCTTATCAATCTTTCCTTCCACCCATGTTTCGTTTTTGTGTCTTTGTGTGTGTTAATGGGTAATTTTTTTTAAAAAAAAAAAGGAGGATTAGAGTTTTAACAACTAATTTCATAGGTTGATAATTCATAATGGTTCACCTGTACATAGAACCTACTTGTTTGGAGTAAACAGCCATTCTTAAGTACAGAAACATGGTCCAGTGTTTTCCATGATCTTGGGGTCTAAAAGACAGTCAAATTCATGAATTTTGCCTACATTTTTAAAAATTGCTAAATTGGGGCAATAGAATTCTGATTATTCCCAGGGAGGTGCAATATCCACCATCAGAGGTAGACGCTGTTGAAATATGTACAGTTGCATAAAGATGCTTTAATTCCTAGTCACTGACCGCAAATGGGATATTTTACAACACGGGGGCACATGTTGTGGACTCCATTTAGCTGCCCCCAACACTGATAGTTCAGAAATGTTGATGTTCAAAGGGACTTGGCTGTCTTTGCACACTGATTGTTGAAAATAAGCATGCAGGTGTTGCAAGTAGTTAGGAAGGCAATTTGTAAGAGAGGTTGAGTCCAAGAGCACTGGAGCTGTACAAAGCCTTGTTGAGAGCACATCTGGATTATTTGCGTAATTTTAGTCTTCTCACGCCAAGGTCACCTTGCCTTAGAGGAATTGCAGCAAAAGGCTCACTGGCACGATTCCTGGGATGTTGAGTTTATTGTAAAAAGGAAAAATTGGGACAACAGAGAGTTATGACATTGACAATAGAGTTTTGGAATGGCATTGAATTTACAGGCATATACCGCAGACAGTCAAGAGTACAATGCAAATGCTAACTTCTGGGATGGAGAAGGCATGTTGAGGATTTCTGCAATAATGAATTAGGACAGGGGCAACATTAGGCAATGTTAGACTGATGGCGCAAATAGGAGGTGGAGGTTCATCTCGGTCAAATGTAACACCAAGGTTGCAAACAGAGAGGCTTAAATCACTGACATTTGCTAGGAGCAATCATTGGAGGACGGAATTTGACGTGGGGTCCAAAAATAATTGGCTTCAAAGTCTTCCCAATATTTAACTAGAAAAAAATTCTACTCCTCCAATTTTGATGTTTAAAGTTGTACGGGTTAGGCGGACTGGCCACGCTAAATTGCTCATTGGTGTCCAGGAATATGCAGGCTAAATGGATTATTCATGGGAAATGCAGGGTTGCAAGGATAGGGTACAGGGGTGGATATGACTGAGGTGCTCTTCAGGAGGGTCGGTGTCGACTTGATGGACCAAATGGCCTGCTTCCACATTATAGGGAAGTTATAATTCTATGAACGGCAGATAAGCATGTGATCATTTATCAACAGTGGAGGAGTCAAAAGTTGGTGGGCTGGAGTTAGGTGTCATCAGCCACTAATAGGGGGAGCATGTAGATGGGAAACAGATGGAGATAAAAAGGATACAACCTGACATAAAACATTTGGCTTTTTATTCAAATATAATAAAATATGATTGGTAGGAGTATTCTAAGACACTGGTTACAAACATTGAACCAAATCAAATATAATATTAAGTACAGGAAGTGTGATACAGAAAAATGGAATGTGACACACAGCAAATTAATATAGATATACAATGCAGATATTCTTTGGCAATTTTTAATATCTTGGCCTTCAAAGCTTCAATTCATGATTCAACCTCAAAAAATTAACAGAACTAACAGTCAATGCAGTAAAATCCACTGGCCCACAAGCACTTAAGTAAAAAGTCATTTGTACAGAGATGTGGAAAATTGGGAAATCCAAAAAGGAATTCAGCAAGATGCCATACAAAAAAATTTAACAGACAAAGCCTCATGGAGTTGGAGGACGATGTATTTGCATGGATAGAGGATTAGTTATTGAATATGAAGCACAGAATGACATTAATAGGTCTTCTTGTACTGGGAGCAAATGGTGGAATGCCACAAGGATCAGTGCTGCGGCCTCAGTTATTTACAATTTGTACTAATGATTTAAAAGGAGACAGTGATTAGCATATTCAAGTTTGCTGATGGTCCCAAGCTAGGTGGAAAGGTAAGTGGTGTGGAGGACGAAGATAGACTGCAGAGAGATATGGACAGGTAAATGAGTGAATGAGAACGAAGACAGCAGATGAAATGTGATGTAGGAAAATGGGAAGCTACTCACTTTTACAGATGTAAAATCCATAGAGAAGCTTTTTATCTTTATAAGAAAGAAGAAAGATTTTGAACATTTAAAGTATTTATGCTATTATCATCCCAGCTGAAATTACCACCAGACAGGTCAGATCACAGATTGAAATCTGGCTTGATAGATCACATTTTGTATTTTTTTAGAAAAGTATTTAACACAGGTCTGTTACAAACATAAGCACACTAGCATGCAGATTTGATTTCAGCAATAAAACTCAAGTTCGTTAAAACTCAAAATCAAGCTAAACTAAGCTGTGTATAACAGTTTAAAAGTCAAACATCCAGCAAAAACAAAATCTCATCCAATCCCCAACACTGTCACTTTTCAGTTAACCAAACTGCAGAGAAATTTTCCTTGCCTTTCAAATCTGTACGCTGACTTAACTTCTTCTTTTCAGTTCCGCTTCTGTGAGCTGTAATTTTTTTTTTCCCTTTGACTCCCATAACAATTCTTAGATTTTCTCAGCTTTGAGCAACCAATTGTGGATCTCTACCCAAACATTCCCTTAACTGCTCTAAAGAAACACCTTTCTTTTGTGGATTCTTGCATCTCACCCCAGTCAGGTCTTCAAGCAAAATTCAGAAACAGTTTTTTTTTTTTTAAAAAAAAAAACTTGCTCATCCTATCTAAGTTAATGGCTTACTCTTTTTTTCTTCTCCGGTCATAAACCCCAAAAATTAAACCAACTTAGAAGAGCACTCCAGGAGGCCTCCAATCATCTGAACTCTGACACATACTAGTTTAAAAATCATGGTTCCAAAAAGACCAAACTAATTAATTACAAAACTACATCACAGAACTATAGACCAAACCCATATGCCACTACTTTAAAATCCAAACATGAAAAAAAGATTATGTATATATTTTTCAACAATCTCACAGCTTTCGTCACAATGTTCAGAGATTCAGGTGTGTTCGTACACAGAATGCAGGAAGTTCACATGCTGATGCAGCAAGGAATTAAGACAGCAAATGACAAGTTTCTTTCTTACAAAAGGACTACACAGTATAGGAATTAAGAAATCATGCTGTAATTGCAGTAGGTTCAGTAAGACCTCATTTGGAATATTGTGTTCAATTTTGGTCTTCCCATTGAAGAAATGTTTTACTTGCAACACAGCCATTGCAGCATAGGTTCATTCAATTGGCCCCTGGGATAAGGGTGTTGTCTCATGATGATAGACTAAGTAAATTGAACAGATACAAAAAACTGCAGATGCTGGAATCCAAGGTAGACAAACAGGAGGCTGGAAGAATACAACAAGCCAGGTAGCATCTGCAGGAAAGGAGAAGTCAACATTTCGGGTATTACCTTTCCTCAGGACTAGATCTGGGGGTAGGGGGAAATGCAGATAAAGAGAGTGGGGTGTAGCGGAATGGTGGTGATAGGTGGACACTGATTGTAGGTATGACTTGGTTGGTCAATGGGAGGGATGAATCCAGTTGGTGGCCGGAAGGGAGGAGATGAGGCTGGAAAGGGAGCTGGGGTTGGGTCGGAAGGTTATTTGAGATTGAAGAACTGTCGAGTCCTCTGGGCTGTAGGGTGTCCAGGCGGAAGATAAGGTGTTGTTCTTCAAATTTGTGTTCTGAATCGCAGCAACATTGGAGGAGGCCGAGAGGTTGGACATGTTGCAGGGGGAGTGGGGGGCAGGGGCATTAAAAAATGGTGGTGACCGAGAGCTTACATTGGCCGTTACGGACCAGGCAAAGATGTTCAGCGAAATGGTCACCTAGTCTATGTTTGATCTCATCAATGTAGAGAGAAGTAAATTGAACCTTTGTTCTTTGGAGTTTAAAAGAATGAGGGTTGATCTCAATTGAGACATACAAAATCTGACAGAGCTTGATAAGGTAGACAGAGATTGTTTCTGCTAGCCAGGAAATCTAAAGCACAAGGATAGTTTTAGAATAAAGAAGCTAGATATTTAGAACCAAAATTAGGAAAAATTATTCCACAAAGTGGGACTCTTTGAAATTCTCAGATGTTTGGTTTTGCAGGAATGAAAAGAAACGGTAATTGACTTAAAGCCCATGGCCACCCATGAACTAACTGAATGACAAAGTAGACTTGACAGTCAATATGATGTATTCATAGTCTCACTTAGTGTTCTCTATATGGTTGTATTACCATATCATTATAAATCACTGACATTACCTCAAAACCATTATATACAATGACAACCTGTGACAACAGACAAAATCTACGCTTTGAGAGCTTGAACATGGAACATTACAGCGCAGTACAGGCCCTTCGGCCCTCGATGTTGCGCCGACCTGTGAAAAAAATCTGAAGCCCATCTAACCTAAACTATTCCATTATCATCCATATGTTTATCCAATGACCATTTAAATGCCCTTAAAGTGGGCGAGTCTACTATTTTTGCAGGCAGGGCATTCCAAGCCCTTACTACTCTGAGTAAAGAACCTACCTCTGACATCTGTCCTATATCTATCACCCCTCAATTTAAAGCTATGTCCCCTCGTGCTAGCCATCACCATCCGAGGAAAAAGGCTCCCACTGTCCACCCTATCTAATCCTCTGATCATCTTGTATGTCTCTATCAAGTCACCTCTTAACCTTCTTCTCTCTAACGAAAACAGCCTCAAGACCCTCAGCCTTTCCTCATAAGGCCTTCCCTCCATACCAGGCAACATCCTGGTAAATCTCCTCTGCACCCTTTCCAATGCTTCCACATCCTTCCTATAATGCGGTGACCAGAACTGTACGCAATACTCCAAGTGCGGCCGCACCAGAGTTTTGTACAGCTGCAACATGACCTCATGGCTCCGAAACTCAATCCCTCTACCAATAAAACCTAACATACTGTACGCCTTCTTAAAAACGCTATCAACCTGGGTGGCAACTTTCAGTGATCTATGCACATGGACACCGAGATCTTTCTGCTCATCCACACTACCAAGAATCTTACCATTAGCCCAGTACTCTGTATTCCTGTTACTCCTTCCAAAGTGAATCACCTCACACTTTTCCGCATTAAACTCCATTTGCCACCTCTCAGCCCAGCTCTGCAGCTTATCTATGTCCCTCTGTAACCTGCAACATCCTTCCGCACTATCCACAACTCCACCGACTTTGGTGTCATCCGCAAATTTACTAACCCATCCTTCTACACCCTCATCCAGGTCATTTATAAAAATGACAAACAGCAGTGGCCCCAAAACAGATCCCTGAGGTACATCACTAGTAACTGAACTCCAGCATGAACATTTCCCATCAACCACCACCCTCTGTCTTCTTACAGCTAGCCAATTTCTGATCCAAACCGCTAAATCACCCTCAATCCCATACCTCCGTATTTTCTGCAATAGCCTACCATGGGGAACCTTATCAAACGCTTTACTGAAATCCAAATACACCACATCAACCACTTTACCCTCATCCACCTGTTTGGTCACCTTCTCGAAGAACTCAATAAGGTTTGTGAGGCACGACGTACCCTTCACAAAACCGTGTTGACTATCCCTAATCAAATTATTCCTTTCTAGATGATTATAAATCCTATCTCTTATAATCCTTTCCAACACTTTACCCACAACCGAAGTAAGTTATAATTACCAGGGTTGTCTCTACTCCCCTTCTTGAGCAAGGGGACAACATTTGCTAGTCTCCAGTCTTCTGGCACTATTCCTGAAGACAATGACGACAAAGATCAAAGCCAAAGAAAAGCTTCCCAGAGAATCCTAGGATAAATCCCATCCGGCCCAGGGGACTTATCTATTTTCACACCTTCCAGAATTGCTAACACCTCCTCCTTATGAACCTCAATCCTGTCTAGTCTAATAGACTGTATCTCAGTATTCTCCTCGACTACATTGTCTTTTTCCTGTGTGAATACTGACAAAAAATATTCATTTGGCACCTCTCCTATCTCTTCGGACTCCACGCACAACTTCCCACTACTGTCCTTGACCGGCCCCAATCTTACTCTCGTCATTCTTTTATTCCTGACATACCTATAGAAAGCTTTAGGGTTTTCCTTGATCCTACCTGCTAAAGACTTCTCATGTCCCCTCCTGGCTCTTCTTAGCTCTCTCTTTAGGTCCTTCCTGGCTAACTTGTAACTCTCAAGTACTCCATAACATTACCAATTGCTCATAAATAAGGAAAATCAAATACATAATTGATAAAAAGTTTAATAAAAATCTCAAAATGTTTATAAGCCACCAAAAGTTAATTCTTACCAATTATGCATTTTAAAGTCACCATTATTTGCATTGCCAAGTGATTTTAAGTCATATAATAAGAACATCTACAAAAGGAACTCGTAACTGATTACATAGGTTTATGTAAACAATACCAGATCAAATACAGTGTGTGTGTATCACTTGTGATATTTTATATAAAAATAGCATATACTGGAATAAAAGCCATTCCAGTATTTATTATCAGGGTAGCATTTACTTTTGACAAACATATGGCAGCGTTAGTTTCCACCTTGTCCATGGAGGCCATACAGAAATAACAAATCAAAATTCACACAGAACAATGCATTAACAAGTGAGACAGTACACTAATATGATCATGAGAATCATTATTAAACTGTGAAATTTAGTCATCAATCCTTTCTACTTTTTTATAATAAAGTTGAGAATAATCCTCAACTGTCATGAAAGTGGTTTATGAAATCACATTAATTGAAAGATATGCACAAATTCCTAATGTCACAATCAATAGCACACAGTTCAAATCAAATTGACATATATCCTCCTCGGAGGATCAACCTTTTGAACTCTTTAGTCATTACAGATTTTTAATCAATGAATTTATTATTTCTCCACAATTGAACAAAATAGTGTAAAGCAGTACATGAAAGGTTTAACGGTCCATTATAAACTGCACTTCAGTTTTTCAACAATGCTGATTAAGCAGTAACCACAGACATATTTGGAGAAGGGGAACAAAGCAAACATTGGATAAGACTTCCCAAAAAAAAAAGAAATTGCTAATAGCCTCTGTGAAACAACTTCCACAGACCAATACAAAAATGCTACATATTTCAGTCCATAATTGATTTTCAATATTATCAAAGAAACAAAATATTGGTAAAGCAATTCCTGGCTGACATCAAGTTGCTTCAATGGTCTTCTTTACACCATACCGTCAGAAATGGGAACATTCAAATGATGACTGGTGTTCATTTCCATTTGCTATTCCTCAGATAAACACTCCTGCATGCAGCAAGACTTGCTCGACAAATGTCTATTCGATTTCAGCTTGGGCAAAGTGGCAAGCAACAATCATCTTCAACAAGAGAACTTAACCACTTTCCCTCGACTTCATGGTATTAGAATCTCAATCTCCCATCATCTTCAATATCCTGGGACAGTGTTCATTATAGTAGGAGCCACTACCTTTCAGCCTAGTAGCTCCTGAAATTGCTCAGCTTTAAAAAGATTCCTTACCGATTTGCAAGGAACTCATTACCTCAAGTGATTTCCAGTTAGCTTGGTATTCCCTTGTTGACAGATTTAACATTGTTCTTTCTCTATTGCAGTCTTCTCCTCACTATTTTCATCCAATTGACTTAAAGGGTGACTTTTCTCAGATTGGTCGGTCATCGCACGAGTGAATATTTTGGGCATAGATTCACACGTCTGCAGCGTACATTTTGAACAGGGTGACTGACCTAAATATCCAGCCTCCTTTCACCATCTACAAAGGAATGATTTGTAAAAGAGTGTGATGGAATATTTTCCATTGGTCTGGAAAAGTGCAGTTCTAACAATATTCAACAAGCTTGAGAGCAGGAAGCATTTTAGACAGACTAGCTATTTAAAATCAGGTGATGCCAATCTCTCCCTCCATCACCAATACAACCTAACTGTGCTGAGAATCACCTTCGAAATACTCTGCAGCAATTTACCACAGCTTTTTCATCACCACTTCCAAAACCTAAAATGTCCATAATCTGAACGAACCAGGACAATGGATGCATAGAAACAACCATCTGCAGGTTCTCTTCCAAATCACCCAGTTCGCTGACTTGGAAACAGTCATTCCTTCTTCATCACTGGGTGAAAATCCTAAAATTCTCACTTTACCAGCACTGTTGGAATATTTGCACCACACATATTACAACAGTTCATGAAGGTAGCCTAGTACCCATCTTCTCAAGCACAATCAGATCAGGTTGAAGGGGGAGGGGAAGAGGAGCGATGGCCTAGCGGTATTATAATTGAACTGTTAACCCAGAAACCCAGGAAACATTCCAGGGACTCTGGTTCAAATCCTGCCATGGCAGAGAGTGGAACCTGAATTCAATAAAAATCTGGAATTATAAGTCTAATGAAGACCACAAAGTTGTGTTCTACGATTGTCGGGAAAAACCCATCTGGGTCGCTAAGGGTCCTTGAAGGAGGCAAACTGTCATCCTTACCTGGCCAGGCCTGCATGTGACCTAGACCCAAAGCTAAACGGTTGACTCTTAACTGTGAGATGGGCAACAAATGCAGGCAATGGTAAAGAGCAAGCTTACATTTCTGTAGGCTTCTCAGATGTAGAGGAGGCCACAACGGGTACAGCGGATGCAGTATACCACATTAGCAGATGTGCAGGTGAACATCTGCTTGATGTGGAAAGTCTTCTTGGGGCCTGGGATGGGGGTGAGGGAGGTGGTGTGGGGGCAGGTGTAGCACTTCCTGTAGTTGCAGGGAAAAGTGCCGGGTGTTGTGGGGCTGGGGGGGGGTGTGGGGCAGACAAGCGAGTCATGGAGAGAGCGATCCCTCCGGAAAGCAGATAAGGGTGGGGAGGAAAAATGTCTTTGGTGGTGGGGTCGGATTGCAGACGGCGGAAGTGTCGGAGGATGATGCGTTGGATCCGGAGGTTGGTGGTGCGGTACGTGAGGACGAGGGGGATTCTTTTTTGGTTGTTATTGCGGGGACAGGGTGCGAGGGATGAGTTGCGGGAAACGCGGGAGACACGGTCGAGGGCGTTCTCGACCACTGAGTGGGGGAAGAGTTGCGGTCCTTGAAAAAAAGAAAGAGAGGACGAGGACATCGGAGATGTACGGGAGTGGAATGCCTCATCCTGGGAGCAGACGCGGCGGAGGCAAAGGAATTGGGAATAGGGGATAGCATTTTTGCAGGAAGGTGGGTGGGAAGAGGTGTATTCTAGGTAGCTGTGGGAGTCGGTGGGCTTGAAATGGATATCGGTTTCTAGGTGGTTGCCCGAGATGGAGACAGAGAGGTCCAGGAAAGTGAGAGAGGTGTTAGAGACGTTGCGGGTGAACTTAAGGTTGGGGTGGAAGGTGTTGGTGAAGAGGATGAATTGTTTGAGCTCCTCGTGGGAGCACGAGGCGGCGCCGATACAGTCATCAACGTAACGGAGGAAGAGGTGGGGTTTAGGGCCAGTGTAGGTACGGAAGAGGGATTGTTCCACGTAACCTACAAAGAGGCAGGCATAGCTCGGGCCCATGCGGGTACTCATGGCCAACCCCTTTGTCTGTAGGAAGTGGGAGGAATTGAAAGAGAAGTTGTTGAGGGTGAGGACGAGTTCGGCTAAGCGGACGAGGGTGTCAGTGGAGGGGGACTGGTCGGGCCTGCGAGATAGGAAGAAGCGTAGGGTCTTTAGGCCATCTGTATGGGAAATGCAGGTGTATAGGGACTGGATGTCCATGGTAAAGATGAGATGTTGGGGACCGGGGAATTGCACTTTTCCCTGCAACCGCAGGAAGTGCTACACCTGCCCCCACACCACCTCTCTCACCCCCATCCCAGGCCCCAAGAAGACTTTCCACATCAAGGAAATGTTCACCTGCACATCTGCTAATGTGGTATACTGCATCTGCTGTACCCGTTGTGCCTCCTCTACATCGGGGAAACCAAGTGGAGGCTTGGGGACCGCTTTGCAGAACACCCCCATTTCCTACCTACTAACCTCATCCCGCCCCCTTGACCTGTCCATCCTCCCTGGACTGACCTATCTCCTCCCTACCTCCCCACCTACACTCACCTTTACTGGCTCCATCCTCGCCTCTTTGACCTGTCTGTTTCCTCTCCACCCATCTTCTCCTGTATCCATCTTCTATCCGCCTCCCCTTCGCTCCCTATTTTTTATTTCAGAACACTCTTCCCCTCCCCCATTTCTGAAGAAGGGTCTAGGCCTGAAACGTCAGCCTTCCTGCTCCTATGATGCTGCTTGGCCTGCTGTGTTCATCCAGCTGTACACCTTGTTATCTCAGATTTTCCAGCATCTGCAGTTTCTACTATCTCTAAAACATGAGGAGTCTGGGTCTTTACTTGATGGAGGGTAGGCGGGGGGGCAGGGGGGGGGGGGGGGAGGTGGTGATGATCTAATGGAAACTTAGGAGAATACTGAATGGCCTGGACATCAGGAAGATGTTTCCTTTGATAGGAGGGACTAGGACCTGCAGGCACAGCCTTACACTAAAGGGAAGATCCCTTAGAACGCAGATAAAAGGAGAAACTTCTTCGGCCAGAGTGGTGAATCTGTGGAATTCGTTACCACAAAAGGCTGTGGAGGCCAGGTTGTCTAATATGTTTAGGGCAGAGATAGATAAGTTTTTGATTGTCAAAGGGATAAAAGGTTACGGGCAGGAAGTGGAAGAATGGGGTTGAGAAAATTATCAGACATGATTAAATGGCAGAGCAGACACGATGGGCAGAATGGTCTAATTGTCCAATTTCTGCTCCAACGTCTTATGGTCTTATAATCAATTACGGGTGGTGACTTTAATCTTCCTGTAGTTGGGGAAAGTCAGGTTGGCAGTGGTAACCAGGGGGAAAAATTAATAGCGTATTGGGACAGGTTTCAAGAATAATATGTTGTGGATCCAACCAAGAATGTGGATTTTGAATCTGGGTGATATAACATAGCAGGTTTAAATGATTTCAGAGTAGAATATCCTCTACAGAACTGTAACCACAACAGTTTGAAAGTGAGAAAGCTAGTCTGAAACAACAATGCTAAACTTAAATAGGGGTAATAAAGGAATGAGCAGAGCCAACTGGAGTGGACTGGGCAAGGAGTTTAGCAAAGATAACTGAGGAACAATGGCAGACATTTAAGAAAATAGTTCATGCCTCACAAAGAAATGTCCCGGGTGAGAAAGAACAATTCTAGTAAGGGAGTAAGTCAACCATTGAATCATATGGAAGTACAGAAGAGAAACATTTGGCCCATCAAGTTTGCACCAACAAAAGCAACCATAAACCTACGAAACAACAAAAAAACAGAAGTCCTGTGTATGCTGGAAAGCAGAAACAAAAACAGAAATTGCTGGAAAAACTGGTAGCATCTGTGGAGAGAAAGCAGAGCTAATGTTTCCTTCACTGGTCCTTCACTGGACCCAAAATGTTAACTCTGCTTTCTCTTTACAGATGCTGCCAAACCTGCTGAGTTTTTCCAGAAATTTGTTTTTATTAGTCCAAATCTACACTAGTCCCATTTTCCAGCACTTGGCCTATAACTTTGAATGTTATTTCAAGTGCTCATCCAAATAGTTTTACTTCACCAGAGAAATTAACAGCATCATATTGAGAGAAAGAAAATCAATGTGGCTGAGATTAGGAGTAAACCAGAAGATTGGAAAGTTTTAAGAATCAACAAGAGATGACTAATAAATAAGGAAGAGGGAGAAAATAAACTGTAAAGGTTTTGAGGCACTTTGGCAGGGGTTAAATATTGGTTAGGTAGTGCAAGACTGCAGAAAGCCATGGCACAGAGGGATTTTAAGAGTTCTCGTGCATAAAGTACAATAAGCTGGTATACAAATTCAAAAGGTATTAGTAAGGTAACTGGAACGCTGGCATTTAAAGGGAATGAAATATAAAAATACTGAAGTTTTGCTACAACTATGCAAAGGTACTAGTTAGACCACAGGTAGAATACCGTGAACAGTTTTGAATCCCTTATCTGCAGGAAAGATACACTATAATTAGCAGCAAACCAAAGATGTTTACCAGGCTGATCCCAGTTAAGGATGGATTACGAGGAGAGGTTAAGTAGGGTGGGCCTATACTCATTGGTGTTTAGAAGATAGAAGGGAGACCTTTGACAACATTTCTGGATAGAAAAAAATACAAACAAGACTTAACTGGATAGAAGCAGAAGGGGAGAGTCTAGACCAGAGGGCATATGCTCAGAGTAAGGGGTTCACCCAGTTAGGAAACAGAGAAGGAGGTATTTCTTCTCTCAAAGAGTGAGTAAGTGAAATTCTTTACTACAGAGCACTGTAGAGGCTGCGGCATTACATAGATTTAAGGCTAAGATCGACATTTTTCTTTAAATCAACAAGAGAATTAGGGGTTTTGGGGAAGAAGACAGGAAAGTGGAATTGGGAATTATCAATCACGATCTCAGCAAATGGCAGAGCTGAATGGCCTACTTCTGCTTTTACATCTTATGGTCTAACGATGACTTTTCTGCTGCCTTAAGGTTATGACCTATAGAAGCCCACAATTAATTAGATTAAATTGCAATCTTACTGGACACACGCCACATCTTCTCCATTGTGTAGAACTTGACAACATTACTTCAGGAAAGATTTTAAAGCAATCCCTGCAAAGGTTGAGGTTTCCCGTAATCCACAAAGCTTCACAAAGTAACCAAGAGATCACAACGTACCAAATGAATGATATAGTAAATCAATGGACACAAAAAAAAACAAGTAGTTCTACTCAAGTACACGATTTGGCAACAAATCATCCCACTCAAAGCCTAACAATTCAATTCAGAGTGAGGAATTATGAATAAAAACAAGATAAAGATCCTGTGATCAAAGCAGTCAGAAATGCAATGTTCACAGGATAGCCAGTGAAAACACTGATTTCATGCTGAAAAATATTACGCACCAATGCAGAGCAAAACAGAACAAATCAAGAAGCTGCAAATACCAAAATAGTTATAAAATTGGTGGGCAGAATTTCATGACTACCCAGCAGGGTGGACAATTGGTTTGTCACAAAAAACAACGGTACAATTCCACCTTCCTGTCTACAGCGAAAGTGGAGCAGATAACACGCAAATATTTACATAGGAAGTGGATATTTACCAGAAGAAATAGATGGCGGAAACATTTTTGTTTGAGATGGAATAATCTTTTCTCTTTCCACGTTTCAGTCACCAATATTTCCATCAGTTAAGTAATGATATTGTGTGTTAAGGATCAACTAATGGAGGTCTTTAAGATGAATGTATTTGCTAACGTATATGCAATGTTTTCACTTTTGGGGAGACCAAAACTAAGATCAATAGGTACAAGACAGTCAGCAATAAATCCAAATCAGGAGCTTGGGAAACTTTACTAAAAGAGTGCTTACAGTGTGGAAATCCCTCCTGCAGAGACTAATTGAGGCAACAGCACAGGAGCATATTAAAGGGGTAGCTAAATAAACATTAGGGAGGAAAGAATAGGCTATGCTGATAGGCTTTAGTGAAGATGGGTAGGATGGGTAAAATCAATAGGAGGAGCATTAATACAAGCTTAGACCAAGTGGGTCAACTCACATCTCTATGCTATACAGCTCACTTCAACAAGGACCATGGTCAACCATCAGAAAGGAACTGTTTATAATTATATCTTTCTACATGCATCTATATTTTCTGTGCTTAATGCAATATTTGTTAATTTGTTTGATAGATTCAGCGTGACAAACCTGGTGTGTTGGACACTGATAAGCATCAGGGACCTAGCAGGATGGAGTGTAACAATCCTAAGGAACTGGGAAAGGCCATAATTGTAACTTTTTTCAACCCTGGACAAGCGAACCAAAACCCAGTAGGGAGAAAGAGAAATGATGTTGCAATTTCTAAATTGTAATATTCTTGCCAGTTATTCTAAAACACCCTGCTCAAAAGCAACCAGAATATTTTGAAAATCTGGTACTGAAAAGATTTAGAATTTTAAAAGACCATAAAAATACTTATTTACAAAGTAGTGCCAGAAAATTCAACTAAAAAACTAAACTGCAGCATATTTTACTCTTAAATGAGAGAGACAGTGTGAGAGAGAGCAAGCGAGCAAGAGAACAGAACATCCCAGGATGAATATGCCAAAAACAAAGACAGTACAAATCCATGGCAGATGGGTGCCCTATTGTCTGTAGCAAACTTCACCCGGCCTTTTTCCTACCAAGGATTCTCGTGTTAAATTCCTGATGGCACTGAATCTTTCTATCTCAGATTTTGCCTCTCTCTCAAAGTCTTGTCGACGGCCTAAGTTTTCTAAGAGCAATAAAGATGCTGCATTGCTGCAAATCAATCTATGGTATGCCACTATTGCAACTTTGTTGTCACCCCCAACCTTCTTCCTCCAGTTCACCAACCACACATGCGCTCTAAAAATTACATACATAGTGATAAAATTCACGATAACTCTTACTGTTCACAAAAGTACTGAAGAACAAAATAGACTCTAATAGAAAACAAGGCCTAGTATCTGGCAAGAGATAGTCGGAACTGCCGATGCTGGAGAATCTGATAATAACAAGGCGTAGAGCTGGATGAACACAGCAGGCCAAGCTGCAGAGGAGCTGGAAAGCTGACGTTTCGGGTCAGAAAATTCAGAAAATTTCTGAAGAAGGGTCTAGACCCAAAACGTCAGCTTTCCTGCTCCTCTGATGCTGCTTGGCCTGCTGTGTTCATACTAGTATAATATAACGAGGTGTAGAGCTGTCATGAGAATACCAAGAGTGAAGCATCAAGCAGTCAATTAAATTTCCAATTTCACATTTCGTGGTGTGAAAAGTACCAAATAACATGGAGAAAAACCAATGTAAACTAAAGTTGGAGCTCTTCACTTTCAAAACAACTCCTGAACTTTAAAAAACACTAACAATTTCACTTAGTGATTTTTGGCCTGACTGCATACATTTTGATAGAATCCTTAGTGTGGAAGGAGGCCATTTGGCCCATCGAGTCCACAACGATCCAACCCTTATCTTATCCCTGCATTATCCACCCTAGACACTATGGGAAATTTAACATGGCCAATCCACCTCACCTGCACATCTTTGGACTGTGGAAGGAAACTGGAGCACCGGCCGGAAACCCACAATTTTAATCTGTGACAACAGTGCAGACCCTTTTCTAAATTACGTCAGTGTAAGAACAAAAACTGTATACTGAATACTGATTAAAATAAAGTAAATGTCTCTTTGCAGAGGTACAACCACATTTCACAAGTTCCCAAAGAGACTAACTGGTGTGGCTTATAAATCAAAAGACACCTTCTGCACCTTCATTACGAACGCAATTCCTGCCACCTCAATAAGCGTTTTCCTCAGGGTTAGATTTGAATTATTCCTAATAAACATGGCAAAGTACAAAATAAAAGATTTTTGGCTTTAAAAAAATTGATAATGCATGCATAAGGATGATGTATTTCTTCATGATTAAATTTATCAGTTGACATAAAGGGAAGAAGAAAAACTAGATTTATCCAAAAACAAAATACTACATTTAGTGACAAAATTGAATCCTTGATATTTTCAACTAGTCTTGCTTAGTTAACCTTACAAAATCCCATCTGGTTATAGGTAGGGTCTTCCTTTTCTCCACTAAGCCATTTTTTCTTGTTTATTTCCCCAATAGGTTCTTCTGGCACAATGAACAAAAAGATAACTACTGTTTCCACAACAAGGGCTGCTCAAAAATTTGCCGTGCAGAAGATAAAATTCCATTGGATTAAATGTTGGTCAGTGTCATGACAACGATCATTAGCCCAAATTACTGAGATATATTGAACCTTTAAATACAATGCCTTTTTTAAAAAAAAGGAGAGGCTTATGAGCCAAATATGTGGTCAAAGGTGCAAATTCAGTAGCTGTCTAAATATCTGTGGAATACACTATGTCCTGAGTAAGAACCATGAATTTGCACTGAAGAATGTCAAGGGAACTTCAAAACAGTAAAATTTCAAAGGGTGGTATGCCATTTAAAAAACTGAACTATGATCCTCAGTTGTTTGTGCCCCAGACTGCAGCAGCCCTGGGGAGA
>NC_063359.1:22156906-22168594 GCF_021869965.1 Rhincodon typus | reverse complement strand
GTTTGAAGTGTGTCTACTTCAATGCCAGGAGCATCCGGAATAAGGTGGGTGAACTTGCAGCATGGGTTGGTACCCGGGACTTCGATGTTGTGGCCATTTCGGAGACATGGATAGAGCAGGGACAGGAATGGTTGTTGCAGGTTCCGGGGTTTAGATGTTTCAGTAAGATCAGGGAAGGTGGTAAAAGAGGGGGAGGTGTGGCATTGTTAGTCAAGGACAGTATTACGGTGGCAGAAAGGACGTTTCATGACAACTCGTCTACTGAGGTAGTATGGGCTGAGGTTAGAACCAGGAAAGGAGAGGTCACCCTGTTGGGAGTTTTCTATAGGCCTCCGAAAAGTTCCAGAGATGTAGAGGAAAAGATTGCAAAGATGATTCTGGATAGGAGCGAAAGTAACAGGGTAGTTGTTATGGGGGACTTTAACTTTCCAAATATTGACTGGAAACGCTATAGTTCGAGTACTTCAGATGGGTCAGTTTTTGTCCAATGTGTGCAGGAGGGTTTCCTGACACAGTATGTAGATAGGCCAACAAGAGGTGAGGCCACATTGGATTTGGTACTGGGTAATGAACCAGGCCAGGTGTTAGATTTGGAGGTAGGTGAGCACTTTGGTGATAGTGACCATAATTCGGTTACGTTTACTTTAGCGATGGAAAGGGATCGGTATATCCTGCAGGGCAAGAGTTATAGCTGGGGGAAAGGCAATTATGAGGCGATGAGGCAAGATTTAGGATGCATAGGATGGAGAAGGAAACTGCAGGGGCTGGGCACAATTGAAATGTGGAACTTGTTCAAGGAACAGCTACTACGTGTCCTTGAGAAGTATGTACCTGTCAGGCAGGGAGGAAGTGGTCGAGCGAGGGAACCGTGGTTTACTAAAGAAGTTGAATCTCTTGTCAAGAGGAAGAAGGAGGCTTATGTAGAGATGAGGCGTGAAGGCTCAGTTAGGGCGCTTGAGAGTTACAAGTGAGCCAGGAAGGACCTAAAGAGAGAGCTAAGAAGAGCCAGGAGGGGACATGAGAAGTCTTTAGCAGGTAGAATCAAGGAAAACCCTAAAGCTTTCTATAGGTATGTCAGGAATAAAAGAATGACTAGAGTAAGATTGGGGCCAGTCAAGGACAGTAGTGGGAAGTTGTGCGTGGAGTCCGAAGAGATAGGAGAGGTGCCAAATGAATATTTTTCGTCAGTATTCACACAGGAAAAAGACAATGTAGTCGAGGAGAATACTGAGATACAGTCTATTAGACTAGACGGGATTGAGGTTCATAAGGAGGAGGTGTTAGCAATTCTGGAAGGTGTGAAAATAGATAAGTCCCCTGGGCCGGATGGGATTTATCCTAGGATTCTCTGGGAAGCTAGAGAGGAGATTGCAGAGCCTTTGGCTTTGATCTTTATGTCGTCATTGTCTTCAGGAATAGTGCCAGAAGACTGGAGACTAGCAAATGTTGTCCCCTTGTTCAAGAAGGGGAGTAGAGACAACCCTGGTAATTATAGACCAGTGAGCCTTACTTCGGTTGTGGGTAAAGTGTTGGAAAGAATTATAAGAGATAGGATTTATAATCATCTAGAAAGGAATAATTTGATTAGGGACAGTCAACACGGTTTTGTGAAGGGTAGGTCGTGCCTCACAAACCTTATTGAGTTGTTTGAGAAGGTGACCAAACAGGTGGATGAGGGTAAAGCGGTTGATGTGGTGTATTTGGATTTCAGTAAAGCGTTTGATAAAGTTCCCCATGGTAGGCTATTGCAGAAAATACGGAGGCATGGGATTGAGGGTGATTTAGCGGTTTGGATCAGAAATTGGCTAGCTGTAAGAAGACAGAGGGTGGTGGTTGATGGGAAATGTTCATCCTGGAGTTCAGTTACTAGTGGTGTACCTCAAGGATCTGTTTTGGGGCCACTGCTGTTTGTCATTTCTATAAATGACCTGGATGAGGGCGTAGAAGGATGGGTTAGGAAATTTGCGGATGACACCAAAGTTGATGGAGTTGTGGATAGTGCGGAAGGATGTTGCAGGTTACAGAGGGACATAGATAAGCTGCAGAGCTGGGCTGAGAGGTGGCAAATGGAGTTTAATGCGGAAAAGTGTGAGGTGATTCACTTTGGAAGGAGTAACAGGAATACAGAGTATTGGGCTAATGGTAAGATTCTTGGTAGTGTGGATGAGCAGAGAGATCTCGGTGTCCATGTGCATAGATCACTGAAAGTTGCCACCCAGGTTGATAGCGTTGTTAAGAAGGTGTACAGTATGTTAGGTTTTATTGGTAGAGGGATTGAGTTTCGGAGCCATGAGGTCATGTTGCAGCTGTACAAAACTCTGGTGCGGCTGCACTTGGAGTATTGCGTACAGTTCTGGTCACCGCATTATAGGAAGGATGTGGAAGCATTGGAAAGGGTGCAGAGGAGATTTACCAGGATGTTGCCTGGTATGGAGGGAAGGTCTTATGAGGAAAGGCTGAGGATCTTGAGGCTGTTTTCGTTAGAGAGAAGAAGGTTAAGATTGAGACATACAAGATGATCAGAGGATTAGATAGGGTGGACAATGGGAGCCTTTTTCCTCGGATGGTGATAGCTAGCACGAGGGGACATAGCTTTAAATTGAGGGGTGATAGATATAGGACAGATGTCAGAGGCAGGTTCTTTACTCAGAGAGTAGTAAGGGCGTGGAATGCCCTGCCTGCAAAAATAGTAGACTTGCCCACTTTAAGGGCATTTAAATGGTCATTGGATAAACATATGGATGATAATGGAATAGTTTAGGTTAGATGGGCTTCAGATTGGTTTCACTGGTCGGCGCAACATCGAGGGCCGAAGGGCCTGTACTGCGCTGTAATGTTCTATGTTCTATGTTCTATGTTCTAAAACCAGGAAAAAACATCCCAAAGATATTTGGCAATTTTAATTTTTTTGAAAATGGCTAGAAAATTGTTGAAATGCATGAGTATTGCTGTAAAAGGGCACTTTTTGTCAAAGCTTTCTGTCTTGCCCTCGTGAGGAATGCACTAATCAAGTGGAGACAATGACCTAGTGGTATTATCATTGGGTTGTTAATCTAGAGACCCAGGAAATGATGTTGGGGATCCAGGCTTGAATCTATCCATGGCAGGTGGTGGAACTGAATTCAATAAAATTCTGGAATTAAGAGTAATGACCATGAAACCATTGCCAATTGTTGGGGAAAGAAACTCACCTGGTTCACTACGTCCTTCAGGGAAGGAAATTTGCCATCTTCACCTGGTCTGGCCTACATTTGATTGCCCTCTGGGCAATAAATCCTGCGAATGAATAAAAAATAATTATGATTGGTCAGAAATGAAGTAGTGAATGGCTGTCACCCATTTTGTTGAGTTGAAACAGGCACAGCGCATGCACATGCTCTTTCTGTCTGCAAGAACAGGGCCCTGTGTATTCATAAATGTAGCTTCTGGTACATACAAGAGCACCACACCATGAGCCTGACTGACAATTTTAAATTGGTTGTCAGTGTAATTCTTTGCACACTCAGGATTATCCAGCAAACAGAGACCTATTGTGGAGACCATCCTAATGTTGGACCCTGTGTTGTGAGTTTTGCAAACGTGGATTAGTTGAATATAGTCAGTACCTTATTTATTGGAACAGCTGAAGGGATATGCTGTTTAATATGATCCACCAGTCTATGGGATGTTTAGCCAACATACCTGGCATCACACTGGCACACAGACATCAAGCTGTACTGGTTGAGATGAATAGGTCACTTTCTTTACTTCTCAGGTGGTGGATGATCCATGAATTAAAGACAGAGAAGGAATGTTTACATAAAAATGACAGCCAATACAAATTGAAGATACCATTAAATGGAGAGATAGTGACCATACAAAACGACTATTAAGATAAATAATGTAAATAATTGGAACTAAAAGATTAGATTTTACTAAAACTTGCTTCTTATTTCTGTGGAAAAGATCTATCATTCTTGTAGGGGAAGGTTCAATGAGATAAAAAAACAATTTCTCATTGTGGATGTGTTTAAAGAAATGTTGGTGTCCTATACATTGTATGTGTCTCTCCAAAGCTTGCTGGCATGTTCAGAAGAGTAGTTGAGACAAGCAAGAAAGGTCACAAGTTCAATTCATTGCTGAGATAGTAGGAACTGCAGATGCTGGAGAATCCGAGACAACAAGGTGCAGAGCTGGATGAACACAGCAGGCCAAGCAGCATCATAGGAGCAGAAAGGCTGACGTTTCGGGCCTAGACCCTTCATCATTTCTGATGAAGGTTCTAGGCCCGAAACGTCAGCCTTTCTGCAATTCATTGCTGAACTAGTTTATGTCAGCTGAGGAGATGAAACAGCCCTGCATTGGCCTTGGACTTGCTCTTACGGTGACTATGCAGCAGGAAGGGCAGCAATGTGGATATTGACCACACACAACACTGAGTTTGGCTGAGTTTCCATGCCCTCATGATCAACTAACCAACAGATAATGTTGTGGCCAACAAATGAGTAATGACCACTAAAGCAAGACAGCAGAGGGCAGCTGGTGTCCTTGTGATCTCACTATAACATGAGTAATATTCACCAGATGTGGGAAGGAAAAGCATTGACTGGGTTTAAATCATTTTGAGCAACACAGAACTGCAAAGTGGGTTCATGATGCTCATTCAGAGTAAATGAAAACAAATTTGCTCAATATTTTGATAATTTCTTCCTAACAGCACATCCTACCCCTGAAGGGAGAACTCAGCTTTTTTCATGAATAGCAGGTTGCAAAACAATTTGGACTATGATTCAAAAATTTGCACACCCTGACTCTCTGGAAAGGAGAACGCATCCTTTGGACCCAATCCAATTTAATTGAAAATGTGTAGAGATGCTTCTGAATAACTCTTTTAAAAAATGAATACGTTTGCATCTAATTTTGAGGCAGTCGCGGAGATCTGACTGCATATATAAGGTGGAACATTTTGACTGATTGTGCCCATTCTGTGACTTTAAAATTGCATTTGAGAAGCCAAGATGAAGGAGTTTGCATTCCCCACTTTCCTTCTTGACTAGGAACATCAGGATCAGTGGACTTCCTGTTCCAAAATTGACAGTGTTTCCATTGACTTCTTTAATATTCTGTTTATTGTTCCTGTTTGTTATTTTATGAAAGGGATAAATGGTTCCATGTAAGTACAGCATCTGATTTCCCTGGTGTCTAGATAATTAATCATCAATGACAACTGAATTTCAAGTATTCAATGAATATATCCTTCTATAACAGACCATTCTGAAGACTAGACATGCCTGTGTCTGATTTCACTAGCAATCTGTGTATATTTATTTGTGTGGGAAATTGGAAGGGGTTTATCTATCTCAGTTTCCTGATTGTCCTAAAAGCTGGTAGATCCTGGGAGTATAATTTTCTTGGTGACATAAAGGATAGGTACTAGTTACATGTAACACAAACAGTATTCAATACTTAGAAAATTTTTCAAACCGTTAGACAAGTCAAAGAGGCAATCACAGCTTTCTATGAAAAGACAGAACCCTGTTTGCGATTTGGAAGCTGTCTGTCCATTGTATCTTATTTTTGTGTTTCGTTACTTCAACTGTCATGGAAGTTCTGAAGCCTGTCAATAGTATCCAATGTCTCATGTGGTAAGACTGTCTATTCATGTTATAAGCTTCCCTACCTTCTGAGCAATTGCCTCTCTGATGCTTTGGTAATTACCATACCTTGATTGAACTGGAGTGTTCCTCCATGGTCAGTGCATTAAGGAGGTGTAGGTGTCTGTCTCTTCATCTTGAATAAATGTTAGTCACATGAATAAAAATGCAAGGATGGAGAATGATTCAGAAAGAATAGCAAACAGTGTTAGGCTATGTTATAAATAAAGCTGTGCACCAGAAGTGAAAGGAACAAACACAGTTCATGAATCCACTGTGGAGTGGAGATGAAACTGAAGTACTGAACTGGGGATGATTTTTGAAGACTGCTTTGGAAAAATCTCTGCGCATTTGTAATTATCATCATGTACATCAGATCATGTGCACTTATATTGCCCTTTTCATGACATCGGGCTGTCGAAAAGTGTTTTTCATCCAGTGATGTATTTTGAAATGTACTCACTATTCTAATGTTGGAAACCTAGCAGCCAATTTGCACACAGCAATCTCCCACAAACACTAATTACATAAGTGACTCGATAATTTGCATTTTAATGATGCTCATTGAGAAATCATTCTTGGTCAGTTCACTGGGGAGAACTCTCCAGTTCCACTTTGAATGGTGTCAAGGGATCAGTACTTCAGTTTCACCTCCACTCCACAGTGGATTCATGAACTGTGTTTGTTCCTTTCACTTCTGGTGGACAGCTTTATTTATAACATAGCCTAACACTGTTTGCTATTCTTTCTGAATCATTCTCCATCCTTGCATTTTTATTCATGTGACTAACATTTATTCAAGATGAAGAGACAGACACCTACACCTCCTTAATGCACTGACCATGGAGGAATACTCCAGCTCAATCAAGGTATGGTAATTACCAAAGCATCAGAGAGGCAATTGCTCAGAAGGTAGGGAAGCTCATAACATGAATAGACAGTCTTACCACATGAGACATTGGATACTATTGACAGGCTTCAGAACTTCCATGGCAGTTGAAATAGCGAAACACAAAAATAAGATACAATGGACAGACAGCTTCCAAATCGCAAACAGGGTTCTATCTTTTCATAGAAAGCTGTGATTGCCTCTTTGACTTGTCTAGTGGTTTGAAAAATTTTCTAAGTATTGAATACTGTTTGTGTTACATGTAACTAGTACCTATCCTTTATGTCACCAAGAAAATTATACTCCCAGGATCTACCAGCTTTCATATTTTGAATTTGAGCCTGGGCAATAGTTCAAGTTCTACATTGTAGGTTGGGGACATTGCATGGTGATCAGGACTGGTGGCACTGTTCACTCCCTTCTTAATTGACTCCTAAGTCAGTGCTAACATGGCAGAATGAAGGACAAAATCTGAAATTCTCCTGTAATTTATCTCAGTTACTTGCTTTAAAAACTCATTAAGGCATTCAGGAACCAAGATTATCGTTTTATATTTATTAAAATGTTAGCAGTTTTTGCCAAAAATAATAGCCCAATTATTAGCTGTTATTCTAAACATCCAAGGATGAAGTATAAATCCACAGAATGCCAATGGGCGATGCCTGCTAAGTTCATTAATAGAATTTTGATCATTCAGAATGTCCAAGGATCATGCATCACACCATGATTTGAGCACATATCGCAGGTTGATGCTTTGGTTTAGTCTAAGAGACTCCAGCACTGTGTTAGGAGGAGACTTCTCTTCAGGTGGATAGGAAAGTTCCTGCAGTAATATTCAAGGAAGAAATGGATAGTTTTCATGGTACAATGATTGCCATCCAAACTACAACCAATATCAATAAAGACCAGATTAATTTATTTTCCATTTTGCAGTGTGAAGAATGACTGCCACATTTGCCTACATTAACAACAGTGCATACATTTCCAAATCAATTTATTAGCTGTAAAGTACTTTCAAATGCTTTGGGAATATGAAAAATATAGATAGCCACTGAGCTTTTATAGTGTGGAAAGAGGCTGTTTGGCCCAACATGTTCATGTTGGTATTCGAACATCCATGGACTCTAAACCCATTTTCCAGCATTTGACCTTTAGCCTCATATGCTATGGAATTTCAAGTGTTCACCTAAATAGCTCCTAAATGTCATGAGGGTTCTTGCTTCTACCATTCTTTTTGGCAGTGAATTCTAGATGCCTACAACCCTCTGAGTGAATTTGTTTTCCCTCCAATCCCCTCTAAACTTCCTGCTTCTTGGCTTAAAACTGAGCCCTCTGATTATTAACCCCTCTGCTAAAGGGAAAAGTTTCTCCCTACCTACCCGGTTTATGTTCCTCTGAACTTTGCACACCTCAATCAGAAATCCTCCTGCACCCCAGGACTCCCTGATCTAAGAAAAATGGATGCATAGTGTTTATTATATTATAGCTTTGTATAAAGAAGGAGTCCATGAGCAAGGAGGGAAACATTAAAACCACTTTAATATGAGAAACCAGGTTAGATACAAGACCATAGGAACCCATTCAATTATTGTGGTAAAAAAACGCTGATAACATTTGGTGATGAAAAATCCTTCATTCTACAACATATCAATTGTTTTAATTGTTGCAGATAGATATATCGGATAACATGGAATAATACATTTATATGCAATGGCAAGCTGCCAACACCAACTAATAACAAACTGCTAACCACTACTAGAGAATGCTGTCACTGACTAACATAAGGCAAACAACTGAGATAATTTCCTCCTCAATAGTTTGAAGTCATACAACCACTCAATTGTATATATTCATCTTCTAGGCCCTTGGTCAACAACGAATGCCTCTATAACCTGTAATTATGAACAAAAGGGAAATGGAAACAGGAACTGGAGTAAGCCATTCATCCTCTCCAGCCTTCTCACCATTCAGTTAGATCACTGCTGGTCTTCTACCTCAATGCCATTTTCCTGTTCTGTACCCCATCCTTCATAGAGTCACACAGCACGGAAATAGACCCTTCAGTCCAACCAGTCCATACAGACTGTAATCCCAAACTAAACTTGCCCCACCTACCTGTGCTTGGCCAATATCCCTACAAATCTTCCCTATTCATGAACTTATCCAATTTATGTTTCTAAAATGTTTAAAAACAATTGATGTGTCTTCGACATGCGTTTTGTTTTAGTCCTCTTTGACAGGTTTACTTTTATCAGATCGGACTAATGTTACATTGTCGTGTGCATTCACTATACATGATCATCCCTGCACCACTGCTCTCTATTTTCTCGTAATTATCCCACTCCTTGTGCTTATGGTTTTATTTTCAGAAATTTATACTGAGATTCGTGGTGGTTGTCAAACATCTTGCCGTGGTTACTTTATGCTCCCTCCCACACAAACAGCAGTCATTGCTTCCATCAATCAGAGGTGCTGCTTCCAAGATTAGAGCATATTTTGTCTACACGTAGGAACATAATTGCGGCATTCGAAACCAGTTAAGTAAGTTTACAGTTTCCCCTTATGCCTTGCTGTTAAGTTTTCACAGGCTACTGTAATCCTCTCACTATAAAACCTGCTGCATTCTGTCGCCTTAGAGGAACTGACCACATGGCAGGAGGGAGAGAGTCTGCAGGCAACTTGTCCCAGAACTGAAGTTAATTGCAATGAAATAAAACAGCTCGAGCCTGTGAAATTCAAAGAGAATGTCTACGATAAGTACAGGGCGTTTGCATTTGACTTCTTGCATTGCTTCAAGTTCGATTTTCTGCAATAAGGTAAAGCAGACAGCGATAATTAATCCCAGCTCTTTACCCATGATCTTATACAACAATGAGCACAATTTCGCTGGACGGCTCCCAGTCACTTGCATTGAATCACCTGAAATCGGACCCCAATCTACTGAGGATTCCTGAATGAACTTCAGCGCAGCGTATAAACGGCTTTCGCCTGCGCACTCAGACTCCCCCCCCCCCCCCCCCGCCAAATGCATTATCCCCGTCGTAGGGCCTCCTGCCTTCATACAGCACCCTTCTGCTGGGTTTGGCTGGCAGAGGTCGTGCTTGTCTTGCCCAGAGTGGGCAGTGTCTGCATTAGTGCCGAAGGAATAGCCAACTTGCAATGGGAAATTACTACTGCAAGATCGAAATACTAAAGGCAAGCAGAGTTTGAATTATCCCCTCTCATTCATTGTGAGCGGTGGGGCTAAGTGGGACAGAAATGCCTAGTGCGTTCCAGCTGTTTACAGCGTAAAACGATTGCTTGAGCTCCTTCAGTTTTGTTTAACAAGTGCTGACCTAAACTGCAATCCTGGCAAATACAGCAGATCACAATTAGGACCCGTTTTATTTGGAAGTCTCTGACAGGTCCCGGCGTCTGCCTTCTTCAGGAGGATGGCAAGTTATTACTACGGAGGCAGGAAATAAAAAGACGACTTTATTGGTAAAAACAGAGAAGGTCATAATAGGGTTTCCGGAGAGTCCTTAAATTCGGAGTTAAGTTATGAAAAATGTGCAACACCTGGAGCCGCAGAAATGTTTTCAAGAGCATATTTACGAGCTGCACATTAACTTTATGCCCCTTACCAAATGGCTGCATTTTCCCAAAAACAGTAAGGCATGCTCTCCTGAATGAAAGCCTCTATATGCAAAGAAATAAACGTCGCCTATACATCATGTATCAGGTCATTGGTTCCCTTCATTTTCATGGACGGGTTGTCACGAGGATAGTACTGTACGCTGGAACAAAACCCATCTCCCAAGCTAAATACAGCTTCTGCAGTTAAAAGCTGTGTCAGGGCCAAATACTGTAATGGGTGAGAGATAGTAGGAACTGCAGACGCTGGAGAATCCGAGACAACAAGGTGCAGGGCTGGATGAACACAGCAGGCTGCACCTTGTTGTCACTGTAATGGGTGAGTTGGGGCATGTCACAGGAAAGCAAATACACAACTGGCAACTATTCTTATCTTTGTAAATATTTAAAGGGACTCTTTTGTCAAAGAGCAAACAGTTTCAGACCAAATCTGCATAATCGAGAGAGCTTGTGATGTAATTTAACATGTAAATATCCATGATAAAACTGCTATTTATATTGTTGTGAACAACGTCAGAAGTGACAGGAATGCTTTTTGATCATTTGTATTAATCATGCTATTAACAATCAGTTGCTACATGTTAGAAAAGCTTAACTATTTTTTAGTTGCATGTTAAAAATTTGGAAGGGAATCAGTGTACTGTATTTTAAAATTAAACACAATTTAACACTGATTAGAATACAGCGAAACAATGTCACGTAGCTACCAGTATTATACATTTAATTAAGATTTGAGCGGGCTTTAAGCCAACATTTTGAGTAAAAGTTAGCCATTGTTTAATTTGCCGTAACTGAACAGGCATGTCAAACTCTCCTGGGTGTCACAGACATAAACCACTTGGAAAGCTAAACAGTAGGTGAGAAGATTAGCACCTTTTGTTCTGCTTACTAAGAAGCGCTGGTTACTTGCAGTCAGCATGACTGCTTTGCATTCTCTTGGAAATTTCATCTGCATTGACAGCATTTCTCAGAGGGCCAGCGAGATGGTCTATTCAAGACCTGTCTGCAGAGAGGATCTTATTTCAGCTGATTTGGCCAAGTTCAGGCCAGTTATATGTTAGGCTTGGATTTTCTAATGAGTGCTATTCAACATAGCGGTGCCGATGAATGTATACACGTAATAAAAATATAATAATTTTAATCTATGGAAAATTAACTAAGCCTATTGTCTTGTCACTGATGGTAATCAACATCACACAATTAAGTATATAAGGGTACAAAACAGGCACCAAATTCTTTTGTTTTTGTTTCACTAATTGCTGCCAATATCTCATTAAGATTAAGACTCCCATTTCCAGTGAATGTGACCAAATTTTAAGAGTGGGAACGTAAGATTAGAGAATGGGGGAATGAGATTTAGAGAATGAGAAACAGGCCATTCAGTCCATCAAATCTGCATTGCCTGTTTTGAAAACAATCTGGTTAGTTACACTGAGATAACAAGGTGTAGAGCTGGATGAACACAGCAGGCCAAGCAGCATCAGAGGAGCAGGAAGGCTGACCTTTCGGGCCTAGACCCTTCTTCAGAAAATC
>NC_063359.1:22109838-22156406 GCF_021869965.1 Rhincodon typus | reverse complement strand
TGGATTTTCATTCCCTACCACTCCCTGACCATATTAGCAAATGCCTCTGTGAGGATAACCCAGCCTTGCTGGGGTGCCACCCATCCAACTTTTATTGGTCCCATCTTTCCCTTAATAGGTACCAAAGTCTCTGGAATCTAAATCCCTTGGTCCTGCACCATCTCTTGAGCCATGCATTTGTCGTTTTGTCTCTTATTCCTGAATCACTAGTGTGTGGCATTGGGAGTAACCTAAGTTTACTACCTTTGAAATCTTGCATTTTAATTAATTTCCTAGCTCTCTCTCATCTGCTTGATGGACCTCATCCTTTTTTTTTTCTTGAAACCTATGTCATTGACACTGACATGGAGTGTCACCTGGCTGTTTATTGTGCCCTTTCACTGTCCTGCTGCTGCTCAGTGAAATCACTGATCCTGGCAGCAGGGAGGCAAATAACAATTTCCGATAGCTATTGTCTCTACACTGTCCCCGGTGCCCCAGTACCCCGTGCAGCTCAGCCATGTGTGGATCGCAGACTTGTCTTCAGTTGATTCCCCCTGAGAAGCCAGCTCTTCCATCAGTATTCAAAAATGGGAAAACTGTTAGAGACAGATGAACCCAGTGTACTCCTGCACTTACCTGCGTAGGGCTTTTACTGTGTCTCATGTCACCATTCCCTTTCTGTCTTTGCACTCTTTTATTTGCAGTGTGATCACCTCACTGTATATGCTATTCATGAAGAATCAGTTTTCCAGATGCTCCAGTGTAATTTCAGTTGCTGATCCAGATCTGAAACATGGATTTCAAGAAGCTGCTGCTGGAGACACTTCCTGTACATGTGTTCATCCTGACTGGACCCTGGAAGTGTTCCTGACTCCCCACAAATCACAGAAGGAACATTCCACATGGACTGCTGTGCAACAATTTATCCTTAAATTACTTCCTATGTTTACATCCTCTAGTTTTAAAGAATATTAAATATATACCAGGGGCCTTTTCTGTGTGCTTGCATTTTAACGCTACTCGACCTAAACTATAGGGCAACGCAGTTGCTCAACAACCAATCAAGTCTCAATTTCATTTAGATTTATTTTCAAACTTAGCCCAGCTCCCAGGTAGGGTCTGATTCTGCTCAGTTGTTCTTTTCCTGGGCTACAAGCAAATGAAAAACCTGAGCCTCAGTGTGGATTGATAGCATTGTTCCAGCCAGGTTACTGACTGTGTTCAGATACTTATATCCCTAACTACAGCTAAATTAATGAGAATGAAAAGATAGCCTCTGGAAACCAAAAAGCCATTGTTACGGAGAAGAGGAGGTTAAATGAAAGAAAATCCCTGTTATTCATTTTATAAGTAACTATTAATAAACTCTAACAGTGAATAAATTAACAGAACTGCTAACAAACCAAACAATACCGCCCCCGCCCCCAACCCAACTCCTATCAATTCCCTATAACTGAACAGAATTCTACTGGTATGCTATTCCAAAAAACAGAAGTTTCACATATATATCCCAAGTAGTAAGAAAAATAAACTTACTTATTCAGTGTGGACTTTGAGAGACTGTCTCTCTTCCGGAATGCTCTGCCTTCTCTGCTGTCTCTCCAGTCATAAACTCCTTTCTTTCACTGATCCTGCTATCAGGGATGTTTTCTCTGTGAATGTTCTCAGTTAGAAGTACCGTGGTACCTTTTATAGATAAGATGGTGCTTTCTTAGAGAGCGTAGCGATTTCTTCTGAGAGCTAGTATTTATTTCTCAGATGGCGGTTTGCTCTCGCACTGATTTTCAAAAACCCTCTCCTTTATATGCCTTGGATGACATACCAAATTTCGTCCAATAGCATTGGTCTGAGGTTATCAAAACCATCAGATTTAAATTCCGTTGGCTGTAAATCGCTAAGTGCTTGGTTTAAATTAATTAGCTGGTTCCTGTTCATTGGCAAAATATCAAAACAACCCTGAGGTTTCCAGTCACACAGTCAATTGATAAATGTTTCAGTTTTAGAACTAGTTGTACATCTTCAGTTCTGAGGAAGGGTCACCAGACCTGAAACGTTAACTCTGTTTTCTCCTTCACGGATGCTGCCAGACCTGCTGAGCTTTTCCAGCAACTTTGTTTTAGTTCCTGTTTCAGATTATTTTGTCTGTGTTCATGTTCTATTTTTGGGCTTCTCACTTTTTCCATAATTTTTATAACATCTTTATGTTGTAATCCTGAACAAAACCAACAAATATATGATATGATTTAGTTTTGAGACAAGTAGTTTTTTGTTTGAGGTAAACAAAGTTTGACATCTGATATTTATGAAGAGAATAAACCCACCAACTTCCATAGTTTTGAAGAAACTAACAAAATAAACTTTATTTGACAAAGTTAGAGAAGTAAACCAATGTGCAATATATTAAAAAGATGCAACTTGCACTCTAACATTCATAATTATAATGAGGTAAATATGAGTTAACAGACAAACTTTTAGTTGAACACCCCATAGAGCGCATTGCAAAGCAGATTCGGTTAAGACCGATCCCATTTTTTTAAAGTAATCCATCCAGATGGCTCACCAAATCTCATTAAAATGTTTTCCGCTTTACAATGGATTCCAGTTCTTTTTCACTGAGATCTAGGCTCGAAACCTACTCTGTTATAGATTGCCTTGATGACTGATCACATCTGGTTGTTCAGTCTCTCCCCCTGCCAGCATGTACTCGCAGGCAGAATTCTAGATGCTTTGCAGACAGCTAGCTTCACTAAAATGACACTACTCCTGGGGATTCACTAAGCACTAATATTTCTCTGCTGCACCAAACAAATATTGCTTGTGGGCATCCTTAACCCCTACTCTTAACTGCACTGAACTATCAATGGCTTCCAGTGATTCCTTTTGCCCTAACTCCCTTGAGCCTGCTAACAGTGACAATGGTGCTGTTTGGAGCCAGTTTTTTTTACTTAAATATTCTCCCACCTTGAACAACAACTGTAGCCTCTCCTAAATCTTGGATAAATTGAAACCAGAGCACCATAAGCTTCACCTATTTCCATGTCAAATCAGGTCATTTTGTCCTAACCTTAACCTGACCTTTTAGGGTTTAGTATCCCACATTTTCAATTTCATTTTTGATCTGATGAATAAATGGGGTTACTGCCCAAAGTTAACTAATGCTTTTTAAGCTATTGTAGTCATAAGTCCCCAAAACCAGCATTCTCTTCCATTTCAATTCTACATTTCTAGCTGTTAAACCTCTTAAAGAAATGCGAACCCAATGTTTAAATGTAATAGGTGCTCCAGTTGTACTTATCTTAGCTTCTAGAGGAAATCTTTATTTCCTAAAGCTAAAAATTTTATATTCAAACATGTAAACCTTGAAATAGATATTCACAATACCTTTCAAATAGTTTTCAGATACATATCTTTGATCTTACCTTTGTCGAAGGCTAGGTATTACAGGGTTTAACCGGGCAGAGTATGGGCAAGATTTCTTGTTACTGTTTATAACCTTTTATAAGTGAGAGATACTAGGTATTCAGGATGAGGTTGTTTGTGTATGTGCGTGTTTTGGGGTGAGGAGGAGGGGAGTTGGGGAGGTTCCACGTAAGTTCTGAGTTTGCTGAGCAGGACTTCCAGGAAGGGACGATGTAGTTAACTTCAGGCTGGAGTTTGGGCCCAGAGTGCATTGGGTCAGGCAGAGAGAAAACTGCATTAAAAAATTGCACATTTATATGACACTCTTTAAATTATGTTAAACTTCACTCATCTGTGTGTAATTCAATTAATCAATGAATCTGGACAATTTGCTCATCTCACGGAGATCAATCATGAACCTCCTAGAATGTGAAGACGACCCACTTGGCTTACTGATATCCTTCCTTCCTTCCTTTATATGTCACTCTTACTCAGTATGGCTTACATGTGACTCCAGATCCACTCTAATATCAACTCTCACTGCCCTGTCAAATCCCTTGGCTCGACATTGGCTCACCACCACTTTCCAAAAAGCAAATGGGAATGGATAATAAATGCTGACCTTTAAAATGATGCTTGCATTCCAAATCAAATTTGAAAAAACGTTATTGTCGTTAGGTACTGCTACAGGTATCTTGACTTAGCCATACTGGGATTATACAAAATCTTTAGCAAATAACAGCAATGGAGACCAGGAGACAGTGAATGTAAGTTGACTGAGTTATAATAAGATTATAAAGAATCTTGAAAAAATTTGACTGTGAATATGACCAAAAACTTCATTCCTTGGACACTAAACAACTTCTGGAGATAATATACATTTAGATAAAATAATAGTGCTACATAAGGGCTGTGACTCAACAGTTAAGAATAGCACTTTGCCATTTTACACCTTTAAAAAGTACAATAAATGTAAGTTGCTGTTGTCGTTAATACAATGTCATGTGAAAAATCTGTGAATTAATGGTTACCAACTGAGATTATTTTTAAAGCGTTGTTTCCTTAATCAATATCCTCTTCTCATTGGTGACATGTCAGACTGTTGAACTGTTTAGTTTAAAACAGAGCATTTATGTTAGTTGGACTTATTAATGTTGCCACAAATATCCAGTGAGATGAAACCAGTTTTCATGGGAGCAAGTAAAAGATTGATTATGATATAACTTGCTTAATATGATCTACAATATATTGGTTCTTGCAAAGTGGCCTTTCTGCTTTCATCAGGTGTCAGCACAGACTTGGATTGAGGTATTTAAGAGACTTCAATTTGCAGTCATTGTTCAAAGGGTAAAAACTTTTCCCGATCACCCAGAAACTAGAATGTTCATTTGTGGGATGAAAAATTCCCTGCTCTTTTTCCAAAAGCTGCAACAACAATGGGATGTCTATTTTATTTCCCTTTTTTAAAAAAGAGGGTTTTACAGAGAGCTTGAAACATCATCTTGATGATAATACATCATATGCAAGCTATGTACTACCCTCAACACCAAATGTGTTATTGTTAAGGCTTGGTGTACAGTGCAAAGTACATTGTAATTGTTACTTTGTCTCTTAGGGATTCAGCCTTGTAAGAAATGAAAGATAAATTGTTTATCGTTTGACCCCTGCTGGCTTCAGATGAGCTGGACATTCTTGTTAATTTAATATTAACCCATTAAACAAGTCATCACCAGAAAATTCTAAACACTGAATGAAGGTTGGGGTATTGCAAATCCTTGTTACTATTGATATTCGAAGAGTTTGAATGGCCCATGACTTTTCCATTATTAAAACTAACAAATAGCATATCATGAGCTGCATAGTTAAGATTTTCAGTTGGCCATTGTTCATGGTTCATTTTCACCATAGCCTCATGGGGTTGTTGGCATCGCCTTGCAGTTTTTTTTCTCGCTTTCTTCAAGTATCCCTTAGTTCATATCTTAATGTTACCCACTCATCTGATATTTTTTTCCCCTCTGTTTTTTGACGTTTCCTTGATGCACTCTATTTTTCCTTCTAGAACAAGGCAGTCAGGTTATAAGAACTTAAGAATAGACAGGAGAAAAGGGAGTAGGCGTAGGCCATTTGTCTCTTGGATCTGTTCTATTAATCAAGAAGATCATGACTTTACTTTCTTGCCTGCGCCCCATTATCTGCTTGTCTTGTGATTTATAGTCATTTGGGCAGTTGCCAACAGGGAATATGTGCCTTAATTTGGAAAGAATTAAGGTTAAGGATGCTTTTTGAATTCTTGATCATATTTTGTTGGCAGGTCCAGGTACTAAAGTTGGTTTATGAAATGCTTGCAAAACCTGTTCGCCGCCGTAAAAGAAAAATAATAATAAAACTAACAGTGTGCATCAGAACATCAACACGCACCCTTTCTTTTAAAAGGTAGTGAAAGTAAATGTGTGCAGGAAAGGATTTCTCCCTTGGTAGGGCTTATTTACAGGCCTGGCTGAATCATCCATGAAGATGCTTTTTTGGCATTTATGTGGTTTCCCCACAGTTTATCCTTTGGAATACACATTTCTGTTGTAATACATGATGGTTGGAATAGGGAGCATAAGAATATTTAAAATTGCTTCATACATTCTGCCATCTACAAATGATATTATAGGTCTGCAGTATTTGTGATTGTATTTTTATTGCTTGGATCAACAATATCAATTTGTTATAGTGCCTTTAATGTAACTAAACATCTAAGATGCTAATTATACAAGCATTCTAAAGCAAAATATAATACTGAGCGACATGAGGGGATATTTGGGTCAGATGGCCAAAAGCTTGATCAAGGCATTATGTTTTAAGAGTGTCTTAAAGAAGGGAAGTGGGATGGAGAGGCAGAGATATAAGGAGGGAATTGCAGTGCAAGGGGACTGGACAACTAAAAGCTGGTAATGTTAAATCAAGACTTGCTTGACCAGGAATAGCGAGTACTGGCAGCTGAGATTTTGATGACCTCCAGCTTACAGAGGATAGAACGTGGGCACCCAACCAAGAGTACATCAGAATAGTTGGCTCTAGAGGTAATGATTTGATATACCAAGTGAGCCGAGTCAAGGGAGAAGTCGAGTGATTTACAGAAGTGGAAATATACCAACTTAGTTGTGGCACAAATATGAGGTCGGACGTGCATCTCTGGAACAGATAGAATGCAAACAGATTGAATAGTCTCCAGCTGTTGTTAGGGAGAGGATTGCATCAGTAATGAAATGGAATTCAGAGCAAAGACTGAAACAATGGCTTTATCTTTTCAATTATTTAATTGGAAGACATTGCTCATTCAGTGCACATCCAAAGATCGTGAATTTGAGTTTGACTCATTGTTTGAGTTTGATTTATTGTTATCTCAGTACATGTGACACTGTAAAAAGTGTTGTTGCACGCTATACAGTCAGATTGTACCATACAAAGTACATCAGGGTAGCAGAACAGAGTGCAGAACATAGTGTTGCAGCCACAGAAGGTGCAGAGAAGGTGGTCTGTCCAAAAGCCTGATAACAGCTGGGGCGAAGCGGTTCTTGAATCTGTTTGTACGTATGTTCAAACTTTTATACCTTCAGCCTCGTGGAGGAGAGTCTTCGATTATATTGGTTGCTTTCCCGAGGTAGCAGGAGGTACAGATCAAGTCCAAGGATGGAAGGCTGTTTTGCATAATGATCTGGGCTGCATTCACGATTCTCTGTAGTTTCTTGCGGTCGAGGGAAGAGCATTTGCCGTTCCACGCTGTGCGGCATCCAGATAGGATGCTTACTATAGTGCACCTATAAAAAAAATTGGTAAGAGTCTTTGTGGACATGCCAAATTTCCTTTAGCCTCCTGAGGAAGTAGAGACAGCATTGTATTTTCTTGATTCTTGTGTTGATATGGGTGGACCAGGACAGATTGCTGATGAAATTACTCCCAGGAACAGTCTTGACCATCTCCACCTGAGCAGCGTTGATGCAAACAAGGGCATGCCCTCCCCTCCACTCCCTGAAGTCAATGACCAGCTCCTTTGTTTTGCTGATGTTGATAGAGACTGTTTTTACACCATGCTGCTAAACGTTCAATCCCTTTTCTGTAATCTTGAGACCAACCCACAGTGGTGGTGTCGTCAGGAAACTTGTAAATGGAGTTGGGCAGAATGTGGCCGTGCAGTTGAGTGTAAAAGGAATATAGATGGGGCTGAGTATGCATCCTTGCAGTGCACCGGTGTTGAGGATTATCTTTTGAGGTGTTGTTTCCTATTCCTACTGATTGCAGTCTATTGGACAGGAATTCAAGGATCTAGCAACAGGGTTGGGAGTGGGATGGTGCATGCTGAGACCTAGGTCTCACAGTTGGAAGATGAGTTTGTTTGGAATTAGGGTGTTGAAGGTAAAGCTGTAGCCAATAGGTAGGAGCCTGACATAGGTATTCTTGTTATTCAGGTGTTCCAAGAATGAGTGCAGGGCCAGGGAGATGGTGTCTGCCATGGTCCTGTTGCACTGGTAGGTGAATTGCAAAGGATCAAGGCTATCTGGTAAGCTGCAGTTGATGTGAGCCATGACTAATCTCTCAAAGCACTTCGTAATAATGGAGGTCAGAGCCACTGGGTGGTAGTCATTTGAGGCATTTCGCATTAATTTTCTTTAGCACTGGAATGATGGTGGTCGTCTTGAAGCAGGTGAGGATTTCCGATTTTAGTAAGGAGAGGTTAAAGATGTCAGTGAATATTCGCACCAGGTCCTGTGTGTGTAGCCAGGGTCTCCATCTAGGCCAGTTGCTTTCTGTGGGTTCACTCTCTTGAAGGCTGGTTTAACGTTTGCAGCAATGACCGTGGGTACAGGTACATCCGAGGCTAATGGGACAGAAGACATTATTTCACTGACCTGTGCGAAACAAGTGTAGAATGTATTGTGCTCATCGGTTAGGGGTGCATTGTTGCCCGCGATTCTGTTTGACTTTGCTTTGTAGCCCGATAACCTGTGAAAGGTATGAAAATATTGTCGCAAATGTTCCGACTAGATCCCAGCAGCGATTCCTCGGCCTCTTTTTTACAGTTTTAGACTGGAAACCTCAAATTGTTAAGCTCCCAATGAGGTAGGATCAACTGGCTCCACTTAGCTATTTACCTGCATCCTCGGTTGTTTGTTAAATTTAGAAAGGATCCCTTCCCTTGTGGTGATCTTTCTCCCAGACTCGGATGAACTTGTCTTTTAAATGGAGCCAGATCAGCCTAGCTATCTTGAATTAACAAAAGAGCGAGATTATGAAGTACTAAGCGCACAGATACATGATACTGCAATACACGTGCACTCAGATTAGCTGATGATGTCAGTCCAAAAGATAAAAGTAAAAGAAAAGACCAGACTCTGGATTGTTCATGAAGAGCAGATATGAAGATGTTGCAGACATTATTGGGTAGCACGGGTTGTGTTGGCAGTGGAGCAGTTGATTTCAAGATTCTTGGTTTTGCAGGTTGGTTATAATTCTGCTATTCTGATTCCTGTGAACAATGACCAACATTATGTGTGGAGGACGTTTTTCCCGTTGTTTTACCTGCGGTGCAGGGTTGAAAATGGCTTTTCTTAAAACTGTGGCCCTCAAAGTTCTGTAGTCTACATATTAGTATTTCTACCCAATAACAGACACACACTAGTGTTGCATTTGGTTTATAACTCCATTTTTTGCATATTCCTGGAGGGTAAAACAGACATATTTGCAAGAGGTGGCTTTCTTCTGTGGGTGGCGTATGGAGGAGAAAGTCAGCTCCTTCCTTATCCTCTCCTTGTTAAGTCTCTGTCTGCTTAAATTTTCCTGGAGTCTTTACAAGTGTGATATCCTATGGCTTCACACAAGACTTTGCCAGATAGTCACTGAATTTATATCCTCAGTTTTTTTTTATGTGTCACAGACCTTTTTTTTTAGATAAAAGAAAACAACTCTTGGAATTACAAGAAAAAATTGTCTATATATATTCCGAAAATTTGCTGCAACGCAAATATAAATCTTCTACAATATCATGCAATGTATCTATGATTCTGTATTGTGAAAGATAGACTTTGGATGCTGATTAATTTTATACTACGTTGTGCGCTGCATTACATTGTGTTTCATTATAGCATGCAGAATGCTTCTCAGGGCCTTGTTTTATAGTGAGAGTACTGTGTACTTCAATTCATTTAAGAATTAAAAATTGTCAAGAGGATGAAGATGAGAAAGCAGTTTAGTTGACTAGATAGCAAAATTAAATTTAATCTTTTTTGAAATCCATTAAAATCTTCTGTCTTGTTTTTGGAAACTTTCAAAGTTAGATTTTTAAAAAATTGGCAAAAGAAACTTGTTTAAGCTTTCTATCCTGCCTTCAGGAGATCAAGAAAAGTGGTAGATGAATTTTAAGTCTTTTAACTGGATTGTTTTCCCTAGATAATCAAAAATTTGGAGGTTCACCAATTTTTGTTTAACTAAGAAGTGCAGCAATTTACTCTTGATTTTGAAGGTGATTAATGCTGTTAGGTAAAGTTAAATTATTAAAAAAAAGCTAATATGCACTGATGCATGACTTTATAGAAATGACAGCTGGTTAAGTGAAAAATTTAATTCGGGTACCTTCATTCCAAAATGGACTAATACAATGTTCACACAATGGAATGGGGCTCAAGGACATGTAAAAGACTAACACTTAAGTACCTTGCTGATGCTCTGTTTTGCGGCATATTTCCATCCTGTCAGCTGGAAAATCATGTCAGGTTGAGACTCCGATTAGGATCTAACCAATCCTGCAGTGCAGTCCTTAGAAAGTCCTTTGGCTAAAACTCCATGAAATTGAGCAATGAGATTATGTGGTTTACCAGTATCAAAGCTATGTATTCTTGTTCTTCTGATGGCAGTTAGAAAGTTTCTTCATTGTTGGAACTAAACCTTCATGTAGTGTGCTGTTCAGTAGCAAATCTACATTTATTTTTTGCATGAAGACTGAAGCTGTAACTTTTCACCACTCAGAGGGAAGGGAAATGTTTTGTTTCTAAAAGTAGTAGAAAATAGTTAAGAGGAGCAATAATCAAGTTTTATGTTTTAATGAGATGATCAAATCTAATATGGCTAGTTTTGATTTGAATATAAAACATAAATTCTGAAGTTTCGAATTCAAAAGAAATTAATTGCTGTGAATGCAAATTATGTTGCCCATAGCCACGAGTAGAAGATCACTCCAAATTGCAAGTAAAGGTGAAATGTGATCTTTTGTATAAAATCTGCAAATGTCAAGTATTTCTTGTGCTCATTCTAAATACCTTCCTATACCTGCGTGATTGTGAGCTAAGATTAAACTTTTCCAAACAGAATTTGTAGTAGGCTTAGTTAAAGTATTTTTTTCTGAAAATTGGAACATCTTTTATTACCATAACATAGGCTCCTTTATTGAGGTTGGGAGGGAACGAATAAGTAAAAGGACTTGAACAATCTATTGCTCCTCTTTCATTGAATTATAAAATTGCACACCGAAAAATATATTTTCTGTTCACCACATTTGTTCTGGAATATAAATCTTGAGTCCATGCAAAATTGTGCTATCTTTTTTTCAAAGCTGGGATGAAACGAAAAAACCTGCTCTGTTATGACTGACATTTGATGTACATCACAAAAGGCTGAGAATGGCTGTATTGATGAGGTGCATGTCGTGATTCTGAAGATGCATTATAGATCTCTCATTCACCTCTTGGATATGTTATGTTTCCAGCATCAAAAATGTTCAAAATAAGTTGGAGTCTTGTAAACCACATGAAGTTGGCTGATTGAAGCTCTGTTAAAGAACAAAATCTGTCCCCTCTAGGGTGCAGCTTTAACTTTTCATTACAGTGTCGGTGTAGATTAGGGAGTAAATACGTAAACCCTAACAAAGTATGTTGCTGCTGCCTAAGCAGTGGACGTGTTATTCAGCTGCGAAAATGAATTCTGGAGTCTATCGGATAAATGAATTCATGAGTATTCAATTTTGTCAGTAATTAGCCTCCATCTTGCTTGACTCAAGGAAAAGTAGCGGATGATCTTGAGCTTCATGAGAATATGTTTGTTCATTCTTTGTTCTTGATAACTTATCTCGAAACATTTGTCAATAGATAATCCACTGGGGGGGAAAAAAATGGCAGAAGTGTGTGTCCCCAGCACCTTGTGATGCTAGCCTTTTCATGACACTGCTTAATCTGCTTTGGCTGTAACAAAAAATGTAAGATAGTCTTCTATTTTCAAATACTGCTGCTGTGAATTGTCTAATATTGACTGAAATAAACTTCAAGTCCTTTTGCATTACAAAAACTATTTGAAGAATTGAATTGCTGTTATATGTAAATATTTTTGGATTAAATAAATAATGTCCTATATCAGTGTGTTTTCACAGCATTTCACAGTTGTTTGCATAATCACAGTGTGCCCAAAACTTCTGAATAAGGACAGTGCTTTTAATTCCAGGGGGAAGGAGACATATCTAAAACTAGGTTGTATCATATCTTCAGCCAACACCTGTGTTTAAATAGATCTAAGAGAATGCACAAATGATACTGCAAAACACAAAGATGGATTAATAAATGTATTCTTACACTGAAATTTAGAAAACTTGGCTCAGTGGTTAGCACTGCCTCACAGCACCAGGGACCCGGGTTCGATTCCACCCTTGGGTGTCTGTCTGTGTGGAGTTTGCACATTCTCCCCGTGTCTGCGTGGGTTTCCTCCGGGTGCTCCGGTTTCCTCCCAGAGTCCAAAGATGTGCAGGCTGGGTGGATTGGCCATGGGAAATTGCCTGTAGTGTCCAGGGATGTGTAGATTAGGTGGGTTATAGGGGGATGGGTCTGGGTGGGATGCTCTGACGGTCAGTGTGGACTTGTTTGGCCGAAGGGCCTGTGCCTACACTGTAGGGATTCTATGATCTATGATCTAAAACACCACTTCAAGAAACAAATGTATGAAGGACAGTGATCAAGTCTAAGCAAAGACATAACACTTGCAAATCCGATATAAGAAACAAAAATGCTGGAAACACTTGGGCATCATCTGGAGAGAGTGGCATAGGGTTAACATGTCAAGTCAGTGACGTTTTGTGGAGCTCAGAAGTCTAGATCTGCAAATTCTACTATAGTCTGATCTAGGAGTGTGATCTTAAATTGGAGGCTCTGGTCCAGTAGCTAGTTTGGCTAGGGTAGACATGTATGTTCTTTCATTCCCAATCAGCTGTTTTTTAGCTTGAATTTTATTTTGGTGCGGGATTCTGTTTTGCGGCAAGTTTGGCACAGAAGCCTCTAATAGATATACAACTCAATTTTATACAATACAGTATTGAGCTGTACTTGATCATAGAAGGATTGAGTTGTTATTAAACACTTCATTAGAAGATGGAGTTACAATCGTTTACTGATTGAGTTGTTTTTTTTGCTTATAACCTCCCTGTGAGGTCTGCTTACAGACTACTATATCCCTTCTTGTGTATGTTACCCAAATGATCGTCCTTTTTATTTTGGAAGTTTGTAGGAAGAGGAATTGGTACAGAAGTGAGCAACTTCAACCTGCCCTCATCTGCCAGCCTCATGCGTATGTCACACTTGTGTTTATATTCAAACATTTTGATTTGTACATCCAGCTGTAGTCCCTACACATCTTCAAACTGTCCAGCATTATTTTAAAATAAGGCAAAGAACTGTGGATGCTGGAAATTTGAAACAAAAACAGAAATTGATAGAGAAACTCAACAGGTCTAGCAGCATCTGTAGAGACAAAGCACAGTTAATGTTTTGAGCCCAGTGACCCTTCGTCAGAATTAAGTTCTGAACACTGAAAATTGACTGGCAACAAGTTGCTGACTTGGTTTATGGAATGGTGACCAATTGGGGATGACAAAGGCCATCTACTTGCCAAAAACAACGTGCTTGTTTCCTGGGTAGCTGAACAGTTTGTGGACATGAATGATATGGCCAGAAACATTTGGAAGGGAAGGTAGTGTGTTTCTGTGCAGTAGAAAGTGCTTCAAGAAGTCCAGTTATCTTCTCCCATCAGTTGACTGTAAGCTGTTGCTTTTGACCGAGAAGTCAGGCGTTTTGTGATTTGACCAGTCATTCTGTGCCTCGTACAAGGAAGTGAAACAAACCTGGAGAAGGGAGATTGAAGAAATGCAAGTCCTGGCAAGCGAAACAATCATCTCGGTCAATATAGTGGACAGGGGCCTCGAAATGCCTTTCCAGATTATTGCTCTAACCAAAACACTGGTTTGTTTCACTATTCGTATATATGTCTGTATTTGTCTCCCCATGTGTCTTTGCCTTCCACTGACTGTTTGCTCCCCACCATTCTCTACCATTTCCTCTTTCTATTCCACCCTATGTCTCTCACTCTCTCTTCTCCCAGCTTCGTCTTTTTTGAAATTGTTTTACTTACAATTTTAAAATTAGAGCCATATCATGAAGTTAGGAAACCCTTTTTCATACAGAGTTCGTCAATGTGTTGAACTTGGTCTTAAGAGTTGAAAATCTGAGGGAGATGGGTTTTGGCTTGACAAGGGCATCATCAGATATGGAGCAAAGACAGGTAGATGAGAGTCAAGTGTACAGATCAGCTATGATCTTATTGAATGGCTATGTGGTCCCTGAAGTCAGCTCCTGTTTTTGTTGTCCCTGGCCACTGCCTCCCTATTTGCATCACAGTTTATTGTCTTCTCAAACCTCAGTACATTGGTTTCACAATTTCTGTCCTCACTTACACATCTGTCAGAGGGCTCTTGTGGCAAAGTAGTCATGTCTCTATCTCTGAGCCGGGACACCCTGTTCAAGTCCCACCTGCTCCAGAAGTTTGTAATGACATCTCTGAACAACTTGATTAGAAAATAAGTACACATCCTTTGTGGTCTGACTCCTTCCAGACCTTTGCAACATTCTTGCTGTCCAAGCAATTATGTCCCCTCTACACTCTCTTGTGAGTCTGATCCTTTTTTGCTTTACAGACTGCAGCAAAGCTTTAGGCCCATGTACTGGAGTGTACTCCCTAAACCTCTGAGTTCCTTCTTCATTATCACTTTCTGAAGCGACTATAAATTCTACCCCTTCTGGTTCTACGTGAACCCCTTCCTACCACTGCTTAATTTCTTTTATCCTCAGCTGAGGGGGTATTATGTTGTAAATTATTTTCCTTTTCAACATTAATTGTATAACCAAATAATTTATATATAATCTCAATCTGAAGAACTGAAAACGATGAAGCACTGTTTTGAGTCCAGTTCAGCCTAAGCAGGATTGTTTTTGATTTCAATTTGTGCTGAGTTTACATAATATCAGTTAAAACTGAGAAGCGCGGGAGGAGAATGGAGAATCCTTTGTCAAAGTCACTTTTATAAATTGTTATCTGAATTCTTTCCAGTTCAAGAATTTTTTTTTTCGTTCTGTCTCCACATTACTAGAATATAATTAAAAGTCCATCATTTGACTGATTAAAAGCTCTCTTACTATAGTGACAACTCTGAAAGTACAGTTTATTTGTTAAAGCCAATGTTTATGTAAAGGAATACTTTTTGCAATTTTGGGGAGCTTCTTTCAAAGACAGAAGTTGCATTTATTTAGTGCCTTTTAAAGTAGCAAAAACATTTCAAGGCACTTGCAGAAGCATCAATTAAAACATGGGACAGTACAAAAGGTTGAGAGAGGGAGTGACAAAAAGTTTGCCCAAATGGTGTTGAGGAGGAGAGGGAGGTCTAGAGAGGGATTTCCAGATGTAGGGCCACAGATAAATTTGAGGACCAATTCAATTAACAGCAATTTAAAAGTTGGACTAATTTCATACCTGATGCATTTTGGCAACAAGATAGCCCCATGTTGTAAGTTTGTGATGATTACTGTATATTTGCTGTTGTCTGATATGGCTACAAATCATTAGGGTTTGGATGTAACTCCCTTTGCAGTGATAGTATGTGGGAACAATCTAACTTCAAAATGGTGAAAGCCTTCATTTACTTGTTCTGGCTCATTCTTGTGCACGTAAATAAATGAGCTTGCACTCTTTAAAAACAACTTCAGATTTGTGGGCTGATTGGTAAATCGCCAGTGGATACTTGGCAAGAATCTTCTTTTATCTTCCTTCGTAATTTTTTCCTATAGAAACAGTTATCCACAATGTGTTCCTTACGAGTACATGTTATTTCTCCAGTAATATATTTAAAAGCATTGGTATTTTGTATTAGATTGAATAAAGTCAAAGAATAGGGTTTAAATGCATTAGAATGATTCATTGTTTCCATTATCACCATTTGTCAATTAAAATATGTAAGACTTCAGAATGTTACCAGAATATTTAAAACACAATGAAATACAGCTGATATAGTCTAATGAATAAAGTACAGTACTTGTAAAAACACAGACACGCAAATGGAATTCTGCCAAGCAGAAAGTTTTAAGACAGTTTGATTCACTGTAGGGTGCCAGATTCTTACATGTTCCATGCTGCTGCTGTTTGCAAGAAAAGTGTCCTGTTGCTGCTGAAGAATTGCATACAGAGCTGATGATCTACTGATTCAAGAAAGAGAATCTTTTTCGGTCAGTTGTGGCTACATGCTTTTAAGGTTTCTGAACTTTCGTGATTCTTGGGTTGTTAAGTAAAAATCAAACGTTTGGTATTTAAATTGTACAATCTGTTAAAATTACATATAAAATGTTTATTCTTTTAAAGCCCAGTCAGTAGTGTTTATGTCTCCTATCAGTCAATAAATCTGAAGTTGGCATCTTTTTCCACATTCAGACAACCAGTAAAAAGATGATGTCTGACTTATGTGTGGTTTTTAATTTTGACCTGCTGGCTTTAATTTGGTAGCATAGTTCTGAACATGTTCAAAGGAGGGGGAATGTGGATATGGTTTTCCTCTTTATACATTAAATATTTTGTTTACCATTCAGATTTATTGCTTATGGCATGAATGCCAATTACATTGGGAACTGGAACGTTACTTGTCTTCCTAGTACAAGAAAGGACAGTGCCAAGAATTTCTAGAACTATATTAACAGCACCAATGTCATTTTAACAGAGGCTTCAGATTCAAGGATTCTGGTGTGATTGACCAACAGAAAATTATCTGAAAATAATGATCTCAATTCATTGAACACAGTGTTGAGGCCTGAAGGTTGTAAAGTGCCTTTCTTCCACAGATGCTGCCTACCCAACTGAGTATATGCAGCAGTTGCTATTTTAATTTCAGTCAATTTAATTGGTCTGAACAATGCAACATGACAGTGCCCAGTACATGATAAAAGATAATTGCACTATGCCCTTTTGTTTTTGTTTGAAGTAATTTGTTCCTCAAATTCAGTTTCCATTTGGCAGTTTTTTTCTTTCTTTTTTCTCTCTTGGCTGTTTTTGAGTTGATTTCTTGTGTTAAAGTTATGGGACTTTGCCGTGAAGCTCAGTATTTAAACAGGGGGGTTCTGTTTATAGAGTCAGGGGATTGTTGGGTGACAGTGGAACGATATCACCTGTTGTCTCTACAGTGCAATCATTTTTGTTTTTCTTTCATGGCTCCATAATATTGACAACTTTTGGCTAAACTTACTGGTAGGTGCAGGGCTCTACAGAAGAATTCTGAAACTGTGGGAATGAAGAAATGGAGGAAAATTATCTGTCAGTGTTAATGTAGATATCAGTGCACAATTTCTTGTACATGTCCTAAAGTTGTTTGTTTTTTTTTGGGATTTTTTTTACCTCATGGATAAGTGACTATGTATCTAGTAGATATCCTAACATTTTTGTTTCTTACTGTCTTGAAATGGCTATAGTCACTGGTCCTTATAATTACATGATTATCTGGAATTTAGAGGAATACCCTACTTATTGTGGAGTAAGGGGTTAACTGTACCTTTTTTACTGTAAGAATAACTACTGAATGTGTGTAAGGAGCTATATCATAGTGATATCAGTTCACACTGAACTGGCATTTGAGTATATAAGTACCAGAGATGTGCACTCTTCTATCTCTTGTGTATAGTTATGTCATATAAAGCCTGTTACCGTTCACTCATCTGGCTGCAAACCCGATCTTACTACATTTATCGGGAAGAAGTTTAACTTAAGGTAATCACTCTACTATAACTGTTCTAACAATTGGCAGAAGTCATTTATATCCATTTTCTGCCCATCACTTTTACCACTGAACAGAAAGCTGGCTATCTACAATGCTTTGACATTAAAGTTTCCAAATCTCTACTCCAAATAGTTTGGTGTTTGTGCTATGTGTAAATGCTGTATAATGTGTCAAATCTTTAAACAGTGTTGTCTAAAACATTTCTCCAAGTAACGCTGTATATTCTAATCCAATGAGTGCAATTGAATCCTATATACAAGATTTCACACTAAAGTGATGTAGTTGAATGCCTCATCGCCTTTACTTGGCCAAGACTATATTTCAGAAGTAATGAGTCTTTGAATGTCATAAAGGAATCTTAGAATCCCTACAGTGTGGAAACAGGCCCTTCGGCCCAATAAGTCCACACCGACCTTCGGAGCATCCCACCCAGACACATCCTGCTAACCTACACATCCCTGAACACTATGGGCAATTTAGCATGGCCAATCCACCTAGCCTGGACATCTTTGGACTGTGGGAGGAAACCCATGCAGATACGGGGAAAATGTGCAAACTCCACACAGACTGTCGCCCGAGGCTGGAATTGAACCCGAACCCCTGGTGCTTTGAGGCAGCAGTGCTGACCACTGAGCTCACCGTGCTACCCCATGTTTAAAATCACAAGATTTCATATGTAATAAAAATGGTAAAGTGTTGAAAATACTCAAAAGTCAGACAGAATTCGTGGAGAGAAAAATACTGTGGCAGGTTCCTGACCTATTGTCAGATCTCATTTGTTTATATACCTTTTGGTTTCCTTTGTGAAAAATCCCACTTGGACAGCTTGATCCTCCATGTCTGAGCGAAGAGCTATGAGTGACAAACTGACTCCGTCTCGGAGGGAATCTTTTCAAGTTAAATAAGATACTTCAGCAAGAAAGTACTAGTAAATCTGAGAATACTTTTTGATATGTTAGTGGAGCAAAACGAGAGTACCATTGCAAACTTTCCAAATTGTCTAAAAGCACAGAGTCATTAATTTGGGGACAGGAATATTATTTAAAAATATCGTATTTACCGCCACCAGCACATTCATTATCTTTGGAGAGGAAGAACATTCACTCAGTGAGCAAAATGATTTCCTTCCGCTTCCAATACCTGTATGGTTTGATAAACAAAATAAGCACTCCGCTTTGTCCTTTGTTGGAAGCTCCACCTGGTGGCTTTGCTGAAAAGTGATACAGTCTATACCACAGCATGCGTAGTTCCCCAACAACTTGTGTTTCATTCCCATTTGGAGTTGAAGGACACTTCAGTTAATAGCTGCGTATACATGTACTTTGAATAAGTTGTCCTAACACTTGAGACCTATTGGGTATTATTTATAGCTGATCCCAACCACAGAAACATGTCACCCTGTGGCCAAGATTTTCCATTTTGAAGTTGAAATGTGGCGTTGAATGTATTAGATGACATTATAACTTGCCCTACACTGATTTGTTTTCATTTGACTTATTATTGTCACATGTACCTAGGTTCAGTATAGATAGCTAAATTGTAACATACAAAGATCATAGGGTGATTGAACAGAGTGAGGAATACAAAGTTGTGCCTGCAAAGCAGGTGACCAAAAAGCAAGATCAACCTTAGGTTTGAAATTTGAGGGGTCTATACACTGGCGGATATGTGCATGATTGTAGACTTCTCAGTTCATTATCTGTGGATGCAAGATTTTGCATGATCAAGTGAGCCATGTCCGAGTGGAAAGGGGCCTTCTGGTCTCCAAGGTTCTTGTGCCATATTTTAAAGTCAAGTTGACACCATTTCTCTCGCCAGAAGTCAGGACCTTCCCTCAGCCTATGGTAGCCTCCCCTAGAACCTCAGAAATGCTTCCAGGCTAAGCTCACTCCTAGGTTCACCATTGCTGCCTTCCAAATGCTGCTGGACAGGGCGAGAGACAGAAGGGACATTGATCTCCTGGTACAGTCGTGCAGGAAGACAACTTATCAGACCTGTCTAACCTGGGCTGAGATTACGGTGAGTCTTGAAGAGAATTCATATTATAGAAGAGGGGGTGCTAGTCCTAAAATGTAAAGGTAGATGAACCCCAGGAATGATTACCTGTTTGTTGGAACTTTGTGGGAAGGTAGGGTAGAGATTGCTAGGCCCCTTGCTGAGATATTTGTATTATCGACAGCCACAGCTGAGGTGCCAGAAGACTGGAGGTTTGCTAATGTGGTGCATTTATTAAAGAAAGGCTGTAAGGAAAAGCCAGGGAACTCTAGGCTGGTGAGCCTTGCATCATTGGTGGGTGAGTTGTTGGAGGAGATTCTGAGGGACGGGGTTTACGTGCATTTGGAAAGGCAAGGACTGATTAAAGATAGTCAACATGGCTTTGTGCATGGAAAATTGTGTCTCACTATCTTGATTGAGTTTGTTTTGAAGAGGAGACAAAGAAGATCGATGAAGACAGAGCGGTAGACGTTGTCCAACCGGACTTCAGCAAAGCATTTGAGAAAGTTCCATATGGTAGACTGGTCAGTAAGATTAGATCACATGTGATCCCGGGGAAGCTAGCCAATTGGATACAAAATTGCTTTGAAGGTTGGAGACTGAGGGTGGTGGTACGAGATTGCTTTTCTGCGTGGAGGCCTGTGACCAGTGGTGTGACACAAAATTGGTGCTGGGTGCACTACTTCTTGTCATTTATATAAATGATTTTATATGTGAATATAGGAGGAATGGTTAGTAAGTTTGCAGATGACACCAAATTAGGTTGTGTATTGGGCAATGAAGAAGATTATGCCAGAGATGGGCCATTGCCAAATGGGCCAATGGTCCAAGGAGTGGCAAATGCAGTTTAATTTAGATAAATATGAGGTGTTACATTTTGGTAGGGCAAATCAGGGCAGGACTTGCACAGTTATTGGTAGGGCCCTGAGGGGTGTTGCCGAACAAAGAGACCTAGTGGTGCAGGTGCATAGTTCCTTGAAATTGGAGTCGCAGGTAGACAGGGTGGTGAAGGTGGTGTTTGGCACGCTTGCCTTTATTTGTCAGATCATTGCATATAGGAGTTGGGATGTCATGTTGCGGCTGTACAGGACATTGGTGAGGCTTTTTTTTTTAAGAATACTGCATTCAATTCTGGTTGCCCTTCTACAGGAAAGATGTTGTTAATCTTGAGAGGGTGCAGAAAAGATTTAAAGGTTTATTGTCAGGACTGGAGAGCTTGAGTTATAGGGAAAGGCTGAATAGGCTTGGGCCATTTTCTCTGGAGCATCCGAGGCGGAGAGGTGATCTTGTAGAGGTTTATAAAATAATGACTATCTTTAATCAGTCCTTGCCTTTCCAAATGCATGTAAATCCCGTGGATAGAGTGAATAGATAAGGTCTTTTTCTTGGGGTGGGGGAGTCCTAAACTGGAGGACATAGGTTTAAAGTGAGCGGGGAATGATTTAAAAAGGACCTGAGGAACAATGTTTTCATACAGATGGTGGTGCATGTATGGAATAAACTGCCATAGGAAGGGGTGGAGGAGGGTACAATTACAACACTTAAAAGGCATCTGGATAGGTAAATGAATAGGAAGGATGTGGGCCAAATGCTGGCAAATGGGACAAGCTCAGACTGGTGTGGACAAGTTGGACCAAAGCATCTGTTTCCGTGCTGTATGACTGAGTTGAATGCCACTGACCCTCCCCGAAAGGACTGGAAAGCAGAGAAAGAAAACGTCAGTGATCTCCTGTGTTCTACAAAGGTTCTTCAATGGCACCACCTCATCTCTGCTCACTCACTCTGTCGCCACACAGGCATCTCACAAAAGTTCACAGTCTACAAGACTGAGCATTATGTGTATGATGGGCACTCAAAGGCTCACAATTGTCTCAACCTCTGAAACCTTTCAGCCTACTCACCCTGCCACTTTGCATGGAGAAGAATGCTCACAAACTGCTCCTGGGCCCATACCCATCATACTCTATCCCTTCTCTGTGGGTCATTGCAAGAGAAAATTGGCCCTCATTGGAACTTTGCGAAAAGGGCTGTTGAATTGGCCAGAGAAGACCAGGACTGTTCCCGTGGTGCATCTTAGTTGGATGGACCTTTATTTGGGACGGAGAGGTCAGTTCTAGTGAGTAGGGTAGTTAATGAGATGTAATTATATGCAGGTTGGCTTCTCACCACCTGATGGCGAGAAATAGTTCTTGCCACAGAGGGTTAATTGCATATATTGAACTCGATGGCAAGAATCTGATTTTTGGACTCTTGCCCAATTAACTCCTTATGCTATGCTCACCAATATTCTTGCCACATCAGGGCGTGCCCAGTTGCGCCCCGTGAGTCATTAGCAGTTCTGCTTGATTTGCAACTTGCGTCTCTGTTATGTTTGTAATGTGTTGAAAAATGCCCTGGAAATTTTGCATTGTGGTGGAAAGTGAGTTTATGCTGATGGTTTCCCTTTTGCCACACAATGTGATTTCAAAGAGAATAAAAGTATTGCCCAAAAGCTGGGAATGGAAGTTTTTGAATAAGATGAGAGGTGGAAAGGCAGAGATGCTGAGAAGTAGATTCCTTGTTAAAGATGGCTTGAGGAACAACCAGTGGTGGAAGTTGGGGAAACCAGAATAAAGTGCATAGAGAGACAGAGTGGCAGATCACAGAGCTAGGGATAGGCTAGTCTGACGATTCTATTGCTTTCAGACATGTACTTTGTCCTGGGTTGTGTTTATTGAAGAGAGGTTGAGACCGAGATAATAAGCGGTCTTCCTGGCCAATAAAATAAACAGCTTGTGAGGCCTTGGAGTTTTTTATTTATTTAAAAAAAAGTTTGGAGCAATAGAAGCAGCACCAATGGCTGAAGTTAGGCTCCCACAGAAATAGGGTTTTAGTGTAGCTTCAGTAGTTGTTGGGGCTTTGAAGTTGGTTTTAGAAGCTGTTACATCCTTCTGCGTTACAGCTAAAAAGGTGCAGTTCGGTCTCTGTCTCTCTGCCAGAATTGCAGGAGAGATGGTCTATTTTACTGAATTTGCCTTTGCCAAGGGGGTGTTTGAGATGGATAGTATGAGATGTTATAGTAACATCTATATTGGAACAGTTACTGTTTAGTAGTCAGATAATCTGTTATTCTATTAAGTTTTCCAATAGAGTTTAGTTCTTCCAATTCTTTGTATTTTTGTTTGTATTTTAATTGGGGGTAAGAATATGGTTTTAAATACTGACATGGTATTCATGTCAGTTACTCTGTCTAGTAGCAAGTTCCAAATTCCCGTAACTCTTTGGATGAAAACATTTTCTGTTTGATTTCTTGGTGACTATCTTATATAGATGGCCTCTAGCTTTGCACACTCCCACATATGGAAATTTAAACTCTGTGTCTAAATGTTTCAAAATCTTTCAGAGTCCTAAACTAATAATCTGCGATAAGGTGATGTGGTTATTTGTTTTCTGTCTCAAGGCCACTTCTTGCCACCCATTTTTTAAGTGTCAATTGACAAGTGTTTATAAGTCAGTTCTCTTATATGCTGGATCACCTAAGCAGAAAATATTGTTTAATCTAAATACTGTTGTTAGAGTTCTAATGAAAATTGGTTTAGTTACAGAAAAACAAGTCTTCCCATATGAACTGTAGATTAGTTGATACTTTCAATAGTAAGGTATGTGGTATTTATTGGTGACTTCTTTGGACAATGATAATAAGTTTAACTTGCACCACAACAATCTTAGACTATGAGGAGGAGATTGTACCCTTGCTTCAAGAAGGTACTTTATGGCATAGAAAAGGAAGCTTAAGGGATGAGATTTCCATGGACTCCTCGATGGCCTGGCTTTTCATAGCAATAGAAGTCCACCTTTTGAAATCCACAGTGGATCTGTGGATTAAGAAAAAAATTGTCCATCGTTAAAATTAAATCAAAATGTAGCTAGAAGTAGATTGGTTTTCTGGGGTGGGTGTAAAAAAAGTGTGTTTAACATAATTATTGTAAAATCCAGTTAACACATTTATTTTTTGATGATATAGATTGATTTTGGATAGTAACTTAAACATAATTGGAGAATCATAAAATTCATACAACCAGCAGGTGCAATTCACTGAACCTTGGATTCTGGTGAGAGTATGTAAAATTTTTTTTTGTTTTGAAAAGTACTATGAGCCATCCATATGCAAACTAATTATTTTTGCTTAGATATTAAATTGATATATGAATCTAAAATTACATATCTTGTAACGGTCTTGCAATTAGATCCACTTCCTATTTAAATATGCATTTAGGCTTTCTCACTTTTACCATGGTAATGTGCTGAACAAACCTAGATTTCATGTGGAACAGAATTTCAAGTCAATATTTCAATTACCCACCGAGTAACCTCAAACCTAAAATATATTTCGGTGGATATTTTTGTTGCAGTGTTTGTGTTGTCATTGATACAGTAGCAATAGTCTTCTATGGAACAAGTTCCAAACTAATTAATAACCGTACAAGTTGCCATACGTAACCAAGAAGCCTGACACTCATGACTTTCACCAGTTATGTGGGGTCAGATTCAGTTGCAATTTATTGTCAATGAACATATTTCAGTAAGTTCAGAGTTTTCTGCTAATTATTGCATTTCCACAGTTGCCTTCAAAACATTTGATATTTTTACGATTTTTGTACTTCCACTTCTTTCTAAACAAAGATATTTTGGTCATATCAAGTTTCAGTGTTTGGATAGAAGAAGCCTAAAGGGTTAAAGATGTATGTTTATCCAAAATCAGTAATGTTCTCAAATCATTAAATGAATCAACTTGTTATGAATTGACTTGCTACAATTTTTTTTTCCATTTACCTAGCAGCTACAGTGTTCTAGGGATACTAGAGCATGAATTGAGCACAAATTACATAAAGTTGCTAGCATCAACATTAGCACACTGTTACGTTCAAGTATATATTCTATGGCTGGAGGATGTGTTTTGCTTATGCATCCTACAGGGGAGTTCTGAAATAATTTTATTCTGGAATTTTTGAAAACATTATTTAAGCATGAATTAATTCCAATATGTGTTTTATTTTCTGTCTTCAGTGTGGAGAATTTTCTTTGTTGTTGTCACAAGACTGAATCTGTATTCTACTGATCATCATTGTTTTTACTGTGTAATGCTGTTTCATCTGGATCAGCAGTTAATTCTAATTTTGTGTCAATTAACTGCATTCATGTAATTGAGGCTAATAGAAGTACATGACAATCCCCTGCCAATATTCTGCATTTCATAATCTAATGACAGCGGAGATCTGACAAAACAAGTTGAAGCTTATGTTTTAAGAAATATTTTCTGTCACTTAGTGTTCTGTATGTACGGCATTCCTTTTTTTTCCCCTCCTTAAATCTTTGATACTGTTGTCATGCATGCTGACAAAGGTTCAACACTGTTCTAATTAGCCTCAAGGAACTGTTTGGAATCGGGGTTTTTTTGGAAGAGTTCCATGCATTAAATTGACCCTTCTGCATGTCCCCCTATTATTCATAAGTTGATCTCTGATAGCACTGTGCAAGCTCTGCTGGGTGCTGGTAGCAGAACATGAGTAGCTGGCAGAGATGTAGCCTAAATTTGGGACATTTATCTTATTATGCTCTGTAGTCAGCCAAGCTAGGTAGCTAATAAAATCACAATCAAAGCAGGCTCTCTGGAATTTGAAAGACCTTCTGATATTCTGGCAACACATCCAGATGACAATTTACAGCTTGTAGGAGGTTATGGTAGAAAACTGTCTTGAAGCTAAAGGGTGTGCCAAATATTCTCCTTTTTTCCTAACTGGAGGAGGGAAAAGGGGGAAGCCTTGAACAGTTCTCACTGGCCCTAATCAACATAACAGCCTCAGCTGCCCCTTGGATCCCCTGCCAGGTCCCTATCATCTTCTGATCAAATATTAATGTGTGATACTCTGCTTGCTCGCTAATCCAAAGCCAATTAATATTATCTGTCAATTATTTACAGATCCTGAGGTGCGGAGACAATTCCCTGAGGACTACAGCGACCAGGTTTGGAATGCGTAATTAACTTTTTTTAACATAGCAAAATTTATTTCAGAGTCACTCAAGATATCACTGCTGTTCAGTTTAATGAAGGAGACAAATGAATTTTTTGGGGAAGAGATGGGGGTGATAATTAAGAGCCACTGATGAAGATGATGATGACATTGACAGTTTGAAAAAATATACAGTAGGAGGCAAAATTTGCAACCCAGCTTGGCTTTTTCAAAGCAATTCTCTGAAGTAAAATCCATGCTTACGTACATGGACAACAGATTTCTTTGAGTTTTCTTTGTAGCTGATATCTGGCAAATAGCAGTTTAAATGACAAATTGGAAGTTCAAGAAAAAGAGCATTGGTAGCATGAGATTCAAACATTGCCACTGTGAAATTTATGAAGTCCTAATACATGACTGCACTAGAACAGTTTCTCTAATCAGTTCTCTTGATGGCAGTTCTGAAAAAAATGCTGATTATTGTTCGCATTATCCCATTAGGATATTAAATGTAGAGTGATACAAGCTTATTCTTAATTGCTTCCAAGCTGAAGAATCATTGAAACATAAAATATGACGAATCCTTCCATTTATTTTCCTCTTCCTTTCTGGATGTCCAGGACTAAGAGTGAACTATGGATCTCTCTGCGTTAAGATATTTTTGCGATGATCGCTAGGAGGCATGCGAGAGCTGCTTGTGTTTTGTTGCTCTTTTAACCCACCTCTGTCCTTGAGGGAATGGCCCGAATTTGACTGCACGCAGCCTTTTGATACAATGGAAAGATCTGTATTGTTGTTCTATATCTTTCACACTTATTCTTAGTTTAAATTTATTATACATACTTAAAGCAATAAAAAAACTTTACATTTAGAAATTCTCCCCGACGATCCTTCTCTCCCTGCCACAAAATCATCCCAAAAATCATTATAATCATATTGATCCTTTTGGTAAAGGTGTGGAATTATTGCCGATGTACTCCAGTTGTCTTTTGGCACCACAGAGTGTGGCCATTCTCAATATGTGAGGCATTCAGTGAAGTCTGCCACCCTCCAATATACCCTTGTCTAGGGGAGTCTGTCCTCGGTCTAAGGTTTTGAGCTGAATGATATCATTCCTATTACAAATAGCTTAGATGAACGAAGGTTTGGGGGAACAGGCATATTTAAGGAAATGTGGCAGTATTTGAGCTGATCGGGCTGAAACGAATGAGGAACTGAAGATACTACAATCTGACACACACCAAGGATCTGATGGTCTACATTCTATGCTTATGAAAGAGACAAGAGCAGGGATGGTAGTTACTCACTCTGGTTATAATTTTCCAAAATCCCCAAGATTCCTGAAGGGTTCCAACAAATTTCAAGTTAGCAAACGTAATGCCGTTACTCAAAATAGAGAGAAAGCCAGGGACTTCTGGCCAGGTGGCCTGACAATAATCATTGGGAAAATGCTGGAATCGATTATTAAGGAAGTCTGAAGAATGAACTCAAAACATTGTATAATTATGAAAATACAGCATAGTTTCACAAATGGGAAATCATGTTTGCAAAATTATCAGAGCTTTTTGAGGATGTAGCTGAATGTAGATTAAAGGGAACCAGTGATGTAGTGTATCCAAGTTCGTTAATGATAGAAAGCTAGGTGTGAAAGTAAGCTGTAAGAACGGCGTAGAAGCTGAAGAAATATAAACCAAAACATAATACTGCTGGAAATCTGAAATAAAAGCAGAAAATGCTGGAAGTAATTGGTAGGTCAGGCAGCATCTGTGGAGAGAAACAGATTTGTTGTTTCAGATCCAAGACTCTTGTTCGCCTTCTTTGCTTTTTATTATCCTTCTTGTAAAGATATATAGACACGTTAAGTGAATGGAGAACAAAACAGCAAGTTGAGTGTAATGTGGGAAAGTGAGAGATTGGCAGTAAGAATGGAGAAGCAGAATATTTTGGAAAAGGAAGAAGACCCGTATGTCTTGTTGCTCAAAAGGACTTGGGCATACTAGATAGAAATTTATTGTTACTTGTATTTGTGAAAATATAGTAAAATGTAAGGAGACTGGGGGTGGGGGTGTGGCTGCCACAACTGTCAAGGACCCGGGGGAGGCCTTCTCTGACTGCTGAGGACCGGAGCCTTGTCGAAACTGCGGAAGACCTGGAGCTGTCCAATTGAAACTGCCACACCTCATCTGCAGAAAGAAGATTGCTTTATTTGATACAAAAGGTGAAATTAAGAAATAGTAATAAGAAGAAGTAACAAAGAATGAAGCAGCCAGTCAGCTAAAAGGGAGTGGACTGGCTGGTAGTCCGAACACTACCTAACCTGCCCCCTCCATCATCTTGCATGACTACTACAAGAAACAGAGTATGCAGGTAGAGCAAGCAATTAGTGATGTTTGCCTTTATTGAAAGGGTATTGACACCCAGAATAGGGAAGTTTTGTTACAGGTGTACAGCATTTTGGTGAAGCCAAACCAAGTACAATGTGCAGCTTTGGCCTCCATATTTAGGAAAGGATATATTTGTAATGGTGATGGTACAGAAAAAGTTCAATAGATTGGATCCTGTGATGAGAGAGTTGTCCAATATTGAAATGCAGAGTAAATTGTGCCAATGATCTCTGGAGTTTAGGAGGATGAGAGGTGATCTCATTGAAGCATACACAATTATAAGGGCTTGATAGTGTTGAGCTTGAGAAGTTGCTTCCCTTGGCTGTGGAATCTAGAACGTGTGGGCAGAGTCTCCGCAGAGGGACCAATCATTTCGGACTTGGATGAAGAGAAATTTCTTTACTCTTAAGAGTTGTGAATCTTTGGAATCCTCCACCCAGTTGGTTGTGGATCCTTCATCATTGAAAATATTTAAAGTTGAGATGGACAGGTATTACCCTTTTTTTCCAGGAAGCTGAGGGATGTGAAGAATGAATAGCAAAGTGTGGTTTATTCGGATGATTGGCCATGATTGATTTGAATGGCGCAGCAAACTTAAGGGGCCATATTGTCTACTGTTACTTGAGATCTTAAATATATCTTATGTTCTTCAAAGCTCTTATTTTATGAAGTAAAAACAGGAAATGCTAGAAGAAAATCAGTCAGTTAAAATTATTTCTGCAGACACAGTTAAAGTTTCAGGTCTCAGACCTTCCATGAGGTTCCTCCGCTTTTGGCTGTTACCATTATATATAACATTAGTGAGACTTTGAAATCATGTATTGTTTGATGGAGTTTCTAGGGCACCAGTGCATCAGAATTCTGCCCTTTGTGATAGTGGTGAGATACATTACATAGACAGACAGTACAGTGTATAAACCTTCAACACCTCTTGCACTTGTTAAGAGTGGATAGGTGGTGGGTTACCTGCATGCTTTCTTGACTAGAGAAAGGTATATTTAGCAGGCGACAGTGTGCAGAAGTAAATAGCCCTTATAGTGGGAGAGAAATCTAAGTTTTTGTCCAGTCGTAGATGTACTGTTTTATATTTCGTCTCCTATAATCAATAATTGAATTAAAATGAGTACAATTGGATAGCTTATCTCAACAGGAATGTTTAAAATGTAAAGCAGAAAATACGTGAACTTTCAAAAGTAAATCTTCCTTTTTATAATTTGACAGATTTAAAATAAACAGATTTTTTTTCCATGGATAATAAAACTTTCCCATCAGTACCACAATGTATGCACTATCAAAATAATGAATGCATGGGAGTGATTTCTCATCTGGGGGTTTGAACCGTGGTTTAAAACCCCTTGAGCTTGTTTGACCTTATGATGTCATCTGAAGCTCTATATATGATTACTGTCCTGTAAATCATTTCGAGTAATTATGAGTCTTTATCAATAAGCAAAACTGGGAGATGTGGTTTTATTTTCCTTTTTAAAGCCTCAACATTGGTTTCTTTGTGTATTTGGTCCTTACACAAAGGGCTTATTCTTGATGTATTTCTGAATTAATGGCTTAAATCATTTGCATGCATCTAAATAAAGATCTATACCACAATTGCCTTTAAGTGTTGTTCTTTTGTACAAATGTTTGGTTTAGTCTTGCTCTTAATTGGAAAATGGTGACCTTTTTGTCAGCAAGAAGTGCCTATTTGCTGGTTTTTCTGATAGAAGTAAACTTTACATTGACTCTCAGTCTTGTAACTGCCAAAAGAAAAATGATTTTTTTTAAAGTATTACTTGTAAAGAAGACTACCAAATTCCGATGTGTCTGCTTGTTTGTGGGTAAAATAAATTTTAAATGTACTGTAGTCATTGCAGAGGATCAGAGACTTTGGTGCTGCAACTACCAGTGAAATTTTATTCCTGAAGGTCTTTATACTACTGCAGGGGACTCTGTCACAAATTATTGTGGCTCGATCCCTTAGAAACAGAAAAAGCATGTTACTTCAGCATCTGTGACTGACTAATGATGGCTAGGCTTTTGGCTTCCCTTGAGCCACAAAGCTATTGCTGCCTTTAGAGAGGAAAAAGCGTAAGAATAAAGGGGAGGGATGAAAGGGAGTCACAAATCTGTGGCCTCGGAGATGTATGACTGCTAGGCTGGTTGTCTGCGTGGTATGATAATCCATTTTGATCTCCTTAGTCTTAATTGTCTGCTAAAGACAAATGGGCAGTAAAAGTTCATCAGTTTCATCTTTGCTTCTCAATTATGGGCAGAATAAATGAGCCATCACTACAGAAGAAACCTTTCTTTTTGACACGGAAGTAATGCAGACCTGATGTGTTGTTAAAAGTCTTTCTCCCTCATTATTTCAGACTCTTAGTGCTGATAGATCTCAGTGTTTCATGAAAAATGTAATCTGAAATGTAAATAAGTTGTTTGATACAAAGAGATGATGTAACAAATGCATTTTCCACATTTTAGAGGACTTGCTAATATTATTTACAGGGTGGAATCTATTCTGTCATTTGTGTGAACATATTTATGGCAGTGACATTATGATGTATGGTAGATTAATACATAACTTAGCTGCTACCTTATTTGAGAAAATATAAGCATTCAGCACAATAATAAGTTTAAAATTGTAAAACTTTAAAATTAATTTGAAATGAGATCACATTCTAAAAAGTTGGGAAGCAAAATTGATTGGCCTTATGGCATGAATCCTTTCCGAAATCTTGGGTGAATAGTTTTTTCAGTAGTTGAATGGCTGATTTTTTTATATATACAAGAATAATTGTTTTTAAAAATGTAACATTGTCAAGGTCGAACTGATGGGAATGACACTTTAATCGGGTGTTTTAACTTTTATGAAGGAATCATTAAAGTATAATGCTTATTTCTAGATGTGTTTTTTTTATTGGAAACCCATGATCATAGTCATAATTTGGTATAACATATCTCATCAGTTGATTAAGTGCTTTCTCATAAAAGATAAAAATTACACGTGTACAAAGCATTGTTTTCAGTGGGCTGTAAAGCAAGTAAAAATCTTATCCCAAGCTCCCAATAAGCTACTTAAACAAAGCCACTCGCCAAAAGATGCAAAGTAAAAACATTGAAACACTTAAGGGAATTATTTCAGCAGGTAAGTAGCTCATGTGGTGTATGATCCAGCCAAAGTTACGAATCCCAGGTTTAATCCCTGATCTGTGTTGAGTTAGTTGATCTTTGCTGATGCAAAGGTGGAAGTTTTATATTTGCATTTGGTTTTGGGGGTGGTTATTCCAACTTTCCAATAGTTCAACAATAATTTACATTTATATAGTGCTTTTGAAAACTGCAGTGTCATCTTCAGTTGCTTCACAGTTCAAGTTGAACCCCTACATGAAGGTGAGAAGAGTTAGGGAACGAGCTGAAATTGCATTTAAAGAAGGTTTAAGGAGGCTTCTTATCAAAAGTAAGATAACTAAGTTCTGCTTACTACAACCGATTCCAGAAATGGTTACTCAGGGCCATTGTGTGAATGCATGGATGAAGGTAGGGTTAGGCTCAGCTCCTGATGCCTTTTATATAGCATAGCACAGTGATACTCATAGTTAAAGTTGAAATGTGGAAAAAGTCACCTGGATGAAGTATCTCAAGACTTTCCACACTCATTAAAATGAAACACTAACTTCTGGAGAAAATAGATTGTAGTACTGTTTTTGAATTGTGACTGTTGTCTTATGGATCTTCCTCCAAACAGAAAGCAAACTGTAAGATATAGAGAGAAAATAAGTTGGCTAGCTATGGAGAAAAAGCAGATTCTAGGGTGGCCACCTGAATTCTGGAACACTGTGCTTAATCTATGAGGGTGGGTGACGTCATTCTCTTGCATTGAGAGGTGCTAAGCACTAGGAAACCGGTTAACAGACAAACAACCAGTAAAGTGAAGCATTTTTATAGTGCAGCCTGGTAAATGAAACTGCTTTGAGGTTTGATAAGGGCCAGTGATGCGGGTGGAGGAGGACAGCGTATCCACAGACCCTTAATTAATTTTACATTGCATGAATGGAATAACATTTATGCTTATGATAAAATTGCTGCCAAGTTAGTGAAATTATTGAATGCAAATGTTTGGTTATATGCACCATATGCCGGAATAGCCATGGTATCTAGTTAAAAGGACCAGACTATCCAGGACCTGGTGACATGGGTTCAAATCACACATAGATAGTGAATTTTGAATTCAGTAAAAGCAAAGTCTAGATTTACAATGCTAGTCTAATGGTGACCATGTTAATGCTCATTGTCATGTGAACCCATCTTGTTCACTAATGCCTTCAGGGAAGGAAATATACCATAATTACCTGGTGCAGCCTATACGTGACTCCAGACCCACAGCAATGTAGTTGATTCTTAACTGCCTTTTGGCAATTAGGGATGGCCAATAAATGCTGTCACATATTTGAACTCTGAGTAAAGTAGAAGTGTTTTTTGAATACCCTATATAACTATCACAAATGATTTGATTTCATTCTGATTGTAATTCCATGACTATCTAAATTTAAAAAAAAACAAGAACAAGAAATATTAAAATTGATTAAACTTGTGCATAGCTGAAAGGAAATAAACTTGGCATTTTTCCATTAGTAATATTGGAATAAGTTACTTGGGCTACATTTCCAAGTCTTCAGTTTTGTTTTTGCTAAGTGCCAAATGATAGTAAGTTGGCTGATACGTTTGTTGTTGATTCTTGTCAACCAGTATGCTTTAGGTTCTGGCACATGGAGGAAAATGAAACTTTCCCTAAGGCAAGATAGTTCTGCGTACTTTCAGCTTCTACACTGTTTCTCTGAAATATTGTAATAAAGGTTTTGAAAAAGGAACTGTTTTGCTATTGTAGTTTCACCCATAAGTTGCAAATTGGGTATCAAAATGCCATTTAAAGTTTTTAAAAAGAAACATCCTCTTAGTGCTCGCTTTGAAATCTCCTTTTGGTTTTCTTTCCTTTTTTTATGCCTGTCTTAACTTTATCATTTGATATTTCAAACATATTTTTCCTGTCTCATTATCCCCAACGTGACAGAAAATGGATGAGGAAATTTGTTGCAAAAATATAGGGACATTTTTGGTCACCTCTTTTGTAAGCCTGCCTTTCTGTTCTAGTGCCAGCTTTATTTTAACATTCTCCTAGCTCTTCCCTCTGATTAATTTCTAAGCATAAATTATTAATAGTAAAGGGAAATCAGAGGAGTTTGAGGTGAGATGCTTATCTCCATTTCAGCAGCAAAAACACAACTGTTAATAGGTGAGTGAATATGTTTTCAAATTTCTGCAGATCTATTCAGAATAGTTTTAGTAGCAGGCCTGCCAGTTTCTTACAACAGCAATGACAACTTGCATTTGTTCAGTGGTTTTAATTATAGTTAGATTATTTCAAAAAAAAAGCAGGGGTCACTTAGGGTGAGAAGACCAAACGGTTATTGGAAAAAGAGCAGAGGACATGACTGAAGCCAGGATTAAAGAGATGAGTGATGAAAAGACTTTCTAAAACAGACACTGATGTAGTCAGGGAGAACATTGTGGACTTCAAGGTTACAGTTGCTGCATCATCAGCCAATAGTCAAGTGGAAGGCTGAAGAGGATCGTGTAATTGAACGAACAGCTTCAATTGGAAGAGGGGAGGCTGCAATTTTATAAGTAGAGCTAGGGAAATTTAACGAAGTAATGAAGGTGAGACCTTGAGGAAATTTACAAATACAAATGAGTATTTCAAAAATCTGTGTATCAGTGCAAAATAGGTTGTTAGTTGCAGAATTTTGTATGATTTTGTTTTGGGAAGGAGTGCAGGATGCAGACATTGGAAAGAGAGATGATCTGAGATTGAAGAAGACCAGAACTTACTGCATCAGGCAGTATCATAAGAATTTTAACAGTGGAGGTGAGGTGGGGATAAGTATGTGTTTTGTTAATAACCGTCATTACTGATCCATTTCAAAATAACATTGATGTGACTGGGAAAGCATTTTTTTGGCATGATTGCAGATGACAACCAAATAGGTGGTGTAGTGGACAGTGAAGAAGTTTATCTTGTAGGACAAAAGGACCTTGATCGGATGGGCCAATGGGACAAAGTGTGGCTGATGACGTTTCATTTAGATAGATGTGAGATATTTCACTTTGGTAAGACAAACCAGGGCAGGTTTTGGCAAAGATCTGTAGCTTGGGTTGTGGGTGAGGTTGTTGACTTGCTCGCCGAGCTGGCTTGATTTTGTTCAGACGTTTCATCAGCATGCTAGGTGACCTCATCAGTGGAGCCTCCGTTGAAACGACGTACTACGCTTGGAATTTATACTGTTTGGTCCGTTATGGTGGTAGTGTTATTTCTGGCTTTGATCTGCATGGGTTTGTATATGGGGTCCAATTCTGTATGAGGCATGGTTCTCCACCCGTAATGCAATCAACAAACCTATCGAATTGAACCCCATATAAACCCATACAGATCAAAACTGGAAATGACAGTACTTACCATAACAGACCAGACAGTATACATTCCAAGTGGAGTAGAATAACATAGTTTCATTGGATGCTCCACTGATGACGTCATCTAGCATGGTGTCGAAACGTCTGAACGAAAACAAGCCAGCTCGGTGAGCAAGTCAACAACCTCAAATAAGCACAGGATTTGTAATCATAGTCATACAGCATGGAAACGGACCGTTCAGTCGAACCAGTCCACGCTGACCATAATCACAAACTGGTGTCACCTGCCTGCTCCTGGCCCATATCCTTCCAAACCTTTCCTATTCATGTACTTATCCAACTGTCTTTTAAAAGTTGTAATTGGATCTGCATCTGCTACTTCCTCTGGAAGTTCATTTCGCACACAAATCACTCTGCATTAAAAAAGAAAATTACACCTCTTGTATTTTTTTAAAATCTCTCTCCTCGCGCCTTAAAAATGTGCCTCCAGTCTTTAAATCCCTCGTCCTAGAGAAAGGGCAACTGCTGTTAACTCATCTATCACCCTCATTATTTTATAAACTTCTATAAGGTCACCTCTCAACCTCCTATGCTCCAATGAAAAAAAAGTCCCAGCCTATCCTACCTTTCATTATAATTCAAACCTTCCATACCCAGCAACATCCTGGTAAATCTCTCTTCTGAGCGTTCTCCAGCTTGATAATACCCTTCCTATAACTGGGTGACCAGAACTGGACATGTACAGTTAATGGTAGGGCCCTCTGGAGTGTTGCTGAACAAAGAGACCTAGGGATGCTGGTGCATAGATAGGGAGGTGAAGAAGGCATTTGGCACACTTGCTTTCATTGGTTAGAACATTGAGTGTAGGATTTGAGATATCATGTTGTTGCTGTATAGGACGTTGGTGAGGCCACTTTTAGAATACTGTGTACATTCTAGTCGCCCTCCTTTAGGAAAGATGTTGTTAAACTTGAGAGTGCAGAAAAGCTTTACAAGGATGTTGCCGAGACTGGAGGGTTTGAGCTATAGGGAGAGGCTGAATAGGCTGGGTCTTCTTTCCCTGGAGTGTCGAAGGCTGAGGGGTAACCTTATAGAGGTTTATTAAATCATGAGGGGCATGGATACAGTGAATAGGCAATGTCTTTTGCTTAGAGTAGGTTTTAAGGTGAGAGGGGAAAGATTTCAAAAGGACCTGAGGTGTAATTTTTTTCACGCACCGCATGGTGCATGTATGGAATGAGCTGCCAAGGGAAGTGGTGGAGGCTGGTACAATTACAACATTTAAAAGGCATTTGGATGGGTATATGAATAGGAAGGGTATAGAGGGATGCTGGCAAATGGGACAAGGTCAGATTGGGATGTTTGGTTGGCACAGAAGAGTTGGACCGAAAGATCTGTTTCGGTGCTATATGACTTTGACTGCTGAGTAATAATTTTTGAGTGACGCGCAGTGTGTCTGACAACATGGGTTCACTTGTACTTATTTCAGAAAAAAAACAATTAACATATGGACTCTAGACAGTGGGGCCCCACTGTCAGAAATGCAGTTCTTTTAACATTTTGGACCTTACAACGAAAATGCAGAAAGGCCTCTAAAGCTGGCAGTATGGTTGAGCCACAAAAACACTAGGGAGTTTATGGATTTAAACTTTAAACAATTGCTGAACTGACATTTGAGCTGGACTTTGATCCACAATGTGAGACTTTGGCAGCAACCAATTTGTGGGTTGATTTTACATGACCGTACTTGTGTTCTCACTCAACACCTACATAATTGGATTTCAAAGGTTTGCAGTCCACAGATTAGGTCTGTACCTGATGTGAACTGTCATGAGTGTTTTTTAATGTTGTACTTGCCTCACAATGTAGATGCCACATCACGAGCAGTGCTACAAGTTAATTCATTTCCTACTGTTATAACAACATTGACTTTAGTTTAGTTACAACTTTGCCAATTCTGAGCGATGTCCTTGCCCAAGTCTTCACCTGTAAGTTTTTGAATAGTGAATGACCATTGGACATAGAGTTACAAGGACATTTAGCTGAGCCTGGTTTAGTTCTTTGAGGACCCATAAATGTGAGTTTCGAGCATGATATCGGATAATGATGGAAGACAGAAACTGGCTAATTTTTTTTAAGTCTCTGAACTCTACATCTCAGAGCAATTGCAATGTTTATAAATGCCCACAACATTAAAGTAATTTGTTTGTATGAGTAGGTATCAGCTTTTAAACCACACACTACTCCGTCAGCCAAAAGAATGGGTACAGCAATTTTGGAATTGTTTTGTAGTTCTAATGCTGTTGTGGTAGTATTGTTGTTAGTAGTGTGGTGGTTTGCTTTTGACTTTAAGAAAATGTTACACCTGAACCATTGGTTGAATATTGAATCTCTTTTCAGTGGAATTATTCTATTTCATGTCAATTTGAATTAACGATGTTCTGCCATCACATGCACTTCACATTTAGTTGTTAAGGAATTAGCTTTTTGACAAAGGCATATATCTTGAATTATTAAAGAAGTCATTTTTTAAGTCCCAAAAATGTATTGTTTCCTTGAAATGAAGAGTATTTGTTGCAGGTTGATTTTGTTTGCGACCAGCGATATGAAAGAACTGGAGTACCAAGCAGGTTGAAATGAACATACTATTGAAACTTTTATTGATTTAATAACTGCATTGCTATTTCTGTCAATTTTATTTTCCTCAAAATGTCAGATTTCACCCTGCCATTTCACTTGATGATAGTGTTAACACTTTGCACGAGCAATTAGCAAAAATAAGAGAATGCTAAACTTAGCATAATGGTTCTCAGCTGTTTGCATTTTTTTTTTTGGAAAAAGGATTTCTTTTAGTGATGCTTCGAATTAGTATGGCGTTAATCTAGAGTTGCTTTTATTGTTTTTCAGCAGCTGGGTGTCCAGTGTTCAGTTAGTGATGTTTGAAATTGGTTACTAAAAAATTAGTCTAGCTTTTGAATGTTCTCTTCCCTAGAAAGACTTTTCAGATGGATGTTAATCAGTTAGTAAAGAACGGCATGAGCAACCTGTTTGCTACAAATTTACGATGCAATGTAACAGGAAAAAAAAAGCAAAAAATGTTTTAATTTTATACTGCACTTTTCGTGACCTCCAAAACATGCCAGTGTTTCACAGTCAGTTAGGAGCTTTATTTCTCGAAGAATCATAGAATTGTCCCTGCAGAGAACACGGCCATTCAGTTTGTTACATCTGTTTTGGCTGTCTGAAAGAGCAGTTTGGCTAGTCCAACACCTCTGTCTGTCCCCAGTAATCCTGCAAGTTTTTTGCCCTCGAAGAGTCTATCCAGTTTGCTTTATATATGCTGGAATAGTCGTTGCTTCTATCACTGTCAGTGTATTGCGAGTGCTAATTGTTCACGCCATAAAACAGATTTTTTTTCGACATGTAGCTATTGATCCTTTTCCCAGTCTCTGCCAAGATCTGGGGTTTGGGTGGGAAGAGCAAGTTTCTCCTCTGTCTAGACCCCACCCTCCATTGCTCCTGTCATATCTTTTCTCAACTTCCTCCTCCTCAAGGAGAATAAGCTCAGCATCTGCAATCTGTCCACAAGACTGTCAAGCCTATCCCTGGAATTATTCTTGTAAATCTTGTTTGCATCCTCTCTTAAAGCCTTTATATTCTTACTAAAATATGGTGCCCAGAAGTGGACGCAATGCTCCAGTTGAGACAAGCAAGTGTTTTACAAAAGTTCATTATCAATTTCTTGCTTTGACATTGTCTGCCTCTTTATAGAGCCCAAGACCCTGTTTATATTTTTAACCACTGTCTCCATCTGCCCAGCACCCTTCAACAATTTGTGTACATATACTCCCAGGTCTTTGTTCCTGCATCCCTTTCAGACTTGTACCCATTATTGTGTATTGCTTTTCCTTGGCCTTACTACTAAATGTTTCACTTCATGTTTCTTGGCATTAAATTTCATCTGCTGTGTGTCTGCCTATCCCACAAGTCTGTCACTATCTACCTTACAGTTTTGGTCACCTATGTGATGATACTGTGAAGAAAGGTTGTGACAGAGGTTGCGGGCAGTCTGCTCCAAAGCTAATCAAGTAAACAACTTGTGAGGCCTTGGGTTTTTTTAAAAGTTGGAACAATAGAAGCAACCTGAATGGGTGGGGTCAAGCTTTCACAAAACCAGGACCTGGATTTTTAGTTTTAATTTTTCAGTAGCAGTTCATGCGGTTTGGAAGCTGCAGTACACCTCTTCCTGCTACTCTGTCTGAGTTTTCTCTTGATGTTTTTCTTGGACTGGAGAATTATGTGAAACAATCTATTTTACTGAATTTGCCTTGGCCAAGGGTATGTTTATGGAGATGTTACTTTATTGGAGCAGATAATTTTTGCAGTTAAATAATCTATTATTCTGTTAAGTTTTCCAGTAGAGTTAGGTTACTTCAATTTCTTTCTATTGATTTGTTTTAACTATAATATATGAATAAACTGTGTTTTGCTTCTATAATTGTGGTTTGACCAATCGATTTGCATCTGGAATGCAATGCCTGGCACTTGCCTTTAAAATAACAAAAGTTAGAGTGTATGCTATTCTCTTAATATATTTTGAGGTAGTTTGGTCAGATCTATAACAAGCTGGGGGCTCAACTGGGATCAAAATTTCTAATTCTAGGTTGTTTAGGATTGTTGGACTGAGTGAAAGTGGTGGTAGGAGTAATAGAGAAATTCTCGATTTCAGAAATACACTTTATCCTTGGTGATGATATAGCTGGATCATAGGTTGGACCGGTCCCTACTGTGGTTGAAAAGCCAGTGGAAAAATCAGACAACTGAGGTGTTACAGGAAGTATATCCTGGGATTTTTCCTGACTGTAGTAACAAGGTCATAAAGCCATGGGTGGAAACAGGAAGAGAAATCAAAGAATAAAGTCAAGGAAGTTGAAGTTCAATTTCAGCTTTCGTGACACCGAATGGACTGTACCAGTTTCAAGTCATGCCACTTGGTACGAAAAATATGCCTGCTGTATTTCAACGACTAACTAATAGTCATTTGGGATTACCCAATTTTATGGTGTATATTGAAGATCTGGTGATTCTTAATCACAGGGGTGCCATGGTGGCTCAGTGGTTAGCACCGCTGCCTCAAGGCACCAGGGACCCAGGTTCAATTCCAGCCTTGGGTGACTGTCTGTGTGGAATTTGCATGTTCTCCCTGTGTCAGTGTGGGTTTCCTCTGGGTGCTCTGGTTTCCATCCACAGTCCAGAGATGTGCAGGTTAAGTGGATTGGCCACGCTAAATTGCCCGTAGTGTCCAAAGATGTGTAGGTTAGGTGGATTACCCATGGGAAATGCAGGGTTACAGGGATAGGGTAGAGGAGTGAGTCTGGGTGTGGATTGCTAGGCCGAATAGCCAGTTTCCATACTATGGATTCTATGATGACGTGGAAGGAACATTTGGAGCATCTATCAGAATATTTCAATCAGTTGGAAGGTGGGCTTGGTGATAATCATGGCTAAGAGTGAATTTGCAAAAACCCAAGTCACGTTTCTGGGCCATGTTATTGGACATGGACAGAAAGCACCATGGGATGTGAAAACAGATTCCTGGGGAGTTATCCATACCATCAACGAAGAGGGAACTACTATGAATTTCTTATTGGAAGTTTGTACTGAATTTTTAGCTGTGTGATTGCTCTATTGGTTGCCTTATTGAAGTGCAGAAAATTTCAGTGGAAATTCAGAGGAATGTCAGAAGGCACTTGACAACCTGAAAGTTGTGTTAGCCACACCTAAACCACTCACATGGATAGCTACCTTGTGTAATTAGGTGTTGCTGCTGCACTCTCACAAGAAGGTGACAAGAAGCTAGAAAGACCGATGGGTATTTTCCCAGGAAACTCAATAATCGTCAACAGAAATATTCCACAATTGAAAAGGAGACCTTGAACTTGGTTTTGGCATTTCAACATTTATGTTGCCAGTAATGTGTCTGAGACAATTGTATATACTGATCATAACCCCTGAATGTTTTTGGAAAAATTTAAGGACAAAAATTTTGGACTGTTTAGTTGGAGCTTGTTGAAGCTGTTCAATTTGAAAATTATACATGTGGCAGGATGAGAGAATGTAATTGCCAATGTATTGTCATGAGTTTTGATGAAGGAAGACAGGTGTTAGGTGGTGGGAAAAAATGGACTGAAGTGGACAGTAGTAATGAATTGTGTGCATGTTTAAAGTAAATGTAATGTATGTGTATTAAAGTGTATTAATGGCTCAAGGCTGAAGGTTTTGAAAAATGAAGCTATCTTTCTATATTGATGGTTCATTTTTTTTAAGGGGGAGATGTGATGACATTATTGCCTTATTTACGAGGTCTACGTTGCTTTCTTCAGGAAAAATCCAGGACAATGTGACAGAGGTGTCAGACAGTCTGCTCCAAAGCCAATAAAGTAAACAGCTTATGAGGCCTTCTGTCTTTTTAAAATTTGGAACAATAGAAACTGCCTGAATGGGTGGGGTCAAGCTCCCACAGAACCAGGATTTTTTGTTTCAGTTTCTCAGTTGCTGGGGTCTTGAAGCTAGGTTTGGAAGCTGCAGTACTTCTCTTCTCCCCCCTCATCCCCACTTCTCCTTCTCTTTCTCCCCCACCCCCCCACTTCTTTCTCGTCTGCCTATGCCCTCGCTCCTCTCTCTCCTGCCCCTCTCTCACCTGTCCCCCTACCCCCTCATCCCTTGCTCAGCCCCGTCACTCACCCCCTCTGGATTTTCTCTCGATGTTTTTCCTCCTGGATGAGAGAATTGTATATGAGACCATCTATTTTATTGAATTTACCTTTGTCAAGGGTGTGTTTATGGGATGTTACTGTATTGGAGCAGCTACTGTTTAGTTGTTAAATAATCTATTATTCTGTTAAGTTTTCCAGTAGACTTAGGGTATTCCAATTTCCTCTTTCTTTTGTTCTGTCTTAACTGTAGTGTATAGGGTTTGGCCTGGTCCATAATACCTGCTATTTTGAAATGATGTCTTGCATAACCTATTCTAGACCTAGACCAAAGCAATTTTTTTTTTTGTTATCACACCTTCCGAGAACCACTACTTTTTTTTTAAAAGGAGATAATTGGTGAACTCGAAGATCTTAAGAGAATAAAGCCACAAGATACCATGGTAGTGAACAAGTGACAATAAACTTTACCGTACGTAGTCGAAACAGTAATAACGTCTATTACACATATACGACTTATTTCCAGCACCCCATAATGAACAAGTGGTAATTATGGTTAATAGACTCAGACCTCACTACTATCTCAAAACTTGCTGTCCTTCAGTCTGTACCTAGAACCAGGGGATACAGTCTCAGAATAAGGGACAGGGTGCTTATGATTGAGGCAAGGAAGAATGTCTGCACCCAAGGATGGTGAATGTTTGGAGTTCATTTCACCAGAGGGTTGAGAAGGCTTAGTCCTCAAGTATGTTCAAAACAGGAATTAATAGATTTCATCATGTCCATGTAGAATTTCAAAAGGACGTAGTTGGTGAAGTGGGTTGATAAATGGCAGATAAAGTTCATTGCAGAGTAATATGAGGTGATGCACTTTGTTACAAAGTATCTGGAGAGACAATATAAAATAACGGGTATTATTCTAAAGGTTGTTCAGGAGCAGAGAGACCAGTATGTATGTGTACAGAATTCACTAAAAGGGATGAGGCAGGTGGAGAGAGATGTTAATAAAGCAGTCAAGACTTCATAAATAAGGACTTAGAATGCAAGAATGGAGGGGTTATAATGAAGTTATCAGACACTGGCTAGACATCAACTGGAGTGTTGTTTACAGTTCTGGGTGTTACACTATAGAGGGGATGTGAATGCATTGGATTGAAGAGTTTACAGTAATAGTCCAGGGATAAGATACTTAAGTCATGCGGAAAGATTGGAGAAAATAACACTGTTTCCCTTGGTGAGGAGAAGATTTAAGAGGAAATTTGATAGAAGTTCTCAAAATCATGAGGACTGTGGAAAGAGTGGATAGGGAGAAACTGTTCCTGCTTGTATTTGGATCAAGAAGCAGCATAACAGTTTTAAAATGCTTTGTAAAAGGAGCAAATGCAGTGTGAGAAAAAACTTTTTCAGACAGCGAATGGTCTGATTTGAGAATGTGCTGCTTGGTATTGTGGTTGAGACTGTTTCAATTGAAACATTCAAAGATGCAAGAAAATAGAGTAGAAATTGGCATTAGGTTGAAATGCTCATCAAGCTTATGTAGTTATGATGGGCTGAATGGCAACCTTCTGCTCTGTGACATTTCTGCAATTCCTCCTAACGCCCTTCCTAAAATCCAGGTCCTTTACTAAGCATTTGGTTATTCTTATCCTTGAGTGAAGTGCTTTACTAGATTAAAGTTGCTATATAAGTGCATGTTGTCGTAGTCATTATAATGGTACATTATCACAATCGTGTGCAAAATATGCTGCTAATCATTTGAGAAGTGAAAGTATTTGTTTATTATATTTTTTATTACTATAAATGTGGAAATGCTTTTGTAGAGTCATGGAGGTCCACAGCGCAGAAAAATGCTCTTTGGTCCAGTAAGTCTGCAATATTCAAATAAAAAACAACCTAACTATTCCAATCCCATTTTCCAGCACTTGGCCTATAGTCTTGTATGCCTTGGCATCGCAAGTGCACATCTAAATACTTTTGAAATGTTTTAAGAGTTTCTGCCTGTACCACCTTTTACAGGCAGTGTGTTCCAGATTTCAAACTGTAATATTAATTAGTAAATATAAATATGACAAAATTCACAATATTTGGCCTGATCCTATGTCAATAAAATTAGATAACTAAGATGCAACTGCTGAGACAGCTATCTTTGCCAGTCCACCATATTGTCCAAAGTAGAACTTTTCATATGCACATTAATTCACTTTTGTCTCCACCATCCACTTGGATCTCCATAAATTGTAGTTGGCATCTCACCAAGTGTTTGACCTCTTGGATGCCTTTCCTTACACTTCCATTTTTCAATGTTATTGCCTTATCAGCTCAGTGCTTTACCTTTACAGTTATGATGTATCAGAGATACCTGCATTCATGTAGTATCCAACCCAGGTGACCCCCAAGTGCTTCACAGCCAGTTTGGAAGTGGAGTCACAATTGTTTAGGCAGATTTGGCAGCTGGTATGCATGCCACAGGTTTTGAAAAAGTGTAAATGAAATAAAATCTCATAACTCGTAAATTTGGAAATGAAAGGACAATTGCTCATCTATAAAACTAATGGATAAATTAGCACCCAAACATCAACTTGTCTGTTTTTCATAGTTGTTGATGAGACTTTGAAAAAGTGTTTTAAAGGTTTTCTTGTGCCTACAAGCTCAGGCAGATGAACTTCAGGGTTGATGTATCATTCTGTAAGATAGCAGTGTTACACAACATTACCTGCTAAAATATCAGAGAAAGACTGAAGGAAGTAACTTTTTCACTGAGACTAGAGTTCCACCGTTGATCCAGTCTATAAACAAACTTCCTGTAAGCAAACAAAGCATTAATTTATGGAATTCCTGTCAATGACTGTAACTCCAGAATACGAGCTATCCCAACATTTTCCTCCTTGTCAAAGGAAAATCAATTCATCACTAACATCAAGTAGCATTTTGGTAAGACAAATCAGGGCAGTACTTATACATTTAATGGTAGGGCCCAGGGGAGTGTTGCTGAACAAAGAGACCTAGGGGTGCACGTGCTACATTCCTTGAAAGTGGAGTTGCAGGTAGACCGGGTCGTGAAGAAGGCATTTGGCATGCTTCCCTTCATTAGTCATTACATTGAGTGTAGGGGTTGGGACATCATGTGCAGCTGTACACAACATGGGTGAGGCCACTTTTAGAATATGGTGTTCAATTCTGGCCTCCCTGCTATAGGAAACATATTGTTAAAACTTGAAAGGCTTCAGCAAAGATTTACAAAGGGTGTTGCCCTAATCGGAGGCTTTGAGCTAAAGGGAGAGGCTGAATAGGCTGGGCTTTTTCCCCGTGGAGTGTCGGAGACTGAGGCATTTATAAATTCATGAGGGGCATAGATAGGGTGAATAGCCAAGGTCTTGCCCCCAGGTTAGGAGAGTCCAAAACTTGAGGGCATGGGTCCAAGGTAACAGGGAAAAAATTTCAAAGGGACCTGAGGGGCAACTTTTTCACATAGATGATGGTGTGTGTATGGAACAAGCTGCCAGAGGACGTGGTGGAGGTGGGTACAGTTACAGCATACAAAAGGCATCTGGATGGGGATATGAGTAGGAAGGGTGTAGAGGGATATGGGCCAAATGGGAGTAGATCAGTTTAGGATATCTGGTCGGCTTGGACGAGTTGGACCAAAGGGTCAGTTTCCGTGCTGTGTAATGCTGTGACTCTATAACTGTAGCCCTTTGATTGTTAAACGTAAATTTGCAAGTTTTGAAAGTATTATATCTAATTCAGAAAACACAAAGGTAATGTTGACAGTTGAGGATTTGACCTTCAGGCAAATGTAAATCAGAATTATTACGAAGGGGTAGAAACAAGCAAGCATGTTATGAAGAAGTCAGAATGTTCACTCTGTTTCTCACTCCAAAGGTGCTACTAGAGCTGATGAGTTTCGCCAGCATTTTGTTTCTTTTGTTTCAGCTCTTAGGCCTTTACAGTACTTTGCCTTTATGTAAGCATGTGGTAAGCTTTCTTGGGTTGCTATGCATTTATGTTAGAATTTCAAGTTCTGAATGTTTTGTATTAGTGTCAAAGTGAAAGTTCAGTCAGGACAGTAGAAATTCATATTTTGATCTCTGTTGCAGTTGTTTTGCAATATATGCTTTGTATCTGTTTTCCAACTTTAGAATAAAATGTGCACAAAAAGCTTGCAAATAAATCAGCAAACATATTGCCACTTGATATGTTTTTTTAAAACAATTTTAACATCCACATTTATTTGAAAAGAAAGCAACCAATAGAAAAGGTATCGGCTAGAGTTTGGTTTTTGGGGGTAACTGGTACAGGTGGATGTCGGGAATGATTGAACCCTGCCTTTACAATATGCCAGTGATTATTTTCCAATAAGAACATCCATTTGAAATTTGGCCACAAAGAAATGTATAAAAGGTAAGAAATGATTGCTTGATCAACCAGCACACAATTCTTTTTTTTGTTGCAATGTTTCACTTCTTAAAAAGGTTTTTAGTGTGAATATGTCAAGTTGATTAGTTGCCTTCCATTCTCTTTTTTTAAATGGATCATTTTAATCCTTTCTCTTATTGACTTTCCATTTCTCAAAATTTATTTATAATTTGGGGTGGCACTGTGGCACAGTGGTTAGCACTGCTGCCTCACAGCGCCAGGGACCTGGGTTCGATTCCACCCTCGGGCGACTGTCTGTGTGGAGTTTGCACATTCTCCCTGTGTCTGCGTGGGTTTCCTCCAGGTGCTCCGGTTTTCTCCCACAGCCCATTGATGTGCAGGCTAGGTGGATTGGCCATACTAAATTGCCCGTAGTGTTGATTGGGTGGGTTATAGGGGGGATGGGTCTGGGTGGGATGCTCTGAGGTTCAGTGTGGACTTGTTGGGCCGAAGGGCCTGTTTCCACACTGTAGGGATTCTATTAAAAAAAATTGCTAAGCCACTAAAAAGTATGAGTGTTTTCAACCTTCCTAAACATGATGCCATTGTAACTGTTGAAATATCATTTATCCAAATTACAATGAGTAGCAGTAACTTGGCATTTTGTGGTGGATACAAATTTATAACCATGACCTTATTACTACTTCACAAGAATTTGTAAATACTGTAGTTTAATTTGTTATACCTTCACTAAAATTGGAATTCCTTGCCTTAATCCTGCCTTATTACAACAGTCTACAGTTATGTAGAACCGAAGCATGACAATTCCGATAACTACTTTTTGATTTCCGTCACATTCCAATGGATCTTGGTTCTTCTCCATAAAAGAAATATGTTAAAACCTCTAATATATTAATGTAATAGGTTTTTTTAAGAATGCAGTGTAGCAGTCATAGAGTCATATAGCATGGAAACTGACCCTTCAGTTCAACCAGTCCATGCTGAACATAATCCCAAGCTAAACTAGTCCCAACTGCCTGCTCCTGGCCCATATTCCTCCAAACCATTCCTATTCATGTACTTATCCAAATATCTTTTAAACGATCGGGGTGTATGCTCCTAGTAGTATAATTGCTAATGTGTTACTGTTCACGTGTTACTGTTCACGTGTTACTGTTCACGTGTT
>NC_063359.1:22094669-22109828 GCF_021869965.1 Rhincodon typus | reverse complement strand
GTTCACGTGTTACTGTTCACGTGTTACTGTTCACGTGTTACTGTTCAGCCAGTATTACTATCCCATTTGTATTCCCCCATTTACTAATAGTATAAATTAGAATGGATTTATTTTTGTTTTCTGTCTTCAAGGTATTGTGCATCCACTCTTCTGCTAATTTAAGTTATATTTATGATGGGTAGAGGACAAATACATGGGACAAACTTAAACATTTAACTATAAAATGCACACAGAGTTGACTTGTATGCCATCATTGGTTTTTCTGCTCCCCAGAATCACTTTTTTTGCTTGTATTGGGATATAAGTTGACTTCCATTTTAGCTATGACTCTATAATCACATTAGTAGTCATCTTTGTTTTACTTGCTTTTTAACTGGATGAAAGGCATCAAGCAGGCAATATGGACTCTGTTGCAGAAATGCTGAGATATGCAAAACATTTCCATACACAGCAGGCTCTGTGTGGCAAACACCAAAGAGAAATAGGTCTTTCAACAGAAGCATGAAGCTGATTTGAAGCTCAAAGCCATTACATATGCTGATTCGTCAAGCGGCTGTGTTGCAGTGAGGAAATTTCATGTTTGGGAGAATTGGTGTGAGAATGGAAGAAAGAGGAATCTGTTCTGAAGAGCATGCCTAAGACCAAATTTGCAATGTATACAGGGTCTGAACACTAGGTTGACCTTGAGGTACATACTGGAAAGAGTCCTTGAAAATTGAAATGTAATCATCAGAAACGCAATGTATCTGTATGTTTAAAGTTTTTGAGAAGATTTGTAGCTCAGGTTGTGAATGAGGTTGTAGATTTGCTCGCTGAGCTGGTGGGTTTGGTTGCAAACGTTTCGTCACCCTGCTAGGTAACATCGTCAGTGCACGTCCTGTGACGCTTTGGTGTTCTGTCCCACTTGTTATTTATACGCCTCAACTCATTGGGGTGTTTGGTACCACTTGCGATTCTATTTTTCAGTAGATTGTACACTGGGTCTAATTCCATGTGTTTGTTGATGGAGTTGCAGTTAGAATACCGAGCCTCCAGGAATTCCCTGGCGTGGACACCAAGAGACATGACCAATTCTCACTTGACTGACTACACATGGACAACGAGAGACACGAATTTGTCTGGGACAACACATCAATAATCGCACAAGCCAAACAGAGACACGCCAGGGAATTCCTGCAGACCTAGTATTCTAACCGGAACTCCCATCACAAACACGTTGAATTAGATCCAGTATACAAACACTGAGAAACAGAACCGGAAATGGTACCAACACCCCAACAAACTGAGGTATATAAATAATAAGTGGGATAGAACACTGACTCTTCAATGTGTTTGTATGTACTTAAATGAGGCAAATTGAATGCTGAACGCAATAAAGATTTCAGAGCAGCAGCTATTTGGGAATTTTCAAATGCAAAACCATGCTGAAAATCAAAACCCATGTAGGATTGTTTATGCATATCAGTGACAGCAGTTGGACGGGTGAGGGTGGAGTGAAATTATGGATCACAAGTGTGTGGGTTAGTTATCTGACAACTTAAAGAATGGAGCTTCATTAGTGTGAGGCATGTTCAACTTCCCTCAAACCATTGAGATCAAGAGATGGTGTGACGATATAGCGCCCAAATTGAGGGATCTATGTTTTTAACTTCAGTTTTTTGATGTGAATGTTAATAATGCAATTCAGGGTTTACCCTGAATGAATTATTTGGATCATTGCGGGGGAGGGGAAAAACTTTTCATGAAGAGTGGAAATATGCATGTTGCACTACTTGCTGTTTTGTGTGGTTTGGTCATCAAATTGTGGGATGCCATTAGTGTACAAACTTCAATCAGACCAATTCAACAAAAATGCATCCTATCCAATTTAGTGCACAGAAGGAAAGATGTGTTGTAGAGGGAAGATTCCAAAGTCAAAAGTGCTACGTCTGATTCAGAATAGGAGCCTTATGGTGATGCTGTTGCCAAAGCATGTAAATTTACTCCCTTATTGGAATGATATTTGGAAGCTTCAAAGATTGATGTCATGAATCATTAAAATCAATGACATCATTAAAATCAACGATGATTGAAATGCCTGCTCGTACTCGCTGCAACATGGGCTCTTTAATATGTTGAATGGAAATATTTTAATGTTGATGCATATGGTTAAAAATCTTCACTTTGCATGTACATTTAAAAATGTTTAATGACAGTCGAGTTTCTCCAGTTTGTAGCAAAAATAACCTGAAGTGATCAACTGCATTTTTGAATATATTTAAGGCATAAAGACTTGGTTATTATTTTTGAAATTTCATAGCTGGTGAAAATTTAGTTCTTATTTTACATTTATATTTGCAAAAAAAAAGACTCAGTTCCTGGAAGTTGAAATATCTTCCAAATTAATTGTATAGATCAACCAGGAAGAAAAACAAGCATCTGATATCATCAAATCATGTATGTATCATATTGCTCTAGTTTACAAAGCACAATTCTGACTATAACTAGAATAAATTGAACGAACAAAGAAAAGTCATCAAATGTTGACCGATTTGGTTGTAGGACTTTCTACCATTTGTAACTAGATTTGGGAGAGTTGCAGAGCATGACCTATCTTGATGATTCTGTGATTGTTTAACGTTATCTATCCCTGTTTCTTTTGTTTAGCAAGCACATAGTCCTGTGATGTAGCTTCAAAGGCTGGTTTTCAGGTACATCTGACGTTGTTGCCACTGTTTTCTTTACATACTGCTCATCGAGTGAACGTTTGTCATCTAGGTTGATGTGATTCGAGGAATGAGGGATATGTGGGGCATGAAGATAGAGATTTAGGTGATCTAGAACTTTGCTACTTGTGAAGGGAAACAGTACCCCATGGATATGCAGTTTCGATCTGCTAAATTTGTCCCATGGAGCACATGAGAATCCACATGATGAATGGCATCTTTGGTATGAAACCAGACTTTGGTCTTTGACAGGCCTACACATTCCTACTAATACTGTCACTGATGCAACTATGGCAGATTGATGTGGATAAGATGAAATAATTCATTCTCTCATGTAAGCCCTTACCATCTCCTGAATGCCTTCCTGTATTCTTCAAGATGTGATCAGTGTTGTTACTTACGTGCTGCTCCTGATGATCATTGAAGCTGTCACGCTGAGTTCGTTTTGTGTTGCTCCTTTCCTCATTGCTTCACTAGGTCGTGTTCAACAGTAAGAAGTACTGAGATTTGTGGTAAGTGGTATTCAGCAGGAAGTTATCTTGGCACTGTTTGACCTGAAGCCACTAAGTGTAAAGGGGCCTGGAGATAATATTAAGGATTGGCAGGCCCTCTCACCCCCAACCCCACTGTACACCAGCCCCCAATGGCATTCATTCCACTGTTTCAGTATCTTTTAGAGAAAGGACAGGGGGTGGTCTGATCTGTTTTTTTCCCCTGCAGTGTACTGATCCTTTGTACTGATCTGTCCACTAACATTATTTAGTTTTAATCATTCTCCAAAGTCTGTCAAACCACAAGAAACAAAACTGGATGGTCCTTTTAGGTGCAATCTATGCATAAATTAAGGACGTGACAAAGGCTCCTGGCCTTGCTCACTGACGTAGGAACTGAAGCATGTTGTGACAGTTGTCTCTCAAACTTGTCAGGCAATAGCCTGGCATAATCCTACTTAGAGGAACAGGCCTAACAACTAATGTTTCAGATTGTTGTGTCACCACTCCAGAATGTGTCTTGGTTCCATCCATATTGACTGCTGATTGGAGGTATGTACAGGCTACATCAAGTAAGGGATGGCATTTTTCCTTCTCTTAAAAATAATTGTTGAACTGGTCAGATTTTTCCAATAGTTTCACGATTGATCTTACTAGTTCCATCTTTTTTAAAAATTGAGTTCAAATTCTCAAATTGTCATGTTGAGGTTTGAACTCCATCCACTGGATTACAAATCCACTAACCTACCAAACATTTATGGAAAAATGTAATGCTGTACATTTTTATCCTAGGTTGATTCATATGCTTCTCTTTTACATGACTGACCTGTTGTTTCTATGTGCTACGACATAAACAACTGCACTTCGATTTCAAATCTACCACTGTCTGAAAAGGCTTAATATGTGAGCTTCAATTAATGTAAGGGTTTGACACTGCAGGATTTTCTTGCATTCTCTTTTAGAGCTTTACGCTATTTAACTCTGCACATAGCATAGGCATACTTGATAAATTTATCAAATATACTTGATTGTCAACTAGCAAGCACTGTGTAGTATTCTGGTTAATTGCCTGTTAGAGACAGCCTTATTGCTTCCACTTTATTTGTTTAATATGCTGAGAAGTCTTCCTATATCAGCATGAAAGATTGATTGAATTTACCTTAAGTAATTCAGTGTATTAATGTTTTTATATAGCCTATGGTTTGAGTAGCTACTGTTCAAATGCAGGTCTAAGTCGATGAAAGGATGTGGCAGCTGGAATATCAGTAGCTATGTCTATCTTGTACTTTGGGAGGACTTGCTTCAAGTTTACCTAAACAACTACTGCTAATCCCAACTATCTAGGGGGATCCACTGTCAAAACAAGCAGCAGGCCCCTAAGGCAAACAGAACAGGCTAGAAATAAAGGCTGTGACTTGGGATACTCCGAGTTTGCATTTGAGTCTAGCTAGAGAGATTGAGTGAGTAAGAGATGAAGAATTAGCATAATGCCCTTTTCATTTGGGAAATTTGGGAATGCTGACAGCGGCTCTGTGCATAGATCTGCGGTTACAATACGGTGAATCTATAGGAAAGTCATTGAATGACCCAGCCATATTGACTGAAAAAAATAAAAGCACTAAGTACTAGTTCAGAGAAAGGAAGGACAGACTGCAGCTTTGTTTGACATCTGTTCTACTACTCACTAGTTTTGTTCCCCTGAATTCTGTGTGGATTTTGGAGAAACCTAAGAAGCCTGAACATGAATCCTGTAATCTTCAGTTGAATATTTATGCAGTGGAACACCCGTTAAGCTACCCTTTTTGGTTCAGCCTACTTCTGTTCCATTGTTACAAACGCTTAAATGAGGGAAGCATTTCAAAAGCTAAATAAATATTTGTTCGTCTGTGAACTGTTAAACACAGTTGTATAAACTGTTTGCTATTTGTGAAATTACTTTCTCTTCCTTTTACACTAGGTCTGGAAATATCCAGGAGAGAAATTCTAGCTACGACTTTGCAAAACTTGATTTGTGCGTGGACGAATATTGATTGAAAGAAGCCTTTGCAGTGTCAGCTTTGAAGACAGCTGATACCTGAGTAAAAGAGTTTTCAAAGATTGCGTAAAAGGCTGTCAGGAGAAGGTCACAGATGGTGAATTCATGCAGGCATATTGCCATTTCAACAGGCATTGAGCAAAATTTTTTGTACATGGCTTAAGATTTTTAACTCTTTGAACACATCAGTCGAAAGCTGAATTCAGTCTGATAGTTTTATTTTTTTTATAAAAATTGAGACATTTTACTGAGCATTACAGTGTAGAAATATTATTCCAATCCTCAGAGACCAGTGACTTTTTGACTTCATTTCCATGCAACAAAAAGAAAGAGCTGACAGACCAGACTTCTGCCTTTACCAACCCATTTATTGTGTATTCCCTTGCTTTGGTTGTCCTCTCCAAATATTTTAACTCAAATTCTCTGGATTGAGTTCCATTTGTCACTTCTTCCATCCACTCAGCCAAACCATTGACATCTTCCTGCAGTCAACAGCAATTCTTAATACTGTCAACTACCTGGCTAATTTTGTCTTCTGCAAATTTCCAAATGTGCCTCCCACATTTAATGCTAAATCATTAATATATACTCCCAGGAGCAAAGGACTCAATACAGACCCCTGTGGAATCCATGTAGACAGCACATACTCTGCTGCCCTCCTTAATCTTCCTTGTCATTTTTTCAAAATATTCAGTTGTTAATATGACACCACTTTCCGTTATCAAGGATAGTCAGCATGGTTTGCTTAATCTGTACCTCTCCAAGTAATAATTAATCCTATTTCTTAATATTGTTTCAAGTAATTTGTCCATCATCAAAATCAGACTGATAGGTCAAATAATTATTGGCTAATCCCTTGCAGTGTTTTTTTAATAATGGTATAATGTTTGCAATGTCCTGTTTACAATATTTTGTGATGTAGTGGCAATGTTGCTACCTCTGAGCTTGAAGGCACGTGTTCAAGTCCCACCTGCTCCAGAAGTGTGTCATTACACATCTGAACAAGTTGATTACAGATTCCTGCAATGTTGCATTTATCCAGTCATTTTGGTTCCTTGCCTGTAGAAGTGTGGATTAGAAAATGATCCTTGGAGCATCTACTGTTTCCCCGCTGGCTTCTTTTAACAGCAGAGGATAACCCTGTTCCCATTGTTTCTAGCTGAGGCCTTAATGTGTTTTCTTTCAGGAAATTGACCTGAGAATCTATATTAGGGACGGGATGGCACCGTAGGACAGATCTTTCACTTCTGGGACTGGAGTTCAGTCCACTTCTGACTGCTTAGCATTGAAATCCATTTCTGATTCATGAAGCAGTCATTTGCGTTGTCTGCTGACTAATAAATTGGCTTTAGCTACCTATATTCAAGTTGGCAGTGGGTATTGCTGCAGCACAGAACTGTTTCTAATTCATCAGTGTGAGTCGGCATGCTGTCCTGATGTTAGGCCTTTATTTAATTATTTGGGGGATAAAGAAGATTGACTTGGTTTGCAATTTGATTTCCCAGCACTAACAGCCCTTACACTTAGAAGTACATAAATTCGCAACCCCCAAAATGAAACCTATTCTAATATTACTCTGTTTGATTTGACTCATAGTTTTCTTTGATAGTGTTATGTATGTGTGTTTCAGCTTTGATATTTGTATGTGCCATTAAAATGTTTTTTCTATAAATATTAATGCCTAATCAGCCTGGTTTCCACTTGTGCCAGTATGTCAGTAAACCTGTCTGGAAAGCCCTTCAATTCCTCAGAAAAGAACTTGCACTTTTTTTTTCCAAAGCCAAATTGTAATAAGTCTGATAATCGATCTAATATTCGTTCTATTTAGTAAGAAGAAAGCAGATGGCATCTGATGCCTAACTGGCAGTTGAAATGAGGTTTTGAGCTTGTGATGTTGACTTATTATTGTAATTACCAAAGAGTCTTGCTGGAATCCGGTCATCATTTGAATAACAGAGTGGAGAAACTTATCGTGCATGGGATCTGTTGACCTATGTCCTGCAAATAGCAAATTCATAATAAAAACCTCTGGCCAGTTAAATGAGTGCACTTGATATTATAGTCAATGAGTTCCAACAACGTTGCTGGACCCATACTGTTTTTGTCTCATTCAGTTAATTGAAGACCTGGATGGACCGGTCAGTTAGATGTAATGCCATCAATAAATTGACCTAGTTTGATGCATCAGATTGATCTGTCTGAGGAAGTAGATAGAAAGGCGTTCTGCCCAAAAAAAAAGACATTTTGGCAAGAGCTTCGATTTAACTCATGTAAATTAAGGAATATGAAATTGGTCTGTGCTACCAGAGCAAATAGCTTGAGGTGAATCAGCAATCATTTTTGTTTCCCTTGACTTGGAAAAATATCACTGATACTTTTAATGTCAAATTAAGTAAAAGTGACTGAAGTCAGGAAGCTACTTCCCAATAAGTGCTTGAACTACAGTTATGTGAATTTTCGTGGCAAAAAATCAGGCAGAGTGAAAAGTTGGCCGCTGTTTCTCTACCAGCTGTTTTGTGCTACAGTTGGTAGACAAATTTAGTCCTCAAGATTTATGTTAAGTGTATTCCTGTGATATCAACTGATGGGTACTTCAATGTTTGCTCCTAACTGGCAGCTGATCCTTATAGAAACGCCTAAAAAGTCTGAGTTAGTACTTTTCAGAATCTTTGTTTGTAGGTCTCCACTCCTGGACAGTTTGACGTGTATTTTCTGTCAGGTTGAGTACTTGGAGAATGATACAGCTGAAAAAGATTAGAAGGAGTTCTAATGACCCTGGATTTTTCAAGTGGAGAGCATGTCGTGTTTTTGGCTCATTAATATGAATGCAGTGCTGTTTCACAAAACTACCTTGCAAAGATTGAATAATTTAATTAAACCTTTTTAATTGCTTTTGTTGAGGCTTTAACCCATTTTGGTATTGCTGGTGTGATCAGTTTCTTAAATGGCCATTATTCTTGACTATCAGAAGACTGTTGAATGCCAGGTTGATATGTTACAGCTGAACCTGATCTCTGGGAAATGTTGAGCAGAATTATCTCCTCAGGAATATTTTAAATTCAATTGTAATTTATTGTGCCCTCCACAAGAAAAAGTAACACTTTTATTTCAACATGTAACCTTCTGTTTTGGAGAATAGTACTACTCTTTCAGTTGAATTGTGTTTACTCTTTTGATTAATGAGTTTGTACAGTGTTTATGGAAGGATGGCTGCTGTAGTAAACATTTTTACACGTACACGTAGAGTATTTGCAAAAATATTACCGTTGAATTATTCATAAGTCCCTTGTTCATTTACAACTGTGTGTGGTGGATAGGGTGAAATAGATCATTTAATTTAATTTGTCTATTCATTCATTAACTGGATTACATACATCTCCAAAATAATCCCTGTATATTTCATCACACATATTATTGGGGCAATTTCTGATTTGATCTAAAGACAGTTAATTTCAAAGGTGTGATATGGAGAATTGCAGCATGTTTTCCTTCAGGAAATAGTTTGAATCTTACCAAGTTTCATTTGTGATTTCCCTTAGAGTTCAGCTGTGAAATTCATTTACATCAGTCCATGTGTTCTTCCTTGAAACTTGTGTCATCTAGTTGATCAGGCAATTGAACACTCAATTTTTGACTGCAAGATATTAATTAAAATAACAGCTCATTTTTATACATAACCTATTTAAGGTAAATAAAAGTAAACTACAGTTGTATTTAGAGGATAGTTGATTTCTTTGGGAGTGGGCATGTACAGGTATGTTCATGTGCCCAAAACCCTGCATGTGACACTTGAGTCCTTCATTACTGACTTTATTTGCTTAGCAGTAAATTGTGTCAGTCAGCATTGGAAGAGAGGATGAGAAGGAGAAAAAACAAAATAATATTCAAACTTAAAGTTTTCCAATTTTTCATTGGTGTTTAATAAAATATTGTGTATGAGTGAGTTGCTCAGTTTTTAAATAGAAATGAGTGGTAATTAGTCATGTCCAGGGGTTAATAAGCTAATTATTTGGATGCTGTGGCAATGACTTCGGGATGAAGTTATTTTGAGGTGGAACCAGTATAATCAGTAAAGAGGAGTTATTGCACTGGGGATCTGCCATGCTTGGAGTATAACTCAGTGCAGGTAATGTTTGGATTAGAACAAAATACCGATGTCAATGAGCACAAAATGCTGCAGAAAATGTCACCTTTGTATGTTAGTGTTTTAAAGGTTGGGAAGTTTGCCCTAAATCTACATTTACTGCAATGTCTGTAGGATGGGAAATTCCCTTGTATGTTAATCAACTGAAAATGAATTAAAAATATGCCTTTTACAGAAAAATTGCCCATAACGAATAGAAAGATGAGTAAAGTCAACCATGCTCATTAGGAACTAAAAATGGTCCACAAACTTGCATTTGCATAACATATATTGATAATTTTGTGCTGTATTTTCAATGAGTTGTATATGCTTTTTATGTTAAAAATACAATGGTTATCAGATTTTTACAGAGGAAACTTGAAAGTTTCTTTTTCATATGAATATGATGCTTCATTCCACATCCTCCGTGCATTCTGGGAAGAGAGCCTGGAAACTGAAACTGATGAAGTAGATGGTGGTCCCGTGTGAATTCTTACTCGCATGTCAAACAGAGTTGTTAGCCTCTTTAGAAGGAAAGGTGCAGGGTAACGCAGGAAAAGTACAGCCAGGCAGAAATACAGACTGAGAGTGGTGGGCTGCGGTAGAGGAGAGAAAGTGAGCTCATTGTTTGAGAGAGACAGACTGGACATTGGTGCTTGTTAGAGGTGTGATGAATGTCCCACAAATAGCAGTTAGATATACTATTATGATTTGAGGGATGAATGTTGGTAAGGGCATGGACAGCCCCCTTAGCTAATGTCATGGAATTTCCTTCATACAGAAAATGCGAACAAAGCAAAACAGGCTAAATTTACCAGCAAAAGCATCTATTATTTGTGTAGTGCTTTGAATGTAAATTTCCTCAGTGCTTTTTGGGGACATTGCAAAGCAAAATTTGACACTGAGCTGCATAAGGCCAAATCTTCGACAGCACTTTCCAAATTTGTGACATCTGCCAACTAGAAGAACAAGGGTTACTGGTGTGTAGGGACACTACCTATTGCAAGTTCCCCTTAAAGTCACGTACCATTCTTTTTAGGAAATACGCTCTTTCAGTGTTGCTTGGTCAAATTAACTACCTGTCTGTAGTTTGGATGTGTCAATGCCACAAGGATTGCAGCAGCTTGAGTAAGAAGCTTTGTATGAACTTCTCAACGGCAGTTTGCATGAGAAATAAATGTTGGCCTTGTCAGTGATGTCCATGTCCCACGAATGAATAATAAAAATGGTATATTAGGACAGAAACCTAACCTTGAAGGCAGGTTTTAAGGAGCATTTCAACAAATAAAAGAGAGCAAGAGATAGTTAGGATAAAATTCCAGAGCTTGGTTCTTAGGCAGGAAAAGGCTTGACCACCAAAGCAAGAGCAATTATAATTTGTAATTCTCAAATGGAAGAATTAGTTGACCACCGATATTGCTGAGTGGATGAGGGGATTATGATCAGTAGTGGTAGGGTGTAGGACTTGGCAAGAAGACATTAATAGGGAGAAGTGAGGCCACGGAGAGATTTGAAAGCAAGGATGAGAAATTTAAAATTGATGCTATACTTTTACTGGGAACTAGGCGGAGTTGATAACTAGGGAATATAGTTTGTAGCAAGGACTGAAAGTAATGACTTCACACTTCCCAATATTTAATTGGAGGAAATATCTGCTTATTCAATGCTGGATGTTGGATGAGCCATCTGATAATTGACTACTGGTGGTGGTGAGGTAGAAGCTGATTGTCGTCAGTGTACAAGTGGAAACTGTGTTTCCAAGACTAAAATATGAATATTAAATTTGGGCCCAAGATTTATTGTCTCCTCTCTTAATCACTACTGAACAATCGCTACTGGAACTTTACACAAAGGAATAATTATACCAGAAGATCAATAGAGTCTACCTCAGCAGGCAGATAACAAAAAAAGTGAAGGAATTGTGCCAATTTTTGCTCATGTGCATCTCTGTGGATTTGATTGTGACTGATTGGTCCTTTTGAAGTGCTAGCATGGGCAAAATGGGCTGAAGAACTGCCACCTGGCAAATTCTATGAATTGTCTTTTTTTTATATAAGAAAGAACTGATAATTATAAATTGATGTCTACCATGCATTTGAATAGCACATGAAAACACCTCTCAAAATTAAGTTTAAGAAGCCTAGAGTCTGTTATATTTGCATTTGTTTTACTTAAATGTATTGATTTATTAATGTTAACTGACTATCAAGTATTATGAAATGTAAAAATGCTCTCCATGGAAGATTTCCTGTAACTTTCATTCTTGAGCTCTGTATGCCTTGGAGCTAGTTCCCTAATGCTATTATTTATCCTCAAATTTTAAACAAAATATTTGTAAATAAGCCAAACTAAACTGATAAACAAATGGGTTGAGCTTTTTTTGATCATTTTGAAATGTAACTGGTTAATTTTGGGTATTTTCAGAATTGAGTCGAGAGGACTAAATAACCAGGGACTGCCATCACCAGCAAACCTATGTAACAGTCAGTCTGAAAATTATGATTTAATTTTTTTTCGTCGTTCTGTATCTCTGTTTTAAATAATTTATGCTGATGACCTAATCAGTAGAACTGGCTTAAGGTGTTAGTGAGCAAAATAGTTCAAAGGGGCTTAATTAATAAACATCAAAATCTGGTCATCAATTTGGGGGAATTTCAGCTCTATGAAGTTGTTGATGAGAAGAATTGGAAAAAATTAGTGGAGTGAATACCAATCATGCTAGTGAGCCTCTTTTTTTTTTTTTAATTGAAATGATGATGTCAAATTTTATAACCACACCATTTGAGTAACCAGAGGTGGTTTTTTCTGCTGTGCAGGTTTGTCCCTGGATAGAAGCTTGTGTATATGTGAAAGCAAATATATGCAACTACTGGGCCTGCTAGTTAGGGGACAACTAAGAAGCTTTATCTTTGTAACTAACAGTAGAAAATCTCTCTTCAAAACCTATGTTGTGACTGCATCCCAATTATGTAAATTGATTCTTGATTTCTGAAAATAATTGATAAACTTTTTCAATATGGTCAAGAAGAATAAATTTATGATTGAATGTTTAGCATGGCAGGATTTTGTTTGGAATTAGCATCTTTAAGTATTTTTGCTTAAAACTTTGCAGTTGAAGCTATCTTAATCAATGTGCTGTAGTCATCAGTATGTGTATGGTTGAAAATATTGATTGGTAAGGATTTTAGACAGTGCATCTGAAGCTTATAATGTCAGCAGTAGTTTGATAATGAAAAGAGTGGAACCTAAGGGAATGGAGACAGGTGGTGCATGTCCTAAAGCCAGCAGTGACACGGCTGCTTTGAATCCCATAAGAGACACGGATCGTGCCCTACTCTTTACAGATGTGACTGCTTGGTATATACAGTTTCCTGTTCAAAATAACAAGCCTCAAACAAGATCACAAAATAATGGTTGTTGAAATAAGAAACAATAGGATTTTCAGGGGGAAAAACAGTGTGCAGTCTTGAATCCTTAAAAAGGTATTGAATGAAATACCCATAGCTTGGTTATGACTGTTTTTCTTGTTTTTATAGTAATCCTTTTTGATGCAGTGTTCCAAATGAAAGTGATATTGGTTTCAGTGTACAGTACTTTACATATGTGTAGCATAGGTAACTTGATAATTGTTCTGTTCAGTTGTTTGCCTTTAATGTTCAAACCTCACCAGACTTGGCTGTTTCCTGATTTTATTTTGTAATTATTGAATTTGTTATGTAAACATGCATCTAGGATGCTTTTCTACATTTAGCTGACATTACTTCACATAAGCCAGCTGGATCTGCATTTCAAATTTAGTGTGCACAAAAAGACCATCCTGATTATGTCTAGAAAGCTATTTGAATATATTAAATTGAATGAAATAAATTTCTGTCCTTTTCATAGTCCATAGACACAAGATCTAGCTCAGCATGGTTTGTAATATGCAAAACATTGCATGGTCATCTGTGCCATCTGGTATTTATTACATATAACAACCCTTTTTAAACCTGTAAAATTGGATTATGTGCACACTTCTCTTTGAATATAGGTTTCCTCCATAATGTGATTTCTGTGAACAACTAGCATTTCTGTATTTTAAAATCCTTTTTAATGGTGCTTAGACATTTAGTGCTCCCTGGTCCTTGGTAAACTATGTTCTGTAAAGTGGATGACATATTAGAAAAGTATTGAAAACTAATTGATAAGCATAGGCATCTGAGCTTACAAGACAATAAGCAATTTTTGTGTTGTATGAATTACCTTATGTTTTGGACTGCACTGGAATAAGTTTTTGTAATTGCAGAAAGGTATGGGCAAATAACATCAATAATCTATTGTAGCGAAGAATGTGAGACTTCCTGGAAGTGGAAGAAGGGCTAATTTAGTCTGATATGGTATAGTCTGACGTACTATATTAGCTGTTTATTTTTCCCTGCCTCTGAAATGGCTCTGCCATGAATAGAAGTTACTTTTACAGCAGAGGCAATTGGTTGTTCAGAGTCGAGAGTTTATTTTGAAGTACCAAACAGACTTAGTAGATGGCAGGTCTGTTGCAACATGTGGCTGATGGGTTAATGGAGTAATGGATCACAAGCCGGATTCTTTGCTGTCATTTGATTACAGCAGTGGTTTCAGCAACGTCGCACTATATCATTCAGAACATTTCTACCTGAAAACTTGAGTATAAAATATTTTTTCATGATTTGCTATGATTGCATGACCTCAAGTTACTGCTAGAAATGTATAGTGCTCAACGTTCAAGAGTGCTGATAAGAGAACTGTTATGTGTGCAAAGTAATGTTTAATTTATTAGGATGGTTCAAATTGGCTTTAGGCAATCCAGCCACAGCTTGAACTGGTTTGCTGGGACTACAGGAAAATTTAATTAGCTACTTCACATCCACATGTAAAATATATTAATAAAAAGTGTAATTAACATTACAAACATTTTATAAAAATTGTTTGTGTAATATAAACTACATGGTTTGTAAGTTGCAAACACAGAACGAGCATCTTGTAGTAAAGGGGTTTTTAAAAAATATTCCTTCCCCCCCCCCCCCCACCCATGTGAAGATACTGATATTTTTTCAACAAAATAGTTCATTAAAGGCAATATATTATGAAACTGTTAGAGTTGTAGATATTTTTAACTTAATACTGTTTTGCTTGATTTTTGTGGTGCTGCCAAGTCTCCGTACATAGTGGGAAGTGTATTTAACATAATATTACAGATTTAAAAGGTGATGACTATGAAGAAAAGGATTTTAAGAAATCCAAGATTATAAATTCCTAATTTTGGTGTAATGATTTTAACGTAGCATCGTGTGCATATTTTTACAAATGTGGAGAAAGCCTGGATATTAGCTATCTTTTATTTGCTAATTGAGTCTGATTTTCCATTTGGGTTTTTAACAAACGTAGCATGAGATTCCTTACCTGAATAGTTCCCCCCCCCCCCCAAAACCAAAATACCCCTATCTTTTTTGCCTCCTGATTGCACAGGTATTCTGCTGTCCAGCATTTTCCTTAATTGCATTGTTTCAGTTGTAGGCAGGCAAAATTTGATATCAAGACTTTTTTTTAAAAAAAAACTATACGCATATGAGGCTTTTAGTAATGTAGCGTTGTAGTTGCATGGTAGCATGTAATATAAAACCACTTCTTTTTTATAAGAAACTTTTATGATACAAAAACCCAAATATTTCGCATGCCTTCCATTTTTCATTGCTTTTAAAAAATATGGTATGGAACACATGCCTTCCATTTTTCATTGCTTTTAAAAAATATGGTATGGAACACATGCCTTCCATTTTTCATTGCTTT
>NC_063359.1:22081133-22094659 GCF_021869965.1 Rhincodon typus | reverse complement strand
TTAAAAAATATGGTATGGAACACATGCCTTCCATTTTTCATTGCTTTAAAAAAAGGCTATGGAGAAAGGTAAAGCTGCTTTTTGTGGTCTTCTTTTTGTCATACTCTGCCATTGGTTTTCTAATCCCATCAGCCTCTGTTTCTAAGTAACAGCCAAAGCTCTGGTAGTAAGCAGTGGCAGTCTGGGCCAAGATAAGCCCATGTGGTTTGGTGTTATTTAGTACCATCCATATGGCCAAGCTGAAGAGAGTCCCAGGAGGGGTGTTAACACTCAGCATCCCAACAACCAATCCCCTGGGAGGTTGCATGAGATAGCCCCTGCAGCCTGTTCGTGTGTGAATTTTGATCAGTTTTTCCATATTTAATGAAGGTTGATACTGTTTATTATTACTAGTGATTGACTGCTCATGGCTTCTTTCAATAATTGATAAGTACTCTCTCTTTTGACCAATCTCCCATTTTGTCATGGAGCCAATGAGGGTGGGGAGTGGGGGTTGGTGGGAGAGAGAAGTGTAATTGTATCGTGCAGTTAATATTCGATTTATTGGCCCCATAAGATGCATAAATTCTCTGTTTTCTCTCCACAGGAAGTTCTGCAGACATTGACCAAGTTTTGTTTCCCTTTCTATGTGGACAGGTACTGTTATCATTGCAAATTTTACGAGATAAAGATGCCATAAAATTGCTCTGGAAAATAACAAAGAAACATGGTTGTGTTTTGTGCCTTTAAAATCTCATTTAAGGCAGCCCCCTCGCACATAAAAATGAGGAAACTGTTTTTATTTGCCTGTTAAGCAGGTATTGTAATTTACCACAGGTGCTGTGAATCATAATTCTGTTCAGTGTCATCATAATTCTGCTATTTTCTTGAAGTTGAAAGCAATGAAGTGCCTGAGAGAAGCTGTAAATTAGATCTTCACTTCAGCAGTGCTGAGCCATGGGTGGTTTGTGAAGGTTACACATACCAAACTGGTTTCATGCACTTCAATAATATTCATCAGACTTTGGCACTGTTAATTATAAGTTAACGAAGAAAGGGCATGATGCTATTTTAAAATTCATTGGGAGTAATTTGTGAATATTTTAGTTTGAAAGCCTACGTTCTGTTATAGTTATACTTTGGCCTTTTGGAATGAAATTAGCCTTAAATTTACAAAATAAACTAAAATTTTGCATTAAAATGCTTAAAACCGTTTTACTTAAGAACTGGACGCAGTGTTTTGATTTTGAAGAACTAAAGTATTTACTTACTTAATAGCGCCCTCTGTAGATATTTTCAGAAATGCTTTGCTATAGAATGTTTTTGTCAGAAGGAAGTGTCTTATTATTTATTATTTTACATGTATTATTGAGGGGATTGAGGTGTTAATGTGGGTTGTGAATGCTGTCTATTGAGTATACTGAAAATATCTTTCAAAGTGTAAACAGGCTTAATTTTTTCATGACTGATATATTAATATAGAAGGCAAAATTCTACTTTTGAAGGCTTAATTTTTATTAATCACCAGGGATCATATCCAAGAAAATTCTTGTATAAGCCACCTGAGATCTACAAAATGTGTATGAAGTAATTAGTATTGTGTCATCCCCAACTCCCAAGATCTGGTACCCGCCCTATTTCACGCTCACTTTTATAATGAAATTGGTATCCTTATTAGAGTCATAGTGCTACAGCACAGATACAGGCCTTTTGGCCCAGACTGGCCTGTGCCTACCAAAATGCCCATCCATGCTAAGCCCATTTCCCTGCACTTGGCCCATATCCTTTTAAACCTTTCCTATCCAAGTATTTGTCCAAATGCCTTTTAAATGTTCCTAATGTACCCACCTCAACCACTTCTGCTGGCAGCTCATTCAACATGCATACCAGCCTCTGTGTATAAAAAGTTCCCCCACAGGTTCCCATGTATTCTTTCCCCTCTTACCTTAAATTGATGCCCTCTAGTCCTCGATTCCCGAACCCTGGGAAAATGACCCTATCCACCCCTCCCATGATCTTATACACTTCTATGAGATCCCCCCCTCAGTCTCCTACACTCTAAAGTAAAAAGGCCTATAACTCAGTCCTTTGAGCCCTGGCAACATCCTTGTAAATTTCTTGTGCACTTTTTCCAGTTTATTAATATCCTTCCTATAGCAAGGTGACCAAAACTGAACACACTACTCCAAGTGCAGCCTCACCAACGTCCTGTACAACTGCAACATAACTTCCCAATTTCTATACTCCATGCCCTGACTGAAGGCCAGTGTGCCAAAAGCCTCCTTCACTGCCCTGTCTACCTGTGACTCCGCTTTCAGAGAACTGAGCACCTGAATTCCAAGGTCCCTCTTTTCCACTACATTCCTTAAGTCCCAACCATTCACCATGTAACTCCTACCTTGATTTGAATTTCCAAAGTACAGCACCTCACGCTTATGTATTTAAACTCCATTTGCCATTTCTTGGCCCAATTCCCCAGCTGATCAAGATCCTGCTGCAATTTCTGATAACTTTCCTCACTGTCCATGGTACTGCCTATTTTTTTGTCATCTGCAAACTTACTAATCATGCCTTGTACATTCTCATCCAAATCATTGATATAGATGACAAACAGCAATGGGCACCAACCTTTGAGGCACACCACTAGTCACAGGCTCCAGTCTGACAAATATCCTTCCACTATTACTCTCTGCTTCCTACCATCAAGCCAATTGTATATCCAATTGGCCAGCTCTCCCTGGATTCCATGCGACCTAACATTCCAGAGCAGCCGACTATGTGGAACCTTATCAAAAGACTTTACTGAAATCCATATAGACTATGTTTACCGTCCTGCCTTAGTCAACCATCCTGGTCACTTCTAACAAATTTGTGAAGCATGATCTCCCATGCACAAAGCCATGCTGACTACTCCTATTCAAGCCCTGCCTTTCCAAATGCATGTATATCTTGTCCCTCAGAATCTTCTGAAGTAACTTACCTACCACAGATGTTGGGCTTACTGGTCTACATTTCCCAGGATTTTCTTTGCATCCCTTCTTGAATAAGGGCCCAACGTTCGCTACCCTCCAGTCTTTTGGGACCTCACCGTGGCTGACGATGATGCAAATATATCAGCCAGGGCCCCTGCAATTTCTTCTCTAGCCTCTTTCAGGGTTCTTGGATCGGGACCAAAAGACTTATCCATTTTCATACTGTCTAATATATCCAACCTCTACTGTGATATGGACTGTCCCCAGGATATTGCCACTAACTTTGCTAAGTCTTCATGTCTTTCTCTACAGTAAACACAAAGGAGAAATATTCTCTGAGGGCCTCTCCCATCTCCTGCGGTTCCACACATACATGTCCACTTTGATCCTTGAGGGGTCCTGTTCTCTCTCTCTAGTTATTCTTTTTCCCTTTAATACACTTGAAGAATCTCTTTAGATTCCTTAATCTTCTTAGCCAAAGCTATCTCATGCCCCCCTTTTCACCCTCCTGATTTCATCCTTCTGTAAACCCCTGTATCCACTATATATCTTCAGGGATGCCATGATCCCAGCTGCCAGTGCCTGAGCCACGCCTCCACTTTTCTGGTCAAAGCTTCAGTATCTCTTGTCATCTAGGGTTCCCTACTCCTGCCAACCTTGGCCTTCACCCTCAAAGGAACATAAAGACTTTGAACTGTAGCTATCACGCTTTTAAAGGCCTCCCACTTGCCAGAGGTTCCTTTGCCTGCAAATAAATCACTCCAATCAACCCCTGCAAACTGCTGTCGAATTCCATGAAAATTTGCCTTGCCCAAATGTAGAACTTGAACCTGTGGACCAGTTTTGCTCCTCTCCTTAACTATTTTAAAATTAATGGAACTATGGTCACAGGCCCCAAAGTGTTCCCCCACTGTCACATTAGTCACCTGTTCTGCCCTATTTGTCAAGAGTAGTTCGAGTTTTGCCCCTTCCTGAGTAGGGCCGTCTGTATACTGCTTGAGAAAACTTTTCTGAACACACTTAACAAATTCCACCCCATCTAAACTCTTAATGCTATGACAGTCCCAGACTATGTTAGCAAAATTTAAATCCCCTACTATGATAACCTTATTGCTCCTGCAAGTCTCTCCAGTAACTCACCTCCTAAATCCCCAAAGCCTGTTCACCATTAAAACGCACAAAGTATGGGGAGAGAAGGGGTGAGGGCGGAAGTGCGGGAGATGGGTCGGACCAAGTTGAGGGCTCTTTCGACTACGGTGCTGGGAAATCCTCAGTTGAAAAAGGTTGACACTTCGGAGGCTCCCTTGTCAATGTTGGCCTCGTCTGAACATATGCGATGGAGACGGAGGAACTGAGAGAATGGGATGGAGTCTTTATGGGAAGCAGGGTGTGAGGATATATAGTCCAGGTAGCAGCAGCAATAGAGTCCGCAACAGCGACAGGGTTTCCCTTGTCCTTACCTACCATCCTATCAGCATCCACATCCAGAAGATCATCAGATGCCATTTCTGCCACCTCTAGCAAGATGCCACCAGCAGACACACATTCCCCTCCCCTCCCTTGTCCGCCTTCTGCAGGGACCGTTCCCTCCGGGACACCCTGGTCCATTCTTCATTCACCCTCAACACCTCCTCACAGCCCTACGGCACCTTCCCTTGCAACCGGTGAAGGTGCTATACGTGCCCATTTACCTCCTCCCTCCCCACTGTCCAAGTGCCTAATTGTATCTTCCAGGTGAAGCAACACTTCACCTGCACTTCTCAGAATCTAGTCTGCTGCATTCACTGCTCACAATGTGGTCTACCCTGGATTGGGGAAATGAAGTGTAGAGGGTGACCGCTTTGCAGAACATCTACATTCTGCTCGCAAAAAAGACCCTGAACAGCAACTCATATTCCGCTTCGGAACCCTGCAGCCCAGTGGTATCAATGTGGACTTCACAAGCTTCAAAATCTACCCCCCGCCACCGCATCCCAAAACCAGCCCAGCTTGTCCCCGCCTCCCTAACCTGTCCTACCTCCCACCTATCCCCTCCTCCCACCTCAAGCCCCACCCCCATCTCCTACCTACTAACCTCATCCCGCCCCCTTGACCTGTCCGTCCTCCCTGGACGGACCTATCTCCTCCCTAACTCCCCACCTACACTCACCTTTACTGGCTCCATCCACGCCTCTTTGACCGGTCTGTCTCCTCTCCACCTATTTTCTCCTCTATCCATCTTCTATCTGCCTCCACCTCTCTCCTTATTTATTTCAGAACCCCCTTCCCCTCCCCCATTTCTGAAGAAGGGTCTGGGCCCGAAACGTCAGCCTTCCTGCTCCTCTGATGCTGCTTGGCCTGCTGTGTTCATCCAGCTCTACACCTTGTTATCCCTGAACTACCTGTCGCCTGCCACTTTAACACACCACCCTGTTCCATGGTCAACGTCTCTGTCTCTGGCTTGCTGCAGTGTTTATGCGAAGCTCAACACCTCATTTTCCGTTTGGGGACCCTGCAGCCCTCCGGACTCGATATCGAGTTCAATAATTTTAGGGCCTAAACTCTCCCATGTCCTAGCCCCCTACCCCACACACCAGGCCTCGTTACCACACAACCTGTCGTTACACACTACCTATTGTTAGTCACAGCCCCCATTAACAGCTATTCACCCTCCTAGCCAGATCGTTATCAACTCCTTTGTCTATCCAACTATTCTTCTCTCTCTTTGGGCTCTATCCTATCGTTTACTCCCTTCCCTCTCCCTGTTTTCTGCATATAAACCGACATTTTCCCAGCTACCATCAGTTCTGAGGAAGGGTCACTGGACCCGAAACGTTAACTCTGATTTTTTTTTTTCTTCATGGATGCTGCCTTCTGTTTCTGGTCATTGGTATCCCGGAGAATGTTGATGTACCAATTTTGGTAATGTGATGAAATGACTAGGACAGATGGTTAAATGTTCTCAACTGCCAGGCAATGATGAAAGTAACGTAGCATCAGTGTTACTTCCCATTTAGCTGCCCAAGCCTGATTATTGTCAGTTTTTCTGCATGTGGACGTGGACTGCTTCATTAACTGTGGAATTGCAAAGAGCACTGAACACCATGTAGTTATCAGTGAACATTCATGCTTCTTTCTTTATGTTGGAGTCAAAGTCATTAATGTAGCAGAAGATAATTGGGCTTAGGAAGCCTGAGGAAGTCCTGCAGCAGTGACCTGGCTCTAAGTTGAATGATCTCAAAAACTAAAACCATCTTGCTTTGAGATATGTGTGACTCCAACTTGTGAAAAGTTCTCTTCAATTCCATTTGAGTTGAATCTTATGATACTTTGGCTAAGTGTCAATTATGTCAAGTTTAATGGGGACTTCATTCCGTGAGGCTTAGTGGATTTTTTTGCTGTTTGGTCCCAAACTCGCCTCATTAACTACCTATTGTGCAAGTTTGTCCAATGTTAGCTTGATACCACCATCTCACGGTAGCTGGAAGAAGTTGTCTGTCAAATGATGGCCTGGATTAGTCTGACATCTCTGGTGCCAGTGCCATCTTTAAGCTGTAGTTGGACACCTGGCCAAGCATTGGCATTACGGAGTTACCCTCCACTGACAAAATTATGGTGTAGCAGACTCAAATATGTCTGCTCATGCTGCATATCTAGCATCGTTGACACTTTCTGGTACATGCAGCTGTACCTCATTTTCCAGTTGCTGTCCAATCACCAAGCCACACTGCATACTTGTCCTTACACATCTCCTAAGTCATTGCTTCTCTGTCCCCATTGCTGACGTGCATCCTTTCATTGCTAATGAGGGAGTGTCACGTATGGGAAGTGTTTATTTGCAGTCATCAAACATGAACACAAACAAAACTAAGAAGAGGCAGCAGTTCACACTCACAATGAAAACGAGAAGCTAGCATGTTGACCAATGACAGTATTGCACTCTACAATTGCTGCAGCCGACTCTCATCCACTGGATCTGGGTGTCAGTGAGGAATCAAGGCAACTGACAGAGTAGTGGGCACACATCTCCAGAAAGTGGAACCGATGATCATAGATCATCTGAAGATTAATGTAATGGAGCCCCTTCCTCTTGATGAATTCCGAGTACTGTGATATGGCCCTGTCAGTGTGATGTGTGCAGTTGATCCTACACCTGTGGAAATTCAGCGATGTTCCTGAATCCTGCCAGATTGCAGCACTGACCATGTCATAGGGGAAGGAAATGAAGTGGTGTTATCTTGCATAGATGTCCTGATGCACTTATGGGTGCATGGCAGAGATCTCACACAGATCACCTATCGCTCCATGGAAGGAACCAGTCACATTGCTGTTTGAAAGTGGCAGTTGCCTTCATAGCCACCGGTTGAGGATGGCACCTCCACTCCTGCTGGTCTCAGTCACAGTGCAGCAGCTGCCTCGGTAACCAGGAATATACAAGACTGCATTGACATGGCACCTCACTCTTCCCGAGGAAATGGAAATAGATTTGATGGCAAAAAAACCTGGCCCTCCTGTGGTCCCCATGCACCCTGTAGCTGGGGCCTCTGCCTGAGCTGGTGCTTCTTGGCCACCACTTCTGAGCTTGTTGCTGAACTTGTTCCTCCTGCGTCAGCCTTTTGCCGCCTTTGCAAGGCAGCCATAGCGACTGACATTCCACCTGTGGTTTGATCCGTGACTCCAGTTTGGCTGGGATCAATGTTTTGGAATGCATGAAACAGAAAAGCTTCTTAGCTTGGAGAGGGGTCAGTGCTGCACACACTCCTCTAAATAATGGAGTGTCTGTCAGTGTGGCCTGTATAAGGAGTTCTCATGACTCTTTTGGGATAGCTACCTGCTGGGCAGAGGTGCTGCAACACCGAACAACCTCTTGGGATTGTGTCGCGTGCTCTGAACTCTTTCCCATCCTGTGTCAACTGTGGAAGTTCTGATTACATGGAGTAGTATCTATCATTCTAGTTAAAGTACAGGTGCAGAGGGAATCCATTTCATGCCTCACTGTGCCCTTGAAAGTCTCAAATACTGCTATGGTTATGGCTGGTATCTACCTTTCTTTTAAAGTTGGCGGTGATAACATTTGCTTCAGAGATCTCCATGTGCAGTTTGCAAGGACAAGTGATGTGGCGGACACTGCCTGTGACCAGTATTTTGCATGATTTGATGCCTTTGCCCTTTCTGTCCAAAGATGAAAAGCCTGCACTTTATTGCCCAACAACCTGACACTGATGTGACACACCCTTTCTGTTAGCCCCAGCATTTTTGTAGTTGCAGGTCACTTCAAACAAATAACAGGTATTGCCAAGGAGTACAGTTTATGATGGACACCCTCAGCCCAGCTTGGTTGCATGTAGACCCCAGATTTTCCACGTAACCTTATTTATCTTGTACTTCCTGGTTAGCTCAACATTGCCCCCACCCCCACCCCGAGGATACCCACCACACAGAACTCTACCTCCAACTTCCCCCTTTGCCCCCTGAATCCCAGTATTCTCTCCATGCTTCCGTCTCCCCCCACCCCACACAAACGGTAGATGCCATGGTGCAGGTTGCTGTCAATAAGTATCCCGTTCATTCTGTACCACTTACCCCCCCATTAAATGTTACCTTTTGCTCCATAACTGGCTTTGCCCCCACCTCGACATGTTCTTCTCCTCTCTTCCCCCCCGCAACCTCCCCAACCAACGCCACATCTTTGAATGTCCCCTCTCTCTTCAGACCACCCCTTAGCCACACCCAAAAGTGCCCTGTCCTCTTCTCTGCTGTTCAGTATATGGACCCCCAGGACTGATTGCTCTCCAATCCCGTCTCCAACTTTGAACACCGGAAAGGACTGGCCAAATCCCAAACTGCTGTTTATATACCTCCCTGATGGATGATGCTGCATGGTTCTTCTGACTGCTGCAGTGGCAAGGATCACTTCCTGGACTATAGTCAGATTTGTCCCATGACCATAATCACGCCAACCAGACCATGGACCAGTTCCTGGACTATATGGGCACTCCACTCTTGACTGATAGTACCAGGCCTCCCTGTGTAATAGTAATAATAGTGTAATAATTCCACTGACTAGATAGAAGATTACTCCCTGTGCACTTTGAGATATGGCTATTTGGTTGCAAAGTTGTGCAGTGTGTTTGCCACACAGGCAGTTGGCACGTGTTTTAGTTGTGAGATTGATATCTCATTGTGGTGTACAGCAAGATATTTGCCCTCTGGACTGACTACAATAGATAAACATGACGGGCAGCCTGGCTCTGTGTGTATAATGCTGAAAGGAGGGCATGGATGCTGTGAACATCCAAATTGGTGCTAAATGAATCAATGTTAAGAGAGCAAGTAGTCAGCCTGATCTAATTTGTGGACTAGGTGCCTGTCCTTATGTGCAAAGTATCTTTGTAGCATTTACTAGTTGCCAATGCAGCTTTAAAGTTCAGAAATATTCCTCAAGGTGGCGAGAGAGGTACATGAGGGTCTTGAGAGGCTGGCGGTTGTTGGATGCCTGTTGCTATGGATATAGGGTCTGTGCAGTCATGCCCTGAAGTGTGTCCTGAGATGTTGTTAATGGATGTCCAAGATGGTTGCCCAGAGGAGCAAGCAATGAGCTGGAGTCATGAGGTCCCTGCTCTGACTTTCATGTTGGGAATTGCCACTGTCTAGTTTCCTCTTGGCGGGTGGTAGAATAGGAAGCTGCATATTGATGAGGTGAGATCTGTTGTTAATGAGGCCGTTAAAAGGCAACCATTCTCTTTAATAGGCAAGTCACTGTTTCCTAGCGAGAATCTTGTCTTGATGCCCAGAACTTTGTAGGAAAATGCAATGTGTTGCTCCTGATGGCAAGGAAGAATTCACCCGATCTGTCATTCAGGCCTGTATAAGATTCTGCCCATTGACGTCAGTTTTGGTATGTCTTCTGGATGCCACTGACAGTTACTGTTGCCTTGGTTTCCCCTCCCCTCGCTAACACCGCTTTAATACAGTACTGTTATCCATTCTCTTAATGCAGACAGGAACAGAGTGGCCCTGGTGGAATCCAAACCGCTTGGCAGGTTGTTGTGTAAGTTCTTTTTGATATCACTGTCCAATGACACCTCCTTGATTTTGTTGATTATCTAAGGTACGCTAAGGGGTTACTAATTGGCTGGATTGAATTTGACCTGGACAATTTTCTTTATTGCTAGGTAGATGTTGATATTTTAGTTTACCAGAATAATATGGCTCGGGGTGTTAAGAATTCTGGAACGCAAACCTTTGGTACCAGTACTGGGATTTTTTCAAGGACCAGAGCATTTGCTGTATTTTTTATCATGTGGAGTGAATTATTTGGACACTGGTACCTGATGCTGAGGACTTCAGTAGGAAGCCATGATTGATCTTTTCAACACTTCTGGCTGAAGATGGCTACATGTCATTCAGCTCTATTTTATTTGTTCTGACATGCTAGGAGCAAGCCATTGTTGAGGATGGGCATGTTTTTGGAGCCTTTTCCTCAGGTCAGTTGTTTAATTGCTTACCATCATTCATAACTGGATGTGGCAGGACTGCAGAACTTTGATCTGATTTGTTAGTTATTGGATCGCTCATCTCCCTCTTGCATCTGCGTCAAACCAGACACCGGAAAAGTCAACAGCAGAAACAGTCCTGTCAACCCTGCAAAGACCCCCTCACTAACATCTGAGGGCTAGTGCCAAAATTGGGAGAGCTGTCTCTCAGACTAGTCAAGCAACAGCCTGACATTGTCACACTCGGAGTCATACCTTACAGACAATGCCCAGACACCACCATTACCATCCCTGGATGTGTCCTGTTCCACTGGCAGGACAGACTCAGCATAGTGGCCGGTTCAATGGTATACAGTCAAGAGGGAGTTGCCCTGGGAGTCCTCAGCATTGACTCCGGACCCCATGAAGTCTCATAGCTGCAGGTTAAACATGGGCAAGGAAACCTCCTGCTGATTACCACGTACTGTCCTCTCTCAGCTGATGAATTGGTTCTCCTCCATGTTGAACAACATTTAGAGGAAGCACTGAGGATGGCAAGGGTACTCTGGATGGGGGATTTCAATGTCCACCACCAAGAGTGGCTCGGCAGCAGTACTACTGATTGACCTGGTCAGGTCCTAAAGGACATAGCTGCTAGCCTGAGTCTGTGGCAAGTGGTGAGGAGACCAGCAAGTGGGACAAGCATACTTGACCTCATCCTTACAATCTGCCAGCTGCAAATGCATCTGTCCATGACAGTATCAGTAACAGTGACCACCTCCCAGTCCTTGTGGAGACGAAGTGCCGCCTTTACATTGAGAATAATCTCCGTCGTGTTGTGTGGCACTATCATTGTGCTAAAGGGGACAGACTTCGAACAGATGTAGCAACTCCGGACTGGGCATCCACGAGGCACTGTGGGCCATCAACAGCAGCAGAATTGTATTGTAGCACAATCTGTAACCTTATGGCCCAGCATATCCCCCTCTCAACCATTACCATCGAGCTAGGGCATCAACCCTGGTTCAATGGAGAGTGCAGGAGAGCAGAAGATGGGGTGTCAACCTGGTGAAGCCACCAAACAGGACGACTTGCATTCCAAACAGCATAAGTAGCAAATGATAGACCGAGCTAAGCTGTGCAGTCCTGCCACTTCCAGTCATGAATGGTGGTGGATGATTAAACAGCTCACTGGAGGAGGAAGCTCCAAAATATCCCCATCTTCAATGATGGAAGAGCGCAGGATATCAGTGCAAAAAATAAGGCTGAAGCTTTTGCAGCAATCTTCAGCCAGAAGTGCCGAGTGAATGATCCTTCTCTGCCTTCTTCAGTGGTCCACAGCATTACAGATACCAGTCTTCAGCCAATTCGATTCACTCGACGTGATATTAAGAAACAGCTGGATATAGCAAAGGCTACAGGCCCTGACAACATTCCAGCAATAGTACTGAACACTTGTGCTCCAAAACTTGCTGCTCCCCTAGCCAAGCAAAGTACAGTTACAACACTGACATTTACCCGACAATGTGGGAAATTGCCCAATCATGTTCTCTACATAAAAAGCAGGACAGATCCAATCTGGCCAATTACCGCCCTGTCAGTCTACTCGTCTTCATTAGTGAAGTGATGAAAGGTGTCATCAGCAGTGTTATCAAGCAGCACCTGCTCAGCAATAACCTGCTCAGTGACGCCCAGTTTGGGTTCCACTAAGGCTGTTCAGCCCCTGACCTCATTACAGCCTTGGTTCAAACATGGACAAAAGAGCTAAATTCCAGAAGTGAGGTGAGAGTGACAGCCCTTGACATCAAGGCTGTTTTCGACCGAGTGTGGCATCGAGGAGCCCTAGCAAAACTGGAATCAATGGGTATCGGAGGCAAATATCTCTGGTGTTTAGAGTCATACCTGACACGTAGGAAGATGGTCGTGGTTGTTGGAGGTTAGTCAGCTCCACTCCGGGACATATCCGCAAAAGTTCCTCAGGGTAGTGTCCTCGGCTCAACCATCTTCAGCTGCTTCATCAATGACCTTCCCTCCATCATAAGGTCAGAAGTGGGGATGTTCGCCGATGATTGCACAATGTTCAGCACCATTCGTGACTCCTCAGATACTGAAGCAGTCTGTGTCCAAATGCAACAAGATCTGGACAATATCCAGGCTTGGGCTGACAAGTGGCAAGTAACATTCGCGCTGCACAAATGCCATGCTATGACCATCACCAATAAGAGACAATTTAACCACTGGCCCTTGACATTCAATGGTGTTACCATCACTGAATCTCCCACTGTCAGCACCCTGGGAATTATCATTGATCAGAAACTCAGCTGGACTCCCCATATAAACATAGTGACTACAAGAGCAGGTCAGCGAACAGGAATACAGTGGCGAGTAACACACCTCCTGACTCCTGAAAGTCTGTCAACTCTACAAGGTACAAGTGAAGAGTGTGATGCAATACACCCACTTGCCTGGATGGGTGCAGCCCCAACAACACTCCAGAAACTTGACACCATCCAGGACAAAGCAGCCCACTTGATTGGTACTGCATCTACAAGCATCCACTCTCTCTTCCCCCGAAGCTCAGTAGCAGCAGTGTGTACTATCCACAAGATGCAATGCAGAATTTCTCCAAAGATCATCAGACAGCACCTTCCGAACCCATGACCACTTCCATCTGGAAGGACAAGGGCAGTAGATACATGGGAACATCACCACCTTCACGTTCCCTTCCAAGCCATTCACATCCTGACTTGGAAATATATCACTGTTCCTTAACTGTCACTTGGTTAAAGTCCTGGAATTCCCTCCCTAATGGCACTGTGGGTCAACCCACAACAGGTGGACTGCAGCAGTTCAAGAAGGCAGCTAATCACCGCCTTCTCAAGGGCAACTAGGGCTGGGTAGAACATAGAACATAGAACATAGAACATTACAGCGCAGTACAGGCCCTTCGGCCCTCGATGTTGCACCGACCTGTGAAACCAATCTGAAGCCCATCTAACCTAAACTATTCCATTATCATCCATATGTTTATCCAATGACCATTTAAATGCCCTTAAAGTGGGCGAGTCAACTATTTTTGCAGGCAAGGCATTCCACGCCCTTACTACTCTGAGTAAAGAAC
>NC_063359.1:22056406-22081033 GCF_021869965.1 Rhincodon typus | reverse complement strand
TTTTGCAGGCAAGGCATTCCACGCCCTTACTACTCTGAGTAAAGAACCTACCTCTGACATCTGTCCTATATCTATCACCCCTCAATTTAAAGCTATGTCCCCTCGTGCTAGCCATCACCATCCGAGGAAAAAGGCTCCCACTGTCCACCCTATCTAATCCTCTGATCATCTTGTATGTCTCTATTAAGTCACCTCTTAAACCTTCTTCTCTCTAACGAAAACAGCCTCAAGACCCTCAGCCTTTCCTCATAAGACCTTCCCTCCATACCAGGCAACATCCTGGTAAATCTCCTCTGCACCCTTTCCAATGCTTCCACATCCTTCCTATAATGCGGTGACCAGAACTGTACGCAATACTCCAAGTGCGGCCGCACCAGAGTTTTGTACAGCTGCAACATGACCTCATGGCTCCGAAACTCAATCCCTCTACCAATAAAACCTAACATACTGTACGCCTTCTTAACAACGCTATCAACCTGGGTGGCAACTTTCAGTGATCTATGCACACGGACACCGAGATCTTTCTGCTCATCCACACTACCAAGAATCTTACCATTAGCCCAGTACTCTGTATTCCTGTTACTCCTTCCAAAGTGAATCACCTCACACTTTTCCGCATTAAACTCCAGGTAAGAAATGCTGGCCTGCCAGCGATGCCTACATTGCACAAAATGAATAATAAAAAAAGTTATAAAGGATGTGGAGTTAGCACAGGAGGTGAGTTGAGGAAGTAGGTCATATCTGATCTTACTGAATGATAAAAGGTAAAGTAATCCTTCTGAACCATAGGGCTAGTCTCTCATTAACAAGAAATGACTGGTGGTGGTTTAACTTGAGAGTCACCATGCCTCAGGTGAGGGAAGAGGTTAAGAAGGAGAGTCCTTCATGGCATCCTCAGCCAATGCAGGAATTAAACCCATGGTATTTGCATCACTTTGCTCTGTAAACCTACTGTCTAGCTGTCTGAGCTACTGGCACCCATTGAGTGGGAGAACAAGCTGGAAGCGTGAAATGGCCCAATACTGCTTCTGTTTCTGATATGCCAACAGTACTTGGAATCCTAGAAGAGAAAGTATTTAATGTTGTATATAGCTGTGAAAAAGTGCAACATGTTGTTCTTTGGAAATGTTTAAAGTTTAAGCAAAAATCTTCATCTACTTTGTTGCTACAGCCTTGGCTCAGTGTTAATACTGTTACCTGAGCCATAAAGTTGTGCAATTAAGCCCTGTCTAAGAGATGTGTTCACAATTTGTGTTGAGTCTTCACTGTAGCACGAAAGGACAGCTGGATTGGCAGAGATGTAGCTTTTCAAATGAAGTTTTAAATTGAAGCCACATTTTTGTTCTCACGTGGTCATAAAAGCTTTGAATGGCACCATTTAAAATGAGCAGGGAAGTTTTCCTGTTTCCCTGTCCAAATTTATCTCTCTGATAATATCACTAAAACAGACAATCTGGTCGTTCAGTCATTCCTATTATGTGACTATGCCTTGGATAAATTGAGAGTCACATTTCTTTACATTCCAAGTGTGACTACTCAATTTGTTGTGTAGCAGCATGCAATACACTGAGACTGAAAATTACAGATGTTTAAAAACATAGGGGATATCCTTATTTGATCTAGACTTTAAAACTTCCTTGAGTAACAGAACAAATCAAAAAATAATCTGGAACTTCTGGCAAAGTGCAAAACATTTTTTTAAAATGGGTGTATGTTTATCAAGGTCAAAAATCGCACAACACCACGTTATAGTCCAACAGTTTTATTTGAAAAGACAAACTTCTGGAGTCTCACTCCTTCACCTGAAGAAGGAGAGAGACTCTGAAAGCTTGTGTCTTCAAATAAACCTGTTGGACCCATAACCTGGTGGTGTTTGATTTTTGACTTTGTCCACCCCAGTCCAACACCAGCACCTCCACATTGATAAATATAATATGTAGGGGTTAAAAGTCAGCAAAATGATCATAAGTATTGTTGGGTTGCACCTTTTGATCGACATGAAAATCGCTGAAGTATTTTGACATGTTGTTTTCTATATTCTTTGGGATATGGGCATCACTAGCAAGGCCAGCCCTGGTTGCCATCCCAAAATGCCCTTGAACTGAGTGACTTGCTACACCATTTTGGAGGGTATTGAGAATCAACCACATTGTGGGTCTAGAGGTACATGTAGGCTGGGGGTGGGTAAGAACAGCAGATTCCTTCCCTTAAGAACAGCATATTACTTCCCTAAAGAACGTTTGTGAACCAGATTGATTTCCAAATTTGTGGTCACCATTCCTGAAACTCGCTTTGGATTTCAGATTTATTTGGCTGAATTAAAATTCCACCAGTTGCTGTGCTGGGCTTTGAATCCATGTCCCCAGAGCATTAGTCTGGATTTTACGACTGCACTATTATTTATCTCCAATGCTTTCAAATGCTGTCTTGAATCTGAGTAATTATAGATGTCATCGATTTGTAAGTTAATATTCTTGTTGCATTTTCTTCACACAAGTGATAATTTGAATTGAAACAAAGCGTTTGATTTAAAGCACAAAGCTTCTTAATAAAATGGTAATTTTCTACTCGTGGATTCTATGATATTTAGTTATTAGATGAATTAGAAAATTATTAAATCAGCTGCCTTTTCCCCAAATTTGTATGTGGTGTAGGATCCCTTTCTGAAAGCATTTGACTAAGATATTGAAATATACCCATTTTGAGGTCCTTGTGACTTTGTCTAAAGAGATTAGTCTTGATTTTAGTTTTGGCATTGGGAATGTTGGAATTCTTTTGGGTTTAATGTTGTTAATGTGGATTTTTGGACTTAATATTAACTCAAAGGTGTAAGTCTTTTTGAGGGAATTATCATATTGGAACAATGGACAATTACTAATGTAGAGGGTAAGCTAATGAAGATTATTGGACAAGAGAAATTAATGCTTAACATTCTACCTCTTGAGATATATGATATGATAAAGAAGTTCAATACATAACAGTCTAACTCTCCCATGGATCCTAAGACTTGTAGGATCTTTTCCTTTGGTTTCTTGAAGTCTATCGACTTGTGATTTCTTTTTAGTATTTTAAATTAGCTAACTTAACTAATTATGATCTTGTCACTCCAGTTGTTTTGGGGGAATGTCCGGTTGATGTTAATGTCGGACAAGTCAGATTCTCAACAGGAACCTGACCGGCTAGATCATAACTTTTGTTTTACCATTGTGATCTTTACTAAAACAAAAGCATGCAATGTTAAAATATAAGGACTAGGAGCAGGAATAGGCAATTCAGCCCCTTGAAACTGCTCTGCCATTTGATACAATCATGGTTGATTTCATCTTGGCCTCAACTTTCCTTTCCTGTCTGCTCTGCATAAGCCTTCAACCCATTATCAATTAAAAATCTGTCTATCTACTCCTCAAAATTACTGAATGTCACAGATCCACCACACTTTGGGGTAGTGAATTCCACAGATTCATGACTCTTCACACTTTTCTGGGTTGAATTCCATCTGCCACTTCTTTGCCCAGCTCTGCATCCTGTCAGTGTCCCACTGCAGCCTACAACAGCCCTCCAATGCTGTCCACAACTCCACCAGCCTTCGTGTCATCGGCAACCTTATTAACACACCCTTCCGCTTCCTTATCCGAGTCATTTATAAAGATCACAAAGAGCAGAGGTCCCAGAACAGATCCCTGCGGAACACCACTGGTCACCGAGCTCCAGGCTGAGTACTTTCCATCTACTACCACCCTCTGTCTTCTATTGGACAGCCAGTTTTGTATCCAGACAGCCAAATTTCCCTGAATCCCATGCCTCCTTACTTTCTGAATGAGCCTACCATGTTGAAACTTATCGAATGCCTTGCTAAAACCCATATACACCACATCCACTGCTCTACCTTTATTGATGTGTTTTGTCACATCCTCAAAGAATTCAATAAGCCTTGTGAGGCATGACCTGCCCCTCTCAAAGCCATGCTGACTATTTCTAATCAAACTGTGCTTTTCCAAAAATCATAAATTCTATCTCTCAGAATCCTCTCCAATAATTTGCCCACCACAGAAGACAGACTGACTGGTCTGTAATTTCCAGGATTATCCCTATTCCTTTTCTTGAACAAGGGAATAACATTTGCCACCCTCCAATCTTCTACCACTACTCCAGTGGACAGTGAGGATGCAAAGATCATTGCCAAAGGGCAGCAATCTCTTCCCTCGCTTCACGTAGTAACCTTGTGTATATCCCGTTTGGCCCAGGGGACTTATCTATCCTCATGTTTTTCAAAATTCCTAGCACATCCTCCTCCCTAACATAAACCTGTTCGAGCATATCTGCCTGCTTCATGCTATCCTCACAAATGTCAAGGTCCCTCTCACAGGTGAATACTGAAGCAAAGTATTCATTTAAGGACCTCCCCTACCTCCTCTGACTCCGCACACAAGTTCTCTCCACTGTCCCTGATTGGCCCCACCCTCACTCTGGCCATCCTCTTGTTCCTCACTTAAGTATAGAAAGCCTTGGGGATTTCCTTGATCCTACCCGTCAAGGTTTTCTCATACCCCCTTCTAGCTCTCCTAAGTCCATTCTTCAGTTCCTTCCTGGCTACCTTTGTAGACCTCTACAGCCCTGTCCGATCCTTGCTTCCTCAACCTTAAGTAAGCTTGCTTCTTCCTCTTGACTAGATGTTCCACATGTCTTGTCATCCAAGGTTTCTTCGCCTTACCATCTTTTCCTTGCCTCAGTGGAACAAACCTATCCAGTACCTGTAGCAACTGCTCCCTAAACAACCTCCACATTTCTGTTCCCTGAGAACATCTGATCCCAATTGGTGCTCTGTAGTTCTTGCCTAATAGCATTGTAATTCCCCCTCCCCAATAAAATACTTTCCCATACCCTCTCCATGACAATAGTAAAAGTCTTTGAGAAAGGTTAGAATGAATCTGGCCACAGCTGCCAAATGTGTTAGAAAGAAAGAATGAACATGAATTTGTACAGTGCTTTACACTGACACCACACATCTCAAGCATTTTACAGCCGATGATGTATTTTCAAGTGCTGTTGTAATGTTGGAATCCCTCCGCAAGATGGCTGTGGTCATAACTATAAACAATTGTGGTCATGACCATGGGATGGAATGTCAAATACAATTGATGGAGAGCTGGCCTGCTTTTACCAGTTTGCAGGTGGGAGTTTGCCTCCATTTTGGGGCTGTGCATTTAACTAGTGGGTGAATGGGAGTTCCTATCTCCTGATTAATTTTTCCGATGGCACTGGAGACTGAGGAGTTATGAAAACCAATGATTCCTAATTGGCAACATGTTGCTGATGTGGAGGAAGCCATTTGCATTTTCTTCCCAGAACTGATATTTCCAAAATAGCCTAAAGGCAGAAAAACCCTGGCACATTGACAGGTGGTGGAAAATTGAAAGCCCATCCACTTCCATTCCAACCGTGTGGCCAGTTAAAAATTTTGCTCTTTATTATTTACATTGAAAACTCCAGCCTTTTTTCGTACATTTCTACTCTCTTCGCATTTGATCCAGATAGTTCATTTAATATGGGTAGATTGCTTTTCCAGTTTAGTCTGGACTGAATGCACATTGATGAACTTGTGATAAAAGAATAGCTGGCAAACCTGATTGCTACAGCTAGACAACCAGCTGTTGTCAGAGGATAGCAATGTAATGCCAGAATGTGTCAAGAAAATAGATCAGTCATAAATCCTAAAGAAGTGGGAAAGGTTTAGTGTAATAATTTTTAATGCTGCCTAAAATACAGTATTTTTCCCAATACATTTGCACAATCTTCGGAGTGAGGATTCTAGTTTGCTTATAGTGCTATCATTGACTAAGTTTTTCCAAGGGATTTACTTGTGCAGTCCAGCTAACAATCCTTCCTTTCCCAAGGTGAGCTGCTTTTAAGTGAAACCCTAAGCATGAAGGTCAGTTGAGATAGAGCAGTGTGGCCTCCTAATTGCAGTTGTTTCTGCATTGTGCTTTTGATCCTGGTGGTGTGACGAAGTTATCGTTGTGCTGGCTTCAAAAATTCTATTCTTGTTAACAATGTTTCAAAGTGTTGTACGCACTTTCACCCGGACTTTATTTCTAGCAGCTGGCACTATTAGCCATCTCTGTGCCTTCAAAACATGGCTGTTTTGGACTATCATATCTCTTATAGTTTTAAAGAAAGCTCTGTCACCTTCCCCAGTTCACACCTCGGGTGACTAATATTTGCTGAAGTCAGTCTTACACTAGTGTGAAGCTGAGTGCAACTTTGAACAGAACGCTAGGAATTGGATGTGTGAGGGGTGTCTTAACCAATTTCTAAAAGTTTTTTGTTTATATTTTATATTTTAAGTTAATATTTAACTGAACTTTTGTATTAATTGTAAAATGTTTCTAGGCTTAAGCAGGAATATACAAGCTGAAGTTATGAATTCAGGAAAACATCTTAAACTGTTTCTGTACCTGGAGCTGAGTTAACTCAGCATGTACATAGAGCATCTCAGTGTGACTTTAGGCAGAGTGTTGGGAATTGGGGAAGATCGGAATGAGGTGCTCCTTTTGCTTTTTCTAACTTCTGTGCCCTGTAGAAATTGGTCCCTAATCACCTGCAGGGGGAGAAGCTAGCTGTTTTGATGAATATATGGTAAATTGTTAGGTCTGTTATATTCCTAAGGTTCAAAATAGTACAGAGACTGATGGTAAAGTTCATAAAAAGTATAAGAAAAGTAAAATAAATAATTTATCAAACCTCACGCTGTCTCTCTTCCCCTCAACCCCTTGCTCCCTTCACGCTCTGTCCCTTGCCCCCTTGCACTCACGCCCACATCAACGTTCTACCTTCCAGAGACAAATGGTGGTGAACCTGTGGAACCTATTATCACAGAGGGCTGTGGAAGCCAAGTCATTGAGTCCAATTAATACAGAGAAAGATAGATTCTTGATTAGTCAGGGAATCAAAAGTTATGGGGAGAAAGCAGAAAAACGGCATTGAGAAATGTATCAATCATGATCGAATAGCAGAGCAGACTGTTGGGCCAAATGGCCTAATTCTCCTCGTATCTAATGATCTTCCTCTCTGACATACTCACTTTCTCTCCCTTGTTCCGTCTCACATTCGTGCCCTCACTTGCACGTGGTCCATTGTGTCCTTCCATGTTTGCTGTCCCCTGCCCTTGCTCTCTTCCCATACTTGAACCCTCTCCACCCATCCACCCACCCACACATGAGTCCTTCCCTCCTCTCACCATGTGTGGAGAGAGCATGTCAGCTAAAGAGAAACCACCCACCTGTACAGTGTTTGCTGTTTGTGTATCAATGACAAGCTCTTTGTCTCCCATATTTGGTGATCATCAGCAAAAAATGCAGGGAGAAAGCAGCCTCTAATTGGATGGAACACAGCAGGCCAGGCAGCATCAGAGGAGCAGGAAAGCTGGTGTTTTGGTCGGGACCCGAAACGTCCACTTTCCTGCTCCTCTGATGCTGCCTGGCCTGCTGTGTTCCTCCAGCTCCACACTGTGTTATCTCTGACTCCAGCATCAGTAGTTCTTACTATCTCTAATTGGATGAGCATCTTTACAGCACTTTGTTTCCAAGTGCCTTTGGCAGGACCTTGTATGTCACATGCACATTCTTGGCTAGTCATGTTCTAGTTGTTTGGCCTGTTGATTGGACAGACCTGCTTATGGAAGGTACAAGTATCATCCTGAAATGGCTGTCAATCAAGAAATGGAAGGGAGGGACACATCAAGAAAATTATATCACGAGAGAAGTGGTTCACTTGGAGTTATAAGCAGGCAAGTTCATGGATCCTGATGGACTTCAGCCTAAAAGAACTGGCCAATGATATAGTTGTGCATTGGTTTAAATTTTCAGAAATTCCCAAATTTGGGCAGTGTTTCATTAGATAGGAAAATAGTGAAAGTTATTCTTTTATTTACAAAGTGAAGGAGACAACGCAGGAAACAACAGATCTGTTAGCCACCTTTCAATTAATAAGCAACAAGTTGCAAGGTTATAGGGGATTGGTGAAAGTGATGTAATGTGGCTACATTACATCAGCTATAATCTTATTGGATGAGGCTTGAGACACCAAGTGGCCTATTCCTGTTCCTCATAAATTCTCGTTTAAATTTGACTCTTAAGTGTTGTTTGGCTTCAACCTCATTAACAAAATAGTGACAATATGTTGGTTTAACTTTTTATCATTTTCAGTTTAATGTTGTTTGTCATAGACTTCCTGTTCTGTCACCTGCCTGCTGTCAAAACCTTGTCCCTATGCTTCCGTACTTATTCCTAAGTCTGTTTGGTCTTCCTCTGGTTCCTGCCCCATCCCCTGCACCACAACAATCACCATCACAGTCACCATCAAACCAGCAACCAAACCCCCTCTGTTCTTGCCTTTAAAGCCTGCAGTGTCCACTCCACACTCCCAGCTCCTGTTCTGAACTTGCACTGAAGTCTGGAGCTCCACCTAATGGCAGGAATTGGCTTGTGCTGGTAGTTCTAGACTTGTAATTACATCAAACAGCTTCTGGCACTAGATGGAGCCTAGTCAATTAAAACTTCATCAGGTCAGTATAATTTTAACATGCCTTTATAGTGCGTACTTTTATCTTGTATTTCTCTATTTTTAAACTTTATCCTAATTTGAAGGCTTATTTAATTTATGAATGTAGACATTTAGGATGCGCACTATTTCAACTTAATAAAACTTTAAAGTTATTTTCTGCTTAGAAATATACTGAAGCACTTAGCTGTATGGTGTTTCTGTTATATTTTGTGGTTTACTTCATTTTGCAAGCTATTTCAGTTCAGAATATGTAGTACTGCCCACCTACAGTATTGTACTTCAACCATTGTTTTGCCGAGCTAGAGATATTCAGAGGAACCTAACTTCAGTTTTAATGGGGATTTCTATGGGAATCTGTGATTCATTTAAAGTTGTTTCATTTAAAGTTGTGACTTTAAGATATGCAACCATAACTTTAAGTGAAGACTTGCTGCAATTAATACATTCGTATGTGTCACTAAACTTGTGGCAGTATGAAACAACGTCAAATCCCGGTGCATTGACTAGATTTTACAGTTAACTGCAAATGAATGTACTGTCTCTCAAACTTTCTTTGAGCCTTTGCGCTGGAACCTGCAGCATTAGAGAGTCAAACAGGGCAATGCCTTCTGGGGTACCTAGAGACTGCATGAACAGGAGAAATACCAGGAATGTAAATCAAAGAACTGTGGATGCTGAAACTCTGAAACAAAGACAGGAATTGCTGGAGAAACTCAGCAGATCTGGCAGCTGTAGAGAGAATGTAGAGTTAACATTTCAAGTCCATTACCTTTCCTCAGAGGTGATAGTAGCTAGGAAAATTTATGCTGACGACAGTGGGTTGAGAGTGGGAGAAGGAAAGGAGTGAATGCATAGCGGAGATGAAGCCTAGAGAAAGAGAGAGACAGTTCGGTAGGCAAAGAGATGGCTGATAGCAAGGCAGGGAAGGAGAAAAGCAGATAATGGTGACAATGAGTAGGTAAAAATTGGTTGGCTGTGATGAAAACAGTCCATATCATGACAGGGCCAGGGAGTTTGGGGTGGGTATAGCACATGGAATGTGATGTTCAGGCCTTAATGATTTAATTCGATATTAAGTTCTGAAGGCTGCAGCCTTCTAGAAATGTTGCATTGCTGTAACCAATCCAATTGAAGGATCTTTACTGAGGCTTACAGAGCAAACCAAAAAGTACAAATTATGATATTTAGTTTAGTGCTAAATCATGTAAATAAATCAAAATAATTTGAGGGAGAGAATTTTGGGAGTAAGGGAGGTAAGAGATAGAAAATAAAGTCTCAACCAATAATTCAATACCAATCAGCCTCCTTCGATGTTGTCAATTTTAAGTTAGTCATAGAGCACAGAAACTTGCCCTTCGGTCCAACCAGTCCATGCCGAACATAATCCCAAACTAAATTAGTCCCACGTGCCTGTGCTTGGCCCATATCCCTCCAAACATTTCTTATTCATGTACTTATCTAAGTGTGTTTTACATGTCGTAACTGCCTGCATCCACCCTTCCTCTGGAAGTTCATTCCACACTCTAACCATTCTGTGTAAAGAAATTGCCCCTGATGTTTTCTTTTAAATCTTTCTCCTCTCACCTGAAAAATATGCCCCCTGGTCTTGAAATTCCCCACCCTAGGGAAAGGACACCTGCCATTCACCTCATCAATACCCCTCATGACCGTATAAACTTCTGTAAGGTCACCTCTCAAACTCCAATACTCCAGTGAAGAAAGTTCCAGCTTATCTAGCCTCTCCATTTAACCCAAACCCTCCATTCCCAGCAACATCCTTGTAAATCTCCTCCTGAGCCATTTCCAGTTTAATAATATCCTTCCTCTAACAGGGAGACCAATATTGGACAGTACTCCAGAAGAGGCCTCACCAGTGTCCTGTACAACCTTAACATGCCTTCCCAACTCTCATACTCAAAGGTCTGAGCAATGAACACAATGTGCTAAATGCCTTCTTAACCACCCTATCTAGTGTGATGTAAACTTCAAAGAATTATGTACTTGAACCCCAAGGTCTCTCTGTTCTACAATATTACCCAAGCCCCTACTTTTAATTGTATAAGTCCTGCTCTTGTTTGTTTTACCAAAATGCAATACCTCTCATTTATCCAGATTGAATTCCAGCTGCCACTCTTCAGCCCATTGACCCAATTGATCAAGATCTCTTTGTAATCTTAAGTAACCTTGTTCACTGCCCACTATGCCACCAATTCTGGTATCATCTGCAAACTTACTTGCTTTCTATATTCTCATCTAAATTTATATAAATTTAATTCTAAGTTAAAATTAAAATTAACTTTTTCTGGCATGTTTCGTGAGTATCTGTGAGCTCAATCCACAAAATTCACACTACTTCATTTACTTAAATGCTGAGTTTGTCAGCAACTGTTATAGCTCAGCTTTTGGAGTCCAACACAACTTGATCAGCAACTCGCAGTTACCACAGGAGTAATGAAATCATAGCTCAAAAAATGCTTCCAATATTTCCATTTAATGCTTTGCATTAATTTATTAAACCTTTGTTCTTGGCAAGTGTTTGAATTTGTTCTTTGTCAAAAAAGTTCCTTCTGTATATAGTGGAGCATTGTATTGAATCATTTCAGCAGTACTTTGCTTGAGAGAGCTTTGATGTGTTTAAAATATCAATTGCTTCTTTCCCCAATACAAAACACTGCAATTTGTATTGATGTAGAATCTTTAATACAGAAACAAAAACCCTATTGTACATCAAAGATATAAAGGAATGAGGGGACAAAAAGGAAAATATTGTTCAAAATGGGAGGCTTAAGGCTGATTTTAAGGGGGAGTTGCAGATGGCGAGGCAGCTGAATGGTAGGGTAAAGGGAAAGGGTGCACAAAATGGAAAATTGAGAGAGAGGGGACAAAACATCCCTAGAAGTGGAGGAGCTAATAAACCTGGGGAGGTCCTTTATCTCAAGAGCTTTTTACACACTGGAGGTGTTGGAGGTATGCGGAGCTAATGGGGTTCAAATAACACTGGGGTAAAGTAGCAAAGGTGTGCCTGTGGGATGTATCCAATCTTGGCCACCAGATGACTTCTTGCCGCCATCTTCATTTTGGAAACTCTGGATGACCCTGGTGGGGTTCAGCTAGTATCTGGTGGCAACCTTTGCTCGGGACAGTCACTCTAGCTCCCCATAATAACTTAGAATAGAATAGAATCCCTACAGTGTGGAAACGGGCCCTTCAGCCCAACAAGTCCACGCTGACCCATCCCCCTATAACCCACCTAATCTACACATCCCTGAACACTACAGGCAATTTAGCATGGCCAGTCCACATAGCCTGCACATCTTTGGCCTGTGGGAGGAAACCGGAGCACCCGGAGGAAACCCACGCAGACACTGGGAGAATGTGCAAACTCCACATCAAACCCGGGTCCCTGGTGCTGTGAGGCAGCAGTGCTTACCACTGAGCCACCGTGCCGCCCTCTACTGTGATCTGGTCTCTGGGGGTCCAGAAAGGTTTTGATTCTGGTCATGATTGTCCTTTGGTTTCCCCGATCACCACCAACTGTTTCAGTTTTGCCAGGAATGGATCTTTCTGCGTTCGAAGTCTGATATTGTAGCTCTGACTGGAAGTGTGTCCAGAACACTTAAGACCATTACAGACTCTTCCAGTGGCAGTGCCACCAGTGGTGTATCTGCCAGTGGGAGGCGGCTCAATGCATCCGCATTCGCTATTTGGCCTCCCTGATAGTGTTCTAACTTGTAATTACATGCACTTGGTGTTAAATCCAACTGTTGAATTCAGCCTGAAGCAATGGGTGACACTACCTTGTTCTCTTTAATTAGCCCTAGCAGGGTTTGTGATCGGTTATTACTACAAATTTATGTCCGTAGAAGTATTGATGGAACTTCCTGACTCCAAATATGACGACCAAACCTTCCTTCTGTATCTGGGCAGATTTACGCTCTGCATTACCCAAAGTCCTGGATGCATATGCTATTGGGTGCTCCTCTCCATTAGGCCACCTATGAGCTAATATTACTACCCTGATGCTGTACGGGGAGGCGTCACGTGTCAATACCAGATCTTGCTTGCGATCATGGTGTGTTAACCCCTTAGCAACAATAGCTGTTTCTTATCTTCCTTGAAAGCTATGACTTTTTTTTTTTAAAGAGTTGATGCAGGGAATGCCAGGATCGAAGCTGGGTTATTGTTGAACTTCCCATAATAGTTCACTAGTCCAAGGAAAGACCTAAGCTCTGGTACAGACGCCCTCACTTTCTTTTCCAGTGGTGTAACCCGGTGTGGTCGACTTTGTAGCCCAAGTAGGTCATTTGGGGTGCCTGGAACACATCTTTTTCCCTTCTACACCTGCTGAGGAGAAACAACTGTGTCCAAGTTCTGTACGCATTCCCTGTTATTAGCATATCATCTAGATAAATGGTGACCTCATGCAGACAGTGTAAAATGTTCTCCATCATCAGCTGAAAAATTGCTTGGGTTTTGATACCCCAAATCATAGTCTCATATATTGGTACAAACCCTTATGGGTATTAAATCTAGCATACTTTTGGGAATCCTCATTTAAATGCAGTTGGAAGCACGTATGGCTCATGACCACCTTCATGAAGCTTTGTGTATATATGAACTTCCCATATACTGGGCCCAGCCTTCAACAGCAGGATCGAGCAACTCAAGCTTCGCAAATAATGACATGATGTCAAAAATGCTTACCCCAAGTCAAAGACTACTATTGCAAGCCTGCTTTTCCGTTATTGCCACTGAAATAACTCTACAGAAGCTGGTATCCCGTCTCCAAGTCAGAGTTCTGAGGAAGGGTCACCGGACCTGAAATGTTAACTCTGTTTTTACCTTCACAGATGCTGCCAGACCTGTTGAGCTTTTCCAGCAACTTTGTTTTTGTTCCTCATTTACAGCATCTGCAGTTCTTTCGCTTTTTACCAAGTCACCCTTTATTTGCACGTGGAGAATCATTGACACTGTCCACCTCCCTCAGACCCTGACAGGATGTCTGATACTCCTGTTCTCATCTGTCAGCCAGGATTCCCTGATTGGGGCTGTTAATCTGGTCTAATCAGTGAGCTCCTATACTATGATGTCCACCTGGCTGACCTCGTTACAGTCACTACAGAAGGTCTCTTTGATAGCTCATCCCAAATGTTTAACTTCCACTAAAATTAGAAGGACAAGGAAAGCAGACACATGGAAGCTACACCACTTGAAAGTTACCCTCCAAATATCTCACAATGAAGACTTGGAAATTTATTGCTGTTCCTTCATTGTCATAATCTTAGAAAGTCCTCCTGACAGTACTGCAGCTCACGGGCAGTTAGAAATGGACATTAAATGTTGGCCTTGCTGCTGATGCCCATTTCCCATAAATGAATAGATAATAAAATTAAAGGCCCTTTAGAGAAATGCACAGGCAAAACAGTGTGCTGTTAGTACTGTACATACAATTTGGAAATTTCTAACTACTGTGTATTTCTGATTATCTGAGATAGTGCTTTGATGAAATGAACTGATTGAAAACCTTGGAAGCTAAATTAGGATTATGTTGTGGCCCATATAACTAGCATCAAAAAGTGAATATAACACTTCCATGAACAGGTATGTATTAAATGTGTGACTATCTCAAATTGGGCAGGTAATGAATCTTTGTGTTGTAATTGTTTGAACTAACTTTGACATTAAGCAAAGAAACACAAAAATGTTAGTTTGACTTTGGCACTTGTCTGTCATTTCTAATATAACTGAAGACTAATTTTTAGATGGGTTTGTAGTATTGATGTTGCAGTATTCTGGCAGCAGTCTGCAAGCAGCATCTGCATTGACAGTTTTAACCCAAGGTGCATAACATTGGAAGTTGTGAGACAGAGCGTAGATGCAAAAATGATGCAGAGCTTAAAACATAAAAGAAGCAGAAATCTGAAATAAGAAGTACAATTAAATAATGTTAAGAACAGAATATCAGAAGCTAGAGGCATAAAACAAAATCAATAAAGAAGAAAAAGTAATAACGGGAATAAAAATTCATCAAACCAGAAAATGCAATGGAGAAGTGTAGATAAAGTAGATGAATAAAACTGAGAAACTTGGTTTTAATACAAATTTCAGTTCCTGGGTGAACAGCCTGTCAACTCCCTCCTATCAACACTGTCAGTGTCCCTGCACCCTGAGGGCTGCAGTGGTCCAAAAATGCAGTTCACCATCAATTTCTCTCCAGGGCACTTAGATGTAGGCAATAAATGGTGGCTAAGCCATCAAAACCCATATCCCAAATGTCACTGTGTGAATTGCCATAATAGGAGGAAAGAAATACTTAGACTTGTATAGGATGCTGCATGAGCACCAGATATTTCAAAGTTATGCAACCAATGAAGTACCTTTTGAAGTGTTTTTACTGTTACAGTAAGAAGCACAACATGCAATTTACACAATGTAGGCTTCCATGAACAGCAGTATAATCATACCTAGATAACCTTTCTGTGATGATGATTGACTGATAATGTGAGTTATAGAATGTTTTACATGCAGTCGATTAGGTGATGGGATTTAATGTCTCCTTTGAAAGGTAGCAGCTCTGACAGTGCAGCACTCATTGAGTGTTGTGTTGGAGTGTTAGGCTTTATTTTTGCGCTGAAACCCTGGCGTTGACTTCAACTCTGAATATTCTGACTTGGAGGTGAGAATGCCATCAATTGATCCTCAGCTAATGTATAGAATCGACCTATTAGGCAGCATATTGACAAGTATTACATTCACTTCTGCATATGCAACACAAGGAAAAAAAAACCTGAACATTTCAAATTCATGGGCTATTTTGTAACTTGGCCTAGTTTGCTGTCTTTTTTGTTGATAGTTGATTGTGTATATGAGGAAACTAGATAATGCAGAATAATGTATACACAATATCAAGCTTGCAACATTGCTGTGGTCTCTGTTGCAATTGTTATACTATTGCTAAAGAATCAATATATTTTGATGCAGTATATGCAAGTTATAATGACATAATTTTCTTAAAAGAAATTGATAAAATACTCTTTTATAGATGTCCTGTATTTATAGCAATTTCCTCCACTGTATAATTAACATAATATTAAAAAATGAAACATTTGTAACTTTTCAATATCACTACTTGCAGAAGTTTTTGGGAAAATCTCTGACTGGAATTCAGCTATGCTGGTTCAATGACATGATTTGATTAGACATCTTTATCTAATGGTCAGTTGAAAATACACTCCTGCTTTGTTCTTCTTTCAGCCTTACAGTCAGCCAAGTTGGCCAGAACTTTACATTTGTACTCACTGACATTGACAGCAAGCAGAGGTTTGGATTCTGTCGCTTATCTTCTGGGGCCAAAACTTGCTTCTGTATTCTAAGGTGAGACAACAGAGAATATTACACAAACATTGAACTTAACATTAGCTTCTGGATTGTGACAAGCATCACATTTTAGCTGACAGACAAGATTTTCATATCCTTTCCCAACAGGTCATTGTACTAAGGGGTCAATCCTAAATGAATTGTTTTAGGGGCAAGGACCCTCTGTTTATCAGACTCTTTCGTGCGCAGTAGTTTCATATTTGTTTTGGGTAACAGCATTCTCTTAAAACAAAATGACACAGGCTTCTTGGTTTTGTTTAACATTGCACTATACTATGCTGAACCAGGTTACTTACAGCAAAACTGAAAAGTTAAAAGAGAACATTGGTTTCTATACTAGTTTGTGGATTATGCCCTATTTTGTTGAATTAATTGCTGACATACACACTGATCTATACTAATGTTGGATTAATATGAAGTCTATATAGTATAGACCTATAATCCAGATTGCAGTGTTGTTTTTTATTGTGTTCTTGGACAAAATGGACGAAACAGATGTAATTAAGTATTTAAGCAAAGATTTTTTAATGATTTAAATTTGATACACAAAGAACAATTTTAAAGCTCTACTCATAATACCTAAAACTTAGTTTAGTACTGAAGACATTCATAGATACAAGTTGTTAGTGAAAGGATTAAACTGTTGAAATTTATAGCTCTAGTTCCTAATGAAACTTACTGTCAACTAATTCTGATTCTATTTTATTTTCTGAATCTGATTATCAAAAAGAGATTCTGAAATGGCAAGAGTTAGCAGTAGTTCAAAGTAGGTTCCTATGTTCTCTAAGTACTGCAACATTGCAATTTTTGTTTGTGTGCTGTGGCAAAGTTTGTAATTGCCAAAATTAATTGCCTAAAATGTGTAATCTGGATGAAAAGTTAAATGAATATCTAGACTGATGTCTGTTTAATAGCAGTTTTTTGTGAGTTAGATTATCATATTATGAACTTGTAATAATTAATTTGCAGTACCATTCCTTCAATGATTATTGAGTGCATGGAGGTAGAGAGGCCAAGACATTATCTGACATGACACTTGATACTACTCAAAAACAATGAAAATAGAGGAATGCCTGCCACCCATCATTTTCACAGTAAATGTAGTTTTAATTTTTGAAAATTCAATTCTTTACAAGTATGACTTACCCATTTCTACACAGGCTGCAATTGAATTCCTCAGTTTTAAAATATCTCAATCACAACTCCTCTAAACTGGTCTTTTTCTAAAGGCAAAAGATATTTCTCTTTGCCCAAATTGATTTCTAAGATTTTTTTTTTAAATAATGATTGCGGTGCACTGCACTTTCTTAAGAATACTGAAATTCTGCATGATGTACAGGGACCAAAACCGAGTATAATGCATATGTTTAGTTTTCTTTATGTTTCAATCATTGTTCCTAGAAATACATTCTAGACTCCTGTGATCATCTCTCATTGCATATAACATGTTTATTGAGTAATTGGTTCTTAGCCCAGGTCTGGGTAATCTTTAACGTGTACTTCTAATTTAAAGTGCAGAACAGCTACACACCCGCTATACATGCATCCATTAATCTATTCTATGTAAATTGTTTTTATCACTGTGTATGTCTATTACTAAAATTAAAAGTTGTTTATGGTGCATATTAAAAGTGTACATTATACTTGTTTGGCTCAAGTAACTACATTCTGTTAATCGTGTATTTTTGCTTTAATGTAGTCACTTCTGAAAAGCTATTAATGAAAAACAAGGAACTACATAAAACAAATCAATTAAGTTTCTTAAACATGTTACCCAATATCAGCAGTTACTACTAAATGAATATGTACCATTATCTCTCGGCTGCTTTACGTTTCAAACTACTTTGAAACACTATTTTAATTTCTGCCTCACTTAATGTATAACTGTGTAAACAATACACAACACAGGTGTCAAACCATTCTTAGCAGTGTTTGGCCTTGCCAATGATACTTCTGCTGTTTCATAGATGGTTGAACCTTGTTACTTCAAAGCTTAATTAAAACCAACATTAGCACTTGGTAAACCTTTGCTGGGTGGCAGTTTGACCAACAGAGAAAAGTGCTGGGATTGGCATTGTTACAAGTACAAGTCATCATGTTTTGATGTACTGACACAAGAGTGTTCGGTGTCACAATCTGTGGTAAATGCGGGTGTGAAGAGTGCACAGAATGTGTCTTCTCTTAATGAGCAGGCGTTGTTGGTCCCACTGTTCATCTTGAGTGACTATTTCTGCCTTGAAAGAAGCTGCTGGTAATGGAGTTTATTTATGGCACAGAGTTAAAGAAAATGTTGACCATTTATCATTGATCCTGCACACCCCATGACACCTGAAGCTTGTTGGGCATGAATTACTATCTGTCTGGACATGTACATTGATGTTATCTGGGATGAACAGCCTCTCACCATTTGAAATGTTCTTCACAGCATAACTTGAGAGTCATGGAAATACCTTTTTTGTTTGGGATGCTGAGGTACAGCATTGGTGTATCAACACTTGTAATTTTTACTGTGCTCCCATTATATGACAGCTACAGCAGGAAGATGAGGCATTCCCAAATTGCTGTTGGACATAACAATAGCTGATTGCTCACTGCAAAGTATGCACTGTGGTCTTCGGATGACATCTATAATTGATGCAAAAAACAAAACTTACATGATGCACAACACAAACCAACAAAAACTGCTAAAAACTGTACAACCCGAAAGTAGCATAAGCTAACTTTTTTGGTCCTGACTCCCTGGTCATCAGGACAAAAAGTAAAATCCAGAACCAGGGTCACAGTCTAAGGATATGAGTAGGTTATTTAGAACTAAGGTGAGGAGAAATTTCTTCACCCAGAGAGTGATGACCCTGTGGAATTCAGAGATAGCAAGAACTACAAATGTTGGAGTCAGAGTCAACACCGTATGGAGCTGGACGAACATAGCGGGTCAGGCAACATCAGGGGAACTGGAAAGTCGATGTTTCGGGTCGAGACCCTTCATCAGAACTGGTCTCATGAAGGGTCCTGATTCAAAATGTCAACTTCCCTGCTCCTCTGATGCTGCCTGAACTGCTATGTTCCTCCAGCTCCACGCTGTGTTGACACTGACACGGTGGAATTCTCTGCCCAAGAACGTGGTTGAGGCCAAAACATTGAATGTTTTCAAGAAGGAGTCAGATATAATTCTTAGAACTAAAGGGATCAAAGTATATGGGGTGAAAGCAGGAATATGATACTGAGTAGGATGATCAGCCCTGATCAAATTGAATGGCAGAAGAGGCTCAAAGGGTCAATTGGCATATTCCTGTTACTGTTTTCTGTTCATTAAGATAATGTGTCTGAGATAAATGAGCATGCATTGTTTTATTGAACACATTATTTCAATCCATATGTTTTCTGTGATGAGATGTAGAGATTTTCTTTACTGCTTAATTATCATGGTGAATGATGATGAAAGTTAGCACCTGCTATCAAATTGAGAAATATGATGAATAAAGATACTGCACTTGTGATTTGGCAATGTTCTGATTTGAGGCTTTATGTTGTAGACTTATGCATTGGAGTGTTGGAGGAGTGATTTCTAGTTCAGGAGGAGCATAATTCCTATTGCATCACGCCATTCACTGCAGCATAAAATAGAGTTGTGTTTTCACTTGCACACTATAATTCTAATTTGATATCTCTTTGTGCTTCATACAAGTACAGCTGTGTTTATGAAGCTACACCACAATTTCCCATAGGTGAATAAAGTTAAAGAACCAAATTTACTAAATGACCCCAAAATCAAGAAAATATCAATAAGATTTCAACTCTTGGAGTTTTTACTTTAGCACAAATTACACATGAATGAACAGGCAAATGATACTTCAAATGAAAAGTAAATTTCTCTTTAAATAGTTGATTCAACAAAACTATGACTTGCATAATCAGAAGTACCTGCATCACACTCTGAACAAATATAGTACCACATGCAGTTCCAAATTTCTTTAACTTGATATCTGGTGCAGGCGATTTCTCACTTTGCATTCATTGTCAGTCACGCTCAATCCGAGGTCCGGGGAGACGGTGGTCACTTGAATGATACACTCCTGCAGAATTTCCTTGGCAATATTCATAATAGTCTTTATGGCACAGATGCCCCAGAAATGCCTTTATTGGACTGCTTCAATAAATCTTATACAAAGGTGTGGTCAGTTCTGGCAAAACTGAAACAGCAGCCTTAAGACAATCTACTTCATAACCTCTGCTGTAACACTGTTTTTCTGGCCTGTTTGTGTATTACAACCACAGCTCCTCATAAATGTGCCTTCTCTGTTTTCCCTCCTGTTACAGTTGGCTTTTGACTTCATCTTTCTTTTGTGTTTTACCACATGGCTGCTACCATTTTCAAACATCTAAAAAATGAATTACAGGTTCTGTAGTACTTTAGAAATTACAAATTTAACTGGTACTACTTATGGGTCAAAGGTTGTCATGCATGCTCAGTTAAATATTTGGACTTCAACTAATATTTCTGAAGTGTTTTAAAAAAGTAATATTCAATAGTCATATGCTATGGTATTGTTATCATTTTCGATGCCTAAGATCCAAAGAAGCAAAAACCTTTTACTAGTAATATCGTATCCAAATAGTGCTTATTTACTCATTTCTGCTTTTTTTTTGCTGTAAGAATGCTGATGTGTTTCAACCTTTTAATCATTTTATTCTGTTCTGGTCTCCCATACCATTATAGTTTATGGAGGAGAAGTTTCTTGTTTAGCCATCAACCAAGGCATGCTGTCATTATTGATGCTGGGAGCTTATTTATGTTTCTATTCCACACTTGGCATTTTAATTGGATTTTTACAAGTCTTGAAAACTATGTGTCTCTCGGGGAGTTGCTTCAGAAAGTTGGCTCTTTAACAAAAGAAATTAAATGGTGATGTCAGTCTTATGTGAGAATGATATAATATGTACTGTCCTCATCTTCTTAATAATTTGGTGAATACAGTTTTTTATGTTTAGTGGAGCTTTGTATTTTGTGGTCCTTTTCTCCCAGAGCAAATAAAAAATAAGCAAGACTCTGACTTGACTCATGATTATTTCACATCCTCAATGGTTTCCTTGCTATTTGTTCTAGCAGCCCAGTTAAGCTCAAAGATTCAATTTGTGAGGATCATAGTTGTGAACCTAAAGGTTAACACACTGAAGTATAACAGTAATGTGTGCCATTTTAACGAGCAAATTCCAGTGATTATTATGCTTTCAATACTTAATTGGAATTGGATAATGAAGCATATGGCTTCAAAATAATAGTTAAGACAGGACACAGGTAGCTGACAGTTTGAAAGAAATAATGTAATGATATGATATAGAGTAACTGACTCAATCTTAACCTAGGCAGCATGTTGCATGAGCTTTTGTCATATAGACTTCATGTAAGTTCATGTGAAAAAGTAAGGTTACCTTTGTTCATGTCATGTTTTTGTATGTGCATGTTTATACTACTTGAACACCTTTCTCTAATTTGTTTTTTCTCCTCCCCTTTGCTGTTCTTTATTCTTCAGCACTCAATTTATTGCTTAGTTTAACTCTAGTTCTCATTGTGATGTAAGGTGTGTGATTGTTGTATATTGTATATAGGTAGTGGTGTGCAGGTTTTGAATTTTGTGTGTATGAGGAAGTTTTATGATTATTCGAGGATCATTTTTAAAATAGTATGGGAGAGAAAGAGAATCCCTGGGGTGTTAATGAGAATTTGTTTGTAATATGAGAGTTTTACAATTGAACAGAGTAAAGATGAAAAGCATTAGCTTGCTTTTGATTTAGGAGAATCCCAAATTATTTTTGCTTCGGGGAGAAACCCTTCGCTTGGAAAGCTTTTGGTTTTAGTTTGAAAAAGTCTTGGTTGAAGTCCGATGTAAGAAACAGTTTCTTCTGGAGAAAGGAGTTACTTTAGAACAGTTAAGAAATGGGGTACTTCAGGGCAAGGGTTTTAGTTGCAAGCTTGAACACAGGAGTTTTTGGTTAGAACGCGGAAGTGGGTATTTGAAGCTGTGAAAGTTTAAGCTCAATTGTGTGATTTAAGCAAGAAAAAAAAGCTACCAGACTCTCAAGACTGGGAATTGAAAGAATCAGATAAGTTAAACTAATAGATGTGATAGGGAATGAAGGTCTCTGGTGTTTGAGTACTGAAAATGATGGTGTTGGAATAAATGGGATTGTATTTTGTGGTATGTTTCAGAATCTTTCAAATTGCGTTATATGTAAATAGTTTGGTTTATTCTTCTTTATCTTTTTTTTTCCATAAGAAAAACATTGCGTGCTTTTGTTTCAGTGAAGTACCACCTTGTTAAGTAAAGACCAAGCAAAATATGATCTGTCAAGCCAGATTTCATCTGGGATCTGATGTGCCCAGTGATAATATCAGCTGGGATCCCAACATTGTGCTCTCGGCTACTTCTAGCCTCGTTTACTCACTCTGACCTTCGGTATTGCCTCATTTGTAACTGATGTGCCTATCTATCATCCCACTGATGATCTGCTCCTTGTCATCAGTACTGGACTACTCTTTATTCAAAACTAGCAATGTGTTGTGTCTTTGACCATGGCTGCTGAGTTCTGCTCACTGGTTTTTACGTGCTGTGGTCTATTATGCCCTTTAATATTTGCACTGTATGCTATTCTCTGCCTGCTTCCTTTCTCCACTCATCTTTTCCCCATCCTCGGTATACAAAGTATTTATGTAGCATATTGATCACTTGTGGCTTGTCGAGAATGTAATCAAATGGGAGAAAGAAAAACATTTTTTTCTGACCTTATAACCTGGCTGTTCATTCAAGAATAGGAACCAGAGATTTACAAGCAACTGCCAAACTGACCTCATGCTCATCTTATTTAAACTAGCACTCCACAGGGACTACTTGAATAATAGCTTCAAAGGACAAGTGAAATTAAATGGGCTTCCCTTGTAACCGTTAAATATAATTACATTGTTTCACACTCTATGTTTCCAATGAGCAATGCCACAGAGCAGACCTCACTTGCCACTTAAGTGTGACAGTTTCTTAGAAACAAGTTGTTGTGTACTAAAATGCAGTTGAAATGTCTATACTCATACTATTTTCTTAAAAAAAGTGCTTTTGTGGTCAAGTTCATTTTCTTCTAATTTATGTTGAATTGAAGCTGAGTTAAGAATCCAAAATCAGACAAGCAAATATAAACTAAAATTACAGAAGACTTCAGTTAATGCAGTGCTGAAATGATTAGGTTTGAGAACTTTCCACATTTCAGCTTTCTCATTTTAAATTGGAGAAATTGACATCATTTGACTGGTATTTTATTTCTCTGACTATTATCATTGCTACAGCAACTATACATTGTGTTTCTGGAACAAGATCAGTGTTAGTGAGATGCTCCATCTATTTGGATTCAAGGAAATCATCGTAACTACTGAAAGTCAAATGCTATTACTTTTTATAACTTCAAGTAAAATTTTTAAAATTGCATTTTGTTTTGCAGATGTGCACTTTGCAATCCAAAATACTTTAAAATGAGACATTATCTAAATATTTTTTAGTTCATAGGCAAATTTCAATCAAGGAATATAAATAAAGATGTTCAAAAAAGAGTTTTTAAAAAGCTATATTTCATATTTGTTTTCTTTTTAATGTTAAAGGTTTTGTTGTCCCTAGTTATGAATTCTAAAAATTTTCTTCAGTCACCTATTAGAAGGATGTGTGTTTTTGCTTAGCTGTGTTATGTGTATTAGTATCATTTATATTAACAGATTGGGAGTTTGTGGCTCTTTAAATAGCATTTATCAACATTCAGCGTGCGTTTGCCAATGCTTAATTTAAGCATCTGGTGTCTTGTGATAGTTTTCAATTAACAAATACGTAATAGTTGGCATAGGTATTCCAAGTGAAATGTTATATGTAAACAATTGAATGAAAAATATACCAAAGGTTGGCTTTGATATTTGAGGAAAAATTTTATAAATATGTTCAGTTTTTCCATTATTTTTATTCATGCAATGTGGCTGTTGCTGAATATATGCCACTAAATCCTCTAAAACAGTTATTTTTACCTTTTATAAATAACTGCTGTCAGAAATAGAGAAGGCTTCCCTTGTAACCATATTTCTTTTGGATGTTGGTAGGGCAGAATCATATTTTAAAAGATGGAGAAGCAGTAATTTTGTATCTGATCAACAGTATTCAGTGGAAGTGCTGATCTTGTTAGCAGAACATGTTATACTTAGTGTCAGTCTGCAGTTAGAATGCTCTTTTCGTTTTTTTCTGTTTTCTTTTCCAGTGGGCCTCTTTCTCTGAGTGCAGAGGGTGCAAAGTGAGAATTTGTTTTAATTGAGCAGGAACATGTGGAAGATCAGTGATATCTCAGGGGATTACTGAAAAATTCTGAATTTGTACTTATTGCAGTCTGTGTTTGGAACAGGGTCTGCTGGGAATAAATGTAGTTAGTGTGACCTGTGACCTAAGAAACTGTTGACATGGATGACAGCCAGAAACTGGCCACAGAACGCCTTTGTTAAACTCATTCATTGCTTCTTGAAAATTCTAGTCAGTGTAAGTTGCCAGCTCAAATCTGAGGAATGTAGAGCCCTCGTTCCCATGCTTTGGAAACAGAGGCTGCCCCTCAACCAGCAAGATTACTTTAATGGGTGTACGTAGCCCTAAGCTCAATTGAAATTGACAGTTTCCT
>NC_063359.1:22030906-22055906 GCF_021869965.1 Rhincodon typus | reverse complement strand
GGCTTAGGATTGCCAACTGGCAAATCAGTGAAATGTGGGGACAAACAAGGTCCTTTACGGACCCAGGCCACTGTTTGTATATAGAAAATACAACATTAACTCTTAAGCCATTGTTGTGCCCCTCAGCATTTGAACTGATGCGGTGCTAGAGATTTCTGGCCGCAGTCTTAAGAAAAGGAACACATTTGCTAAAATTGGATATGTTAAAGATTTTGCTGAATTTTTTTTAAAAAAGCTTTAGCCTTTAACCTTTTGAGGTGGAAACATTGTATGAAACTAGAACCTTGTGGCATAAAAATCATAGTTTTTTTATAGCCATTTTTATCTATCAAACTAAATAGAAGAAATTTTCATATTTAGGACTGAATTCTTTTTTCATTCTGAAAATAGATTATTTCTGCATTCTGAGTAAATTTTACGTACATTATTGACTTGAAGGGTTTAATTTGGTTAGCTTGCACATTCTTCGATATTAATGCTATACTTGTGCATGTTGCTAATCTGTATGGTGGAATAATTATGTATTTTATTATAATTGGGTATTAGCAAAATGTCATTGCTCTGTATCTGCCATGTGAAATGCCTTTGAAGCTCAGGAGTGAAGAAATTGGACACTATGAATATTGAACATTGCTAATGATGTGCAAGAACAGCACAGCTGTAACACTGAAGTTAGCATTCAATCCTAGAACTGAGCCAGTGAAGAATTTTGAAGAATTTGCTTATTTTTGGTTTCACAATTCTGTGCCCTGCAGCACATACTTTATAAGTCAAATCATGAGAATTTTTCATAATTAGAAATAATTTATTATTTACATTAATAACAATATTTTCATTGAGGTAAATGTCATCTTCTTGAAATTTAACTTGATTCCTGGAAATGTTGCATTAAAGGAGAGAATTAGTGGGAAGATCATAATTCAGCATGGTTTTTGGCAACATTTATTAGACCACCCAAGCTTTAGTGCTTTTAAAATTGCATTGTTTTTATATGTCTTGTAAGCAAGATATTTTGACATACCATGTCATTGGAATAATTTCAGTTTTGCAAACATTTGGATTGTAATGTTTTGAGAAAACTGAAGAACGATTTGCTTAACAATTCATCAAGTATCTCAAAAGTCTGAATATATGCATAAGGCAGGACCTAATGCAAAAGAATGTATCCAGAATATGTGACAGGATGTTGATTTTCTTTTCTCAGCCCTCGGGTATTTAATGATGTGCATTAAATACTTTCGTTAGAATTTAGTGTTAACGAATTAAGTGCTTAGATTTAAATGTTATACGTTAACATTAAAGTTGTTTTCAGTCTTTGAAATATGCTTCTCCAAATTAGTCTGATTTAGTGCAAGATTTGGCATAAGCTATTTAAGGATACACTTTGAGGTAGAAAGTTGAAATTAAAAAACTGAGCAAATTGATCCATCATATTTTGCTGTGAAGAACCAAATTACAAAGGTATGTGCAATGGTTCTTACCTGGCCAAAAGAAATGAGTTGCAGATTTTAATTGTACAGCTATTTAAGTTAGTGTGAGGCTTATTAGTATTGTTAGCGAAATAACTAAAAAACAAAAAAAGGAATATACTAGTCTTTTAATGCATGCATTGTGATGCATCATAACCTCTATCACAAGACTTTCAATACTTCTTCCTTTCATACACTGTATGACACTCTTTGCACAGTTGCCCATAAAATGTGAGCACTAAAAGATATCTGTAGTTGTACTGTTTCTGTTAGATTCATGGAACCCAATCTTGAGGCAACAGTTGCTATCACCTATTCCATTAAATGTCAAGAAATATACTGTTAGTCATTGTATAACTGATTATCAGTTCAAACACGAATAGGAAGCAATAAGCAATTTTTGAAGATGGTACATTCAAGCAATCAGAACTATTGGTTAGATTTTCAACTTAAACTATGAAACACAAAACTGGCATTCTGACGCAGCACACCTCATTGAAACGTACCTTTCGAGATTTGGATAAAATGTATGTGGAATAATTCACAGATAGATATGCACTATTGTGTTACAGCTCACCACCTCCTTCTCAAGGGCAACTAGGGGGTGGGTAATAAATTCTGGCCTAAACAATGACCCCCACATCCCATGTCCAGTAGTGAATGGAAAAAAAAGCAAAAAAAATTGAATAAGGTAAATACCAACAGTTTGCAAAAACACAGAATTAACATCAGGAATGCGGAATGAATTGAGCCATAATGGAAATGTTTAAGTTAGGAGTTCAGAAATATTTGTGCCAATGAGAAATGTAAGAAAATTTTATTTCTGATGATCAAGTATAAGTACAGACAACTGTATTTCTGGGTTAATATTATGGTAACCTGTGACAGAGCTGCTTTGCCTAAAGACTGTGCTTTCTGGATATGATCAAGTGTACTCCACAGACCCGCTTTGCTATGTATAAATAATGGAACACTGAAGGGTATTACCTCAAACTTTGCTTTTCAGTCAGCGGTGCCAAATCTGCTTAAAACGTATGCTTTAAAAAAAAAACTTGCAAGGTAAGTTTGACTGACAATTATGAGCAAGTTATTTCAGCATATTACTTATTCAAATTGAATTTATCTTTAACTATAACATTAGATTTCCAAAGTTCAGCAAAATACTAAATGTTTCAAATGTGCAAAGAATGGGATTGTGATCTTGGTGGATCACCAATTTCCCAAACGTGAGGAAGTGATATTTATAAAACTACAGCCTACTTCTTTATTCTGATGCAGAACTTCCAGGAAATCATGACGGGAGTGATTTTTTTGTTTACCGTTGTATCATGCCGCATCGTAATTTGCTGGGTCTTGTCGTGTTCCCCTTACTGAAATATTGAATGTGGGTTTGCTGCATTAATCACCACAGCCAGTTTAGACCATTGTACAATGGCACTGGTAGGTTTATTGTGTTTGATGGGAATTGATGTTTAAAGGTTTTTTTAAAAGTTACCCTTGTGAATCATGCTTATTATTTTGTGGTGCATTTCTAATTGTCTGTGGTCCGTTGGTGTAACATGCAAAGTGAATAAGTCATGCATATCTGGTGAGGGTGAGTTGCCAGTTTCTGGTCTTCAACTGCCATCTAAGCGTAATTTAACATGCGATCCAGATTGCTAATCCGCTGTTGTGAATGTGGTCGTTAGTGATCACAATGTGCCCATTTGTACATTATTAAAATCCAAGTCAGAAATCAGAAATCATACTGGGAATGCAGACTGCTTGAACACTTCAACACTAAAAGCCTCTGGTTTCCGTACTGTTTGTAAAGCCTCAGTAGAAATAGGGTGGGGAATCACTGTTCCATCTAATGAACTAACCAGACAGATATAAAAACAGTCCTTAAGGCAAATCAGCACTCTAATTTGAATTTGTGCTTGTTTCTGCCCATCAAATCCACCTTCAAACATTTATTTTAGACATTTCAAGCCTGAGGTTATCACAAGGTATTTTTACTTTGGCCATTTGCCACACCAGATATCCTGCTGCGCTCCCTGTGATGTATCTTTAATTATTTTTCCAGCAAATTGTGATGATGTACATCCGCCACTGGAGGATTGGGCATCACAACAGTCTAACTTACGGCCTCCATAATGCTGTAAAATTCTGTAAATGAAAGTCTCTCCCAATATGGCCACTGCAGTGAATGCTAGGGCAATGTTCCAGTGTTGGAGTCTCAGACCTGCCACTCAAATGTGCCCACTTCAATTAAACAGGTTTTGAGAGTTCCTGGCAGGGCTGACAGATTGAATAAAGATTTTAATGGGACATTCTTCAACATAGTGCTGGCTGGTCAGTCACAGTGTATTTGATAGTGGTGATGGTTAAATGCAGTGCCTGAACTACTACATTCTCCTTATGTCTGATAGTGACAGAACCTTAGAGAACAGAAATCATAGTCCTCAAATATAAACAAGAAGGTAATCCCGTTCATCTACATATATCTGTTTAGTCAGTGTCATGACAACAAATTCATTTTTAGAATATTTTCTGGTTGGAGGAGCTTTCAAGGCTTGTTGTAGCAATGTGGCGTTACTTCAGTAGAGACAATAATTGTAGAAAGCAACAGTCTTACAAAAAGTATAATTTTTCTTGTGCAGTATTACTTATGCAATGATTTTTGAAAAAGAGTTGTCTTGGCCTGAATTAGTTGTAGACATTCCAAACATTTTCTGGCGAATGTACAAATTTTAGTTTTTCATATTTTTCTCACTGGATTAATATATAATTATTGTAAGGAGGTCCCTGTAATTCTCAATATTATGATTTTCATATTTCTTCCTTTTTAGAGTAAGCCCCAGTGTAGAATAGCCTCAGAGGATCATAGGGCTGCTCTGTCATTGGAGAGAGTTGATGGGGGGTGAGTTTAACTTGAGAATCACCACACCTTGGGCAAGGGGTGAGATCAAGAAAGCTTCATGGTGACCTCATTTGGCATGGAAATTGAATCCATGCTGTTGGCATCACTTTGCATCGCAAGCCAGCCATCCAGTCAGTTGAGCTAACAAATATAAGTTTTGAGGAGTGAAGTGTAATAAGTATAGAACAAATGTGTTTTTATATAATAAAAGCTTCACTTTGAAAATGCCACTGGGTTTGGATTTTTTTAAAAGGCTTAAAATGCATTATTTTAGTTGAAACATTTAGTATCCAAATGTATGGCACAGTAGCAGCCAGGAAGTACCAGTAGTTGTTTACAATGGACTTTTGGATTCACACTCTCTCAGTAGAAGCACTCGAGCAGTAAGCACTCCACAGTCCGTTTGGCACAGTAGCAGCTCTCAGCGCGCTCTTGGCCTCCTGCTGTTAGAAAGGGCAAAGGATGTGCCAGAACCCAGGTCGTAACAGAATGAGACCTGCCTGCAAATCTGCTTGTAGTTAGCATGGGGCCTTTTGGCACTATTCTGTGGCAGATTGATTTAGTTACAGTCCTTTTTGCTTAATATTTTCCATCTGGCAACAATGCCTAGAAAAGACACATGCAAAGCAGCATTTGACATAAATGAATCTGGAAGTTAAGTGCTTCAAAACTGTCAATCTGGAAAAAAAGCTCTTGAGATTAATATTGAGCTAGATTATTTGTTTTTGATTTGGGGTTGCCAAATTCAATTGTTGGAATCAGTTCCTTGATAGACACTTCTTTGCAATTGGAAAAATTTTGTGGGAGTAGGTTTTTAAATTTAAGTGCTGTTGGAAAATGTACTGGTCCTTCAGCAATTCTTAAACTTCACTTAGCTTATCAAGTATAAATTTTATTGTGATACTTTTGGAAATTTTAAGTAGCATAATTTTCCACAATGTTATACAATTCTGTAAACGAGAGTCCCTGAAGATGTTCGGCTTGTATTTTACTGGAAGTGTTATATTAGGATTTAAACAGTGCTCAGCACATTGAATAGGCCTCTTGATTCAGTTGTCTCTCTGGAGAAATCTCTATCAGATGGAAAAGTTAGGAATTGGAGTGATGCCAGTTAAGAGTCATGTGGGACTGAACTTGTGTTCAACCACTTGGTGGCATAGCCTGTCAGTACACTAATCCATTGGCTTCCCAGCTCCTGATCCGCTCGGGGGTGGGGGAAGGGGTGGTGAATAACAAATGGCACTAGTTTACAATTAGCTGTCCTTTATTTGGAGGTCCTAAAATTGCTATTGTAACAGCAAACTGGTGTGTAGATTATATGTGCATTGTTTTATAAAATGCAATCAGTATTGCTGGTTATTTCGCACGTATCAGTATCTTGACAGTTGAATTTGTCTGAAAGTCTTAATGTTTTGCTTATTTTACAAATCTATGAATAAACTGTTAGTATGATACTCTGTCATCTACAGGCTTTTTTTTTAATTTAAGAAACGAAAGAATGAATTTCATAGTCAACTAGTGCTTGTAGATTTCATGGAAAAATGGCAGAGGGATGCCAATGGTAGTATTGTTTGCTTTCTGTTCTTAGGGTTACTTCAAAAAGCTTGCATATGTGACACTTCCTTGTGTATGTTTTCAGTTACACTTACCTGAAACCATTAATCATAAGTTGCTGCGTCAATACATGGTTTTTCTATATTTACCAGGGTGCAGTGGCATATTGGTCACTAGAAGTGACCACTGTTGAGGTAATTTTATCAGATGTTCCCTCCAACTTCATTGCCATCTTTCCTATTTAAAAAAATACATTTATCCAATGACTATGGAGATTGTCAAAAAATATTTTTTTGCATCTTTCCAACAATGATTTATGAAATAAGTACATTTTAAGCGTGAAATTGGTTTTCGTACCAAATTTTGCACACTTCTCCAAACTGCATCGTATTGATTGGATTGATGACTTGTGAGCAAACGAGAGCCAGTACGTATTCTGAAATGCCCCTGCTGTGGGAATCAACCACTGTACTACTGTTTAACAAGTTGTCCAATAAAGTCTAGTCTTTGAAAAGTTGGCACTAAAAATTCCTAGTGTTAAACATTTATTTTCCTCTCCAGTTTGACCTTTGCACTGTTGACCTGGATGAAAAGATGGATAGTTAAACTGATTTTGACACCCTTTTATGTTTCTCTTTGTGCCAAGAGCAAACAACAGTAGGTTGAAAATAAAAACGGAAGTTGCTGGAAAAGCTCAGCAGGTCTGAGGTTCTTGATTTGCTCACTGAGCTGGCTTGTTTGTTTTGTCACCGTGCTAGGTAACATCATCAGTGAGGCCTCTGATGAAGTGATGTTGTTCTACTCCACTTGGAATATATACTGTCCGGTCCGTTATCGTGAGTAGTGTCTTTCCAGTACAGTATAAATTCCAAGTGGAGTAGAACAACATCACTTCATTGGAGGCCTCACTGATGATGTTACCTAGCATGGTGACGAAACACATGAATGAAAACCAGCCAGTTGGTGAGCAAGTCAACCACCTCATCCACAACCCGAGCTACAAATCTTCGCTAAAACCTTAAACTCAGCAGGTCTGGCAGCATCTGTGAAGAGAAATCAGTGTTAAAGTTTCTGAGGACCCTTCTGAGGAAGAGTCACCGGACCTAGAGCATTAACTCTGGTTTCTCTTCACAGATGCTGCCAGACCTGACTTTTTCCAGCAACTTCTGTTTTCATTTCTGATTTATAGTATCCACTGTTCTTTTGGTTTTTATTTAGTAGCTTGAAAAGAATTGCAGCTCTGCCGGTTTTCTGGATGGGTATCCTGTTTCTGCTGTAGATGACAATGCTGCCAACAAGCAATACTTCTGTAAAGAATTGTAGCACGAGGCCTACTATTGTGTTACTACATACTGTCACTGCAAAATTTCCGTAATTTTAAGTAATGCACATGAGTGGCATTTTTAGGTTAGGGTTTCACTTGTATATGTACTTTTATCAATTTACGTGCAGAGGAGACAAATAAAGATATAGTGATGGTATACAAAGAGACAGCTAATTTTATTTATACAGTCAAAACTATACCTAGAAAAATTCCAGTGATCCACAAACTAGTTTGTATAAAATTGGTGGATGAAAAGATATCTCAATCTTTTCTATTAGATGTAATAAGAAAATAACTAGAATCAAGAAGTGTAACATGGCATGAATTTCAAAAGGGAAGCTGTTGCTTTACCAATGTCATAGATTATTTTGAAAAAATAATTATTCACACAGTGAATGAAATCTGCATAGACTTTCAAAAGGACTTGAGTAAGGTAGTGGATAATAGACCTGACTTAAATCAAGGCACATGGAATTGGGACAGCTAACAAATGGTTAGGAAGATGGCTGCAGAACAATAGAGAGAGTGTGGAGGGGAGAGAGAAGGTGGGGGGGATGTGCTCAAGATTGTTACTTGGATAGGTGGAAGGTGGAAAGTGGTGTTTCACGGGAATTCATGCCATTGACTATCACTAACTGAATTCTATAATTTGAAGTACGATATCAAAATTTCTAGGTAACACAAATGAGGGAATGTGGTTAATACTGAGGAAGACTGACAATAAAAAGGCAAGTTTCTTTTTTCAAACTGAATTTGTCTTTTCTTTGTTTTTGCCACTCAGGTTTGATTTAATGGCTTTCCATTTTTCTCTCCCTGGCTACATTCCTTCTAATCTATGTGCTTCTGCCACTAGGCAACAAATTGTCAAGAACTGCATGCTTGTTATTGTAGCTGAGCATGGTATGCATGATCCTCTGGTGCTCAGGCTGTTACTTATTTTCCTGCTGCCCTTCCAATCACTGGCAATGTCTTTCCCGCACTTGCTCCTAATAGGCTCAGTGCCATGCAGTTCTGCCGATTTAGCTGCACATGTCAAGAGAAATGGACTGAGATTGGAAGAGCAGTGAGGAAGTGAATAAAAGCGCATTAGCCTGAGCACAGGAGCAGCAAAAGTGAGAGACTGCCAGGGAGGGAGAAAGAGAGACTGGGGTTAGTGGGGGAGAAAAAAAAAGAGATTGCGGGTGTCAATGTGGGAGAGACTGTTAACTTTTTCCCATTCTCATGTACTTATGCTTAACAAACAAGCTCATCCATCACAATGGGAAGTTAAAAAAGTGATGTTAGTACAACATTTGTTTATCTTTATGTGTAATTCTAATGTCCATAATGTGCTGTAGTTAGAGGATAGTTACGAAAGACGTTACCTGCAAGGATATGCAGAGACGGTAACTCTGAATAGGCTACAAATCAATAAAGGGTTGAAAACAACGGCACAAGGATGGTGTAATGGTGATCAACAGCACCCAGACTGATGGTGAACATCTCCTGCCTCTGAGTTCTGAATAAGTGCTCATGACTTACATTGATCTTGTGAATATTTTTGTCTTCAGATATGTCAAATTGTTTCATCAAACTCAATGGTACTCAAACACCAGAAAATTCCATTTCAAATCAAGTATTTATGGAGTTTTTATACTGTAGGTTATAATGATTGGGAAAGCCTTGTCAAGCTTGGGCCATTTTACCCTCTGGAACGGAGCAGGCTGGGTGGTAATGTAATAAAGACCTTTTGTATTGTGAAAGGGTTTGTTAGGATAGTTGTAAAGAAAACATTTTAATTCATGGAGTTCCCAAACGAGGGAATGAAAATATATATTTAGTCATTAATAAATTAATAAGGCAACTTGCTTCTGCAGGGTGAGATGAATGGCACAAGGTGAAGATGGATAAGTACATGAGAGAAAAAAAAAAGGGTATGTTTATTAAGTGAGTTGAAGAAATATGGAAGAAGACTTGGATTGGTATAATCAACAGCGTAGGTCTTTTGGTCTGACGGCCCTGGACCTATGCTGTAAATACCAGCTAATATTGCATACTATGTTATATCAAATAAGGAGTAAGAGAGGAGACTTCTTAAAGCTGATCTGTATGTATAATGTCATAACTGAACATGAATAGTACACTGGTCATTAATATAATTGAACGTGATAAGGCAGGGCTTAAAATATGCTTGAACTAAATGCATTCAGGGCTAAATAACTTAAATATCTATACATTTCGATCACAAATTTACTAAAAAGAAATGCACGCACTTGTTTCAAATAGTACTACTACCATCTTGTAGCTTGGTAATTTTTTGGTGTTAGTGGTATTCGTTTGATTTTGTTTCAACAAGTAATTCCTATATTTTAATATGATTTGACAGTACACAAAAAAAGTAGAAAATCTTACTTTGTCTGAAATCACCTAAAATACTTCCCAGTCGCATTATATTTGAATTAGAAGTTTTGGGTATCCACAAAGAATCCCACTGTGGTCGACAGTAGAACTGTTCTCTGTCTGGCACTGCTTTCAGACTCAATTTATAACTTTCCAATTAAGCTTTCTGTAATCTTTGACAAGAGGGACTCAAAAGCTGTGTTTGCTTCAAGGGCTTCCTTTGTATGCCTTAAACCAGTATGATTAGGAACTTACAGCGGAAGAGTATCTGTAACTATTGCTGCCATCACTTCATAGATTTTCTTTAACCCTTTCAGACCTATGGTCTATTATACATCTGGTTAGTGTCATGTTAGAAGTTTTAAATAGCATTGACAAACCAATGAATCCCTCAGGTGACATTTACAATTTATTGCACAGTTTATTAAAGTTACATAAGATCACACATTCCATGAATTCTGTCATATATTGTCTGACCCATCTAGGAGGACTGAATGCCACATTAATTTTTATTTATTAAAATATTCATTTGAAGATTTTTTCACAAATGGACAGCAGAACAAAAAGGCCATTGAAGACTTGCTAATTCACTAGTGTATTATCTTTAGATGATTGGTGTGAAATTTTAATCATGAATTCTGTCAATTGTAAGAAAATCTTTCAAGGTGAATGGTGAGTTAGATTTTTAGAAGTAATATTTGTGTATAAAGTCATATTTTCCCTCTTTAAAATTTAGGTATAATCATTTAACAATTTTAATAATTGCCATGTTTTTGTATTGAGCTAAGACTGTGGGTAGAAATCTGTTTCTTATGCAGCGTGGACAATAAAGTCCACAGTACATGGAAACATCAGAGAGCAGTAGCCTTTTAAGTACAGTAAAGTCTTTCACGAAAAGCCAATTAAAATTGTTGCTGACACATTTATGTTCTGGCTACACCATTAGTCTTACTGTGCCATTTAGAAGAGTAGGAAATCTTAGCAGTAAGCCACTTTTTTTTATTTTGCACTAATGTTATATAATTGCAATGCATGTGTATTTATGACAAAGTCCAGTTTATTTTAAATGTCAATTTAGAATCCAAAATCAATAGTCTTTTTGTAACTTACAACTCATGTTTTCACATTGCAGTTATGCTGTGATGGAAAGTATTTGAGTTGCTGTGTTAAATTTGTATATCTTATTTACATTGTGATTTAAGTCATCTTGAATTTCTATTTCAGTACTTCTGGAGAAACAAAAGGGGAAAAGATGTAGGAAAGAAATTTATCATTTAAATGTACACCCAATTGTATATCCAATTTTCTTAATCCCAGTCGGGTTCTTTTGCATTTTTTAAAAAGCTTTTTCGCTCATTCTTTCTCTCCTCTCTCCTTTTCCCAGTTAAGCAAGAGGCACTTAGTTTATTTCGTGCACCATTACTAAGTTAACATGTTCCTCATGTTTGACATTTATTTTTGTAGTCTCTTGTCTGTAACGTGATTGATTTATTGTCACATGTACCAAAGTACAGTGAAAAGCTTTGTTTATGAGCAGGAAAGCTAAATCATAGTAACAAAAATGTACAGATCAGAGGTAGTTAAAAGACGTAGACAGAGGTGTACAGGTTACATTGCACAGGATGTGCACTAGGCGAGATCAATGTTAGCAAGATCAGCATTATTTCAGCTTGAGAGTCCACTCGACAGTCTAATAACAACCAGGAAGAAGCTGTTCCTGAACCTGTTCGTGTGTGTGTGTTCAGGCATCAGTATCTTCTACTTGACGGAAGAGGTTGTGGGAGATCACTACTGGGATGCAATGGGTCTTTGATGATGTTGGCAGCTTTTCTGTAGCAGTGAGCTGTGTATATAGAGTCCACGGATGGAAGGTTGGCTTCCGTGATGGCCTGGGTTGTGCACACCACCTTCTGTAGTTTCTTATGGCCCTGGGCAGAGCAGGTGCCATACCAGGCCGTTTTGCATCTGGACAGTATGCTTTCAGTGGTGCATCTGTAGAAGTTGGTGAGGATCCTTATGAACATGCAAAATTTCCTAAGCTGCCTGAGGAAGAACAGGCTTTGTTGTGCCTGCTTGGTTGTCACATCTGCATGGGAAGTCCAGGACAGGTTGGTTATCGTCACTCTGAGTTACTTGACGCTCTCTACCCTCTAACCTCAGTTCCGTTGATGTAGATGTGGGCGTGTTCTTCTCCGTTCTTTCTAAAGTTAATGATCAGAACTTCAGTTCTGCTGACGTTGAGAGGTTGTTCTCATTGGACCACATCATCAATTATATAAATAACTTTCAATCAAACAGATAATTCTAATGGACAAGGAATGCCTGTAGAAGGGACTGCTCGGAATTAACATCCTTCTTCACTCCATTTAAAAAAAAAATTAATTATTTTACATTAACTAAAATTAATCTTTAACCTAAAAAAAAACCCTGTTGGTTATATATGATTGTCACTAGATTTTTAGGAAAATTCGTTTTGTTTGTATACGCAGAATAACCAGACAGATGCACTGAGCACACTGTGATCTTATACAGAAGTGATGATATGGTTGCAGGCTGAAGGCACAAAAAACAAACCTACTTTGCAAAAAGCAACCAGGCATATCACGGTGTCTTAGCCTTACATTTGACTGTTTATGACCTATATCGTTGTAAAATTGTCACCTCAGATTTTGAAAGAAATATTTTGTCTTGTAAAGAGGCTAGTGCACTCATCACAATTAAACTCAAAACATACCAAATACAGAGGCACATCACATTTTGACCTTTTTTCTTTTTACTTTGCTACATTTATTGATACTTTTATGCCTATTCTTCCTTTTTGAACTTCTGAACTTGAAGTCATTCCCTCGATCTTTATTGCTTTGATTCTTTTAATGTCCATGGCATTAGTCCTCTTTCTGTGCAGTGCTCTGGGCTATTTCACCACAGAACACCTTTCTTCCTTTATTTAACCTCTGAACTAAGAAAAATATGAGTTAATCAAAAGTTCTAAGGGGAGCTAAGAGGAAGGGGAAGTATTTGGTTACAAATTAAATATGTGTGTGTCATTGGTCATAAATTCAGGGTAGTGCTACCAGTCATGCTACTTAAACTGCATGTGGTGAAGGCTGTTTTGGTTATAAATTTGAAACCCAGAGTACATTCTCTGAGCTTCCTATATTTAAGTGTTAGTTGCACCATGTTGTCTACACCAGGGCTTCTCTAAGTAAATTTAGAGAAATGTAACCAGGTTTGGCAGTCTCAAGTTACAAAGGGATTTCAATTGGCAAAAACATGCTAGATTTGAGTGGAGTAATATGTGAGTTAGTAGATATTAAGTAGTTATTCCTTTCATGAAACTTGCGTTCATTTTAAATTAATATCCATTTTGATTCCTGTAGTTGCAGATTAAAGGAACTTGACCCCCAAGTTAATGTTAAAAATCCAATTTCAATATGAATCTGAAATTCAATAACCTGATAAAATTTCAGTTTTGGTAAATTGTTGTTAGCCCATTAAAGATCGAGACAAAGTCACAACAGAAATCTTTGAGGCACTTAAAATGCATGCTTTCTAATCTGTAAATTTAAGCAATGAGGCATATTTTCTTTTGTTAACGGGATGAAGATGTCACTGGCCAGGCAGCATTTATTGTCCATCCCTAATTGCCCAGAGGGCAGTTCAAAGGCAACCACATTGCTGTGAGTCTGGAGTCACATGTAGGCCAGATCAGGTAAGGATAGCAGTTTCCTTCCCTAAAGGACATTAGTGAGCCAGGTGGGTTTTTCCTGACAATCGACAATGGATTCATGGTCATCATTAGATTCTTAATTTCAGGTATTTTATTGAATTCAAATTCCACCATCTGCCTTGGTGGGATTTGAACCCAGGTCCTCAGAATGTTATCCGGGTCTCTGGATTAACAGCCCAGCAATAATACCACTAGGCCATTGCCTTCCCTTTTAATGGTTTGAATACAAGCCTTGACAATTTGACATGAGGAAATTTGACTGAGTTTGCTGCAAAGTAATGCTGATTTAAAATTGTGTTTCCATCAGCATCAGATCAAGCTTTTAAAGCAGGTTTTGATTAAAGTCCTACCTATTTGACACGAATGACACGATTAGAATGCATTGCCTTTCAAAACGCTGATTTCAGGTTTACCATGGCCAGTGATAGTTCTTGTAATGATACCATGTTAATGGTTCAGAATGGAGAACAAATACAGTCTGGGATGAGATTTACCAGAATGTTGCTGGGTATGGAAGGTTTGAGTTATAAAGAAAGGCTGGGTAGGCTGGGACATTTATCACTGGAGTGTAGGTGGTTGAGAGACGACCTTTTATAGAGGTCTATAAAATCGTAAGGGGTTAAATAAGGTTAATGGTAGGTGTCTTTTCCCTAAAATGGGGGATTTTAAGACTATAGGGGGCATATTTTTAAGATAAGAGAGAGACTTAAAAAAAAATGTGGAGAGCAATTTTTTTTTAAAGAGGGTAGTTCACATATGGAATGAATTTCCAGAGAAAGTGGTGGATGCGTGTACTGTTTCAATATTTAAAAGATAGATAATTGCATGAATAGGAAAGATTTGGAGTGATATGGACCAGGAGGAGGCAGTGGGACTAATTTAGTTTGGGATTATGTTCGGCATGGACTGGTTGGACTGAAGGGCCTGCTTCTACGCTGTATGACTCTCAGGATGTCCAATTTTATTAAATGCCTTTGTGAAGAATGAGGATAACTTAAAAAACCAATTAGTGTTGGGCATGTAACTTCAGATGCTTTTCAGTTGCATTTTGATAGTAACAACCTGTGTATGGCTTATTTCAATTTGGGATCTTTCGATGTTATGGCACCGTAAAAAATACAACTGTGGTTATCTTGTACCCTTCATGTAGAGGAAAACATCTCAAAATGCTTTTTGTTGATGAAAAAGTGGAAACTAAGCATTCGAAGAAAAGGATGGACGAAGATTTGTTTTCATCTTTAGACATTTTGAAGGATTGCTAAAAGACAAAAATTCTAATTTTTTTTCTTGTTAGATCCCTGAGTTGTGTGAAAGGGGATTACCTGCATGCCATTTGGTCATTAGCAAATACTCCAAGAAATATTACCTGTTTTCAATTTTTAATTTGAAAATTTGTTGGAATTATAGGGAACAAAGAGATTGTTATAGCCAATTTAGAAAAAAAAAGTTGATTCTTTCCATTAATTTGCTCCCTTAATGCAAATCAAAATTGCAACCATCCAGCAGAACAGAAGAAATATTGATGTTAAAACTTTAAGAAATGTGTAAAATCATCGGGTGATCTACTTTGGTGTATTTGAGGATCTTGCTCATGGAATGCTTGTGTTTTTTTTTTAAAACTTCTTTTTACTTTTGTCATCAACAGCTGGGTAGTTGTTTCATCACCAAAAACATTTCTAACTTTTCTTTCTCCAAACCTATTTAAACTACCTCTTATACCATTTGCACTTGCAAGAAGAAATCTTTTAAAGTTTTCATGTTAATTTCCATTGACACCTTTTTGAGTGGCAGGCTTTGAGTCCTCTTTGATCCAAATAGTATTAAGTTGTCTAACCTATCCATGTTGGTTGCTAGTCTATATTAAGTGCTATAGAACCACTGCAATAACTTACTCCTTTTTTTGGGTCCTTCTGACATTACACAACTTTTAAAGTCATTTAAAGACAGACACAAGATTGATTTTGTTTCTTGCATTCTGTGGTATTTTCTTTGCACACCTTTGTGTATGCTGCAACAATCTCCCTGCTGACGTGAAAACTAGTCACCAGACTTGCACGATCAATATGATCGTGGTTCTGTTAGATTCAAACTGAACCATGTGTTACTCCTATAGATTCTGGTTTTTCAGATTTTATCTTTTGTGGAACTTTGTAGTTTCTCTGTTTTCATCTCCAATTTCAACACATCACTTGGAATTATTTTACATTGTTCATTTTAATATCCAGCAAATTCAAGCACTTTTTAAAACTTTTGTTTTTGTTCAACATTTGTAGTTATGCAGTCATTTAATGTATACATTGCAGCAAATCATTTTCTTCATACAGTTAGACTTTTAAAGAAAATATCCATGTAAAATGTGATTAGGTTCAATTTAAACAAACAATACAGAATGCAAAGGAGTTTTGGAATGAAATTAGCCATATATTTTAACAATACCACAACTGAAGGCATCTTTAATACTTTGCCTGTGGTATATAATGCATTTACTACCATTATTCTTGATAATGTTCTTGTTCTCTTGTTTGATAGAAATAATGCATGCACCATTAGATGATAGCTGAGCATCTGTTTGGTGTTTCCTACTTTTGGCCCTTGGGAGATTTAAATTACTGTATAAAAGTTACTGCTGCTGAAAAGCATTTCCCAGCTTATTTTTCAAACCTCTTTTGTTCATGTTGACACTTCTGCCTGAATCCATTTTGAAAGAAACCTATTCAGCAGCTACATTTCTATTCATGTTCTACTGTGCATGCATTTACAGAGCAAAGTGTTTTATTTCCTAATTGATGATTGACCAAGTTAATTTGCAATCGAGATTTGCTGTTCTTGCTGGCTATTACTTCAGGTATAAATAGCTTACATGCTTGACTTAATGGACCAGTACAGGAAACTCTCATGGCTGAGTAACAAGATAAAGTTCAGCTGTGAAATCTGGCCTCCCAGTAGAGGAAGTGGTTGATCTTTAAAGTGATGCGTGTACCAAGATTGGTTTATAAACCACAGGATTGGCATTATTTGATACCGGTCAGTCAGTCAGTGCAGGAACTTTAGTAAACTACACACAGGAGACCAAAATGACATGAAAGGATGCCACTACCAGACAAGAACCAGCTGATCCACAATTTAAAAAAATCTTTCAGTTTGAAATTTTGCCACCCTTGCACAAAAAGTGCAATAAAAAAGTATTGCAAATATTATTTCATGGAGTTGTTTTGCAGTATTTTCATATTTCACATTGCTTATATGATAGTTTCATAATTCAGGAATTTACAGTGCTTTTTTTTTTGCAATAACCAGGTGCCACAGCTGTAAATTGATTTAATTATTTTGAGTATTCAAGTTTATAGTTTTATCATTAAATTAGCAGAAATATTTAAATTTGATTTTCAGAAGAATTTATTATGTAACATTTAACTTTAGTAAAATCCAGTATATTCATTCCATTGAGAGTAAAATCAGACAATATTTAGCAGTTCCAAAATTCTTGGTTGAAAACAACTGAACCACTGTGTTTGTGCAGTTTAATTTTTGTGCAATGTTTTCAGTCAATAAGAACTTCCATTAAGTTTCCAAATTAATACACAGTCTGACACATGTTCCAAACTACTCTGTCTTGGTTGCCTCTATAACGTTTATTATAATCAAGGCCTTGTTTTATATTGATACAATCTTACTTGAAATTCATGCTGTGTTTCATGTTCCAATTCCTTTAGAGACCAATTGTTTTTAAAAAAGCGATAATGAATTTCCAAGTGACCAACATAGAATAGCAGAAGAGTTCCCATTTAAGACTTGTACTGTAACAAACAAGCTAAAATCAATATAGACTAAACATTACCTAATAGGTATTTAATATAACTAAGTATGCCAAAAATACTTACCTATTAAGTAATTAACTCATCTGAAATATTTCACAACCCATTTGTACTTTATGCCACACTCCCAGCAAATATGAAGCATTGGAAAGGATGTTTTGTCTTACTAGAGAAATCACTGTTCTAAGTTGTGCCCATTTAAGACAAAAATGATGAGAATTTTTTTTGAGAGTCATGAGTCTTTGGAACTCTGTCTGAAAGGCAGAAGAAGCAGGGACCTTGAACATTTTTAAGGTGGACTGAGATAGCTTCTTGATAAGCAAGGAGTGCTTATAAATAAGGAGGTTATCAGGGTAGATGGGAATGTGAAGTAACCAAATCAGTCATGATCTTATTGAATTGCAGAGCAGGCTTGAGGGACCAAGTATTCTCCTTCCTGTATCAAATTTGCATATGTAAACTTTTCGATTAAGTACTGCAAGCTGGCTGTTTAGCAGGCTTCCATCTCGTTGACACACCAGGTTGTGTCACACACTGTCCTTTGAGTGTTTCCTCAGTCAGTCTTAGGACCTCACATTGAATTCCAGCAAAATCCACTCCAGCGACCCACTGTGCTAAATCTTTGCATGTCTGGATTTTTGGAGTCAAGTGTACAGCTGTAAATGCACATTGAGACTGTGGATGTTGTAAGAATTTGATGTAGAGTCATAGAGATATATGGTATGGAAACAGACCCTTCGGTCCAACCTGTCCGTGCCAACTAGCTATCTTAAATAAATGTAGTCCTATTTGGCAGCATTTGGCCCATATCCCTTTAAAGCCTTCCGATTCATATACCCATCCAGATGCCTTTTAAATGCTGTTTTTGTACCAGCCTCCACCACTTGCTCTGGCACCTCATTCCATACACGCGCCACCTTCTGTGTGGAAAAAGTTGCCCCTTACGTCCCTTTTAAAATGTTTCCCCTCTCCCCTTAAACTTATGCCCTCTAGTTTTGGACAGTACCCACCCTGGGGACAATACCTTGTCTATTCACCCTATCCATGCCCCTTATGATTTTATAAACCTCTATAAGGTCATGTCTTTCAGCTCTTGAAACTCCAGGGAAAATAACTCCAGCCTATTCAGCCTCTTCCTATAGCTCAAACCCTCCAACCCTGGCAACATCCTTGTAAGTCTTTTCTGAACCCTTTCAAGTTTCACAATATCCTTCCTATAGCAGTGAGACCAGAATTGTGCACAGTGTTTCAAAAGTGGCCTAACCAATGTCCTGTACAGCCGCAACATGACCTCCCAACTCCAAACTCAATGCATTGACCAATAAAGGCAAGCATACCAAATGCCACCTTCACTATCCTGTCTACCTGTGACTCCGCTTTCCAAGAACTGTTACCCTGCGCTCCAAGGTCTCTTTGTTCAGCAACACTCTCCAGGCTGTTACCATTAAGAGTATAAGTCCTGCCGTGATTTGTCTTTCCAAAATGCAACATCTCACATCTATCTAAATTAAACTCTGTCTGCCATTCCTTGATCCATTGTCCCAGCTGATCAAGATCCTGTTGTACTCTGAGGTAACCTCCTTCACTGTTCACTACACCTCCAATTTTATTGTCACCTGCAACCGTATCTCCTATGTTCACATCCAAATCATTTTATATAAAATGGACCCAGCACCAATCGTTATGGCACACCACTGGTCACAGGCTTCCATTCTGAAAAGCAGCCATCCACCACCACCTTTTGAGTTAGTTCTCCGTATATTCCATGTGATCTAATCTTGCTAACCAGTCTACCATGAGAAACCTTGTAGAACACCTCACTGAAATCCATATGAATGACGTCCATCGCTCTGTCCTCATCAATCCTCTCCGTTACAACTTCAAAAAACTCAATTTAGTGAGTCACTATTTCCCACGCGCAAAGCCATATTGACTATCCCTATTCAGTCCTTGCCGTTCCAAATACATGTGAATCCTGTCTGCCAGAATTCTCTCCAACAACTTGCCCACCACTGATGTCAGGCTCAGTGACCTATAGTTCTGACTTTTCCTTACCACCTTCCTTAAATAGTGGCACCACGCTAGCCAACCTCCAGTCTTCCGGCACCTCGTCTGTGGCTATCGATGATAGAAATATCTGAGCAAGGAGTCCACCAATCACTTCCCTAGTTTCCCACAGAGCCCTAGGGTATACCTGATCAGGTCCCAGGGATTTATCCACCTTTTAAGACGTGTTTTAAAACATCTGGCCCTACCTCCTCTGTCATATTGGCATTTTTCAAGATGTCTCTATTTATTTCCCACGTTCTCTATCTTCCATATCCTTCTCCACAGTAAACACTGATGCAAAATACCCGTTTAGTATCTCCCCAATCTCATGTAGTTGCCCACATAAGTGGCCTTGCTGATCTTTAAGGTGCCCTGTACTGTCCGTAGTTACTCTTTTGTACTTAATGTGTTTGTAGAATCCCTTTGGATTCTGAGATTTTGTTCTTAAAATGAAATAAAGTAACATGCTTTTCCTCATCTTGGGATGTTTTGCAGTTTCAAACTACCATTGATATCATGATTGTTGCAATGTAGGAACTAGTTTGTGCACAGCAAGGTCTTAGAAGCAGCAATATGATTATTTGGTAATCCATTTTACTGATGTTGGTTTAGCGGTAAATAAATATGAGCCAATATTGGGTGATTCCATGTGCTCTCTTTCCAAATAGTGCCAAGAGATCTGTTGCATCTACTTGAGAGAGCAGATGTGTGGGGTAGTAATGAGATTTGCACAGAAAGGAAATGGAAATGTTACAGTGAAGCCTCCTACTAACTGGAAGGGTTGATGGAGGAAGTGAATTTTTAAAATGTTTTTCAGAGCAGTAACAGGGAAAAATAATAATTGTGCTTTTCAAAATATAGCTGAGCATCTGTTTTAATTCCGTTTAAGTTAATTTCCATTGCTGCAAGGTAAATACTTTTAAGTAATCTGTCCCATCTTGCAAACAAACCTCGGACTAACTTCCGCACAGTTGTTGGGATGGGGATCACAGTGAGAGTGTGGGACTTGTTTCATAAGATGGTTTGTCTAATAAATGCTGTGTATTTATTTGAAAGAAGGTGTATTTCTATATGCTGAGCAAATCACAATGTTGAATCCCTGGGATTAAAGGGTTGACTTAAGTTGGGAAACTGGGTAAATTGGGTTCATATTCTCTGAGGTTTAGAAGAATTAAAGGTGATCGCACTGAAATATGTAAGATTTCTGAAAGGGCTAGAAAGATAGACACTGAGTTGTTTCCACTGACTAGAGAATCTAGAACATAGAAAAGGTGCAGGTTGAGGTTAAAGTATTGATTTCCACTTGAAGAGTTGTGAACCTTTGATTCTGTACCCTAGAAAGTTATGGATGCTGCATTGTTGACTATATTTAAGGCTGGGATAGACATGTTTTTGGTCTTGACGAATGAAAATAAGTGGAGATGAGGCAAAATCTAGAGTTGAAGCCCAAGATCAGCCCTGATTATGTTAAATAGCACAGCAGGCTCAGCTGGCTGTATCATTTAACCCTGCTCCTATCTGCTTTGCTTTTGAGTAGAGGAATGATGGGCAGCAGCAAATTTCTAAGGTAAATCTCATAATAGAATCTATTGCTTGATGTGAATCAACAACAATGGGGGTCACATTGGAAGGCTCAATTAGAGGAAGAACAATTATTTAAGATTAATTATAACTAAGCACAAATTGTGAAGTTTTGAAAATAAAAATATCGAGGAAGTGCTGCAGGAATGATTGTCGTTTTTGAAGTGCATGCATATGTATGTGAAAGCATTGGAGTTTTTATGAAAATAAAATCAGAAATAATACATGAAAGACAAATTAATCAGGTGCAATGGGGAAAATACAAGGAAGGATAAAAGTAATATTTAAAAACACAGAATAAGTAAGACTGAATCAAAAGGTACTTTGAAAATAGGGGAAGACTTGATTTTATTCAATATTTTTAAAAATGTCGATGCTTCACCTTTCTCAACCTATTTAATATTGAAATAGTTTTGAGTTGCCTGGTATTATTAACTGTCTGTATAGTTGGAAAGTATTTATTTCTTTGGCCCAGTTAAATAGTGAGCGTTTTAACTAAATGCTGGTACGTATAGTATATTGTGACTATTTGAGCAGCTGTTACAGTCTTCACTCATGAACCAATTGAGCAAAACAGCACTGGTTTCTTTAAAACAAATGAAATTAATTCAGATTTTCTAGCGTAATGTCTTTAACACTATAAAGCATGTACCTTTGGACGTACCTCAAGCAATGTCAGGGGAAATTCGTGAATCGTATCAGCAAAATTGCACATATGCAGTCACTTGCTATCTGTCACACCTTCGCACACTTGACAGGGGTAAATCATAGGCACAGTTTTGAGGTAACTGACTAATTCCAGATTTTCCCATTTCACTGCTTTGGATATGATCATATGTAACTTATCTTTATTAAAGAAATGTGCCATTCAAAAAACAAATACTTTTGCAAGTCTTTTTGCCAAACATATTTCCTCTCATCCTGTTGACACCATGAAAACATGAACAAATGCATGTTGCAGCATCATGATTATTAACAGTAAAATTGGTGTTTATGCCTTTGTGTTACCAGAAACCTTTTTACTTGAATGCCTCAGTACTTTCAGAAGCCTGTGTTTGAATGTGACATTTTTCAGAGTTAGACACAGTATCAGCTAAAGAAATTTACTAATAACATTTACATCTGTAATTCTGAGAAACTCTGTATTGTGAAGAATTTCCTGCATATATTTGTATAATACTTTCAGTTTAGTTCACATGTAACCTTTTCTCATGCTGCAAACAGGATTTCAATTTATTTTTTCCCCCAAGTGGTTTGAAACAAGCTGGAGGACAAATTTTAAAAGCTTTGAGGTAAAGTTTCGGATGTTTATGAGCTCTACGTGGTGCTATTTGGATGAGTAAGTGTTGAAAGAACCTGTGGCCTTCCAAGCTGCTGGTTGGATCCAGTTAAGTCGTAGCGGATCCAGTTACGTCTCCCTTGATGTTCTGCAGAAAACAATAATCATCAACTTCCTGGACTGTATTGCAATTGCTGAGCATCAATTGGTGAAGCTATGTTTTTTCTAAAGGTGACATGATCACAGACCATTAGTTACAAGATCCACAAAGTTAGGGGTCTGGATTTGAATCACTGGCCATTAAATCTAACCAAGCTGCATATTTTGTATTTTGGCCAATACACCGACAATATCAACATCCTCATTGCACAATGTTTGAAACTAGATGTTGAAAAGATGTTACCTGGCATATATTAGGTTGTAATAACTTATTCTTTCCTATAGCAACTGGAGCTAAATAAGCAAGCTTCATGTGAGTTTGTTTTGTTCAAAAAGCTTCAAGCAGATTGGTTTTCTAATTGGATACTTTGTTGTTATAAGAAATTGATAATAGTTTTACATTAAAACTTGTATTCAAAAATGCTTATTAATTTTGTTATTTAATATATTTGGAAAAACATTTGCAGCTTTATTTCCTGATGGATTGAGAATTTGCCTTGGACAATAAGTCCTAAAATGAATGGTCTATGTTGCCAGGTTTTTATAGAGAGAAACAATTATTTCATGCTTTTGAATAATATTGCAAGGGGTGGGCCTTGCAAGCAGCAGGCTTTAGCGCACACATTCTATCTAGTAAAATGAGCGCAGTTGGAATGCAAAACTTTTCTTGAATAAAGCTGTTAAACTTCATTCTCCAGCTGGTTTTCCGATAATTTAGAAAATGAAAGGAACTGCCTTCTTGTTATGTTCTGAGGAAAGAGAATCCAGGTTGTGCCTTGAGAGTATTTGCCTGTTGGATGCTGGTAGATTTTGTGTATGGTCTTGTAGCAAGCAATCCAGTCAATTATAGACAGAGTCCTAGCTTTTGAGGGAAAGCACAAACCATGAGCATAGCTTTTAACTGAGTCTGAAGCCTTGATGTGAAAATTTTAACAAGGGTATATGTAGATATAAATGCAAATTCTTGAGGTAGATGTTCAAAGTATGTCAATTACACTGGATTAATACTTTGAAATTGCTATTAAAAATAAGATTACAGCAACAGCAGAAAAATTGAAGAGATTCAGCTTAAGTGGCTAAATTTCTTTTGGGTAGGCTCCTTCTTTCGAAAATATTCATGAGTTAATTCCAAATAGTAAATGTACATATCAGTCAGTTGTCAAATATATTTGTATTTGATTCAAATGAATTTACCGGAAGAACTTGGATATCATCCAGGGAACACTGCAAGACTTTGTGAATACAAGACATTTGAGCATAATGTGTTCCAACAGACTGTTACACAGAAGTGACGTGGGATACATGTTGCATCTCCAATGGCATTTCTCACTGTTAGTTGTTTTAGAATAGAAGTGTTATTTGGCGCATTAACATTGTCAGCGATCCAATATTAAGTTAAATTCAGTATTTATTCCATTGTGTTATGAAATATTTGAGTGGTTTAGGTATTGGGTTAATTGATTTTTGTCTGCTGTAATATTTTTTAATATTATTTTATCTATTGTGCAGGGTTACATGGAAAGGGAAGGAGATTGGCACTAAGTTAAATGCTCAGAGAACATGTACAGACACAATAGACCAAATAGTTGCCTCCTGCACTGTAATGATTCTATGATACAATTTTGCTGTGAAAACTACAAATAAGTGCCCCTTTTTAATAAAGCTGTTTTTCATTTTATTTCGGTTATTATCTTTTTCAAGCTTAGGAAAGTAATAGACAATGTGAATCAGGTTAGCATGGTGAGTGGGTTAGCATGTTGCAATCTGTTTTTAAAAAAAAGTCGAGAGATAAAAGCAAGGGACATCTTCTCCTGGTTGAAAAGCTTTCCAAAATTTAGGTAATCTTCAGAAAGTTTCAGAGCTGAATGTTGCATTTGTCAAAACAACTGAGATCATTGTTGATCAGATACAAAGTTCTTTCTGATTGTTTACATGGAATGAACACGCTTAGTGCCATTTAAAATTTACCTTTTTTAAATTGGATTCTGTTTTACAGTGAGAACAAACTCTGTAGTGCTGTACACATTTATTATATTGGGAGTACCAGCAAGCTGAGTAATGTGATAGAGATATGTTGAAATTATGAAAATTGTTTGAATTATGAAGTAAGAGCTTTTACCACAACTTCATTTTCCATATTTGATTAGTAATTTTGTGTCGATACTTGTATATTGATGAAACTTTCCTATTTGAATGTGAAATTAACTATAAATCACAATTCCATGTACTGAGAGTATTATAGCTAAGCTGTTAGATTTATTATAGAAACTCAGATTCTGATAGGAAGAGCGTTTTGTGCGGTGAAAAGTTGACTTTACAAAGTTTGTTTTAAAGCTGATAAATATTCTTTCATTGGGTAGTTTATTCCCCCAGTTGATGTTCTGAAATATTTAAATGCCTGTGAATCCTGTAAAATGTCAGCTTGGATCTGTTGTTACTGCACCTCCTCACTAAAACTGAATGTTGCAGGTTCAAGCCTTGCTATGGACAGGAGTGCACAACCAAAGATTCACATGCCAGTTTTAACCAAGATCCTGTCTTCTCCTATAATTAAGCAGAACTGCAGTTGCTGGAAATCTGAAACAAAAACTGTTTGCTGGAGAAACTCAGCAAGTCTGGTAGTATCTGTAGAGAGAAAGCAGAATTAATGCTTCAGCTCTAGTGACTTCTTCGGAATAGATGCTGCTAGATCTGCTGAGTTTCTCCAATGATATCAGTTTTTGTTTCTGTTTTTTCCTTTTGGGTGATTATAAAAAACA
>NC_063359.1:22021207-22030406 GCF_021869965.1 Rhincodon typus | reverse complement strand
GACATTTTGTCAGGAACACTGAATCTATTGCACAGTGTCTATGGTACCTTTGTAAGGGTGCAAACCATACAACTTTGGACCAAGATCCTTGGCGATTGGGAGGAGGCAGTTGAGGATTCTTGCAATGGCCTTACCAACGACAGACAGCAAATAGACCTCTCCTACAGTTACTTTAATTGGACTTTCTCTCCCTTCTTGAATATAGTCATGACCACAGTATTCCTAGATAATGGATATGAAATGTGCAGCTTGCCAGGAGTGCACCTCCCCTGTTTTAGAATATCAGCAGACATTCCATCTGCTTCAGTAGCCTTAAACACTAAAATTAACTACTTCAGGCCTGAACCACTGCTCTCATCTTCTCCAAGAGAACAGGTGCTGTAATGGGAGCATGGCTATACCAGAATCACTGGGAATGGAGGCTGCTGCTTGGGTAGGGAGTTCATATCAGAACTCAGCCGGCAATGTAGTTGGAAATTCTGAAGTCGACATTCCTGGTTTCTGTCATATTTCCAAGTGACAGTAACCTTCTCTGCTCAAGACAGATATCACACATTCGTCACATCCTCTGATATTTTCCATAACCATTTGTATTGGCCCTACCACAACAACATTGATCCTGCCACACTTTCTATAAGAACTCTGTGGCATTTTCCCCAAGTACTCCATCTTCATGGCATTTATAACCCTGAGATTCCTGTTGATCGACTTTTTATTTCTCCAAGACCATTTCCATTTTCTCTGGTGGCCAATCAGCACGTTATTTGCCTCTCACAACCAATGATTTTGTCACTCCAACATTCCACACATCACACCTTATCCTTGTGTTCTCTTAATATTCCTCTCTGGTTCTGCACTGGTTTAACTATTGTTCACACTCTTAACATATTCTAATTCATCTGGCTGTCACTACAGTTGTCTGAAATCTAGGTACATTTACTCCAAGTCTTTGTATGTTTCCAAGCTCCTTTATCTTCCTCACAAACATAGCTTCTTTTCCCCTGAAAATTCTACGGCCTATGTTTTTTTTAAAATAACTGAGAAAATTAAGCAATTAGTATTTATCTCAATTTCCTCTTGGTTTTTATGATCCTTTTGGAGATAGAAATCTGGAAAAGAAAATGTGATCGTTTGTAGTCCTTGCATTTTTTGGTGTCAAATGATGACTGGATCAGAGCATAATCTGTTTCTATCCTTTGTGGGGTGTAGGGTAACAGAGCAGCACGACTGAGATTGGTTAACAAGAAGAAAACAGTGCAGGAATACAGTCAGTCACTTTTGGGTTGGGCTGTAATCAGTGGAGTACCATAAGAATCAGTACTTTAGCCTCAGCTGTTTATACTCCATATCAATGACTTACATATAAACGAATGAATTATGAGCAGGCGGAGGCCATTTAGCCCCTCGAGCCTGCTTGGTCATTCAATAAGATCATGGCTTACCTGATTGTAACCTCAAATCCACATTCCTGCCTACCCTTAACTTCTCAAACCATTACTTAACAAGCATCTATTTACTGCTGCCTTAAAAATATTCAATTACGCAGTTTCCAACATCTTTTCAGAGCATTATACTCAAGATGCAGAATCACCATGGCCCTATACTACTGAAGCATAACCTCTCCACTTTTATATTAGATAAATGATAACACATTTTAATTAGCCTTCTCAGTTAGTCGTTGTAACTGCATATTAATGTTTTGTGCTTCATGCAACCAAATCCTTTTGCGTCTCAGAGCTCTGTAATCTACCAATCATTTAGATAATATGCTTTTTTAAAAAACCTTCCTGCCAAAATAGACAATTCCACATTTGACCACATTGTACTCCACTTACCATGCCTCCAATCACAACATTTTTTGTAGCCTTATGTCCTCTTAACAAAATTTTACCCCCTACCTTTGTGGCATCAATAAATGTTGTAACTATACCTTCAATACCTTCATCCAATTGTAAATAGTTCAGATCCCAGCACAAATACCTGTGGCTTACCAACTGTTACATCTACACAACTTGAAATATACCCATTTTAGCCTACTCTCTGCTTCACAGCCAGCCAATCTTCTAGCTGTGCTAACATCCTACATCATGAGCTTTCATTTTATGTAAATAACTCACAATGTAGCACCTTATCAAATGCCTTCTAGAGATCTACCTTCATTTTAGCCATGACATGTGATACCTCCTCAAAGAACTCTAATAGATTGTCAACCATGATGTCCCTTTCCCAGAACAATGGTGACTCTGATTACATTGAACTTATCCAAATGCCTTACTATGAGCTCTTTAAAAATAGCTTCAAACAATTTACCCTTTGAGGCAGGTTTACTGGCTGTCGTTTCCTGCTTTCTGTATCCTTCCCCTTTCGAACAAAAGATGTTAGATGCGCTAACATCCAATTTAAAGGAACTGTGCCTGGATCAAGGAAATATGTGAAAATTAAAACCATAGGCCGTTTCTTTCAAAGATGCTACAACAAAGTCCATCAGGAACTATGCACTTGTCAGCCTGCAGCTCCAACAGTTTGCTCAGTACCATTTCTCTGGTGATTGTGATTTTCCAGAGTTCTTCCCTCCCTTTCCATTTCTTAATTTATCACTGATTCTGGGATGTCATTTATATTCACTACAATGTAAAATACTTGTTTTAATTCACCTGCCACTTCCTTATTTTCCATTCTTAATTCTTCAGTCTCAGTTTCTAAAGGACCATCACTCACTTATTTAACACTTTTCTTCTTTAAATATGTATATAAGCATGAATTATTTTTATATTTCTGGCTAACTTTCTCTCATACTTTAGTTTTTCCTTCTTTATTAATTTTCAGTTATTCTTTGCTGTTTTCTATATTCTGTCTAATTCTCCAATTTGCCACTTGTTTATACATAAAAATATATGCTATTACTTTTAGTTTGATATTATCTTTAGTATTTCTAGTTAATCATGATAATGGGGTCCTTTTCTAATTTGTTGGTACATACCCATGGATCCTTGAAACCTAACTTGCCAATTCACCTTAGCCAACTCTGTCCTCATGCCTTCATAACTACCCTTATTTAAGCAAACAAACAAACAGACAAAGTCTCGAACCTACCCATCCCTCCCCAACCTGAGCATAACATTCAATCATAATATGGTCAACCGTTACCCAGGGGTGGCTCCACTATGGGAGCATTAATTAAATCTATCTCAGAGCGCAGACCCAACTCAAGTACAGCATTTTCCCTCGCTGGCTCCAGAATAGCTGTTCTAAGAAGCTATCCCGAAAATAATTTGATCTTATCTCAGGCTACCTTACACTTTAGGTCACTGATTTAAGGCAGGAAATGTGGCAGCAAGTTCCCACAAACAAATGTGATAATAACTGAATCATCCTCCTTTCTGTAATTGATTGAAAGACAAATATTGGCAAGGATCCAAGGAATAACTCTACTCTTCTTCAAAACATTGCTGTTAGAACTTTTACTGCAAGAGCAAACACAGCCTTAGTTTAATGTCATATCGCTCAGTCCATACTGCATGCAGTATCAATCTTTGCTTTTGCGCTTAAATCCTGAAGTGGGACTTGAACTAACAACTTATGACTCAGAATTCAGAGTACTACCAACTGAGCCATTACAGACACTAATAGTGATATCAAACATTTGACTTATGAATGTAAATCAATTACGGAATAAAAGAGAAACTTCTTTACTCAAAGAGTGAGAGGAATATAGAACTTGCTATCACCAAAGAATAATTGAGTGAATACTATATTTATGGAGAAGCAAGATTGCTAGTGATGGACAAATAAATGAAGGATATGTATCTTAACGCAGTTAGATGAAAACTGGGGTGGGAGGAGATTTATGATGATCCTAAATGGACACAACCTTATGCAAGCACAACAGTTTCATGCTTGATCCAGCTTCTTTGCACGTTGTTCTCCATCAAAAAAATGGATTGTACCTACAAAAGTGGAGCTGGTAACGTGAAACAGAGAAATAATTCAGGAAACTGCTCTGCAACATAAATGGAATGTTAGAATACAACTTGACAGCAGTGTTCTTTAAAGGAATCTAAATAGGCCTCTAGCTTTCAATAACTAAAAAATTATTCTGTATCACTGAGATGCACAACTGCATTGTGACAAAACGGATACCTCAAGTTTATTTCCAATGATTACATTCTACCTACTGAAAGCAATTTGTGTCAGCAGGAAGTTGGACTTTAAAAAGCTGAATCATAGCAAAAACTATAATAAGGAATTTCTTTAGTAGTTTGCAGATGGGTAACAGTTCCAACATTATTAAATATATACTCTGGTGAGAGATTGATCTTCATCCATCATACAGACACTTTTCTCCGCAGCCAAACCTATGAATACATGACTATTTAAAGAATAAACCACACAAAGATTATCTTTTAAAAACTACAGAAAAATTCAGTTGTTTTTTAATATCATCTTTGAATACAAGCAGTAAGTTCATGTAATCGGATAGAGTTACCCAAATTATACACTAGCAAAAAGTTAACAGTTATAACTAATCACCCTTGTGACACTTTTCCTTGTGTAAGTTCCCAAGTACTATAGACACTAAGTTTTATACTGTATATAAGCGAACTCTTTAAATCTAAAACTGTTATATATGTGCCAACTCTCTAATCACTGACAAAACAAAGAAAGAACTTCAATTATATTGTAACACTGGTGAGCTGAGGACATCCCAGCACTAAAAAAGATCAATCTGCATGTTGTGAAAATAAATTATTGCAAAATTATGCCTAAGAAATCGGTTAACTGGTTACCAGGATGAATCCCTATACCTACCATACAAATCCTAAGTGCTACTCTATCTCCTGTATCATGTTCAAGTCCAAGCTTCAATCCTCTGTGCTCTTTCTAAACCAAGCCCCAATATCCCTACTTGTTGCAAATCCAATCTGATCTTCAAACATTGGTCTTCCTACTCCTTCCAAATCTAATCTAAGTCCCTTGCTCCATCCTAACTGTTATCTCCAGGTGTCTTGATATTATAACATTCCATTATCTTTAATACTGGAGACATTTCATGCACTAAAATGGTATTAAAACGACCAATGCTGACCTAAAAATGGTTATAACAAACACCGACCACAAATTGAGGCAAGTTCAGGAAACTAATGTGGAATGAAACAACAACTGAAATTACCAATTTGTCTAAATGTACTGGAACATGTCAACGGAGTCACGTGTCAAAAAAGTGCATTTCCGGATCAATTTGCACGTACCTGTTATCAGGAAAGAAAAGTATCCAACTTGAGGAGACAATCGGGCCAGACTTATGAATACAAAATAATACCCCATTTTAGCATCAGCATTTGAGCAGCAAGAGAGAAAGAAATATCACAGAATCCCTAGTGTGGAAGCAGGCCATTCTGCTCATCAAGTCTGCATTGACCCTCCAAACAGCAAACAACCCAGACCCAACACCCTACCCTATCCCTGTAACCTGGTGTTTCCCATGGCTAATCCACCTAACCTGCACATCGTTGGACATTATGGGCAATTAAGCATGGCCAATCCACCTAACCTACACATCTCTGGACCTTGGGAAGAAACCAGAACAGCTAGAAGAAACCAAAGCACCCAAAAGAAACCCATGCAGACACCGGAAAACATTCAAACCCCACACAGATGGATGTCCGCCTGTGGAATTGAACCTGGCTCCCGGGCACTTTGAGGCAGCAGTGCTAACCATGGAGTTACTGTGCTGCCCACTTTTACAAGAAACAAGGTGGATTAGTAATAGCATGGAATGAAACACACTTTCTCTCCCTGTTTGCTCCGTATCATCTCAAAAAGAGTGCCTGGTGTAATGGAAAATTTGAGAGTTATGCATATTTTAATATCAATTATTTCAGAATTTTGATTTTGAACAAGTGGTATGCAGATTTTGGTCTGTGTGCAGAATTCTGCAGCCATGTGTTTTATTTAAAATCCACCATGAGAGAGAGTATTTAGACAGTTTTACAAGCAAACATTGGCTTGCTTTCAGTTAGAAGATCAAGAATTGATTTATTTACTTAGTGGACACCAATAGCTTGAAAAGCCTTTTATTTTAGTTTGCAAATATTCTAGCTGAAGTTAAATCTATAAAACAGTTTCTCCCACAGAAAGGAGATAATATGGGAAAGTTAGGAAGTCGTCATCTCAGGAAATAGTATCTGCATACCAGACGTATTTCGGTACAACATTGAAGGAATTATTCGAAGCCGAAAAGGTCTGAGCTCAGTTGTGTGAATAATCAAAAAAATCCCTACAGTACAGATAAAGTCTGCATCAACCCTTTGAACCCATCCAGACTAAACATTCTAGCTATCTGTACCAGACACACAAATTTTTTTTGTAACGTTATACTGTACCCAAGTTTGTACTGTGTTTGATGTAACATTTTCTTATTTTCCTTCAGGGTTCATCAGTGTAGAATTCCTTTTTCTTTAATCCTTAATTTTGACTAGTTATACGTGTGGGTAAAATAAATACAAACATTTATTATGAACTAACAAGGAAGTTTTAGAAACAAAAAGGGTAGTCAACTTAATTCTTCCCAACTCATCATAACAAAAGCCTTCACTTGGTTACGGTTGAGTCCCATTCCAGGACTTCCACTTCCTGTGCGGCTGAAACCTCTACAGTTAGCTGGGCAGCCCTTACCACATTGTTGCATATCAGTCCATTTGTTTGTCTTTCTCTCAGTCATGCTATGCTGAAGTCACCAGCATGGGTCCAAACAAATTGAATGGGAGCAAAGGTTCATATCAGCTGTAGCTTCTTATCCCAGCCGCCCATTCAATCTACAGTTCTTCGTAACGCCATGTATCACTCATGCTCTATAACTATCAGGCATTAAAGAACCAGACATATATAACAACAGCATAAAACAGGAAGAAACATACATAACGCGAAAGATAAGCAAAAAGTGAGACACACACACTGAAAAAAAGAGTAAAAGATAGCAATACATCAAAAGAAAGAAAGAAAGCACAGGAAAACAAAGCATGAGAGACGACAACAGATGCTGAAAGTTATTTGAAGCCACAGGCAGTTTTTAATTTTATCTTTGACCAACAGGAGATTCCTCCATGCACAGAATTAAACTGGAACACAAGTAATAGTGCAAGATTGTATGTAATATTATTATTCAAGTCTGTAAATCTTCAAATTTTTTAAAAGTATCCCTCCGTCAATATTAATAGCAAGCCACTAAAGTACTGGTACATATTTGTTTGTAACAGGAAGCAATGTAGACATTTCATGTTCCTTTGGGGCAACTTACTTTATAAAAGGTTTGAACTAATATAGAGTCAAAAATTATGCCGGTAGCAATTTGGTTTGACCTGCTGAGAAGAAATAATTCAGAGTAATAATTTCTTAGAGCCTCAGGATGAACACAAGTTGCTCTATTAAAGAATGGAATTGGTAACGGCAGGTTCAAATTCAATATTTTTTTAACAAGATATCTGTGAAATAATTTAGCAAGTAAAAATTCAGTACAATAGAATCAATGTAACCACAAACGGAATACAAAGCAATTTCAATCTTCAAATCAGTGAGTGTGAAGATGGATGGTGAATTCCATTTGAGCATTTTTAAATAAAATATTTAAAACATTTTTGGAACAGTTTTTGAAATTCTTGAAAAGAAACCTGGACTAAGAAACAAAGTCGGATAAGTTACATGATCAAAATGATCTCAAGAACAACAGGTTGACATTGAAAGGAAAAAGATTGATTAATCTCTTTCAAAAGAGTTATAGTTTTCTAGCAACAGCACCAAAAGACCACACAATGTTAAATTTTTAATCTACCATGCACTGAACACACATGCCACAATGACAATGCCAAATGAAACTTGCAGATGACCAACTGAACATTTGCTGCTGACAAGGAAAGGGAATTTACTTGTGTGATTAATGGAAGCTTTCCTGATTTCATAAGAATAATTACTAACAACTTTAATACATTTTGCTTCAAAAACTGTGCTTGAAACTCAAAAGGCAGGATACCAAATGTAAACCATGCCGACATACAAGATGTTGTTAACATACAAATAAAATCAGCTCAGTGATGATCAACTGGATTCAGTCAGAGAAATATATTTCATTCAATCAGTGGAGGAAACTAAGAATAATTTCTGATCCTTTCACCCCTAACTTGTGTCAGATTCGTAATAAAAAGACAGAGGAGGATAAAAAAGATCTTGGTTAATTAATCTCTGGAATTCCTAACAGCAGAAACAAAGGATTTTCTAAATGGAGTGAGGAACATTTCAGAAAATCTTAAAACTAAGAGTAGCCTGGACAAGTAATTCCCTGAATTCATACTGAATTTGGAAGACTGTAGGACGGAGTGTATGATAAAACATAATGGTGGCTTTTCAAGGTGTTGAGGAAACCAACATAAAGCAATTCATTTGGGAAGTTAGGAAAATTGCCTGACTTGTGTTACAAACAATGTATAACTAAGTTTACTTTGTATTTTGTGTGTTGAGAAGGGGGAGGCATAGTTTTAGGTTCAAGTTTCTCAGAGTATTTTGTGGGAGATTGGCAACAAGGGATCCAGAAGCCTGTTTATTTAGATGCACCTTAATAAAGTTATGCAATCTTGAAGTAAACAGCTGGAGTGAATAGTTCAGTGCATTAAAAGGTAAAGAGAAAAAAATAATTTCTGTTGTTGCCTAGTGACAGGGATCCAGCCGTACACAAAGATACAAAACAATCCAAAAAGTCAGTTAGACTATGCATCAGTGTGCTAGACAGTGAAGGCTAAAATGTTAAACTCGCATGTAACAAATCTGGCAAAAACTTCCAGAAACTGAGTCTAGGGAACTTATGAGTTTTCTCTGAAGCTAAAAGTAAGAGTTTGTTTAGCTTGTGGTTTATTTTGGGCATCTCAGGAAGAAATATCCACTGAAGACAAATAGCATCTAGTAAATACACAAAAATTCAATAAAAGGAAACCGGTTACAGCCGTACCAACTTGAGCAAGAAGCCGTATGTGGAGAAAGCACTGACTCTTTGCTCAAATTTAGGCGTTTGTAAAGAACTTGCTGGTAAAAAGAGGTAGTGAAAGTTTGAATCTTTTTCTGGTGTTTATAATAATTTTTTTTTCCATCTTCCTATCAGGCATTAATGATTTTCTTCTTATTTAATAATCTTTTTATTTTTGTTACTGAACAC
>NC_063359.1:21999130-22020807 GCF_021869965.1 Rhincodon typus | reverse complement strand
CGCCCAAAACGTCAGCCTTCCTGCTCCTCTGATGCTGCTTGGCCTGCTGTGTTCATCCAGCTCTGCACCTTGTTATCTCAGATTCTCCAGCATCTGCAGTTCCTGCTATCTCTGAAACAATTTCACTTGAGGGACTGATTTGTCCAGTAATAACATCAGCCAGTATCATAATACTTGGCACAAAAACTCTTTGACAAATCCAAAAAAGATCAGTGGAAGTGTTTTCTCTTTAAGACAGTAGAAAGTACTGAATCAGCTACCACTACAAAAGCCTCAAGTAATTGCAGCACTAACCTGTCTAAATGACTATGTAATTCTGGCATAGGTTGCTGTGAAAGGTTACGCTAATCACTTTTCATAAGCCTCAAAAAAATGATTCCTTTAAAACCTCTTTGAACTGTTGATCTCAAATAGTTTGTGGTAATAGCTATCCATTCTATTTTATCCAGTGGAGATAAACGAATGAAAACTCCAGCCCTTTATCTATCAATGCGAATGTAGATTAAATAAGACTGACAGGCATATATTTATCCACACAGTGTATAAAATGTCTTAAGCCGTACTAATGAATGAACCAAAACAGCTATGGAAACAGCTGTTGGCAAGTCTTTTGACTTTGATAGGTTTGCTTGTTAAGTCACATAGTCTTCTGGTTCACTTTTAACTATTTGGAATCAAAACTCTCAACCAGTCAAGCTGCGCTCAGCCTTAATAATGAAGAGGACCTACAAGCTGAAGCAAAAAAAAAACTTCAGCTGGTAGCACTGCTAAGAAACACGCATAAAATAGGACTATTTTTAAGTTCAGTTTGGTTTTACAGGAGCTTTCTTTGTGGTCTTAATAATCCAATCACTATTTAATATTTAAAGTGCTTCGTATCTCTCAAAATTTGGAATAGAAACATGGGTTTTGCATTATGCTTCTTTGCTACATGGCTGATCCATTGAATTAACATAATATTTATTCTTTAATGTAATGTGCAAATTATTAATAGAAGCAGAGTACTGAATCCTTGAATTTTCTAAGACTATGAACATATACCCTGCTTGTACTGAGATGAGAAGATGTGAATTGATTTCCTGCATTTGCGCACCTCCCACATTCACATTCTGTTTGGTTGTCAGCATCTAATGACAGGAATTCAAGCAAGTTTGAAAACCTAGAATGCGAATATTATGCAAAACGACAGATGGTAAGGGGATTGACTACAAAGGTGGAATCATGTTCCTTGTTGGTTTTGGGCTTGTATATGTTTAACTAGCACAGCTACACATGGACATTCTGGCCCCAAATCAACTTGGGACTGCACATACTACAGGAGGTCATTCATAATTTTACATAAAATCCTAATATTTCATATGGCTTACATCTGATGTGTAAAAAAGGCCTAGACACCCTCCTGTGCTGTGCAGCCTTGGAAGGGCTTCTTTGTACTGGATTATGAATAAACAGAAGTTATCTCACGGGTGATGGTGAGGCAGGCTATTTCCTTCAGAACAGTGTAATAGACATTTCTTCACTCCTCCCTACAACTGACACCACAAGTGATTGCTCTGTCAGTCTGCTTTATTTTGTTTTGTCTCTCTGAAAAGCAAATCTGCTTTTCTGCTCACAACTTCTGCATTCAACTAAACAAAAACAAAATATTTTTGAGCTGGAAATCTGAAATAAAACAGAACACACAGGAGATATTCAGCAGATCAGACAGCATCTGTGAAGAGAGAAACAGAATTGAAGTTTCAGCTTGATAATCTTTCACCAAAACTGGTGGGAAAAGTAGGAAATGTAATAGATTTTAATTGAGTGCAAAGTTGGGGAGTTTGGATAAGATCAGATAGAGGCTGGAAGACAGAAGAAATTCGATGATAAAAGGAATGGCGATTCAAGACCAAAAGAAGTGATAATAAGACAAGTAGAACAAACCGAAAACCTGTTTAGCAAAGGTGTGGATAGCAGACTGATAAACAGCTGCAGACAGAAAGCAAAAACTGAAATGCAAAATAGTGAAGCAAAAGATAAGCAAAACAACAGAACATGGAAGAAGAGGTTACAGTCTGTTGCTCTAACCAGAGAACTTTTAAAAAAAAAAGTTTTGCTTTTACTTTAAATATTTACTAGCACAATAATAGATTTGAGAGAGGAAAGGTGGGGAGAGGCTCAACTATAGCACAAGAGCTACATGGGCTGGTTGTGCCAAACAGCCTGTTTCCGTGCTGGATCAAATATCATCCTAAGTAGCTCTATTTATTTAGACATATTAAATGTATTCTTGTTAAATAAGTGCTGCAATTTCTTATATTCTGTCATCTGTATATTCTACTTTAGCAGTAGTTTGAAGGAGTGATGTTGTGGTTTGTTACTTACATTTCTTTGTGTTATTAAACAGACCAACAGCATTGTATGAAAAGTTAATGAGATACAGGCTAATAGGTCAGATTTACAGCACAAGAGTAGTTTGTTTTTGTCCCCACCATTATGAGATAATTTTGATAACCTATTTGCTAGGGGAACACAAGGAGTGGGATTGGCGGGGGAGGCGATGGACGCAGAGAGATGGGTGGTGGGGGAGAAGCCATGATTGGCATAAGCATGGTTGAAGACTTGCTTGAAGGACAATGGGAGTGCTCCCATTTCTCCTTGCCCAGAAGAAATTTGGCAAAAGCCACTTACATTTTTGAGGCAGCAGTCTCACCCTCCTTTTACCAGGGATACCTGCACAACAACTTATATAGGAAAATCAAACTTCCAAATGCACGACGAAAATTAAACTTAAATATTCTGATAAATTACTCCATTTCTCACGGTCTAACGTAAATCTGAAACTGAAATAGGCACATACACACATTGGCTTGCGACCTGTTCATTATTTTAAAATTGTGAAAGAAGCTTCCCCCCAACCCACCCCCAACTTTAATTCTACAGTTGTCATCGGGGTGAGGTGGGTAATATCAGTAATATTGTATGGTTTCATACTGATAGTCACAAAGGTAAATTGTCAAGGGGATAGCGAAATACAAATCTTTGGCATGCAACAGAATTCTTGTTTCTTTTGCCCAATCATGCAGACGTTATTTATGTTAGCAGTATTTCCGTCATTTAAAAATAAATTTTGTTCAACATCTTACCAGCAGTAGTCCAATAAGTGAGGAGGAAGGACAGGAATGTAAACATGCTGCCAAAACATTGGATATAGCATAGCTGCTGACCCGTGGATGCAGGCCGTTAACTAGGAAGGAAAAGAAAAATTGCTTATCAAATCAAACACAAACTAAAATTTCAAACAAGCTGTCCCGAGTTCAATTGAAATGAAATCTTTTGATTAATTATACCATCCAATTTTTGAATCTGAAGAATAAGCAATTAACGTATGTTAAAAAAATTAAATGATCAGCATAAATATAAACACAAACAATACTTCTGAAATAAACGTCAAAATCAAACATTCATTCATTCATTCTGGTCCGAGTATTAATAGCTCAAGTGAATAATCCAACATGTGTTATGCTGAAAAGGAGGCCTCACGCTGATTACAACACTGTACTTTGTTTTTTCCCCTTTCAGATAATTAAGCTCCTTCCTCAATATCAACACCAAACTTTCTGAATTGTTATCATACCCTAAAGAACAGGCATGTTGCACAGAAAATAGGATAATGATCCAGCACCTCTGCATTATAACCAAGGGATTTCTATACAAACCAACAAGTAGACAAGTTCCAATGTGAAATAAACAAATTACACATTACAAAGTGTTGGAGAGATTTTCTGTATAGGTAAAAGCAAATCCTTGTAATAAACTCAGAGATAGCAAGATCTGCAGATGCTGGAGTCAGAATAGATACAGTGTGGAGTTGGAGGAACACAGCAGGCCAGGCAGCACCAGAGGATCGATGTTTCAGGCCTAGACCCTCCTACTCTGATGCTGCCTGACTTGTTGTGCTCCTCCAGCTCCACACTATATCAACCCTTGTAATGAACTATGGTCAGAAATAATTTTGCTTTCTGACCCAAATATGCAGATCTGCAATTCACTGTGATATGCAGTCGCATTCACACCTACAAGCCACATGGCTGATACGAATTATTTAACGTTTCAAATTTTAAAAAAAGAGTAAAGGCCTTTTGAAGCACTTCTGCCTGACTGTAAAAATGCATCACAATGCTTCACTTCTCCAAACAATGTAATGAGCTTAAGTACCTTTTCACCCTTTCTCCCTATATAAAAGGTGTTATTTGTGTTAAATCCAATATATTGGCAATGACATTAATTATGAGCTAGAGATCACAGAAGACTGACTTTTCTATAGTTCTAATGTGTTTTTCAAGGATATATGAAACATAATTCCACACAGGCAGGCTGCCAAACAATTTCTTATGCCAAGTGCTGCCAACTTATTGTCAGCCTATCACATGGTTGAAGAAATATTTAGGACCCAGAAGCTATGCTCACGTCACATAATCTAAACTCACCATGCATCAGTGAAAGTAGCTCCAGCTTTTGAAAAAGATAAGTAAAATCAAAAACACCTTTGATTTCTGCAGATAGTGTCACGTATAAAAAATGCATTCCATAACTCAGGTAACTAAGGGGTCTCCTACCATTCAATTCTGTTTAAATTGAAGAGCTCCTAATTAAGCATCAAAAGCAATCCTCTGTCAGCTGGCACAAAATCAGTGGTTTTGTGTATTATAGAAAACAGATGCTGAAAGCATTACGGTTTCATTTCAATAACTATAAAGAAGACAATGTTAAAATCTCCATAGACAGGTGATAACTAAATTCAAGCTTCCAGTTAGCAGGTGAAAGAATGACATGACAAAATTTCACATTTTAAGACATGTACTGTAACAGAAGGCTACAAAGCACACCTGGCTAAAAAATATCTATGCAGGCAATGAAACATATCAAAGCAGAGAACAACAAATTACATCCTCCCTTAATTTTAGCACAACTGAGAGAAAAAAAAACAAGCTTATATTATACTGTCCTTTAAGGGCACATTCAGTTTTCTCAAAATCAAGGCTAGAAAGTGGCATTGTGGTAACATTACTAGACTAGTAATCCAGAAAGCAAGGCTAACATCCTGGTAATGTCACAGAAGACCAGCACAGCAGCAGGTGGAATTTATTTTAATCTGGAATTAAAACAGTGATCATCATCACTTGATATTAAAACTTATTACACTAGATTATGTTGGCGTTCCTTTAGGGATGGAAAGTTGACTCCTCACAGAGCCTGGCCTACATGTGACTGCAGAATAGCAGCAACATGGTTGGATATTAACTGCCCGATGCAATAACATTTTCAGGAGAGGAGAGTGGGTTCCAACAGCAGGGGAAGCCGACCAGGTGAAGGGATGTGGATCAAGTCCAGAGCGGGGAAATGGGGGCAAGGAGGCATATTTGGTTCAGGGAAAGGAGATGGAACAGAGTAGGGTGGGGTGGGGGTTCCAGATCTCAGGGAGGTGTTAGTAAGGGTCTGCCGGGGTGTACTGTGGTCTGGGGGAGATGTAGTTGAGGGGGTACATGAGGTAAGTATGGGGTCAGTTGAATAGTTACTCAGGAATTAGACTGTTTTAATTTCATTGGAAACCTTTAAATTCTATGATTTAAATGGATACTTTCAGTGGGCTCCAAAGGCCAAGAAGCTGAAATTTCAATTTCCCAGGCAATGTCTTCAGAGTCTGCTACAATGGGGATTCTACAGGGTCCTCAGGCGCAATTTCCATCTACATATGATGAACGACCATCTGGCCATCAGAAAACCAGGGCCATTATTTTCACAACTCATCAAGAGGGTTAATGTTCGAATATTTACTTTACAAGTCCAAAAAATCCAAGTGAGAAAGGATTCTCAATTCCAATAGCCATGGTAGTCGGAAACGTATGCTGCAAACAATGCACAGATGAAAAAAGGATGCTCTCCCAACATACAGCAATTAAATGCTGTAAGTAAAATCACTTGTAAGTAAAAGCAATTTAAAAGATAAAAGGTTAGTTCTTTTTCACGTCGAGTATTCTTTTTTCCAATGGTATATTTCAAAAAGAGCTGAAGAGTCCTTTCCGGTTTCACAGTCTTTAAATCAATAGTCCGTTCATATCCAATTTTTGTTGCAATAATAACATCAAAAACCAATTTTACTGTTTCACTTGAGAAATATGATAGAGCCGACTATGTAACAATACTTTTGGAACTAACAGCAAAATTTGCTCACAGCTCCCTCCAGAGAGAAGACACATAGAAACTTGTGTGATTGACCATGAAACTAAAGAGATACACTGTAATCTCCAAATATCTGTAAAAATTGACAGCATTTCCTGAAAGATTGAAAACACACAAGGTGCTGACATTTCAATCACCGTCATTTATGGTGCTCGACTTGAAAACATTCCATCATTATGCACACTGTTACTTGTGATCTTAAGGACACAAGCTGAATGTACATATAAAACCAGGTACTTCAGGTCATTTTTTAAAAAACAAAATCATACATGCCTGAAGTACTAGAAATATTTTTGTTACCTATATGCCCAATGGAGTGCATTACAGAAGAACTGAACAAAATTTAGTATGAAGAGAATTACAGATGCAATACTGAAAAATGTTAATAAATTTTAAAAAAAAAGAAAAAGCTTCAAACATTACTTTTCACAATTCAGTCAACTTATATTGAAAAGGATATTTTTTAATAATTTAGACAGGATTCTTTATTAAACAATGACAATCATCATATCATTAAACAGTTCATTACAGCCTTACAAGCATTATTAATCAGACTCTTCATTCAAATGGTGTCAATCCTTTATCTGTATTTTTACACTGTTGTGATAAATAACCAGTGTGCTCTTAGATTTGTAATGTTGCACACTCAGTTGTTCCATACTAATAGCTTGTTACAGAAACTTATCTTGACATGCTGTCAAGCATTATCCAGTCAGAAATCGAAGAGGACAGGATCCAGAAAAGGAAACAAATATCTTGTAGAATTAACATATACAAGGTTGGCATCTAAATTGCAGCTATATTTAATAAGGGTAGCAGGACGTTTTCTAAACTAGCACTGCAGCTTTCTAAACTCTGTACTATCTGAATCTCTGGTAGGTTCCATATTACAATCTAATATCCTGGAAGGCTCTTTGTCACTTGAAATTACTTTAATTGAACAACAGTAACGGAAGAGCATCTGTCAACTCCACGTGAATGTAACCCACAATCTAACCTCCACTTCCCAACTAACACTACTGACAATTGTATTTATAACAAAGAAATTTTGGTCCTGTTCTTATAAGCCACCCACAATATTCGAGTTTAAGTGCTGAAAAAAACATTTAAAACTAAACATGAAAATAATTGTTCTTCAATCTGACAATCTAAACTACCAGGCAACAGCAGACAATGTTAATACCCATTAAAGCATAGGTGTTTGCACATATTGCCTCTTAAACATATGAACAAGAACCAATTTGTATAAATGTGCATAGCTATTTCTGATTTAACTGTTTTAAATAATAAGCATAAGAAGAAATGAAAATGTGCCTAAGCCTTTAATAAAAGTGCCCAATATGTGATATTAAATTTCAAATTAACTATCTCAAACTGTGACAATGTATTAGAACTGTGTGTTAAGGGCTTGCTTCAAGAAAAATGGTAGTTTTAAAAAAAGAAAAATATTTTTAAGTAATGTGATGATTTCAGTTTTGGGTTTTATTAACATTATTGCTAGCTGAGTTCTGATTGGCTGCTGGTTGATCCATCTCAGGATGTAAATTTTGTGACAAACAAGTGCATGTTTTAAAAACATGGCGCAAAGATTAATACTGGAAGCGAGATGTGACCTTATGCCGTCATACTATTTTAAATACCTTAAAAATCATATTTATATATTATATACTCACTTGTTTTTAATCTCTCAGTGCCTTAGCTTTTACTGCATTAAATCTTCTAAGAAATTCTACTTCTAAGTTTGGTATTTTTGGAATTAAATCATATTTAACTGAAATCAAAATATCAGAAAAGTAAAGGTAACAAATATCCCGTTATGCAAAGTGAATTATATCCACAGATATTGGTTCAATTAATCTACTTTATCTCTTGACAACAAACAGATTTTAATATTAATACAATGGGGTCAACCAGCAGATACATTTATAAGAAATTTATTATTTACAGATATTCAAACACAAATACATAAACACACAAAAGAGGTGTCGGATCCTTTAAAATGCAAGGAAAATGACCTGCTTTACTGTAGCCTAAGCTGCATTGATTTAATGCATGAACCTTTTCCCATCATACACCTCTGTGGCATGCCTGCCTGGCAAATAAACTGCAATTTAATTTAGTAAAAACTGCTCGTGAAAACTCTAGAATAATTACTTTTGGAATACTTCAAGGATGTAACTCATTACACATATTATAATCATATTGATAATACTTCACTCTTGCAATGTGTGGAATAATTTCAACCATTCAATATTTTCTCACTATGAACTTTGTTACAGATTAATAACTTTCCTATTCATGTAATTGTATGAAAAATAAAGGCAGAAAGATCTAGGTAAACTGAATGTCAGTAAAGGTCACCTTTATTCAGCTACAATGTGACAGAGTGACCCATCAAAACCTTACAGGAAACAAACAGAAAAATCACATGGTGTAAATTTTGCCCAGAGAATCTAGTCATTATGAATATTCATCAAGGGGTAATTATTAATCTCCTTCAATTCCATCAGACATTTTGCCTCCGAGGGGTCACTACACTGGATCCAATGAAGGGAGTTAATTGTATTAGCAAACTACATGCTCAATATCAACACAGAAACACAACTTGAGTACACAGATCTTACATGGAAACACTTTGCAATTTGAGTAGCTCTAAATCTCTTCATCAAAATTAAATTTCAACAGTTTAATTTTTTTTTAAAATGCCTAAATAACAGCGCAAATCATGTGAATTAATTAAAGTGTTATTTCTACATGGAGTTGTTTAAAATTCCTTCAAGCATTTCTAAGCTCTTAAGAATAATTGAAAATTGCCGTCACATTCTAGTCGCTTGCACTGAAAACCAACATCTACATTGTTATGCACCGAGAGACCAAAATTGCACTGTTAGACCCGATAAAATATGTTGCTCTGTCTATATCTGAAATGCTGCCACTTAAAATGTTCCTTCCTGTTTTTGAATGCCTCCATGGAGTCCCCTCTCCTCCAGTCCTATAACTCTAACAGACACCAGTGCTTCACTTTGATCTTCTGCACATTACAATAATATTAATTTAACCATGCCTTCAGACGCTAAGAACCCAACTCTGGAATTCCTTCACTGAACGTGTTTGCCTCTACATCTTTAAGACATCTTGCAAAGATCTGTAGCTTGGGTTGTGGGTGAGGTTGTTGACTCGCTCACCGAGCTGACTGGTTGTAGTTCAGATGTTTCGTCACCATGCTAGGTATCATTATCAGCGTGGCCTCCGATGAAGTGATATTGTTCTATTCCTCTTGGTATTTATATGGTCCGGTCTGTTGAGGTGTTTTGTGTCATTTCCAGTTCTTTTTTGCAAGTGTTTGTACATGGGGTCTAATTCCACATGCTTATTGACTGCATTATGGGTGGAAAACTAGGCCTCCAGGAATTCCTGTGCGTACCGGTGGTTGGCTTGAGCTAAGATGGCAACGTCATCTCAGTTAAATTGATGGCCTTCATGGTCCGAGTGTACTGTAGTGACAGAAAGTTCATCGTGTCGTTTGGCTGCTAGCTGGTGTTTGTGTATCTTGATGGCTAGTTTCCTTTCTGTCTGGCCAATGTAAAGTTTTTGGCAGTCCTTGCACAGTATTTTGTTCAGTACATTGGTCCTGCATGTCGTGGGAATGGGGTCTTTGGTCCTTGGTCCTTGTAGGTGTTTGTCATAGTGTTGCTATGGGTTTGTCTGCTATCCTGATTCCTAGTGATCACAGGAGTCTCGTTGTCAGTTCCGGTATATTTTTGACATACAGTTGGGTGGCCAGTGTATTAGGTCATATTGTGTCCTCTTGGTGTTGTCTATCTAGTAAGCATCTGCGGATGAAGTTGGTGGGGTATCCACTGACAGCAAAGTATAGGTCATCTTGTATAGGTGCTCTTCCTCCTTCTTGCAAGTTCAGCTATGTTGCAGTGGGTTGCAGCCCATTTCAATAATGTCCTTACACGGCTTTGTTTGTGGACGTTGGGGTGATTGCTGTGGAAATTGAGGATTTGGTCAGTGTGGTTTGCCTTCCCGTATACTGTGGTTTGGAATTCCCCATTCATCATTCATTCTTAGCTGATATCTAGGAAAGGAACTTGACTGTTGCTCTCCTCTTCTCTTGTGAATTTGATCCTGGTGAATACACTGTTGATGAGGTGGTGTGTCTCTTCTAACTTAGGGTGTGTAATGATGACAAATGTGTCGTCCAAGTATCGTATCCACAGTTTTGGCTGTATGCAGGGGAGGGTCATGCATTCCAATATTTGTATGACTGCCTCTGCAATAAGTCCTGAGATGGGTGACCCCATAGATGTGCCAGTAATCTGTTTGCATACTTGACCGTTAAAGGTGAAGTGTGTGGTGAGGCGTAGGTCCAGTAGTCCGAGTATGTTGTCCTTGCTGATGGAGCTGTCGGTCGGAGTTCCTGTTTCCTTTAGTAATGTGGCTAGTGCTTCTTTAGCTAGTGGGATGTCAATGGACATGAATAGTGCTGTAATGTCAAAGGATACCATAATCTCGTTGTCGTTGATTTGGATGTTCTTGAAGTTAAGGAATTCCCAGGTTGAGCGGATGGAGCGGGTGATCCGTTGACCAGGTGTTTCAGTCTTTGTTGTAGGTCCTTGGGTAGCTTGTAAGGTAGGTGTGCCCATTCAGGAGACAATGGGTCTGAGGGGGTGTCTGGTTTGTGTATTTTGGGAAGTCTGAAGAAGCAGGTGGTGCTCGATCCTTCTGGTTTCATTTTTATGCAGTCTATCTTGATTATTTGTCCTGCGTTCTTTAGTCTCTTCAGTGTTTGGGTGACCCTATTTGCTAGCCGCAGTGTTGGGTCTATCTCCACCTGTTGGTAAGTGTCTGTATCTGCAAGCAGTGCCTGTGCGTTTTCAATGTAGTCTGGTTTGTTCATAATGACGATCACGTGCCCTTTGTCCGCTGGTAGGATTATGATGTCCCTGTCTTTCTTGAGTTCTTTGCGTGTTTTTCTCTGACATGTTTAGGGTGTCCCAGTCATTCCTCCGGTTCAATGCAAGGATTATACTTTGTCAAATAGTAAGTTGAATTTCATCCATGAGTCTGTTGCTTTTTAGTGTAGCTTCCAAAGCGGCCATGAAGTCTGTTCTGTTTGCATCTCTGTGGTCATAGTTTAGTCGGTGTATTAGGACAGCTTTCTTGGTTTTTGTAAGCGGACTGTTGGAGAGGTTTCTTACTCATGAGTCTGGTTTGTTGTTGTCCTTGTCTTTGGTCAGCTTCTCCTGTATTTGGTCTATCTTCTTAGTTCTGGTCCTCTGTTGTTTGGTGGAGATGTCCTATTCCAGGGTTGTAGTCCATTGCCGGTCGGTAGCATTTTGGAATAATGATTTTTGGCGTGAAATTTCTTGCTTGTACTTGTGGAGCCAGTTATGGGCATCGTTAATCATTACCCGAAGCATTCTGTGGCCATTTTGTTTGGCTGTTTTGTACGTCTGTGGGTTGTCGAGTGGAGGTTTGTATTTCATGCTGCAGGGCAGCACCTGGTGGGATGAGGTACGGAATAAACGATAGGTAGGGATAGAGACCAGTTAGACAGACAAAGGAGTCGATAATGATCTTGCTAGGAGGGTGAATAGCTGTTAATGACTAACAGTAGGTAGTGTGTAATGGCAAACTATGTGATAACAAGGCCTGGTGTGCGAGGTAGGGGGCTAGGATATGGGAGAGTACAGGCCGTAAAATTATTGAACTTCATATGGTGTCTGGAGGGGTGCAGGGTCCCCAAGTGGAAAATGAGGTATTGTTCTTCCAACTGGTGTTAGCTTTGCTGGAACATTGCAGCAAGCCTGAGACAGACGTGTTGGGTTCAATTGGCAAGCAACTGGAAGCTCAGGGTTTTTTTTTGCAAGTGGAACAAAGATGTTCTGCGAAGTGGTTACCCAGTCTACATTTCATTTCCACATTGTGAGCAGCGAATGCAGTAGACTAGGTTCTGGGAAGTGCAGATGAAGTGTTGCTTCACCTGGAAGGTATGTTTGGGCCCTTGGATACTGGGGATGAAGGATATAAAATGGCAGGATTTTACACCTTCGGTGATTGCAAGGGAAGATGCCATGGGGCTATGGTGTGTGTGTGTGTGTGTGTGTGTGTGTGTGTGTGTGTGTGGTAAACGAAGAGTGGACTAGGGTGTCCCGGAGGGAACAGTTCGTGAGGAAGGCAGACAAGGAAGGCCTATTGCTATTGCGGAAGGGAAAAGACAGGGTGAAGGCAGAAATGCAGAAGATAAGTCGGTTCCTGTTGAGGGCCCTGTTGACAATGGTGCTGGGCAATCCTTGGTTGAGGAAGATGGACATTTTGGAAACTGCCTTGTCGAAGTTGGCCTCATCTGAACACATCTTTGGGCTCTGTCCCCACCTATCATTTACTCCTTACACCCCCAACCCTATCTTCTGCATATAAGCCGACATTTTCCTAGCTACCATCAGTTCTTAGGAAGAGTCACCAAATCCAAAACGTTAGCTCAGATTTTTCTTCACAGATGCTGCCAGATCTACTGAGCTTTTCCAGCAACTTCTATTTTTGTTGCGCAGTGTTTTGAAAGGCTGATAGGAAAGCAAAGGTGAAGCCACAATCTGATGGTGCAGTAGGCTTAAGGGGCCGAATGGCCCACTCCGCTCCAAGTTAATATTCGGTTATGTTGTATAAGGGTGTTATGGAGGGATGTTAAACACCTCAGATAATTAAAACTGAAACACCCAGAGAGGCTCACCTTGCCTTGTAATCTGCTAAAGGAAATGGGAAAATGGTAAACCTGCCTTTCACCTTCTAATTGGTTATAAAGGAGAGGTTAACTGAAAGAAATCCCTGATACTCACTTTATAAGCAAGTAACAATTTATTTATTTAACTCTAACATTGAGCAAATCAACAGACCTACTATCAAACCAGACAAATTCCCCTTAACTATTAACTATTTCTGAACAGAATAAAATTCTATTGGCATGCCGTTCCAACAAAAACAAGTTCCACGTATATAAACCAAAATAATAAGAAACAGTAACTTAAAACTTAGACTCTCAAAGCTACAGTCAGGATGCATCTTCCTGACTGTTCTGTACCTTTTCTGCTATTGGTCAGTCAGGAATTCTTTCTTCATTGAATCCTTGTGTCAGGAATATTAGCTAAGACTGCCTTGGTACCTTTTAGATGGTACTTAATCAGATAGCTTAAAGATTTATGTCAGAGCCAGAGCGTTACTCATTCAATGGCAGTTTGCTCTCTCACGGATTTTCAAACACCCTCTTCTTATATACCCTTGACAACCTGTTAATTTTCTTATAATAGGGTTGGGTCCTAGGTTATCGACACCATCAGATCTAAATTTAATTGTGTTTTGGTATCTAGGGCCTGATTTAAATTAATTGGCTAAAATTCAAGATGATTGCCTTAACATCAAAACAAGCCCAGGTTGCCAACCACACTGCCAATTGATACATATCTTTCAATTTCAGAACTGTGTGCATCCACAGCTGCTTGCACACTTTTTTTAATCTCCAAGCTTACAGGTTTCAAGGTAATCAGAGGCTTTCCCTTTCAAACAGGGAAAAGAGCATTTGCTTTTGTTGTGAGGGTCACTAATTAGAAGTCATGTATCTAAAAATCAGTGAAACAAGATCAAGATGAAGCAAGGAGATTTGTTTTTTAAAATTCGAGATTTGCTGGGCTCTGGAATACTCTACATGAAGAAGTTATCAAAGCTAATTCCATAAATAATTCTGAACAGGAGTCTAACTGATATTGAGAATGTCGAGCTTACAGGGTTCATCCTCATACATTTTAAAGATTGTAATGTTTCTTGTTTCTGCTATTCTCTGCTTTGCATTCCAGATTCCCACCACCCTCTGGGTGAAAGACTTTTGCCTCAAATTGCCTCTAAACCTCCTGTCCTGGAAGGAAACTAACAACAAGAGTACATGAACACCAACTGGCTACAAAAAGACACGACCAATATTCACTCATCTCAATCCACATGGACAAGGAGAACCACGACTTCGACTGGGACAACACCAAGATCCTGGGACAGGCTAGGCAGAGACAGGCATGAGAATTCCTGGAAGCATGGCACTCCACGAAGCATGCTATTAACAAACACATTGAACTCGACCCCATATACCTTCCACTAGGAAGGAAACCCAGAAGTGAGGCAATCCATCTCAACGGACCCCAGAGTTTAAAAATCAGGCGGGAAAACACACCGACGCTTCATCGGAGGCTGCACTGAGGATGTTACCAAGCACGGTAACGAAACGTCTGCAAAACAAGAAACCAGCCCGGCGAGCCAACCAACCTCAACACCCACAACCCGAGCTACAAATCTACTCCAAAACCTAATAGACCCAAGATTTAAAAAAAACGCAAGGGGCTGGTTATGAGCTTTCACATTTCAAGGATCTGTTAGGAGTTTCAGAGATCTGTTTTTCAGAACCTTTAGCTGCCATGTTGTTGAGAGTCTGGTGATGAAGCCATGAAACTGCCAGATTACGTAAATACACCACGAGTTTATTGTGGCAAGACACAATACAAAACTACCTGTGTGAATTTAGTAAGGGAAAATGTGACAATAAGAATTCAAATAATGTAGACCGGAAGTGTATGCAGACATACACATTTAAATATATTAGATTTAAAAACGGATGTCCGTAAGTAGGATGCCAACTTAAATATTATTTCCGTGTTCTTTGTATCCATTATTCTTGTTACCTCCTGTGCATGCAGTACTCCTAAAATTTTGTTAAACCTAATCTGTAACCCAGCTACGTACAAGGTGCAATAATGCTGCAAGATGGCTGGGCTATCAAAATATATTGTGGAATTATGAAGAGGTGCTTAGTTTTTATATATGCAGTTCATACAAATTATCAGAAATTCAGCTAATGAACAAGAATGTGCAGGTTTAATCAACCTTTGATACATATAAGTACACCTTGAGCACACCATGCTGGCATATAAACAGAGATTAAATGTTTTTATTCAACAGAAATGAATTTCAATTAAAGCCAGCACACACAAACTATACAATACAAGTACCTTGATTAGAACACCATTTGAGCAGTGGACCAGATTCCTGCGATGAAGGTAGTGAGTTTATACCCAATTAGTCCTTTAATCAGCTTTGTACTGATGTTCGAGGCATGTTAGGAAGATGTGCCTTTAAGTTAGGCTTTTACAAACAAGATCAATCATTACACCCAGATGAAGGAACCTCCCTCGCATTTCCATTGCCAGGTGACAGATAATAAAGTCAAAGCCATGAAACACACACACCTCTGAAAAACATGATAATCACAATTGCTAACCTGCCAGTGAGATTTGACTCACAACCAAAGTTACTGCTCCAGTACTGGAACCACTTTACCGCACCCAATCTAAAGCTAACATACAAGTCTAAAGAAGAGAATACAACAATGCTTTGTTTTTCTGGCTAAGTAGAAACAACACACCCTGTTTGTCATTTGTGCAACTGCAGAAATGGTTTGTAAATACGCTAATCAGTCTGTGCACTTTGTTCCTGAAACTACATTCTTTATGGAGTCTTTTTAATTAGTTTTTACAAGATTCATCCCTGAAAATTGTCGGTTCGTTACATATGTTTCAGAGATAGTAGGAACTGCAGATGCTAGAGAATCTGGGATAACAAGGTGTAGAGCTGGATGAACACAGCAGGCCAAGCAGCATCAGAGGAGCTGGAAAGCTGACGTTTCGGGCCTAGACCCCTAGGCCCAAAACGTCAGCTTTCCTGCTCCTCTGATGCAGTTCGTTAAATATCATGGTTTTGCAACTGAAGCCCATAGGCTCACCATCATCATCATCATCATCATACAGTACTGTACATCACAGAATCCCATCAGTGTGGAAAGAGGCCATTCAGACCATCAAGTTTGCACTGACCCTCTGAAGAGTATCCCCACCCAGACCCAGGCCCCTGTGCCATCACATTTCCAATGGCTAATCCATCTAGCACATCCCTAGATAATATGGGGCAATTTAGCATGGCCAATCCACCTAACCTGTACATCTTTGGACTATGGGAGGAAACCAGAGCACCAGGAGGAAACCCACGCAGACACGGGGAGAATCTAAAAACTCCACACAGTTGCCAGAGAGTGGAATTGAACCTGGATCCCTAGCCCAATGAGGGAGCAGTGCTAACCACTGAGCCACCATGCCGCCCATTCGTTTGATAGCAGTCTGCTATTTCCTGGCCTATCCAAGAAATCAAAATGTTCCAAACATGCAAAATCCAGCCTCTTCAGCAGAAGCACGAGGTGACTGAAATTTGTTTCCGACACTCAAGGTGGTTCAAACAACATAGCTGACAATTTTTGCCTCAAAGTTTAAGAACAAAATTTATTTCCTTGCCCACAATCATACCTCACCAAAACATCATCTTACTTCACTACTACACAGTGTTGCTCACTCCTTGTTGGAGAGAGGTAAACCTAAATCCAGAGAACCTTTGCAGACCTTGCATGAAAGAAGACTGCAGAGTTAGACAGAATGAGACAATGGAAGAAAGTGATGAGGAAGATTTGCGTGAGATAAATGTGATGAGTGCACTCAATGAGACAGAACAAATGCTGGGTTACTACGGAGGAGTCTGAATTTTTGTAGGATACAGTTGGGGAGGCCAGCTGAGGCAGCCAATTTAGGCTGATAGAATACTTTTGGGCGGAAGGGAAAGATTGTAGCAAAGATTCTGGTGCTAAATTTTTGGCACATTCAAACAGGAAGGCTTCAGTCTAATCATGTAACGTTCAGCTGAGAAACAACCACTCACCCAGGATGACAACATAGAATCAATGGAGGTGGTAAAAAGGTAGAACTGGGTGTCATCTAAATGTAGGAAAGCTGATTCAGATTACAAACGATGTTGCTGAAGACCACCATAAGGTGGTGACTGAGAATGACAGAAACCGCCGCAATATTCTCTGAATTGAGACAGTATCCAAATTACCATGGCATTTCCACCACTGCAAGCAGCACTACGGTGCTGTCATTCTTTATAATGACATGAAATTGGTGTTAAAGTCCTGCAAGGAAACAGGACCTAGATGTTCTTCTTCACAACCTATTCTTTACATAACGAAGTGTATACGGTGACTGAGAACCAATGCCTCAAGTTACATTTCATTGGCATTGTAGAGTAAATGAAGATGGAATTAAATTGTTCCAGTGAATGAGATCTGCTCCAGGTGATTCGCATACTGGTGGCAGACTAAGTAAGCAAATTTTACAAGGGATTAACTGTAATACAAGAGGGATAAATTGCCTTATTGGTTTTTTTGTCAGTCCTGAATTTTCCTAAGTCTTATTGAGGCTAACTGCACATTATCCAAGCTATGCAATGGATAAAGTAACTAAACAAAATAACTAATAGCTAAAACCTCAAATTTATCACTGCCTTTCATGTCAATAGCCATGGCTCTACTCACTAGTTGACATAAGCATTTTAATTGGATACCCCTACAAAACTCCATTACTAACATAATTCCAGTAAGGATCAATGTTCATACAGCACCTGACAACTGGAGATCATTTTGTACTAAAAGAGCAAATCTGATATTGAAAACAGTGTTTCCCTTGCACAAATCTGGAAGCTAATCCACCATCCACTCAAGTTTTATATAACATCATGCAGCAAGTTTAGAGCAAACATGCTTTGAAATAAATAGGTACTGCATAACAAAAAACAAAATGGAGGGAATGTTAATGATTTTTTTCAAAAAAATAGATTTCAAAATAGAGGCAGATGGGTGTTAGTTACCTCAACGAAAGGTCTTTTCTTAAAGAAAAACAAGTCAGAGAATCCTCCAGAACAGTGATTAACTCCTTTTTTTGGAAACTGTATACCCCTGCAGTGTGAACAGAAAGATGTTTATACTCTACCTTTTGTAAGCTGAACAGTAAACACAAGGATGTGTCTGTTTTGTGAATCTTTGTTTCCAATTCAGAAGAATCTAGGATGAGCAAACCATTTTTATTTAAATTGACTTCAGAAACCACCAGAGTGAGGTGTAGAAGTAAATTTAGTTTCTCTCCTAGAAGCAGTACAGGGAACATGTTATTTCAGAACAAGTGTATGGTTTTTGAAAATTTCAAGCAAGGAGAGTCTGGCTAGAAATCTACAGATTATTAGAACTGAGAAAGTTTAGGCTGTCAGATTTCTGAAGAATTCATGATGGCAGATTTCAAAAGGAATCAAATTGTCTCCACAAGGGAGCAGAGCGAAAGGAATCAGTTCATTAGAACACTTAAAGTTGGGTTAGGGGAAGTTCACTCAAAGTCAGTCTCTTATAACAGATGGTGTCAGGAAACAGGTTGAACCTTTGTTTTAGAGGTAGTAGGAACTGCTGTTGCTGGAGAATCTGACATAACAAGGTGTAGAGCTGGATGAACACAGCAGGCCAAGCAGCAGAGTAGCAGTAAAGCTGATATTTCGGGTCTGGACTCTTCTTCAGAAGTCTTCTGAAGAACCCACTTATGAAGAAGAGTCCAGACCCGAAACGTCAGCTTTCCTGCTCCTCTGATGCTGCTTGGCCTGCTGCGTTCATCCAGCTCTACATCTTGTTATCTCTGAACCTTTGTTTTGCTGTTTGTTTTGAAATTATTCGAACTGTCATACATATTTATCGTTACCTGGTCTGGTCTACATGTGACTCCAGACGCACGCAACGTGGTTGGCTCTTAATTGCCCTCTGGAGCAATTAGAGATGGACAATAAATGCTATCCTAACCAGTGATGCCCATACCCTATTAATGAATAAAAGACAGTTAGATAGCTTGGTTTGTTTTTCCTTCAACTTCTTCTTTGTGTAATAAACTTTTGTTCTGTCATTAAAGAAAATCTGTAAACGGGTTGTGAATAAGTCTTAGTTGACTAGCCACCACATTCTAACTAACTAAACAAAGCAAGAGACCTATCAAGCCAGATTTCATTCTAGGATCTGGCTTGTTCAAGAGTAAATTAAATTTAAAAAAAAATTTAATGTATTTTTCTATTTAATCTGCTCGGTTGTTATTACACACCTCTGGAGCAGGTGCGTCTTCAACCTGGGCCCCTCAGTCCAGGGTTAGGGATACTACCACAATGCCACAAGAGGGTCTCTCTTATCCAAGAGTACCATCAGCTGGGATCTTAATGTCAGGTGGGTTGCATCAAATGTAGAGATCTACCCTTCTTTACTAAGCATATTATTACTGTACCTTAATGATTCTATCTTTTCCAGTTTGGTCTTCAATTTGTCTTGAAGTGAACACTGCATTTATATTGTGGGTCAATGGACAGGTTTGCATTCTCCAAAAGTACAATGTTGTAATACCCCTGAAACCGCCAACTTCATTAAAATATTCCAGATATTTCATGAATTGATTAGTAAAGCTTCTGAATTTAATTTGTTGTCAGATGTCTTGACTGATTCCACAGATTGTCAACAGTGTTAGGTTAAGGCATGCATGTACACCTGTAATCTGCAGCATCCAGACTGACTGACTGAACCCACACCCCATCACCGTCGATAGTGTACATTTAATTGGTGAACCACTGTATGCTGAAAGTTTACATTCACGGGTTTCATCATGGTTACCATGTCTGTGGGTACTTACTTTTTTAAGAATTAGCAGGGTAAGCAAATCGACACTTGTTCCTGTGTCAAGTTGCATTTAGTAATGACGAGTCACTTGCTTTAACAGGTCAGATTATTTACATTTTTGCAAAAATTTCGGTTGGCATGATGACATTTTATCCTGGCTTACTGATTTATTCAATTTCAAAGGTTATTAAGCACTTTATTTTCTCTTTTTGTATGTTGATTTCATTCAATATTTCACATAAACTTTGGAATCAGGGAAGAATATCATCCATCTCTTTTCCTAAAATGAACAGAGTATTCATCAAAAACCACACTCATTTTCTCCACCCCCATACACTAGTTACACTTATAGTCCCTAACAAGCTTCTCTTTTCAGCCCTTTGACATGAGGCTCTAGATTCATCAGTCCTATGCTTTTAAGGGAACTTAATTACTCTGAACCCTTACCATGTCTCCCTTGAATTCCTCCCACTGATTTAATTTCAAGTACTTTTTTTCAGACCACTTTAAATCAAATCTCAGTTCAGTAAAATTAGCTTCTGCCTATTTGAGAACTTGCATTCCTGATCTATGTCCTTCTATTCCTAAGTCTTTATCCTTTTCAATAAGCATCTGAAATCTAAATCACAATCATTCCTCAACAGCTACACTTTTCACCTGCCCAACTTCCATTCACTATAACTAAGTGCAGAGCTGCCACCTCTCATCTTGACATGTGTACTGGATTTAAAAAAAAAAGTTGTCCTGAATGCATTATAAGACTCTGCTCCCTCTTAAGCCTTTCTTTTGAATTTTCTGCGAGTAACATTGGGATAATTGAAATCCTTCAATATTACTAACCAATTGTTCTTTTGCTTCTCCAAGTTTCCCTATATATGTACCCTTTGGATGTTGGGGGCCTATTTCACATTCCTGCTCTTCAGTTCAATCTATAAGGTTTTATATGATGATCCTTCCACTATATCATAGGCTGAAACTGCTCCTTTAATGAGTGTTGTGATTTTATTTTAATGCTCCAATCTCATCTGAAAACCCTGTAAACCAGGAATGTTGTGGTTCCTTTCTTCAGTCAGGTCTTAGTAATAGGCAATTCATTATGTCTCAGTCATCATATCATAGTCTGTAAACTTACATCACTTATTTGGGTCTTTGCATTATAGTTTACATCATTTAGCCTTGCAAACTCCCCTGTTGTTTATTTTCCAGTCTTTGTTCCTTTGCCATCTAAACATTTAAACTAATTTTCTAGCCTCCATTTCCAGTCATCCTTTTCTCCCTTCTGAATCTATTTTTGGGGCCCCATTCCCTGACCAAACCAGTTGAAACCCTCCCAAATGGCACTATCTCCATAACGATATTGGTCCAAGCCCCGTTGAGATGAATGTCAGCAGTTCAGGAAGGAAGTTCACCACCACATTGCATGAACAAATTAAAAAGTCAATGTTGAGGACTCCCAGGGCAACTCTTCCTGATTGTACAACACAGCACAGCCACCTCTAGTAGATCTGTCCTATTGATAGAACACTACTGGTGGAACATAGATCTTGATGTTGAAATGTGGGAAATTGGACTTCATGGTATGGTTCCACGAGGATGGACTTGTCAGGCTGTTGCTCGAGTAGTCTATGAGGCAGCTTTCTCAACTTTGGCACAAGTCCCCGAATGTTAGTACAGGACGTTGTGCTAGACAGAGCAGTATTCGGTATTGTTTCAGAGATAGTAGGAACTGCAGATGCTGGAGAATCTGAGATAACAAGGTGTAGAGCTGGATGAACACAGCAGGCCAAGCAGCATCAGAGGAGCAGGAAGGCTGACGTTTCGGGCCTAGATCCTCCTT